>NC_142202.1:60870090-61485090 GCF_049639895.1 Pseudopodoces humilis
GAGCCGCCGTGCCCGGCCCTGCGCCAGCAGAGGGTCCGCGCCCTGCCGCCCGCTCCCGCTGCCCGTGCCGGCAGCGCTGCCACAGGCCTCCCGTTTGGTTGGCTTTCTGTTCGCGTTTGTAAATTTTTTTTTTGAGGTTTTACTCGCACAAACTGGTGGGAAGAGGTAGCGCAGCAATGTGCGCATCTACATGTTAATAGGCATGTTCCTCCGAACCCAGAGTACGGCGTAGACAAGCAGTGACTGGCTTATTTAAGGTTGTGTGAACTTCTCCTGTCCTAAATTCCCGATCTGTCCTCATCTATTCCTCATCTTGCAAAATTGGAAGTGGCTTGGATTTTGTTTAACCAGCCATCCTCTTTTCCCACAGGTTTGTAGGAATTCGTAAGTTGGAGGTGTGAAACTGGAGAAATGTTGGAAGTTAAGGAGAGCCCATTAGCTTTACTGGAAAGCTGAAGCAGTTGGGAGTTTGAATGAGCAATCGTAGCAGTGAAGTACCTCCTCTCCTCCCACTTCTGTCTTCATGCTGTCACGAAAATGTAAATTTTGTTTGACCAATTTAGAAGCCTGTGCAGCTAACTGGTGCCGTATGAGTACTCACACCCTGTCTTTCCCAAGCCCACAGCCTGCTTGGGAAAGGCCGTTCTGCGCACTGGTACAGGTTGAGATCCCTTGATTGGTGCATCACACGTGCGTGCCTGGAGACAGAGAGCACCACGCTTTCTTTCCTGCTGCTTTTGAATTCTGTTGTCTGTCTAGAGGTGGCACAGGGAATGAGACACTGGTGGTGTAGGGCTGCTGTTGTCTGCGGACAGGATGCCCACAGCCTTTGCAAGGGCCAGGTGCAGGTGTGCCCCCCTACACCTCCAAAATGTGTCAGAGGCTGGAGATGACCTCCTCAGCCTTTGTTGGGTGAACTGCAAGGGGGTCCTCTCTGGTTGTCCAGATACTTCTTAATCATCTTAACTCTATGGGGCCACCTACACTAATTTTTAGGGCATTTTTATTTATCAAATTGTATGATTCAATATTTTACAATCTATTCAAGAAACAGTGTAAACGAACAGTGTCCCCAATGCTAGCTTGAATAGAAGTGTTAGCTGTACATGTTGAGCCATTTTCTGTTTGACTCCTAGGGCTTTGGAAATAGTTTCCTGTTTGAAGATATAATTAGATAACTTGTTATTATTTAATATTTGTGATGCCTTATGTTTTCTGTCATTTCTATCTAGTGTTCAATTGCTTCCACAGAGCAACAAAGCAGCTCAGTTTTTGCAAAAGTTTCCCTTTTCTGCTCCCTTCCCTCCATTTTGAAGTTTTGAAAGGCTCTCCTGGAAAATCAATTTGCTGTTTGTGTTGGTTTAATGCTTAACACTCACTGTGTGTCCTTTGTACCCACAGCTGTGGAATGCTCTGCTGCAGTTGAATTTGTGCATTTTCTGACATGCAAAATACAGTGAGAAACTTCCTTATGAGAGGAAAGGATTTAGGTTCGTTTTCAGTGTTTATTTTTGAAAGTATGTTTCAGGATTAACAATTCCATGCACAAAGATTTATGTCCAATCTTGTACAACTATTCTGATGCTCCAGTTTGATAACTAATTTTATATTCCACTTAATAAACTTGCATCCACTTTGGATTTTACAACAGAAGTGCTACTACATTTGTATTACTACCTGTCACTTCTGTTAAGGAGAAACCAGAGATAGGAAGGAATAGAAATTGAGGTGTGCTAAGTATTATAAAAGTTAAGTGATTTAGTTTATTTTCTTCATTTCTGTTGTTTGTTTTCCAGAGTGTAGGCAAGAATGAGTTATCATTCCAAAATCTTGTTGATTAATACTTCTTGTACTTTGTGTGGTACAGCAAGACTGGCAGGCTTCTTGGTGAACTTCGTATTTATCTCTAATACGTCTTTTTAGGCGGCTTGCTTGTGTAGAATCTGCTTTGTCAGAAAAAGAAAAGGAAGCTCAGGGAGGCAGTGGGAATATTGCATAGATATTTTGTGCTGTAGTCACTATTTAGGATAAAAGAATCTCCTAAGACTTTTTAGGGGCTTATCCCCCCCACATTAAGCTTGTTTCAGAAAGCAGGAATATCAACTAAGAGCTAACTTTTTTTTTGTGTGGTTTTTTTTTTTGTACTGTAGTTTCCAAACTTCCAAGTTTCTAGCAGTTTCTAAATATGAATCTTGCTGATAATTTCACAAAGACCATCAACTACTTTGAAGTAGTTACTGTCCTTTCGAAATACATACCAAAAATAGCAA
This sequence comes from Pseudopodoces humilis, assembly GCF_049639895.1. Lineage (NCBI taxonomy): Eukaryota > Metazoa > Chordata > Aves > Passeriformes > Paridae > Pseudopodoces > Pseudopodoces humilis. The sequence goes on from NC_142202.1 coordinate 60,872,361, forward strand.
TAGGCTAGGAGACAACAGGCGAAAGAAACCTTGTTTCCATGTATTTACATGTATCTTGGGACTAGCTGAGTATGTAACTGTGAGGAACAAATGCCTAATGGCAAGGCTTTGAAGAATATTGTAAGAGACATTAGTTAATTTAAATTGGAATTTAATTTGGCAATTGATAAGGGACATTTGTAACATGTTTATAAAGAAGAAAACAGGCTTTCTTTGCAGGTATGCCAAATTGCAAGTGGGGAAATTAAAATTAGTTTTAATAAAACTGAAAAAAATTTGAATGCTGACTGTGGCTCTAGTTGTAAGTCCTTTAAGGGATTTAGTGAAGTAGCTAAAAATGGGAGTCGTGCATTTAAGCTACTGGAAAGAATTTTGTGGGTCAGAGAGTCTCCTGAGTGCTCCTAGGCCACAAGAAATTTACAGGGTATAGGCAAAGTCAATGGTGGCAATGCTGCCCCGAAGAGAAGTCTTACCAGTAACAAATTTTGAACTGAGGGCTGTTATCAGTGGCTGCTAACAAAAAGGAAGAGTTTACTTTAGAGATAAGACTGGAAAATTTCCCAAAACTCAGGGTGTGGAAGTGTGTGAGTGTGTATAAATGTACTGTAGACATTAGTTGGTTTCAATACCGGCTGTTGTCATTGAAATGAGCAACTTCTGAAACTTTTTTTTCATTTCGATGGTGGTACTTACTGTCATTTTCAAGGGTTATATCAGGAGAGGATTTCACCCAGTGCATGCAAGAGGTCGTAGGGTACAAACAGAACAAATGTGTGGTATTGAGACACAGAGCTGCATGCTAATAAGGGCAAGCCTGGACTTTGAAGGACTGTGTTTGTGACCTCTGATGTGCCTGCAGGGAGACACTACACAGACTTGTGCAGTGTTTCGAACTAATCAGGTCTGTGCAATAATACCTCTAAAGCATTACAGTGTTGGAGGGAGCCTGCCAGGATGTTTCAGTCCACAAATACCTCGTCAACATTGTCTAGTGGTGCTCTGGAGAAAAACAGGTTCAGGCTGACAGCAATTATAATATAGTTAATGAGGAGGGTGCAGCTTAATCTCAAACCTTGAGGGTAGAGTCCACTGTAATAGGATTTTCAAAGTATGTCAGAAGATACGAGATAAAAAGATACGCTATTGATAGAGGCTTTCACAGCAGCTAATCAAAGGAGGTAGTTACCATGAAGAGCAGCTGCTTATACAGAGTGCTTCCAAAGACAAATGAAGAGGTCGAACTGTGCAGTGAAGGGCGGTGCTGCACTATCCTTTAAGAGAGGGAGGTGACTCTTTAGCACATTAACTGTCCTTCTGGAGTCAGACAGCGAAGCAAAAGTTTGAAACCAAATATTTTGTAGTTTTCACAATATTCACATGCGCTTCTGAGACTTTGATGTCTATTGCCTGTGGACTGATAGAGAGCTGGGTAGCATTGTACTGGAGTCATACTCCATAAAGTGCAAGGAGCAAAATATTTGCCAGGTTTTCATTTATTCAGATTTGGAATACCCTTAGAAGTGCTTTGATAATATGGGGACAAGAGTGAAGCTACAACTCAGGTTATCTTTGTGTATTCAACGGTTCTGTTTTTTGGCATGACATGAATAACATTTTTGTTTTGCTTTTTTTTTTAAAAAAAAAGAGGTTTAATGATATGTCCCACCTTTTTGATTCCTGCTGGAGTCTCTTATTATCACTCTCATATGAGTCTCAGTCTTACGACTGAATATGAGAATTTGTTTTTTTCCCATAACCCTGGGAGAACAGTGTGTAGTTAGTAGTCTCACACATCTGTGTGTTTCAAAGCCTTAACTGCAAAGTGACTGACTTCGAGCAGGGGAGCACTTTTAAGACTTTTAACCCCTGCAGGGATATTTCAAAGCAGCATTTGCTGTGCTGCTAGTCCACTTGTTGTCACCAGTGCTATCTTCAAGTCTGCTGAAAATAGGTTGCACTAACTTTAATGAGACAGAAGTTAGATGGGCCAAAATTATACCTGAACCCAGTTGTGAAACACTTGTAGACCTGTACTAAATCTCCTAGAAAATTAGGTTTACAGTAGCTGTAGAGGACTCCTCCTGTGGTGCCTGCAGTCCCAAAGGAATCATAATTCATTTACACATTGAAGTGAAATTTATTTACATATTTAAGTGAAATATGGCTGCAGATCTTATTGGAATTCAGCTGTGCAGCAATGAGAAGCAGCAATTGGTCACAGTATCTGCTCAGAATAGTGATAACTTGACACCTCTGAGGAGAAGGCCCAGAGCAGTGCAGTCTTAGAAGAGTTACCCTTTGTGCATTTGGTGGCAGGGAGTGTGCATATATATCTGTCACTTCAACTACGCTTTCAGTGCAAAAAAGTAGTTTGTTGTTTTTGAGAAAATATTTTCAATCTAGCTATAAAATTATTACCACTAGGGTGAATGCATTGGCTGCCTAAAGTTGGCTTTCATTTTTGGGTTACCTACTGTTTTAATTGCCAAATATATCCAAAAGAGTGTACATTGAAGTTTATAATGCAGAATTACTCCATTCTGTGGTTGGTCATGTTGCATTCTTCTGTGGCTAGGACAGTGTCTGCATTGGTGGAGTGTGCTGTCTAGCTGGTTTTCTTCAAAGGAGAAGAAATCAATGGAATTTAAGAAGGAAATGGTAGCAACCTTCAGATAGGAATTTCTTAAAAGAATTTCTTTCAGATGCTTGTTGCATATAGCAGAATATGTAAACAGATGGAAATACCAGGCCCATTTCAATGTTGGCTGATAGCATGCCTCAGCTTAAAAAGGAATTCTTGAAATTCTTTTGCTAGTCACTGTGAAGATACAAAAAAAAAGGTTCTTAGTAGGCAAGCAACATAAATTTGACCTTTTGTTATTTGTACTTTGGCCTATAAATATAAACTATTCCATTGTACTAGGAAATGAAGTTTTTTAAAACTTGATCCCAGAGACACTAGACATGCTCCAAAGACAATCTTCAGGGATTGTCAGTAATGTTTGTTTTTGTCACCTGATATTGAAAGTGATATAATGAAATAGCTGAAAACTCCAAATCTTTTCTGTGATCTGTTATGTCTCAGACCATGAGACCATAATGGAGTATCAAGAGATTTGTGTTAATGTTTCTACCCTTTAGAAAGGGCAAGTAATCAACTTTAAATTTAAAACTTAGTGAGCCGACAGTATTTTTGAACTTGGACCAAGAATCACATGTAGCTGACATTGTAATGCAAAGAAGATACTTTCCTGTCTACAAACTAATGGAAAACAGAAATGACTGTTTTTTGGGGTTTTTTTCCGAGAAAATAAAAATATCACATACATAGTACAGCAAAACATGCTATAGAGTAGGAAACATTTCATTGTGATATATAGGAGATGACTTTTTTGTCAGTTTTAAGTATATGTAAATACAGAAGTGTGCAATAAGCTGTATGCACCCTGGAATTGAAAGACTTTTAGTAGACAGTTCAGATATACCAGTTACTTTTGTATTTGAGAGGAGACCTTCCAGCCTTTAGCCATCTTTTAAAATGCAAGTGAAATGGGAATGAATAGAAAATTTGATTGACCAAATACTACTTTGTAATATTATGGTGTGCTAATGTTAGGATCTTAAGTACTCAGTTTTTGGGTACTCACTTAAAAGTTCATTTAACCTGGGAAAATTTCTGTCTTGGGAAATACTTTATTCTTAATATTCAAATACTAGTTTTTATAACTTTTATGTACTTTTCTATCCTGATGCATCAGTCAAATATTTTTGTAAGTACATTGGAACAGACTGCAGCCTTTTTAAACTATAGATTAAGACTGAGCTTTAAATTGTTGATTTAAGTTGCATCTCTGAACAGATTTTTTTTCATCATCTTTAGAACAAAACAAAAGCCCCAAAACCTATATGAACAGAAACACCTCAACAGTTATGTTTATCACTGTAGACTGTACATCTTAAATATCTTTGGATATGTAGGTGTTAAGATAAGAAAATGTCACTCCCTTGGTACCTTCATTTAGTAAAATCCCCTTTTCTCCCTCATGTTTATCTCTGCCCCTCTCTCAGCCCCTTCCCCAGATTGGTCTCTATTCATTAAGATAATATGTAGAATTAATCACTGTATGCAGATTTGCAGGGAGCATTCTAGTTGTGATGAAGCAGTGGACATCCTTCATGCAGAAAAAGTGAAGGAGGAGGACACCTGGAAAAAATTCACTTTCAGATTTGAAATCAAGATTTATATACAAGTTGTCTCCAAACTGGGTTGGGGTTCTTAATCCCTCTCTCTGAATTTTATTTAATTATGTTAATCAAGGAATAGCTGAAGAGTAGCTAACTATTAAGCTATTCCTAATGGCTATTCTATTAATAGGTAAGGGCTCACATAGCAGTTAGCTCACTGATTTATATTTTTCTTTGCCAAACTATGTCTCTTTTCCCTTGCTTCTCTTCTGCATACAGCTGATCCCGCTGACTGAAGATGCTAACAGAGAGTAAAGCATTTCCCACCCGTTATTCATAACACTGGTATAATGATATATTTGTGTTATGCAATATGCTTCTAGCTATGTTTAACTTTCCCCTATTTTTAGAGATATTGCTTAGAACATTTTAAATGAGCTCAGAGTCAGATTTATTCCTCCAACATAGTATAACTGAGCCCTTTAAAATTAGCAGAATGTGTTCCAATAGAACTGAAACACCTGTGGCAATTGACTGAGTGTGTAGATATATTTCTCTCCCTCAAACTACAAAATATATAAGTCAGAAATGTACTTAAATACGCCATGCCCATGATTCATGTGCCTGATATGATACAAAATGGAGAAAACATAAACCAAGAAATGTTGTTGATTGTCCTCCCAAATAATGAATTTTGTTGTATTTCTCAGTCATTTGTTACCTTGTTGTTCAGTGAGTCACATTGCTTTTTTTCTGCTCAAGCCAAAAGCTTAGGGGGTTGAACAATAATCTCTCAGTATACCGTTAATGGGCTTGTCCTTTGTATGGATGCTCTAAAAATGCATTTCTAAAATTCATGGAATCTTTAATACAGCATTTCTGCTGTTGAACTCACTGTTTAGCGGGAGTTAGGGAACTTCACACATTCTGTCACCCATGCAGTTAAACCTTTTGCTACTTGGCTTATCTGAGCCGAGAAGCTGTCTGTTTCCATTTGTAAAATAGCTGTGACTAAAGGTGGTCTTTTGGGGAAAGGTTAAAAGTTCCCTGCATTAGGATGTGTGGCATCCTTCCACACAGATGTAATATTTGCTGAAAGGAATTAATATGTGCTTCTGGTGAATCCTCAGCTAGGCTGAAGTCTACCTATTCTCATGATGGATTAAAAAAGAGCCAGGGAGAGTAGTCTGGCTGTTACTTACCACAGTTGGGTGAATAGAGTCTCCAGCTGTTAGTTCCACCTTCCAACACTCAAATCCTTTAGTCTTACCTGTCTGCTCTTTCACTAAGCCTATGAAATATAGATTAAAAAAATAGTTAACCTGTTTTATTTTTTGAAAGGAAAATCTGGCATGGGGAACACTCACACTTTTGCCGTTCTTGTGGCATAGATTGGGAAATGGGATTTACTATCAGTCAAGCAAAGGCCAGTGGTGAGGGCAGGATGGGCAGTCTACAATGCAGGCGTATGGAGAGACAGGTATGATGAAGTCAAACCACCTTCCTCACTATCTCTTCCTGGAGATTTCTACTCCCAGTGGTTATATTCTGGATGGTTTTACTGTTCTGTACTTGCCTGTACAGGACTTCAGTTTTTTCCTTAATGAAAAGCATGAAAGAACTTGTAGGGCTACAAAAAAAGGAAAGATTTATATTGTTTGTAAGTAGATCTTTCCTCTTTATAATAGCAACAACCCCAATACAGGAAGTTTTATGGGAATAGGAAATTTACTGGGATGTGGCAGTACTGGTGGAGGAGAATCCTGAAGGATGTTTTGGGTTCTTGTTGTGTAATAAAAACTTGTTGTTTGTACATACTGTGTGTATTGCTGCCAGAAGGGGAGGGTTTTCACTTCTGTTCTACTTATTTGTGTAGTTTCTCTGATGCCATTTGAAGGATGAGTGGCCCTGTCCTCACACTTTTTCAGGGACAGTGCCTGCTTATGCTCACTGGCTTCACCAGAACTAATGCAGCTTTAGCATAGATCTTGACAGGCTTGAATGCTTGTCAGTGTTGTTTTTCTTTTATTCAAATTTGGCACCTAATGCACTCGAAGACATGCTGGCAGATCACCTAATTGAGAGCTTTGTATTTGCTTGGTTAGAAAGATTTGCTGAAATAGGATATGCTTGACAGATTGGTTGCAGACCTCCTAGGGGGAGAGATGCCATTGTCAGTGGTTTAAATGCCAGGTTGTAGGAGCGTATAGCATAGTTGTAAATATGGATACATTTTCATCACATATTAGATTAAAAATTATTTAAGCTCTGATCTCAGTCAGAAAATAAAAAATAAGATATTAGCACTTTTCTGATAAAATGGGCTGTGTAATTATTTAGATATGTAGTCATTGTTAAGTTTAACCTGTTTTATTTCCATTGTCCATTTTGTGCTCTGGATAAGTATTGTGAACTGGGAATCAGAAGTCATAGATATAGGGATTTTAATGACTTTTATTTATGGTCTGCTGGAACACAAAATATTGTCTAAATTTATCTGATTGCTTCTCTGTTTTGTGGCTTCAAAGAAGTCGGGGAATTGATTGAGGAATAAGACAAGTACTCTGGGAAAGCAACTTTGTAAGGGAAACCTGCTGTTTCTGCAGACTGCAGGTATTTCACTTTTGCTATGTGGTCTCAAAGAAGAATTGGTGTGTGATGCTCAGCTTGACAGCCAATTATGTGCTCTTGTGGGATTGCTAAATGAAATTGGCTAATTGATAACGAGGCTACTTATTCTTGCTGGTACTTTACAGTTTCTTTGCAATTATTGCAAGAGGTTTAGGACATGTCATAGTTTTAATGAATATAGATAAATAAAAAGGTACTTGCAGTCTTGCTTTGGCTTCATAAAGTAATTTTTCAGTAATCGTGAATGTAGGAATAGGGTGTAGAAAGTTATTTTGTAAAAGTCTGAGACTTATTTCTAATAAAAACAACTAGACAAAACTGTTGTGCATTTCTGTGAAATTTACTTGCAGTAAATTATCATGAAGGCTTTATTTCTGTGATTCAGGTAATGGAATATTGGGCTTTTTAATTTGACATCACAAGTGCTTATGTGGTCCTTGTTCAGTAGTCAAAATGGTGACACATGATGGGGAAAATGAGATAACACAACATCCCAGAATGGTTAATCCAAATTTATGTTCAATTGCAGAAAAATGAAAGAACAACTACACATTATCTTGGTTTTGTAAATAACCCTTTCCCAGAAGTGGTATTAACGTGGTCACACATGGGGCTTTTGTCTTGGAGTTCCCAAGTAGGTGTAGATTTTAAGGGATAAATGAATGAATCTTGCTATTACCCTCATGTCTGGAAGTACTAAAATACAAATAAAAATGCTAATTGCATAAACAAAGCCATTTGGATGCTAGTGGATAATGAGATGTCAAATTTTATAATAAACTTTCATAATAGAAATAAATCAGTATTCAAATACATGTTAGATTTTTCTTATGCCACCTACCATGAACTATTAAAACCTGATGGTTTTCCTGTGGTTTTGTCCTTTTTGAGCCTCGAAGGAGGAAACAATTAATGATTATGTGGTATCAAAAAGTTGAAGGCAGTTGTGGAACAGTTAATTGTGAACATATTTAGAGAGTGAAGAGAAGCTAGTGTTGACTCACAGATAGCATAATTGCCTCACACATAGCGTAATTTGCCCTTCTTTTTTTATTCCCTTAGGCCTTGCAAAATTGTTTTGTATCTTGAAGCATGTTTAATGGAGCTATTAAGAAGTTAAGTCTTATGTTTAGGAGCGGCACTGCTATCATGGGATATGACCAATGAACCGAAATCACTGAGATCATAGTACAATTCTAAATATTTAAAAACAGCTTCAAATGTTGTATTTATTTATTTATTTATTTAAATTGAGATGATTTAATATACAGAAGATCTTATGTGATGAAATGTCATTTGAGACTTTCTGGATGAATTTAGGCTGTTAACAGGGCTTTTTTTAAATTTTAAAGTATTTTGGCTGTCACAGTGTAATTACTATATCAATTATTACAGGTGGTTATACATATATATCTAATAAACTGTGGTGGTAGTATTAGATACAGTGTTCTTTATTGTTGATGTCATTTTGGAAGATGGAAAGAAATTCTGAATGTTTACATCTTAAGAAAATAAGGCTTGTGTGGGATACATTTGATGTGTAGCTGTTCCTCTAGAAATGACAGAATATGAGCAGGTTAGGCTGTGTCCAATCTATTTAAATGTTCATGGGGATTCCTGTTTTGGAGTGTTTGTGTTGTTCTGACTGACTTTGCTTTCAGTATTCAGGCAGGGAAGTGCAGGTCAACAGAATTTTTCTTTCTGAGTAGGCTTGGATGAAAAGTATGTAAGACTTTCTACCCATGAGATGTGGTACAGTGGGACAAAGCAGCATCTGCAATGCCCCTGCATTGTCCTATGCTTTCCTCAGATCAGATGAATAGTAAAATAAGGGGTTTTAATCCTCTTCCTTCTTAGCAGTGCTTTGTGTCCAACTTCCCTGTGTAGATAAAGGTATAGGTATTTGAGCAAGTTGTCACAGGCTGAGGTAGGGCATGAACTTCAAGTGTGCCAATAACTGTAGCAATTGTACACCCCTGTATATCCTGTCATGCTTGTGGAAAGAACTTAGTGCCTAAATTATATTGAAACAGGATTTAAGAGGTTGTCAAGGAAGCAGGAAGAGGACTGGCAACTGTTTCTTTCCTTGAAACGTTGCACAAGGTTGAGGAGGAGCTGCTGAGTAATAGCATCAAGTGATGAGAGACTTGTCCTTGTTCCTGATTCTGAGTAGGGAATAGTATTTGTACCCCCAATTACTTCTGCTGTGAAATGGAGAAACTGGATTTGAGTTTATTTGAAACTGGACACTAACCTAATCAAAATCAAAATTATATTGCCTTTGCAGTTTACAGAGGAAATGATTTGGAGGTCTGTAAGGCAGAATAACCTAGGTAAAATATCTTTAAACTTCTCTGGGATGCATTGAACATAGGGGGAGAAGAAATTGTTTGAGTTTGTGATAATTGTAAGTGTCTACAGAAGGACTTATCACTGTGTTCTTGTACTGAAAATATGCAGACATGAGGTGTTTTTAAGATTACAAGACTGGCTTGTAACACTGAGAAAAGACCTAAGTGATCATGAGCACATGTTCCCAGATGCCTGCAATCTCCCCTATAACTGGGCAGTGTGTTTGGATAAGCTAACTCTAGGAGTTCTGTTTCCTCATATATAAGGAGACTGTGGAGAAATAAGCCTGGTGGTGGTAGCAGAAATGTGTGACTTAAAAAATAAAAATCAGACTCATGAGCAACCTGTAACATGTACGAAAAGTGTGGTGTTAGAGTGTATTAGTGTAGCTATATCTGTGATGTAAATTCAAGCCTCTCTGAAGGTAATTTAAAACTGCCCTGTATCTGGACAGTATTTCATCTGAGGATCTGCTTTCAGAGTACAAATTCAAATATTTTTGTCATGCTTCTCATGTAATTTTCCTAACAGGTTATTGAAAGATGACTTTGACTGTTTTTTGGAAAAGTCTACACTCTGCTTAGCTGTGATGATTTTTTTCCCTGTTTTGTTCTGTTATCCCTCCAATTGACAGTTTAAACTTTCAGAAGAGTTAAAGACAAATTTTTCAGGGTGTTTTTCTGAGCCAGGATGCAATATTAGATTAGTTTGACTGCCATCAGGTTACCAAATCTGTTTCACTAGGGTGTGTACATTTGACTGTTGTAAGAAAAGTTAGGTCTAATTTCTTCAGAAGGTCGTTTAATACTTAGGAGTTACGGTACTGCTGCCAGTGGGATAAGTTTAGAAAACATTTTCTTCATAGAAACTTAACCTAACCTCAGAGAGCAATAGCAAATTGAATGATTTTTCATTGCCATTTATTAACAATGTCACCCTCCCTTTCTTTACTGATCTCCAATCAATTTTATGTTGCATATGTGAAATTGGTGCCTTCTACTTTGTCTTAGTCAACACTTTACCTAAACTACTGACTAGCAGCTAAAATCACTTGTTTTTCAGATATGAAAATGTAATGGGATAGGCATTTGTGTAACAGGTGTTTGAATTCTGCTAAGGACTTGTGAAATTTGGAAGGTGTTCCCTTGTGTTTTGCGTTGAACCCTACAGTTAATTATGGTGCCCTTTGTGAAAGGAATTTCTGAGTGATTTAGGGATGTGCTAGCAGGCAGATAGTGAAAATTTGCCACTGAAATGGTCAGAAGTTTAGTTTATGTGCAGGATCTTGAAAAGCATCGAGCCTTATAATGCTTTGACTGCTCGTATACTTCTCTAGTTTTCTGGTTTCTGGTTCTTTGCAGTGTTCAGGTACAGTTTAAATATTTTGTCTTCTTTAAGAGTTTACAGTTCTGCTTTAAATAATTTCAAATGTTAATGGATGCTTTCATACTTAAGAAGCGCAAGATGAAGTGCTATATGTGGAACAATGGTACTGTCTGCCAGGGAGGTAATGAAATACTAAAGAGGTGCTCAGCATTCCATGTATACTTTCTTAATCTGCCTATGTGACTGCCAGATGTTTCAAGGGAGTAATCTTTCTGAAGTCTGACTCCTCCAGTGAGCTTTTGGGGTGAGGGAAATGGTCTACGTCATTAACCTTTGATTGTATGTATTGTACTTGACATAACAAGGCAATTAAGTTATTGACAATGCTTTCCTAATGTCAAAGTTGTATGCCACTCAGAAACAAACCCCCTTTGTTTGGGGATGTAGATATGTTTCTTTGCAAGCTAGCTCATGACTGGTAGTATACAGATCTGTTCTGTCTGTAGGAACTTGGAGAAATCCTGGAGGGTGCATGCTGGCATTATACTGCACTTGGCCAACAGGAGGTAAATAACAGTTAGAAGGAAGAGTGGTTTTATAGTCATAAAAAGCAGTGGTGGTAATTTTCATGCTATGTGTAACAGAAGGTGTTTAATTAGGTTGCAAGTTTGCAGTGGGTTTTTTGGCAATTTGTCTCTCATCAAGTCATAAATCCCTTCCTTCATATAAAACTGAAGCTATTTTTGTTTGTAGTTTAATGAGCTACAGTTTCTGCAACAACAAACCCATCTTCATTCACTTATATCTGAACGACAATATAGATTTTTTCCCCTCCATCCTGGGTTACCAGTATTGGGATACCTGATTTATACTGGGTATATATTGGGGTACAGGAGTTGTGTGTGGGCTGTTTGTGTGAGCAGATGAGTGGTACATACAGGAAGGGTGCATTGTTGCAGGGACCTGCCTTTTAAGCAAACACAGCTCATACTTTACTAGTAAAATACAGATATTTTGTTTGCATTTAAGGCACAAAGATATGTGTTTTAAATAAAGCTAAGGGAAAGTCATTAGTTAGTAGAATTTCTCCTCTCTTATGGAACACACTCGTTTTTGCAAAATTTATTGTCTTTCAATTGGGGTTTGACCAGCAAAATTTTCAGGCTTAGGGTATCAAAGTGACTTTGGAAAGGAATTGATAAATTGCTTTTTAGCAGATTGTACTTTCTGTCCTATGATTTAAGTTAATGGATTACTTGGTTAATAAAGTTACCTAGTGACTTACCCTGCCCCTGCTGTTGACCGTGAGTGGGAAGGGAACACGTTAAGTGACAGCCGTCGTGTGAGATCCTCTGCTCTGTGGGCTGGTGTTGATGTTTGGTACTTTTCCATTAGCTGGAAGCACAGATACGGCTGTCATAGCACTTAATGCTTGACTCTACATTTTTATCTCCATGATAGTAAAGTGCCTCAGAGAATAGAAACAAGCACAGTGCTTCGTGAAGTGTGTCTTGCACAGTGTATCCTTGACCTTAATGTGTAGGAGTCCCTGAATCTGAGCCAGCCCACTCCTCGGATGGTTTCCCTGAGCTGTGGCTGCACTAAGGTTTGCTCTGTATAGGAGGGATTGGTGTAAGGCACTACTGAATAGTAGGAAGAAATTGGTATGGTTTTGACCAAGCTCTTAACATTTCTCTACTCACAATTACCTAATTTAAGTAACTTCTTTTTCTTTTTGGTTTTTTTCCTTTTTAAAATTAAAAAAAAAAAGTTATCTTGCTCCTTTTCTGAGTAACTTTGTCACTAAAAAGGTCAGGAGGAATACAGTGATGACAATTTTCTAACTTCTGTATGCAATAGGAAGAATAGCTGTGTACTTTGTTTCTAAGTTTGAAATGACAAGCAAAGATATAAGCTATATTTTATGAAAGAAAGGATATGGTAGTTTTAGTTTGCTCCCTATCCCATCCACATCTCCTGGTGTTCATCTTTGTTGTGAGCTGAGGGGAGAGATATTGACTGTAATCAATTCACCTTCTCTTATTTCTCGTCCTCTGTGTCATAATTTTTTCCCAGTGACCTGTGCCCTTGCTGTTCAATAGATAGATGTAAGTATCTTATTGAGCAATCTGTAAGTTGAAGTATTCCCTTATTTCTGTCTCTTTCTTTTACAGCTTCCACCGTGCCTTGCTTAAAAAAAGGAAAATAAAAGGCTAAAACCCAAGCCTGTGACACAGAGCAGAAACATGAATCTATAAATAACAGTTAATAAATGTCTGGCCGAGCAATGCAAAATTATGTTAAATGTCAAAAGATTTTTCCTTTCACCTTTGGTGTAATCTTAGTGGTTATCAGTAGCAGTATTCTTTCCTATTGAAAACAGTTTCTAAACTGGAACGTGCCGGTTTATAGGGGCTTTGTACCACCTCAGTAGAAAAACAGGAATGCTTCTAAGGGGAAAAGGAAATATGAAGAATCCCAGATACAATCAAAGTCAGGAACAAGTTTTCTAACTTTAAGGTATATGCAAGAGAATTCTTACAAGTTGCAAGGATTCAGAGAACTGTTCCCTTCCTGCTGAAGCTTTTCTGGCTGAAGAGGCTGATGCGTGTAGCTGCTTGTAATTGCTGCCATGCAGAGGTGACTGCCCTCGTGCCTTCTGCCTCCCCTTGCTACACATTTGCTCATGCCCACGTGTCCAAATCAGTTGTGTAAACAGGGTTTGCCCCCCAAAGTCACTCTTTCATTTTTAGTTGGTAACTAGCATATGTAAAGAATTCCAAATGACATTTTTTCATAAATGGTCTGCCTTATTTAAAGGGCTGGGGGAAAGAAGAAAAAGAGAAGGATTTAGGATCTTGTGATTACATCTCCCAGCAGGTCAGCATGTGTGGTCTATACTGGGTAGTGTGGGGTACAGCTGCCAGTTAGTGTGCTGTCTCTAGTCCTGTTGGATGGGACAGGATCTGATCACTTTGGAGAAGTAGAGGGCTTGTTGTTCTATTTTTCAAATATTGGAGAAATCCTTCCTTTTAGTGAAAGGCTGTATATCTCCTGGTTTCCCAAGGTTCTAACTTGAACCAAGGAAGGTTCTAACTTGAAATTCGGTGATCTCTGACCACTGTGAAGGGAGGCAGCTCGCTTGATACCATGAGGAGTAGATGCATAGATTCTGCCTCCTTCTTTGTGTGTGCGCCTGTGATTGATGTTTTTCATTGCTGATCCTGACAAGTGGCACTATTGTACTGAGGTGAGGTAGAGAGAAATTGTCAGATTGCTTAAATCCCTGTGAAGGCTGACAGTAGAGCTATGGTGGAGGAAGAGGGAATACAAATAACTGTGAAGCTGATTTCCACCTCCCTCCCCCCCTTCATTCTGCCCAGCCCGTGCCTTTTTGAGTATGAGGGTAACACAAGGCAGTTCCACGTGGGAAAGTTAAGGAATTAATGTGCCATGTCTCAGTGTTACAGTACTGGGGCTAAACAGATGGTGTAATTAGCCTACAGCGGTGAAGAGCTATTTTTCTGATAAGATAAAAGGAAGTAGTTGTAGGTGGTAGAAGAAGAGACTCTTAAATTGGCAGGGCTTACAATGTTTTTATACAAATGTATGAAGTGTATGGGTCTTACAGTTCCTTCCCAATTGCAGTTATTTTTTCTTTATATTTTTATTTGTTGAGTGGCTTATAAGGGGAAAAATATTTTGTTGAATTAGTTTTCAACAATTTTACCAAGCTTATCTGGAAGAGTGAAGGAATCAAAAACTGACCTTCTCCTGTCTTGGTTAATGGTGATCATATCTCTTTGGAGCGATGGGAGAAAAAAAAAATCTTCCTTCCTTAACGAGCACTTGGGAGGCTGTTGGAGGATGATGAGGGTCTGTAGGAGGCCTGTTCTTGACTGACCCCCACATGTTATGGGTTTTGAACTTGTTTGCTTTTCATCTCTGTTTCTGGCTTATTTTTGTTTGGGATATTTTGAATAGGCAGGAGCAATTATAAATAAAAGTTAGAAGAAATAAACGAGATTAAATATGGCTTGCAGTTTGAAAAAGAAAGCATCCAAATGAGTATGCTGGAAAAATGAAGGAATGGCATCAGGAAGAGAGGAAAAATGGTTATACTGGGGGAAAATACATCCACAACTGGATCAAAATTCAGTTTTTGTTCACTAGTTTGTGAGTCCTTTAAATTACTTTTGCTTGTTTATGAAAAGATAACAGGCATACTTCCTTTATAATCTCAGGTCTTCATCTTTTGACTCTAAATGAGTAGGATCTCATCTATCAATGACTTAGTCATTCTGATTTCTTGATGGTTTGGTTAAAAATAGCTTCTTTGATATATTTTATAAAGGACCTGGTATTGGTGAGCAAAAAATGTGGCAAAAGCATTTGCTTTGAAGATTTCTTTTTCTGGTATTTTTCTTTCTTTTTTCCCAGGAAGCAGTTAGGTTTGGCTAATTGGTTTCATTTGCCTTTGCTGATAGAAGCTGCTTTCTGTTGTGCATAGGTAGCTTCTGCCTGTGTTCAGAGCATCTATCTGTTTTTATCTGTATTTATCTGTTCACTTGAAGGAGAGAGTGTATGAAGTCTCCCAATATATCGTAATGATTTTCATTTTCATCAAAAAGACCCCAAATATCCCTCAAATTGAAATTTGAGCCTTATTTCATAAATCTTGTTTTTGCATCCTCTTTCCTGGGAGAGGAGGTGGTTGGGGAAGGCTGTGTTTTGGTAGTGGTCTGTATTAAATACTGCTTCAGGAATATCCACAATATTCTGACCCCCACTACTCTCCCCAGCCCCCCAGCACCCTTGCCCCAGCTTGTAGTCTGAAGGACACCAGAAGGTAATGGTGATCTATGAGGTGATTTATATGCTTCCCTACATCCAAAGGGAAAGAGAGCAAGAGGGGGAGGATAAAAATAATAAAGGAATGCAAAACCCTTATCCTAAACACTGTTTAGTTGTTAATGAAACCATTAGGGCACTAGTTTATACAGTGTGGCTTTTGGTTGTTTGTTTTTTGTTTTGTTTTTTTGTGGTTTTTTTTTTTGGGGTGGGGGGTGTTGGTTGCTTTTTCTAAAAAGATTTAGTAGACTTTCCATTAAAAGTGGTTGAGAAAACATGGTGATAAATGGAAGTCCCTACATTATGAACGTCAGTTGAGTGGCCATTATGTGAACACAGGTCATAACTTCTTTTAGGCTACTGCCATTGTTGCAGAATTTCCCACCATGATAACCTCATTTCCTCTTGCAGCGATGGGGAGTGAGCACACCCGAGTGTATATAACCTCTTGGCACCACTTACTAAGGATATTTAGTCTAGTTCTGAGTACTCCTGAACAGGCAAAGGGGCCAAAGCATCCCAGCAGCAACCCCTTGCTCTTGCTGGTGCCAGCTGCCTACTTCCATTGGCTTGGCTGTGCTCCCTGAACACTTTGTTCCTGGGCAGGTGTGGCAGGTTAGAGCGCTCAAAGGTAATGGAAGAAGATTTTTGAATTTACCACTCATCTGTACTTTGACTCCATTATTCCTTCAAAAAGGACTATGGATTAAACAAATTAAGGAGTGGGAAAAAGGATAAGAATGGTATTTCAGGAGGGGGAAAAAAAAGCACATTTTCAAGTAATTATATATAAGGTAATAATATGTTAAGGATATTTTTGAAAGTTCACTTAATTCCTGCCTTTCAAAGGTTTTAACACTGTAGCTGACATTTAGGTACCTAGTTTTAATCAAAGAGAGAGATGACTGGATTTAGGTTAAATATCATTCCTGTCAGCTCCTCTTTTGGTTTAACAAGAGTCTGTGTGTGTGCATAAATACATATGTGGGTGCATATCTATTTTTAAAATATACATACTTGTGCTCCATGTAGTATACATATAAAACTAATTTTATGTAAATACAAATCATGTGTGGGAGGATGTAAATTTCTTCTGTCTTCCTTTTGTGAGGATAGAAACTTGAGAAATAGTGATTATGTTCACTTTTATTTGTACGAAGTCTATTGGAAGATTAAAAGATGTATTTATTGCATCTTCTTTGGCATTGAAAAGGATGAATAGTAGGGTTGTTCCCTGTCAGGTATTATCCTAACAAGTTATGGTGAATCTCAGGGAGGCTATCTGTGCCCCCCACTTCATCAGTACTGTAAACAGTCTGTTCTTAAACTACAGAACAAATTCAGAATGCCTATCTTTTTACTAGACATGTATTAGTTTATAAAAATTTGTGTCCCTCTTTCAGCTGTTGAATTTTATTTTTAACTGCCTTAATGTGTGTAATTGTTTCAAGTGAAGATTTTTGTGAATAAAAATATGCTTTTAATGGACAAGACTGTCAGCTTTGAATGCCTTTATAAAATAAAAAAATACCTTATAAAAAGGTATTTTTGAGCTCGAATTCTCCAATATTCAGATGTACAGGAGGACGCTCAGTGGCGTTTATTTTCCTGCTTGAAATTGTATGGACTAGAGGTTTATCTTGCTGCAGACACAAATACTTTGTGGATCAGAGTAGGTTCTCTGCAACTGTGCAGCACTTCTTTTGAATGATGGTGTTTTCTCCGCCACTGCTTGTTGAACAAGGCCGAATAAGGTTATGGAAGTTGTTTTATGTGTTGAGTTAATGAACTCGGTGAGAGGCAAAATGCAAAGGCTGAACAGATCAGAATCAGTCCCTGGCTATTGATTAAATACACCTTGCAAACCCATCTGAACTTAATTGAATCTTTTGATTTAAACATTATATAACTGTGGTGTTTTTTTCCTTAGATCAGTAAAAGACCCAGATGTCTGCTTTGACAGACTGAAAAAAATTTAGGCAAATTTTCAAGGTTGAAGTGCTGTCCTGAAGTTGATCTGTTCTGCATTTTGTCATGCCATGCTCTTTGCCCTGGCACAAATGTGAAACCAACTGTCAGCTTGTGGGGAGCAAAAACCCTGGCTGTCTTTTTCAAAAGACAAATATATCACTTTGTAAATAATACAATGTAACAAGAGTTGAGAGATACTGAAGGGCAATTCCAGAATTGCTTTTATTTAATGTCTTTTTTATCTTTAAATACAGGGATTATTTTTGGGAGTGTGTGTGTGTGTGTGATAACGACTGGAAACATTCACTGGAGCTGTGTATTAGCCCATTGCTGAAGACAATGCATTTCCTTTTTAGTAGCTATTGCTTGCTCTAAAATATGTGCACCAGCTAGTTTAGAGCAAACATTTCTGTTTAATTAGTTTTGATACATTTACCTTGCTTAGTTTCTCTACTTACTGAGTCTTTCCTCCCACTCCCACTTCCCTCCTCTTAATGTGAGGAAAAAATTACTGTCATGATAGCAACTTTCTAGATAAATTTATTTGCCTGTGGAGGAAGTGATTTAAATTAAGTGTGATACTTGGTGTAGTTCAGAGAAGTTGCTGTGTCCCTGTACAGCTTTGCTCAGGTTAGCTGAGCTGTGTTTGGAGGCCAGGGCAGCCTCAGAAAGTTGGAGGTCATCTACTGCAGCTGGCAGGTTTGAGCATGCTTTTGCTAGTGTTATACAACATCCTTCCATCAGCTTATGGAGAGCTGAAAATATTTAGGAGGTTTCAATTTACAGATGCCCTCACTCTAGAAATCCACCAGAATTACCTAGTTTGGCAAAAATTCCTCAATAGACTGGGAATAACTGTACAAGAGATTATTTAAGGTGTTTTTAAGAGATTTGTGATAAATCTCTCATATCTTTAAAATGTGAGTCAGACTTAAAGTGAATGCTGGTTTTTGTAGGGTAGAAACCTTATGTTCTCATTTACTCTTAAAGGTGAATCTCAAAAGAAAAAGGGAAGCTTTGCTGTTATTATGCTTCAGATAGGCTGAAGACTCTGCTTTCTGTTGTCCCCTGACAAAATATTTTAAGAATTTTGAGTAGTCAGCTTTGATTCACTCAATATACTGTGCCTGTAAACTTCTGGGATTATTGCCTTTCAAAAAGATAACAGGGATGGTGTTGTGTCAATCTGGCACCATTTCTTTTATCTAAAGCAATGCAGTAGCTCTCATTTTGGGGAGCTGTCAATGCTATGTGCTGTTCTCTTGTCTGGGGACCTGCAACAGAGCAAGAGAATGGGAAAGGGTAAAAGAGTTGTTGCAAAAATGTGGAAGAGACCAGCTGCTTGTGATCTTAGGTAGATAGCTGAAAAAATCTACAAGGTCCAAATAGGCAGACCCATCTGATTTGTACTGGTTTTAAAACACAAAATGTGTTTAGGATGTTGATTTTTTTGTGTTTTAGAACTAATTCATGTTTTCTAAATAAAGCATTCTTTTGCATCCCAACCCCTCCTCTGTAGTCATTTTAAGACATCAGGGGAAAAGCGAAACCAGAAGGCCAGACCAGGTGTGTTGATGCCCTTCTTTTGTCTTTGACATTGACACTTTCTATGGTACACAAATGTGACCTCCTAGCCTTTCAGTGCAACATCTGGCCTGTTTTAAACGTGTATACTCGGTCAGCTGTAGGGTAAAGAAATTAATTCTTAGAGTTTAAAAACATTGTAATTATGATGACAATGTGCTTTTTTATCTCTGCATACACTGAAAGTAATTGGGAGTGATCTCGTTCTTCATGAGTCTGTTGAACTCTTCTTTCTGCCCCTATCGCTTTGTGGGTGACACGATGAGAAACACTGCTGAGGAGTGGGTTGGAGTCAACAGTTGTGTCCCAGGACACCTGCATATCCCAATCCTTCATTTTAATTAGGTTTTAAAGTGTTCATAAATAAAATGTCATAAATTAAAAGCAACTGATGGGTGGCAAGGAAAGTGTGTTATGAGGTAGTGCATGTACTTTTTTGTGCCTTGAGGAAATAGAGTGGGACTTTTACTTTTTGGGCAGATCCCAGCCAGATTTGTGGACAACTGGGGCAACAAAATTTTTTGAAACAGAAATAGAGAGAGGATGATTCATAGGCAAGGGTGTCTGGAATAGAGAACAAAGAAGGATGAATCAGCAGGGGAAAGAAAAGCGATGAGGTTTACAGAGATCACAGCTTTAGAGTGAATGTGAAAGGGATTACAAAGAAGTTTGGGCTGGAAGGGAGAAGTCATATAAAAGTGTCAGGTATATAGCATTGGTTTTGCCAAGAGAAACTGTAAGAAACCAATCTGGCCTTGCAAGCTCTCAGGGAAAAGTATTGCCTGGTTTTCTAACACAGAAAAGTAAGTAAGCATTTCCCCCCACCTCCTGCTCTTGTTCCTCTCACTGCCCCTGCTCCCTTTGCATGCTGAGCTTCCAGTCAACCTTAGTCACTGGCAGGATGTCAGTATTTCCTTAGGAGCTTTAACAGCAATTTCATAGTGTCTTAAAAGTGGGTAAATCTATTTATGGAAATCTTAAAATATTCTCGGGACTTGACAAAGGGAAGTTTGTAATTTAATTTATGTGTGTTAGCTTCAGGCTGAACAAACAATAAAGTAACCTTGCATGTGCTCGTTTGGTACTAGTAGGCTTTCTTGAACAAATGTTTAATGTGTGAACCAAGGCCACTTTAAACCTGTGGAAGTATCTGTGCAGATTAAATTTATTTGAGATTTGTCTTTGGAATTACGCATTCCATTTTCCAAATATTTTGTGTTGGAGCAGCTTGATGGGTGGGTAGAGTATAGTAATCATGGTTTGAATGGCTGTAGTTTACAGTGATGTTCTTGCTATTTTTGGCCAGAGGCAGATTTCTGTAAGAGTGGCTTAAAAGCACAACATTGCACATGTTCACATTTTGAAGGCTTTTTGCATTTTTCATATTCTTTTTATATCATCTCCTATCTTGCAAAACCAAATGCTTTTGCCCTTTTCCAGAGTACGTAGAAAAACTATTTTTAAAAGTTCTTTTCCATCTGTTGGTTTCACTTATTAACAGAGAAGAAAGACAGTGAAGGAGGTGGAAAGGAGTACAGCAGTGCAAGCTGGTATTTAATTCAGCTCAACAAACAAGCACATTTTTAATTATCTTTACGTAGCTGTTTCATTCAAAATTCTCTTAAAGGAAAACTTTCTTCTCTTTTGAAGGGCCTGAAATTGTCTAAACACGTCAGTGCAGCCTTCTTGACTTACATTAGCGTTTGTTAAAATAAGAGGTGAGACTGCCCTACTGGTGATTCTTCTTCCCCCTCTCCCTCTCTGTGAGGAACATGGAAACAAAACTGTTCCTAAATCTTCAGGGTTTTTCTTCTTTAAAAAAGGTGCTTTTAGACAATATTTCACAACAATTTAAATTGAATTAATAGCAAACATGCCAAATGTTTGTACCAGTGGAGATGTAAGTCACTAAACCTTTCCAGTTAGAATTGGTTCGCATTGATTTCTCCACCTCTTAAGCCAATATATGTGCTCACATAAGGAGGAAGCAGTATTTGCATTTTCAGTAGTTCTCTGCAATGATGAACTTCATTAAGTGACTCAAATTTCAGTGAGTCGTGGAACACTCAGCCACTTCAGCCTTGTTTTAAATTTGAGTTGATGATGGAAAAAGCGATTGCATGCTTGCTGCTGCATGCTTGTTTTCTCTAACTACCCTGAAAAACCAAGCCAGAAGTTTTCAACAGCCCCATCAACAGTTTCTTATCATTAATGTTAGTCTGCTGATTTTGCCTCCCCAGGGGGAGAAACAGTTTTCTTGACTATCTGGTTACCACTGTTTCCTGATATATGTGTGAATCAATATGTTTGCTTATTTTTAGAGAAGTGGAAGGAAACAGGGGAGGCCAAGGAAGTTGGCAGGAACTGAGAGGAAAATGGTCTGCAGGGAGGGCTTCACCTTTCCTGTGGTGGGTGGCAGTGCTTCACCTTTCCCCCCTCATGCAGGGTTCAGTGGTGGGAATTGGATTGCTTGCTTTTGAACTGCTCTAGACAAGGGGTATTATTTGGAGGCATGATGATGACTGAGGAAAACTCTGTGTGTGGAGATGGAGTAGGATGGTGGTGGGGTAAACAGCCTTGGGTCTAGCCAGGCCTTTTGTCTCTGGTTGTTGAAAGCTTGTTTGTGAATCTCAGCTTATCTGTGATGTGTTGCTAGTCAAATAGCCTATATACTTGAATTAAGGCAAGAAAGTAATTATAAATTTCATAATAAATATTGCTAAATGGTAGGATTTGGGAAATTCCATTCTGTTTCTAGAGTCACTTAGGAATCATAGTGCCTTATTGCTCTTGCATAATGCTTGGGAACCTTGATAAGGAGGTGGCAGGTGTTGCTGGGTGGGAAATTGGAAGTTTTCTTTTTTCCCCCTCCCAGTGATGTGAATTTAGTCAGAATATTTCTGAGAAACTCTGAGTTTAAAATTATATGTCTCTCTCCAAACTGGTAAAGGAACATTTACATGTGCTGCTATCAGGAGCACATATAATTTTAATTGTATTTCCTGCCCACCATCAATTTTGAATAGCATAGCTGGGAGGTAACTGGAAAGAGGTGCAGATGAGAGGAAGGTGACTGTGTCAGAGAGGTTTATGGGGACTCTGTCCTGGAAACTCTTTTTGTAGAATTCTTCACTTTAATAGCAGCACTTGAAGAGTTTTCTCTTGTTTGAGATTCCACATCCTTCATCCTTCCTGTGGTAATGGAGAAGAGATTCATGGCTGAGGAAAATTGCTTGCTAGGCAATGGCTTCTTCCATGCTTGTGTGCCCCCAGATAATCCTGCTCCAAGTGGTATCCATTCTGGCACCAGGCTAACCCCTGCCCTAACAGAACTCTCTTGAGGCACTGATTGAACTGTCTGTTTTTCATCTGTTGTGACAAAGTTTCTCATTATCCCTTGATCTTTATCTAATGTCTTTGGTTGCCTTTGTATGTATTCTGAATTACTGTCTGCTCAACTCACTCCTTGATGATAGGCCAGAAGAGTGTATTTTACTGCACTAGAAAGACAACCTTATGAAATTAAGAAGTCAGATGTCTTCATGCCAACCCCTTGTCCACCATCCCAGTTTTGTTTCACACTTTTTCATTTGTGTTTTTGAAAACAAAGTGTAAAGAAAGGACCAGCAGAGACGAGGTTTATAGAGTAGCAATATAGAGCCTGGGGAGAAGGACCCATCCAGGT
This sequence comes from Pseudopodoces humilis, assembly GCF_049639895.1. Taxonomy (NCBI): domain Eukaryota; kingdom Metazoa; phylum Chordata; class Aves; order Passeriformes; family Paridae; genus Pseudopodoces; species Pseudopodoces humilis. Next base: position 60,894,946 of record NC_142202.1, read on the forward strand.
GAGGTCACAGTTTGCAATATGGATTATGGAAGCAGAGTGAATCTAAGCCTGGGACTGTGTGCTCTCACAAACTTCAGGTTAGCATGATGATCTACTTAGTAAAAGTGGACATGTGGTCATCCCCTTCATTTACAGTATGGTGTAGCATTTTTTGCATAGGGCATAATTTTAATAGGGTGAACAAGCTGAGTGAGAGACTAGTGTTGAGTGAAGATGAAGATTTTGAAACATCTGCTCTCCTCTGCCAGCCCTTTTGATGCTTCTCATGTCATTTGATCCATTCTATCTGGTCTAAGAGTGCTCTTACAGAACTCTGTTTAGAAAGCATTTACGTCACACAGCTTCCTCGTATGCACTAAGTATACTTGAAGTAAAAATCTATGTAACAGCGACTGTGGAAGGTGGAATGTGCAAACCTAGTCATTTGAAGTCATGTGGAAAATCTTCCACCCAATTTGTGTGATTCAGATTCTATAATCTGAATGTAGAATAGACTCCCTTATGTTAGGTAAAACAGGGCTTCTCTGAAAGATCTTACTGGACTTTTGTTTGCCTTTGGTCATTTACAAGTTGAGCAAGGTATTAAAGGTGATAAGAAGTGAAGGTATAATTTTGAGGATCATGAAATGCGGTTAATTTCAAACCATGTAATTCAGTTTAAATTGAAACTTAACTACATTTAAATAGATGGGTTGCCAATTTATTTTCTGATGCAGACATACCAGCCTTCTCATACTTATTGTCTATATTAAAGCCTTCTCAATGCTTCAATTTGTCAGATTGCATGTGACTGGCATAGTGCAACATTGCGTGGTTACAGCCTCTCTTCTCGCTTGCAGCTCTGTAAAATATATGTGCTTTCAGTAACTTGGAATTTGGGCTTCTCTAGAATTAATCATCATAGATAAAGTCTACACCTGCACATGGTTTTCTTTCTCTACCAGTTAGTGTGGGGTAGCAGTGCCTTGTGAAGGAAAGTTTGCAGGCTACGTATGGATGGTGGAGGGGGTGGCTGAGGATAGGCTGGGGGGATGTTGTGCACCCACAGCTGCCTTCCCTGGTACAGCGGCATCTAGAGAGCCTTTGGGAAGTCCAGGTTGTAAACTGGTACTGCAGCAGCGGCTGTTGGAACCTTCTGGCTTGGTTTTTCAGGGTAGTTAGGAATTGTGGATTCTCCTTCTGAGCTCCAGTCTGGGCTGGTCACCTGGTGAGACTGTGGAGGGCTCTGCTGTTACCAGCATTTCTGCATGGGATTTTGTTGGCACAGCTCCAGCGCTTGCAACCTTAGACCAGGGTGTCTCCCCAAAAGTGGATTAAAAGGATTACAGGTGTCCAGTGTGTATCAGTGCTCAGCCTCAGTGGAGCTCCATGGTCATTGGGAAGCAAATGTGAAGCAGAACACTACCCGAGATCATGCTGATGTAGGAGAAACTTGCTATAGGGGAAAGAGTGGTTCATCATGCAGAAAAACTGTTTTCTTAAGAGCCAAGAGGCTTAGATTCCAAGTACTGTTTATCCTTGTTTCAGGTCTACATACTCTCTTAAATTTAATCTCTTACTCTGTGAGGACAAATAGGAGGGCACTTTCAGAACAAAGGTGATTTGCTAAATGAAGAAATATGCTATTTCAATTTCTTACTATAGAAAAAAAAATTCTTGTACTTAATATTCTCTCAACAACACCTACCTATTGAACTCTGGCAGTTACTGTTCCTTCTGTCTGGTTTTTGGATTAAAAAAATATATGTTCAGATGTATTAAAAATCAGAATGAAAAAATTCTTATGCCTGCTAGCTTAATATTTAAGTTTGCTGGAAGAGTGAAAATTTTCTTTGCTTCCTCTGTGTTACACACTGTATGCTTGCAGCTTTTTCTAATAGACATGGAGCTATAGTGAGCTTTTAAAATAATTTTGAGTGGCTAGTAGTCTTATAGAAAAATGCAAAGGTTCGGGTGTACCCTGTTGGTACAAATGTTCTGAGTATTGCTTTTTCTCCCTGCAGACAAAAATAAGGATGCCTTCTTTAGACTTAGCTTGTGAGTTCTAAAATCCATATTAGGGGTGTGTGTGTGTGGTTATTTTATTTTTTCTTTTTTTTTGTTTGTTTGTTTTTTCCTCAATTGAGCATTTTAAAGCAGACTTGGACTAAACAACAGTCCTGATTTTATACAGAAAAACCTCCGAGTTTGACCACTCCCCCACCCCCCCTTGTTTTTCCCTCCTTTTGTCCGCATTGGCAGTAGTGGCTTTGCTCTGTTCCTTGTGACAAGGATACATAGTACTTAGTATTTTGTACTCTTTCCCTGTATTTCCTCCCATCGCCTTCAGACTTGTGTAGTTTTTTCTGTCCCATGCTACTTTCTCAGATCATTGTCTTTGCTTGTCTATAACTGTACTATTTTATACTAGAGTAGCAACTTTTTTATACTTCTCTCTTTTTTTGTCAATTCTAAATGAAATACCTTATGTTACATAGTTACACCTGTCATTTATTATGGGTTATTTTCTTTATATATACATATGTTAAAAATATACATATATGCAAAGAAAAACACTCCAAGGAGTCTTCTGTTTGTTTGTTTTATGAGGGCCACAGCCTTGCACAGGTGTGTTCATTTACAGTTTATGACTTGACCCTTCTGACTTCAAAGGCTTTCTTCTCAGCTTTGTCTATGTGTAGGTGTTTAATGAATGTTAATCCTGTACAAATGAAAGATGAAGAAATGTGCATGATGATATGAGCCCTTAATTCAAATTTCAGCTTAGTAAAGCTTTGTATAAGCCCTTGAGAAATTTGTTAGTCCCTATTATGCCTGATGTGAGTAGAACAGATTTTAAATAGGTTGCTTTGTTTGTTCCTCCATGACCTGCTCACTGCGATATGGAAAGCAGATACATAGCTGCCCAAGTCTGATTTGGAGTTAATCATATCTATCTTAATTTCATCCTGAGTCTTAAAGATAGGACTCTGACAGTCACGTGGACTCAGTTGTCTAACTGGAAAAGGTAGTCTGTCATGTCTTGTATCTTTTACCAGTGAGTTAAAGTTTTTCTTGCTGTGCTTCTTTATTCCTCTTTATTTTTATCAATTAGGGACTAGCTGTTCTTCCCTAGTTAAAACTTCTTTAACTGAGAATCATGGAGCCTTCTTCAGTCAGGAAGGCAGCCATTGTTATTAAGCCTTTTTTTCTCCAATAGTAAGCTCTCCCTTGTTACCTTCTAATAAATTACAAATTGTTTTGTAATTTATTTTTTAATGATTTCTACTGGATGGAGTCCTTTGACAGGGTTCTCTTTGCTAGTATGTTGCAAAAGGTCTAACCTGTAAGAACCTGGTTATGAACAGAAGTTGCTGGGAATGTTTCCATGCTTTTAAGGGGATATGAGGTAATCTTCTGATAGACTTTTAATTGACAGTTAATATTCTTGGAGACAATAGTCTGGCTCAAATGCACTTTTATATTTCTGCATTGCTTTTCAAAGCTAAATGTGAATATTGGATGTTGGTTACTCAACCACAGAAACAAATGAAGTGGTTGATTGGTTTCCAGGTGCAGTTGCTGTTATCAGGCTCACATGAGTGTATGTGATATGTTATTGTGTGGCCACAGTGGTTTCTTTTGGATTAGAGCATTCCACAATGCTAATAGTATGTATGCTGCTGGGCTGCTGCCATCCTTGCTGGGTGAGGAGGCACCCAGAGAAGAAAGTGGGCTGAACACATGACACAGGTAACCTTGAGGCTGTGGTAGGAAGCCCTGTAAGGCTGTAAGGAATTTTCTGGGGTTTTTTTTCCTATTTTCCATTCTAATGTAGTCTTCAGGCTCCTCACACAGCAAACTTCACTGCTGGGACCATAAGTATAGTGCCTGTACTTTGCTTCAGGGCTTTTTCTAGAGAGGTGGACAGCGAGCATCCCTTACCCCCTGACTGTGTTGTTCCTTGGGCCCAAAAGAGGAAGGACACAATCACAGGTGGGGGCCTGAGGGACAGGGGTTTGTGAAAGAGATGCTGTATGCAGCTGTGCTGCACTGCAAATCCTCATTATCCTCTACCTCCTGAATCACACTACTGCCGTGGTATTGATGTATAATCACCCATAGCGTGGGAAACAGTGTTAATGTTTATTGGCATTGTCTTTACTCTGCTTGTTCATGCCAATTCTCATCTATAATGCAGCTTCCATAAAGACATATCAGTGTGTAATGAATACTGAACATCTGTACAGAGTACTGTTGAGCACTTTTTTGGTGAAAGTGTTTGGAATGCTGGCTGGCTATTTAAATATCCACAAAGGAATCTTGTCATCTTGCTGTGTTTTATAAAACTTGCCCTAAATATTTAAAGGCAATTTTGGGCTTTCAAAAATAGCTTTATCGGGTGTTAGTGCAGCTCTTGAGTTTGAATTGTGCTTTTTCAGTAGGCATGTGTTTAAAAGAGAAAAGTAACCCAAAATTATTATATCCTAAACTGTGATAAAATATACCTTGACTATGTAACATGTTCAGTATTTTTCCTATTGATGCTCACTTGAATTTCAATGCCATCCACAAAAGATCTTTTTTTTCTTTTTTTTTTAAAATTCCAATTAGCCATTAGGCTTATAGATCATTATTTAATGAGTAGTGCATTAATGGACTTCCCACCCTAATTACTAAAATGAGTGCATCACAAATGCACTAGTCAATCAATGACTGAACGTGTGTGTTGGATCTTCAACTCTTTTTTCACACTGACTTGCTTCAGATATCCTGAGAGTTTGTCTTCTGAATTTTAGTCACACCTCAATAATGTTTAGAGAGACAAGTTGTAAACATTTTGTCATTGAACTCAATTATTAACTATTCTTAACTTGTTACCGTTAACTGTTCTTTTTGATGCTAATTGGAGATAGGGATTTTGCTGAATGAGTAGAACCTCAGTTCGTTCTGCCTCATAGCTCTTAAAGTTCTATTAGTGATGGTAAAGTGTGAGTTGAAAACATGTGAATGTGTGTGTATTGATGCACATCTGTCAATTAGATACATGTAAAGGCACTCATATGTAAGCTTATATATATATTTAAAGCTCTGGCCTTTATTGTTTTTATGTGCTTTAATGTAAGATCCTTACTTTAGACTTGAGATATGCAACTCAGCAGTAATTCATTGGCTTTATATCAAGATTCAAGCTGCAGAATAGTTGTTGAAGCTATTTTATTAAAACCAGTCAAAAGATGCATGCTGTGAGCAGTAGCAATAAGATAGGATCTGGGCTGGTTTTCTATATGTGGTTTTCCACCTAAACACTTATTCCAGAGATGAGGCAAAAACCCCTCTTCTAGGAATTGGAACCAAGAAAATGGAATCTCATTGACGAAATTGAAATTCAGTAAGAGGATTAGTACTGTGGCTTGTAAACAAGAATAACAAAACAAACAAAAAAAAAGCGTGTTACTTAAGCAACCTGTGCCATTTGACTCTGGGAAACAAAGCTGTTTTCTTTTTCCAGGTGCATCCTAAGGTATGGGCAGTGGGAGGTGCTTCCTTGCACTCTGCCTGCTGTGAGCCTATTTGGCTTATTTATCTTCTGGGTCAGGTGTCTGCCTGGAAAACCCCTGAGTACTGAGCTGGATCAAAGGAAAAAAAAATAATCTGTTTTAAGTTGAAATCATTTAGTGATAGAAGACTGAATGTAATAAACTTGCTGTTGAAAATATGGGGAGTTGGTAAAGCCTAGTTTTTACCTGGATCCTAACAGCTGAGCCAGTGACCACATGGGCAGCTAAAGAAGTTCTGTGTAGAGGGTTGCACATTAGGTTGCTGAACAGTTGATTTTTTTTTTTTTTTGTCATTGCTAAGAACGTTATGAATCGTTGCTAAGAGTTACCAAAAAAATCCTCAGCAATTCCAGGTCAAATAGACTTGAAAGAAGATCGCTGGCTATTGTACAAGGCTCGAGTGACAATAGTGCAGTAAGGCAGTATAATCCTAGCTTTCAAAAGACATCCATTTTCTTCCCCTCTCATGTGGATTGTTCTGGAAGTGCTGAATAGCTTCTTAATGAGTCATAGGTTGCAACCCAGTCTGTGCCGTGTGTGTAACCCTCTTTCCCCCTTTGGTCAGTTTATCACAGAACTGACACAACACGACTCTTTCAACATAGCTTCCAGTCAATTATTTTGAGGCCTTGGAGTCAGCCAGTATCAAGAGCTTCTGATAAGAGTGCAGGTTTTGCAAAAATGTTAATGGAAGATAGGGAATGCATTTTTATCCCTCCAGGCAATCTGTCTCCTTGAACCACTGCTGTCCCTTGAGAAAGTGACCTTCATAGTCTAGCAGCTTTTTGTTACTCGAGTTATATTTCTATATTTCATTTTTCAGATGAGCCTTTGAATTCAGAAGTAAGCATTCTGGTATTTCACAAGCAGGCTTCATAGAGTGTGTGTTGGTTTTAGAAATGAGGTTTTTCCAATGTTTGCATCTTCTGAATGAAACATTGAGTTTATTCTCTGAAATGAGAATAAAAGTTCTACTGTTGCCCAGCCATAGATAGACTAGATGCATCTATTAACAACTTCTGATTATTTTTTTTTTTGAGGAAAACATTAAGGTAGATGTGTCACTGGTTTTTTGGGTGTTCTAAAGTTTTATTTTTAGAATGACAATATCTACCAAGAGCACTGAAGACAGTATTTGCTATCTCTTAATATTACTGAGAAATTACATCTCTATATCCCTAAGTAGATGTGATAACCACTTTCAGTGACTTAGGCTAGTTAAAAAAAGCATGTTATGTTACAGACTAAAGATATGATGCATATAGCTACACACCCCAAATAAATGTGAAAGGAACATGTCAGCGTTGTAGCAGCAATCAGTTATTGGTTCCCTGCCTTCTTGTAGTTTCAAAATCCAGAGTTTGTGTATATTAACCGAGCAGACCTGCACTGAGGAGTTGAAATTGTTGTACAATCCACTCTGTATTTTGAAAAATCTGTAGGAGAAAATACCTAGTAAGTCAAAATTTTGGACTTTATGTGAATGTTGTTTTTTCACTTAAATGATATGAAACATGGATATTAATTTGAAGAACATTTCTGTATATATAAAGCAAGCAGGTTTATTCAAGCTGAATTTTGTGTAAGGAGATAAAATTTTGGTATACTGAGAATGATGCCAGGATGAAGCAGAGTTTGATTGAGCTGTAGTACAAACCTGTTGTGATTCCAGGTTGGACTTTTTTTTGTGAACCTCTTTGCATGGCTGGTGTGATTGTGCTGTAATTTTGCTTCTGCTCAAATTTTATGTTTGTGATACTGGCAGTGCTGTTCTATATCATTTAACTCTGAACTCCTCCAGTTGCTTTTGGAATTTCATATACTGCCAGCAATACAGTAGGATGTTAATCATGTAAACAGTGAACAGCTTAAATGTAGAGACTTCCCATGGTAAACTGATTGTTTCCGAATGTTATTTAGCTTCTAAGGGCTACCTTTCATAATCTTTTTCATGGCTTAATCTGGATCTTTCTCATCTGATTCCTTCACTTACATAAAATAAGTCTGGTTTATGCAGAAATGGAAATGGTAAGGAAGGGTTTCAACCCAGTGGAAGGCAATGTAATTTTATTTAGATAGGTTTAGTCACATAACTATGAAGACAAAGATGTAGTGGACCTTGATTATGGTGGCCTAATGCACTAATTGAATATTTGAAGTGTCCTTTGATTTTTCTGCATTCTTTTTTTTCCTCTGTATCCTTCAAGTGATGTCATAGCAATAAAAATATTTCAGCTTTCTGAAATTTGTTTAGCTGCTGTAAAAGTAGTCTTTGCTTTGCTCACAATCTGCTGTGAGATGTGTAGTTGACAGTAAGTTGAACAACAGGCTGTGAACTGTGCAGACTCCACTCGTAATAACTGTTTCTTAGGTGCTGCAGTTATAGGCATGGTATTTAAGAAACATTAAAAAAATATTGAAAGGAAGTTTTTTAAAACCATGGGGAAGTCCAAAAATTGTATGCTTCAGGATTTTCTGTTGTCTAACATGGCATTATTAACTATAAATTGAATATTTCAGTATAAAGAGCTGTCAATCATATCCTGCCTTATCTCCTCCCAGCCCCACATCCCCACAGATAAATTCTTATTTTCACACATAGAAGTAGTGTTTAGTTTTTAAAAATTAAATATATTTTTCAAGTGTTCAGGTATTATTTTATTTTGCTATTATTTTATTTTGCTGTTTAATCTAGTTTATGGTAACTTTTCCAATTAACTTTTCCAGGTTCATTAGTTTTGTCATTGTTGGTCATTAGAATCTTTTTCTCTCGTTATATTCATTATATGAATCCAGCAGGGCTGGATTTGGGAATATCTGGCTGGTGCCAATAGAAGCAGCAGTTTAAATATCACTGTTTAATTTAATCTTAAAATGGATCATGTTGCCTTTGGGGCTCTATACATGGAAGTGTTCTAAGTAGTCTTAAAACTGGCTGGAACACTTGTGTAGATCATGATCTCTTCAAACAGCTCTGGTTTGTCTGACCTGTTTTCTCTTGAGATAGCTCAATAAAATGACCCCAGACTCCAGTGTTAGTACGCTGCTTATTACTCTTCAAGCACATTGGGAATCTCTTGTTCCAATTAGAACTACTCCTTCCTATACAATTCTTGATTCAAAATCACTTTGCCTTTATTTCTTCTTCATTCAGTACAATATGTTGTCAAGCTTGCCTTCTAAAAGGTCAAGAGACTTTGTACGTGTGAGCACAAATTTGGGAGTGCTAATTAGGGAAACCAACATAGAATGTACCTATTTGAGACTTTTATCTGCTGCTAAATTGAGTTTGAGTTGTCTTGATTTGTGTATAAATTTAGGTCAGACCAGCAAAACTGTTCTGACAAAAGATTTGTTCATAAATCTGGTATTTAGCTGATAGCACAGTACTCTGTATTAGGAGGTCAGGGTTCACTTCACTGTTATTATTGCAAATGTAAATCTGGCTATTTCTCTGTGTTACGTTGGCTTTTTGCTCCGGTGAGATTAATTTTTTTCTGAAGTGTCAAACTATATCAAAAAGCTTTATGACTTTGAGCAAAATGTTTTAAGGTTTTTTTTCCCCTACTTGTATGGGGGAAAACTTACCATTAAGTCCTCGTGCCAAGGAAGCATCACAACTTTGTTTGAAGTTTCTTCACTTCTTCTCTATGGAAAACAAATCCCAAAAAGTCACCACAAACAGAAACGTTTTTGGCTGGGCTGGGATATAAAACTATTGTTGTTTAATGACTTTACAATTTTATCTTAAGCACTGAAAGTTGTCTTGTTTTGATAAGAGTGTTTAATATATTGAATCCCAACCTAACATTTTTTTCTGCTTTAATTTCTAGTATAAGCTGTTATGGCCATTTTCCAGAAGTGGTGACAGCTCTCTGCTGCATTTTTTCCACACAGATGACTGAGTATGCCCATAGAGTGTTTTGCATCAGATATGGCTGAGCGTGCTCCAAGCCTGAGGATCATCATGTCAGCTCTTATCCAGGGGCTGTGCTGATCCAGTGCAAAGCTCAGGCCAGGCTAATACGATTTTTTTTTTCCTGTCTGGGCTTTTTAGTTCAGGCTGGCCACTACGTTAATACAAAACTTTCCAGTGGCTCGGAGTGCTGGCAGGGCAAACTTGCTTCTGCTGTAGAACCGGAGCAGAGCAAGTCCCTGTCTGCCCAGTGTGGACGTGCTGACTGTATTTAGTGAGCCTGACAAATCAGTGCTTTCCATAACCTGATGTTCTGTGGTTGCACCAGATGGCAGACCTTGGAGGAGCACCTGCAGAGAGGCCTTAGGGCTGTGGGCACATGGTTGAAGCGACAGCGGCACTTTCATCCCTCTAATAGGTAGCTAGTGAGGAGCCCACCTAATTTTGGAGAAGCATGGATTAATTTTGTGTGTGTTATTTAGGAAGCTGTAACCCTTACTTGTTAATGGGAAGACAATTTTTCTTATTAGAAAGGGGAATCTTTTTTATGTTTGCGCTCGTTAAGAGAGATTTCACTGTTCTTCCTGGACTTGGCTTTGTCTCTCCAATAAAAAAGGCTGTGGGTTTCAGTAATTAGTGGAATTTGCACATGAGAGTAGATGGTTTTCAGGTGATGGTGACAAGTCTTTAGTTGCACGTGCATTTTCATTAAAAAAAGGACATAATTAGGCTTGGTATTTTTTACTCCATTAGCCAAGTTCCTAGCCTTAGAAATCAAAATGGCTAAGCTTTTCAGACTCATCCCCTAATCACTGACTGTCAGAGACAAAATGTAATAAGCCATAGCTACAGCTGCCTTTATTTTATTCTTGTTGCCTTTACATTTAGAATGCCATTTTTTTTCCTGTCAGATTTTTAGAACATCCCCTCCTCTCCTGCAGATGACGCCAAAAAATCCCTAGTCTGCTACAACTCTAAAGCTGTTATACTTTACTTTTCCAGTAGTAAAGTACTAACATGATGTTGCTGAAAGACAGAACTTGGTTTTCATCTGTACAAAGCACAAATATATCTTCTGGAGAGGAGGAATAAACATAACCAAATGCTTTTATAGGTCACAAGAAATCTTAAAAACATGGTATAAATAAGATCTCATTTTTTTGGTCATACATGAGAACTCTTCCTTGCACATTGCTATTTTTTAGCATTAAGTAAAGATATCTTCACTTCTAGGCTGAATCTATACTGCCCTTTTAATCAAAAGCTAGCACTGCTGGTAATGTTCTGTAGGATAAAAACTGCTGTTCTGTGTGCCCACATTTTGCTTGTAGGACAGAACACACCATTGGTCATCTGTTTTGTATTTTTTGCATATTAGTTGCTGCTATTTAAGGTGAATTTAAAATCACAATACTTAGTATGCAGAAAGATAAGATAGAAGACAGTCACAAGTGCTACATTTGGAAGAAAAGTTAGACTGAAGAGAAATCTGTGAGAGGGATTTGTGTGCCATCAAAGAAATTTGGTCCCCTGTCAGCTGATGCATTATGGAGGAAAAATTGTTGAACCTTGATAGAAAGTAATTATTACTCTCTGTATCATAGTTCCCTTCCCAATATTTGCTTTCCTCCCTCTGCTTAGTAAGCAAGAAGGAAGTGCTAAATGTAGAGTGAATTGAGTTGGAGTCATTTAATGACCATTCAGTTGCTTTCACTTACTAACCAGGAGAGTGGGTGGTCAAGTAGGTGGTTCTATCAAAGCTCCTGTGTGTAGTGGAAGCTACATGTTCTCTCTCACTTTCTTCCAGGAAAGTTATGTACTTGTGACACAATAATGAAGCATCCTAAGCATCTGGAATATATAAATAAATTTTGTACAGTTCGATGAGAGTTTCAGCAAAAAAAATATTTGGTTCTTTTCTGTCAATTTAAAGCTCTCTGCTGCTCTTTTCTCAGTTACCAAGTTGTGAAGCTATAATGAGTGACTGATACATAGCCAAAAGCATGGTAGTGACCATTATCTCTAGAAGTTTCATGTTCTGACACTCCAGAAAAGCTAATTAGGAACAGCAGTGGCCCAGCAAGGAGCTGTTGCAGTAGTTTGTCATCAAACCTCAGGATGTGTCGTAGGCTTCAAGATGAACTGCAAAAAAACTGATGGTTTAGGAATTGATAATCCACCCTGTCTTCAGAGATTCCTCAGAAAGCAAATACTACCTACTAATCATCTCTCAAGAGATAAATTGAAAACAAATTAATATTGTTGAACAATACAGGTGTGGTACAGGTAGTTCTTAATAAAAGCTGAAACTGTTCTAGTTCTGTTTCTAGGACTTGGTTCTCGCAAGAACAAAATGGAGTAGAAATAATTAGAACAGAGTATTTCAAAAAGGGTAGGTGAAAATCTCCAAGCCTTTTACAATGAAGCTATATTGAGTAATGCTCTATTGGACCAAAGCAGTAGCTGCCTCTCATCATCAGCCGTCTGTCAGTGCAAGGGGAGTGAAACGCCGAGCAAAAGTGTCTTATTGCCAGTGCCTCTGGGTAAATTCCATTTTATTAAGAATGCTAGTTGTAAGTATATTTTTGTTCATTCCAGTATTACAGATTTGATTAAAAATAGAAATGCAGAAATTTTACCACTATTTGATCCCTGCTTATATTAGGAGGATATATAAAGCATTTCTTTTTCTGCAGAACAGTACCTGAACTCTTCCTTTTATAAATGAGTAGGCCTAAACTTGACTAAAGCTACTTGTTACTTTTGTAATTGGTATTTTTGGGCACTGACTAAGACTTGCTCATTAATTGGGAGTTTGACATTTATTGTGGTAATTCGTCATGAAGTAATTAACAACAGTGATTCTAACCACAAATATTTCTATTGATTACTTTCCAAGTATTCATTCTGTTTGTTTTGTATTGATGACTTATATAAAAATAATTCAATATCAAGTCTTTTTTACTTTGAGAAAATCAAGTGTAACATCTAATGCCTATTCACTGTTATCCTTCTCTTTCACATTTTAATACTTTTTTTTTCCTTTCACCTTATCCATTTAAATTAAGATGCTGCTGATAAAGAGGAGCACCTCTCCTCCTACCCATTCCCTTCTATTTTTGACAGCCTGAGTTGAAGAAGGCTGCTGTGTTAGAAGCACTACCATGTGTGTAAATAGCCTCTGTATTCATAACATCTCAACTCAAATATCTGTGTTAAAAAGTTCTTGTAATTTTAGCATCAATCTGCACTTATGTATTCCTACTATATTTAATCCTGAGTAACAGCTAAGGCTTACTTCACATTGATCATACATATTTCAGGCACAGCTGATGAGAGGACTCTTCGGCGGGGTTATGTCCTGGGGCAGAACTGTGTCACTCCAGTGCTGCTCCTCATCTTCTTTCTCTTCTTGGACTGACACTTTCTTCTTCCTGAATTCTTTACATCAGCAGCGATGTTTACTGCCCCCACCCATAGGCCAACTAGTATATTTGTACATCCAGTATATTCAAAATTCTGACTACTTTCTGTCAGTAACCTGCTTGCAGATTAAAGCTCCGGTGTTTGCATCTTGTTGCAATTGTAGCATTTAATTTTCATGATTTTCCTCTTCAGAGGAAAGAAAGATGAATCTGAAGCAATTAGTCTACCATATGAATCGGTAGCAGGAGGTTTAAAGGTGACCTGAAAACGTTGATTGAATAAACTTAATTCATTTATGACTGTATAATTTAAAACTAATTCAAATTACATCCTCCTCTGCTTACTTTCTGAAATTAAAGTTGTGAATTTCTTGTTTGGAAGACCTAAAAGCAGCAAAGAATTAAATTACTGTATCAAAGAATGAAGACGTCCACTTGTTCCTGATGGCAAAAAAAGACAACCCTCTTCAGACTAGCATTCATATAAAAATTTTTTGGCCTAAGGAAAAAAGTATTTAGTTCTTCTTGTCTTCTGCCATCTGCCATAGTCTTTCACTATTTCTAAACAAGTATGATTGGTTTTGGTGGTGTAGAGTTCATATATCCTTCTGTATTTCCTCTCTGTAATGTACAGATTTAAGGATGATGGGGTGAGCTGAGGAAATGGCCTCACTTCATCAGTATGGTGAAAGTTCCTTTTCTTAAAACCCACTGTATCCTGATAGTGCTATTCCTACTCTGGCAAAGGAGATTTGAGGATTAGGTGGGATCCTGTCTTTTCGTGGTTTTTTATTTGCTAATTGATTCAGAGTTAGTGAAGATTCTCTCTTCTGTTCTTTTTAGAAGTATTAATTGCAAAACTATCATGTGGTGGGTAGTTACTTGTCTTGAATAATATTTCAGAACACTCATCTTGCCTGACATTTTCTGCATAACATATGGATGAAAATGGATTTGGACCTTCATACCTTTTTGTAACTGAATGCTGATTTTTTCTGACAGTCGGTCTCCTTCATGTTGGGTTGCCTGTTATCTAAAAAATTAATTTATTTTTAGCACTTTAACTCTTCAATATTTTCTAATTCTTTAATTTATGGATTGAATGTAGTATTATTGAGAGGGTTGAAGTAGATGGATTGGAAGGGAGGTAACAAAGTATCTCTGGTAATCAACTTTCAAATTTCATTATTGCTACTGTTGATGTGTGTGTAAAAACCAAACCACAGCCATTTTTGGAAATGAAATTTCTTGCATTAGCCCATGACTGCTCTGGGTTGAAGTCTGTGCTCTATGAGTTTGTTGTTCACCATATCTGCATGCAGCTGTGCTCCACTCAGCTGTAATGCAGCTGGGTCCCAGGCTGCGTGCTGGCACCAAGGGCCTCTCTGGCCAGCACACAGATGCTTTGGAAGCATCGTGAAGTAACAAGGCTGAGTAAAACCTTATTTCTGTGTGGTTTCTTGTCCTTTTCTAGTGAGTTGCCACTGACAAACTGTGATGTGACAAAGTTGGCAGTAAGAAAAAAACCGTGGTGCTTGATATCAAAACAGATCTGGGTACAATAAGTCAGATGAGCTTTCAATCTTTGTGTCTGTTTTAGCATATGCGTATTCAGAGTGAGCAAATGGCAGAGCAGTGTGACTCAGCAGTGGCAGCTGGGGTAGGGATACCATCTGTAGTCTGAAATGACACTCAGTAGTGTGGAGTTGCGTGACAGCTACATGTATGGTAGGTGGGCCCAGGCTGATGCAGGATATTCAGGCTGTGGAGTAGCAGCACTGAAGAGCTGAGATGTCCAGAGAGTATGAGGGATCCCTGGGTAGATCCAATATTGCTGCTGTGTAGACTGGTACTGTGATTTTTGGGCTTAGAGGGGAGGGTTCCACATCCAATATTATCAGTGGCCACAGTAAGTCAGAGACCTACTGAGAGTGTTGCTGAAAGAGAACAGATGTGGATTGTTTTGTTAGAGCTCTTTTTTGGAAATGCTCTGCTACTGACTTGCAAAACATTACTAGAAATGGAAAATATGCCAGTTGCAGTAAGAGCCTTCTGTAACTGCTAGTTTGCAATTCCTGCTTCCCTCATTATTAAAAAAGCATTAACAGTAGTGATCCAGGTAGAAGTCATCAGCCTAGATAACTACTGTATGGATTGAAGGGTAACAGCAATGAGAGCTTTGAAAATGTGGAGTGCTAGTCCTCATACCTACTCTTATGGTCTATTCTGTCAAGCTGTTTTTGCAGAGACTGAAAACTGGTTGCTGGTGTTGCAGAGTAGGAAGAGATCACTTAGGGATTATTCTGGACAGGTTTTCTAGTAGACTGTCTCAGTGTACCTTTTACATGGCATCAGTCATCAGCATTTTCTGCTACAGGTCTGCAAAATGGTGTGTCAAATTTGGGACCTCAGAAGACAGCCAGTGCTAAAAATTAGCTCTGACACGTTGACTAGTCTATGAGATGGATTAATAGAGAATCTTGCAGTAAATTCCGGGTGGTGATTTAGTTCTACAAAATGTAGCTCATCTTTATATAACTCATCTGGGTGTCTCTGAAAATTAATTTTTTTTGTTGTTTCTGTTGTTATTTCAAGGGAGAGTGTTAAGAGAGTGGAGCTAGGCTCTTCTCAGTAGTATTGCTCTGAGCTGAGCAATGCAACCAATGTCAGAAATTGATTCACAGGAAGTTTCACCTGAAAATGAGGATGAACTTTATTGTGTAGGTAGACTGTGCACTAGAACAGGTTGCCTAGATAGGCTGTGGATTCTCCTTCACTGGAGATATGCAGGACAGCATCTAGACAGCATTCTGGGTAACGTGTTCTAGGATGCTGAAGGAGGGAGGCTGGACCAGATGATCCACTGTGGTCCCTTCCAATCTGACCCATTCTGTGATTTATCCTGATTTGAAGGTGATTGTTTCTGTCACCAGAAGGTGATAGTTTGCTTTAGTGAGAAAGCTATGGGACAAGAAAGATGTTGAGCTAATGGGATCAAAATGGTGTTGATATACCTCAACTTTCCCCTGACCCCTGCAGCATATCTCCCTTCCTGGATCTCAAAAATGAAGGCTGTCTCTAGGAGCTTGCAGTTGTAATGACATGTTGGTGTCTACCAAGTTCACTCTAGCTGATACTGATTTGGGCTGGAAGACGAGGAGTGTCTTCCATATAACTGGTCTGTATAAAGATCAAGACAGAAGTGTAATGGTGTGTGGGTCACTAGTCAATACAGAGAAGGTGCTGATGATGTCTCTCTCTTTTCTTTGGATAGTAAAGGATGTGCTGACAAAGCTGGTCATTTTCAATTCTCCGTGCACTGTATGAGATGGAAGCTGTGCAAGACTGCAGAATAATGCTGTTTGCCTCTCAGTCTGGCTCAGCTTTGAGCTGCACTTGCACTTCATTCTCAACTTCAGAGATGGTATCAGGGTAGCTATAACTAAAATATCTCTAAAAAACTCTGAAAAGTTGCATTTTGTTAGCTAGCCACAGCACTTATGCCTTTGCCATTGACCATTCTGACTCTTAAACAGATGTTGTTGGCAACTTAGATGAGTAGTGTGGTAAGATTTCCCCTTTCCCACTTTGGATACCTATGGGTAACTAAAAGGAGGAAACAGCCAATCAAAGGGTTTGCTTGCCTAAGCCTCCATACTTCTCATCTTCCTCTAAACACATCTGCCTTATTTCTTATTCTAGTAATAGAGTCTTGTAATCTTTTTTTTTTATTATTTTTTTCTGTGTTTGTTTAACCCCACATTTCCTCCTCCCCTCTAACCCTCTGAGTTGCATTAACTGTCTAAACCAGAGGAAAGCAAATCCAACAACAGCAACAGAGGAAGAGGTTTCTGCCAGTTACTGCCACGAGTTTTGTTGAGTTGAATTGGCTGGCTTTCTGTAAGTGGGCATAAACAGTGAAAGGTAACAGAAATGAAGTTTGTCCTTTGAAAATAGAGAAAGGAAGTGAAAGTGGAATGCAGCCAAAGTGATGGGCTTTCAAAAGAGTCTTTTCAACAATGCTGTGAACAGGTAAGTGTGGGAGAAGATTCATTTGTCAAGGGCAGAGAAAAGATGCCAAAGTGGTCGTTTTGTTAAGGGTTAAGGGGAGATGAAAGCTGGAAGAGAGTGTGTCTCAGAGAAGCTTTTTAGTTATCCTTCAAAAATTTGGTATAGGAGGAGTGAAGGACACATGAAGAGGCTTGAAGGAATATGTCAGTGTTGAATGATGGTGCCTGTAATACTTGAGAAAAGAAGTGCTGACCTGAGATCAAGTGTGGAGTGAAAAAGGGTGGTTGTAACTTGTGCTGCTCTTCTCTAAGATTGTCAGAAAGGCAGGCTGAGGTTCAGTTTGGACAGAACTAGACCACTTTAGATCAGGGGTATGTTGGAGTCAACCCCACAGAAAAAGGGTTTGCAAATGTATTTGTAGATGAGGACACCCAGAGATGAGATGCAAACAAAAATACTTGGAGTCTGTCTTTGTTCCTTCAAAGTGTATGCAAGGAGGGGACAGAATCTCACCATGCTTGTGGGTGATGTGGATTTGTACTTGAACTTAAAATATCCATTCCCAATTTTCAGTACATGTCGCTTATTTTTTCTTAACAAATTGTGGTATGAATAAAACATACCTGTTTTTCCACTGTCCAGTACTGTTTTGGGGTGGATTGTGATATGATAAAAAAATGGAGGAAACTTTTGGTCACACTTTGAGACTGTTTTATTGCAAATTGCTTATATTCCTCTGGTACTAAAGTTTTCATTTCAAAATCAGCAAAATTTTTATTATTCTTATTGCTCAATTCATTGCATCCAGATTATGTGTTGGCTATTAAGTATTGATTTTTATATTGCATTACAAATTTTTATGCTTTTCTTGGGTTTTGGTCTCTATGAAGTATTTTCTTCTGAATGTATTGCTCTGCATTATGTTCTGTATTTTAACCTTTAAATGATAACTTGGTAGTGCAGAGACAATTTTGAGCTTTCTTTAAGTTAAAAATTAAAAAACAGAATAATACTGCTTTTGTGGAGAGGCTAGTGTTTTTATTTTAATTTCTAATTTTTAAATTTTTTTTTATGGTTACAAATGATGCAAGCATGACACATGTTGTCCACTGAAACAGTTCACATTTGTTTCTTCTGGCTTTAAAAAACCAAAACAAACCCCAAATGTGAAGCTCTTCAAATATTTTCTCCTTCTATGAGGTTTTCATTCTCAGATGAGATATAGTAGGAATTTTAAGAATGGTACTTTTTAGCAGCTTATCCTGGTGCAGCCTTTCTTTCCTTTCCCTAGAAAATTGCATGCTGTTTTAGGTAATGGCATACCAAAAAGTGAATGCTTTGTCATATACACCTTTGTGAATATACTACCAAAGGATGACTGAAAAGATACTGTGAAAACATGGGCATGTAATACTTGTACAAGTTCTAGTTGAATATGTAAATGCCTTCTAATTTGAAAAAAGAGAAGTTAGTCCAATAGCGAAGTGTGAGATTTCTTTTCCTTTTATTCCTTTCAAGTGTTCTCTAAGCCTTTATTATTTCTATTATAACCCTTACCAGATGGAAAACTAGAACCACACAAAAATTCTGGATGTGGCTTATAATTTTGTAAAGAAATGTTCAGTATTCTTTTCTAAATTTTCTCTGTTTTAACTCTTGAATTACCTTTTAGCTATTATTTAGCATCAAGCTGATGTTTTCCTGAAAATATTTGATTCAACCTTAAAATCTAAAGACTGAGTGGCAAATCTGTGCTCTGACTTGTACTGGCAGTGTCTATCAGTGTCTATCAGGACAGTTTTTAACCATAGTTTTTCTTGCATTAAACTTCTGTGCAAAGTGTAACATGAAGGGAAGTGTTTGCACTTGTGTGCTGAAGTGGTAAGATTGTCAGAATAGTGTTTCTCTGTTCTCCTTGCTATGCTTTGGGCAGTGTCACAGATAGACGATTGACTTCAAAAGCTACAACTTCATTTCACAGTCCAAAGTAGGTCTTATCTAAACTTCAGGCTTTACACTATTTTAAAAAGCCAACCCAGTGAGAATGCTTCTCCATTTAAGATGTGGAGAGCTTAAATACAACTTGTATCTGCTTGAAAAATACTATAATACAGTTAAGTATTCTTGTAATAGATAATTTTATTGGAACTCAAGTGCAGATTTGCAGATAAAAGCACAAGTTTAAAGTCCTTGAGCTCAATTCCCTGGGAAGGCATGAAATAACATTACCTTTGTTTGTTAAATTGTAGTATCTCTACCATTCTGATTGTAAATATTTCTACCCTAAAATAGTGATTTCTTGCTAGGAGTTTATGTGCCTATTGCAATTCCTCTGTTGAGAGGTTTTTTTTAATTGTACGAGTAAAGCTAATTTAGATGGCATATCAGTAAGTTTTGTCCAAAATGGTGTGATGATTTGTGCCATTTGCTCATCAGAGGTGTTGCTGAGGACCAAATCTGATATCTGAGAAGAGACATGTTTTTTGCTTACATGCACAATTTATATTTTAAATCAATTCAACAGGAAGTAGTGATTTGGCTACAAGAGATAAACGAAGAAAGTGAGTTGTTAGCATCATGTGTGTTTCTCTGTGTTAAATGGTTTTGCTGTCAGATTACACTCTCCCTAAAATATTTTCCTCACAATTGGGAAGTATTTACATAAATCTTACTTTGCTGAAGAATGAACAACTAATAAACGGAATAGTGTGTGAAATAAATCATCCATTTGACATTCATTTGATTCTGGAGGGCACCTGTAAAGGAAGACTCAGATTTGTAAGTCTAAAGAGGAAAAGTAGAAGACAGAAGATAAAAGACAAACCTCTATTTCTTTGTGCTTGTTCTCAGCTTCTTTATTATGAAAACTTTTCATATAATTCTGATTTTTGTCTTAGATTTTCTGTGGTACTTTAGTCCATCCTTAAGCATAACATTGCAGAAGGCAATGTTATACTTGTCTTTGTGATTGAATAAAAGGTGTTAAAGCCCGTAAAGTGCAGAACTTCAATTTGAAACCAGGGAAAGCATGAAGGATTGCTGTGAAAAGTTTAAGATAAGACATCATTTTAATAGGAGATTGTGCAAGGAGAACTCAGGAAAGCATAGGCTGCTCTGTTTAACCCTGATTCTGGGAAGGTGATGGAACAGCTCATACTTGAAGTCATTTCCAGATCCATGAGGGACTACATCAGCAAATACTGTCTGCTTAGACATCATGAGGTTGTTGATGCTCTATTCCAAACAGGGAGAGTACCACTGAGCACCTGGAAACACTTAATAAACACTCTCGTTTTTTTGGGTTTTTTTTGGGGGGTTTGTTTTGGTTATTTTTGTTATTTTTTCTTTTAACTGTGTGGGTTACTGTGCACTGACACAGGTTGCTTAGGGAAATCGTGGAATCTCCATCCTTGGGGATATTTTTGGGACATGGTCTTAGGCAGCTGCATCCAGATGGCTCTGCTTGAGCAGAGGGGTTGGACCAGATGGCCTGCAGTAGTTCCTTCCATACTCATTCTCTGATTTTGTAGATTGGGGCTGGTTATATCTTGAATTTGCTATTTGTTGGTCTATATCTCATTGGATCCTTCACTAAATTTGGAAGATTGGCTGCTTCCCATGGGTGTAGAAACCTTCACCACTTTCAAAATACATTTACACTGTTCTTCTTTCTTGTTGCTGGTGGTTTCGGTCTCTTCAGGGCTGAGCCCCTCTGGGATACTCCCTCAAAGCTTCCCTTATCTCGGTTGTGTTTCAGGAATGATACTCCAAAGGCTCATTTGCTTCTTGTTTCTCGTGTTTATTAATATATAACAAAAGACTTGGCAGGTCTTCCCCAGACTTTCTGCTCAAGTTCAGCTCACCATTGTCTGACTCAAGTTGGCTCGAAAGGCACAAAATGGCCCCGAAATACACAGCTTTTTAATCTTTATACTTATTCTTACCCAATTAACTATAGTCACGTAAATTATTTTTCTTAGTGACCCAATGACCCTTCACCTGTGTGCTGCACTGCGGCATTTTCTATCCAATCACCTACTGTTACCCAAAAACCTCTAGAAGTAGATGAAGAAGAAGGGAAAGAGACAATGCCCTAAACCCTCCATTTTTTCTGTTCTCTAAACTAGCTTATACTCTAAACTTTTTCACCCAGTGACTTTAGAAAACTCTCTAATCTACACACTTACACTTTTAGCTTTTCTATTTGACTTTAACTGTTGTTTTCATTGTGTTATATGGAATTCAGTGTTTTCTTGGATGTCAGAGCTAGGCATTGGAGACAAGGGCACACTCTATGCCTCAGACTCTAACACTTTCTAACCTTCCTTTCATCTTGCTGGATTTCATGAAAAGATGTGCCTCATATTAAAGTACCTACTAATTTTCTTACTGCAAAATAAGAAACTAGAGCGGTATCTGCACTTCTGATACAAAAGGATTGGGCTTTTAGTGTGGCAGTGCCTGTATGTGTGTCCTGGGGTGACTTTATGATGCTTGTATCCCCAGTACAAGCATGTTATGTTTATGTTACATATTAAGTTCTGCACCTTTAAGCCTGGTTCCGAGAGCGAAGGTGGGGAGAAGAGGCGTGGAGTTTGTTTGCAGAAATGACACTCACTGTCCTGCACTCCTGCTCCTGGACTGTGCTGTCTCCAGCATGGACAGTGGGAGAGAACTCTCTTCTGCTTCTAGTTAGTTTTTAGCAAGCTGAGGCAGAGTAGTTTCTCAGACTGTGTTTTTATCCTTTTTTTTTTGGATCTGTTCAAACCTGCTCTGGACTGAGAACCCAGGAAAACACCGGGGGCTGTGGCCCACTGGGACCCGGGCCTCGGCATTTTCCAGTGCTGGTGGGACTGATAAGCGACTGAACAAGCTGAGCTACACCCCGTGAAAAAGACTTTTCTGGATTTGCCATCTCTTCAAATTGCAAGAGATTTTATTGTTTACTATTGTTCAATTTTTATGCTTGTAGATACTTTGCTTGTTAAATAAACAGTTTTTCCCACTTTTCTCCAACAAAATCTTTTCCTGAACCAATTGGGGTGGGGGGGGGACACTTCAATTTGCTACCTGGAAGGACCCCATTCAAAGGTTTTCTCCCAAATTTGCCCTAAACCAGGACAATGTGTGAAGGCATATTTTTAAATTCAGTATTGCTCATTGCCCCTCCTATTCATGTGCCCAAGTTTTTTGATTCACTGCTAGCTTAATTCCTGATGTACCTTGATGTTGTTTCTCAAAAGATCTCTTCTGAGAGGGCCTTGTCATCCTCTTGAAACTCTGGATTTATACGATGACCGAACTCTTCAATCATCTCTCTACCTTCTTGGGCTTACCTCCTTCTGAGACTTCAGAAATGACCTCTTGTAACAGCTTCTGTCATTTTCAACATCAGAGCTCTTCCATTTCTTTGCATTTAATTTGATCTTCCTTTTTGCGTGACCATTTAATATTTTATACATAGTTTTATACTCACCTCCCCTTAGGAAGTCCTCAGCTTTCATGTTGTCCACATTAATCTTGAGCTCTCTACTGCATCTGTTCCTTGAGCTCCTTGTAAACTTCAGTTTTTATAACTTATGGACTCTCCTCTCATTTACTTGTTTGTCTGGCTTCTGCACTGATGCTGTGGTAACTTGAATCTGTTGTTCTCAAAGAGGAGTCTTTTTTTTTTGTTGTTGTTTAATAGTTGCTCCTATTGTTGAGCTGGAAGCTTTTGCTTTCGTCTGTTGAACGAAGTTTTAATAACTGATAGCAAAAGAGATGGGTTCTAGAGCAAAGTTTAAATAACTTGTATTGTCCCCTGTCAGACTATTTTATGGCTAAACTGTCAGTGTTGTAATAGGGTGAGACAAGATGCCTAAAAGCAGTGCCATGGAAAGGGATCTGCGGGTCCTGGTTGGCAGAAGGTTGAACACGAGCCAGCAGTGCCCTGGCAGCCAGGAGGGCCAACCCTGTCCTGGGGGCATCAGGCACAGCATGGCCAGCCAGGCAAGGGAGGGGATTGTCCTGCTCTGCTCTGAGCTGGGGAGGCTTCACCTCGAGTGCTGGGGGCAGTTCTGGGTGCCACAATACAAGAAAGAGATTAAATTATTAGTGAGTGTCCAGAGGAGGGCAAGATTGTGAAGGGCCTTGAGGGAAAACCATATGGGGAGTGGCTGAGGTCACTTGGTCTGTTCAGCCTGCAGGGGAGACTGAGGGGAGACTTCATTGTGGTCTTCAGTATCCTCATCAGGGGAAGAGGAGGGGCAGGCATTGTGGTGACAGTGATGGGACCTGAGGGAATGGCCTGAAGTTGTCAGGGGAGGTTTAGGCTGGATATTAGAAAAAGGTTCCTCATCCAGAAGATAGGTGGGCACTGGAACAGGCTCCTCAGGGAAGTGGCCACAGCACCAAGCTGTGTCAGAAGCCTGACAGCTCTGGAAGTGTTTGGACAGTGGTCTCAGGCGCATGGTGTCATTTTTGGGGATGGTGCTGTGCAGGGCTGGGGGTTGATGATTCTGATGGGTCCCTTCCAACTCAGCTTATTTGGTGGAGTGTAGTTGTTAGGCCTGTTTTTGTGGTTGAGTTGTTGGCATGATTAGTAGAGATAGAGATAGAAGTTGAGCTGTGAACTTATTTCTTTCCAAGTCCTTGTTTCACCTTTTTTTTTTTTTCTTTTCCCTTGGAGAGTAAGTTACAAAATAACCTAGCACTCAATGTAGGAAAATTTGTGATTTAATGTACTGTTTGTAGGGCTGTCTTCATTTAGCACTCCTCCTGAATTTAATCTTGTTCTTATCCAATGCATTTTAACAGCATATTGTGAGAAGGTTTAGGAGAAATGCCAGAGACTGTGATATCTACATTAGATTTTCTATAGATAAGCACTAGCAGTGTCTTGGTAAAGGTGTTTTCAGAAGCAGCATTGTAAGACCACACATCCATTAAAACAATCAAAGTGAATAATTTATTTTTGGAGCTCTCAATTATGTTCTTGAAGTCACAGAGCTTTTTTGCTGGCATTTTACTATTAGTAAAGTTATGAAAATATGTATTAATTTCAGGAACATGATTCAACCCCTCCATACCCCAATTTTTTATATTTGAGTGGTATAACCTCTTCTATATTAGAAGGTATAACTTCACTGTCACCAGTGCAATTGGTCAGAAGTTTGCTCAGTGTACTGCAGGAATACTGAAGCTTGCAGCCTATAAGCTGAAATGTGAAATAGCTTTGTCGTTCTGTGGATGTTTTAACTTGTACATTGATGAAAATCTCTACATCATTTCATGAAACAGTTAATTCTTCTCATGATTTCAGAAATATCTTGTGAACTGAAATGGAAATTGTCTTGGTAACTTCAGTTATATAAAGTGATCTGCATATGTCAGGTTGTTTGCTCTCTGCCGCCTTGCCCATGTCAAGGAAGGATGAAAAAGACTTTAAACAATTGTGACTTTTCACAGCTACCTGTTGTCACCTCTCCAGTAAAGAACAGAAGAACTCCTTTTCCCTGGAGAATAAGAGGAAATTTAAAGACACTATTGTTTAGATTATGTTTTGCTTAGTTTGGAAACTGAAAGACAGTGTAATAGAGACTGCTCTTTCCTCCCCTTTGTCTCTTTCCTTCTTCCATCCTGTTCACTGCTGGTAAAGCATGGAAAAGATTCCTCTTGGCAGTGAATGTGAAGCTTTTTGAAACTGGAGGTGTACAAGCTTTTTCCAGGCTGGATATAGATAAGTGAGAGAGGCTAATTCAATAGAAGAAATCTAATAAATGTCATGGTCAAGTAGACCACATCTAATTGTGACTCTTCATGCTCTTCCAATATTTGAAGTTAGGATAAATGCTGGCATTAATAGTGATATCTTACCCTGAAGAGTACTGGAAAGAGTGTACACCTGAGTCTTCATGCACTCTCCGTAACTTGCGCCTAGTAATTATCCAGTTCCTATCTTTCCATTCTAAAATTAGCTAATATCAAATAAACTATTTATTAATAAGGAATATGGAAGACAGATAATGAAAAGGAATATGCATAGATCAGACTTGATTGCGAGCTCTTTAAGCATTTGGTCCCCTACTCTTCTCTTTGGTTATGGCACTACTTAATGACTTTTGGAGGGTGGGACTGGCTTTTATTTCACAGTAATTTGTAGCAAGTACTGATATAGGAGAGGTTTGTCCACTTAGTTGTTAAAAAAATTTATATTTGTAGATATGTTTAGGTTATTTGACTGTTATAACAACACCAACAAAAGCCCTACAACTACAATATAATAATCTTAATTTGGGAATAATTTGCCATATTTCCTATTTTGCTGTTGGTGTGTACATTCTTGAGATTTGGAGTTCCATGCTAAAGTTCTTAGGCTAAGGTGATTAAAACTTCTTGATATTAATAGAAGAAGTCTAGAAAAATTAAAAAAGAACAACATTTACAGGTAGTTGAGTTTGTTGGTATTATCTGAAATCAGTTGTTTTGTGTAATGAATTTTAGTACTACAAAGAAAGATACCACTTTAAGGAAGATAAATGTTCTTAATATTTAGTATGTCTTCCCCCTGTAGTGGAGAATCTGTAATTTTCCTTAAGTGCAGCTCTTTTCATGGTTATTTTTTTAACACTGGATAGTGCTTCTGATCATCTGCCTTTTTAGATGCCATAGGTTAATGAAGGTTGTTTCAGTGTTACATTTCAGTGGGTAATACTTAACATAAGCACTTTAACATAAGTCATTAAAATTTATTCTCAAACTGCATTAACATCAGTTCTTAGTATAGTCTCAACAGGTGTCTGAATGCTCTGCAGTCAAAGTGTTTTAAAATGTTCATAACAGAAACAATGTAGTGCCTTTAGAAGATGAAAACATCCTGTGCTTCAAGTTGTACTGTAATATAAACAGATAAATTAATGTGGTAGGTGGGTGATTTTTACAAGCAGAACTCATACCTGGATGTATATGAATGAAAATACACCTGTTATAGCACCTTTATCTTCAACCTTTCAATTCACAACTCAATGTGAGAAGAGAAAAAAAAATTCACAGGACTTCTACCTGACATCACAGATCAACATAATTTTGTGCTGGGCTCTTGCCATGGAGCTATCTACTTTGATAGATTTAGAATATTCATTATGCTTTTACAGCAGGTGGTGGAGAAAAATAAAAGCATGCTCTTGAATAAAAGGAGCAGATTGTTCCAAGTAGTCATTTGAGCTGAATGAGAAAAGAGTATTTCTTCCCTGATGTGACACCTTCATACATGGAAGTCCCAAATGAAACCATTGGTAACTGAGCCCTGTGCACAGGAGAAGTTGTGCTGACAGAACTTTCTTGTGTGCCTCTGGTACAGCTCTTCACTCGTGCTCTTGGTTTGTTGTTTTTTTATTTGCTCCTGTATTGGTGATCTGCCTGTTCCTATGGATGAGTTTCCGGGCTTACAACCACCTCTTTAAGATGGAAGAAAGAGCATGAACTCTAAGATATTACTAGTGTGTTTTGTGTTTTACATAACACCAGAAGCAGTCAGATGCAAAAACAAATCTCAGAGCTAAACTGTAAAGTTGGATGCTTTCAACTGTCTTTCTACACATGCCATTCTGAGGCTGGGAAAAATTCTTTGCCATGTTGATAGGTTGTGAAACTAAGTAATGGAGACCACCTCTAACATCTAAATATTAAAGCAGGCAAAGCGACTTTTTATGTGCTATTAGGGAATAGTGTCTTTTATCTAGAAGTCAGTAGATCTCCAGTTCACCATTCCTATAATGCTATTCATAATAAATGGTATGAGTATCTTTAATGTTGTGCAACTGAATCTTTCTATTCTAAATAGTAGAAGTGTCATAATCTCTAGGAGCTGCAGTGAAAACTTTGGAATTGTTAGAGAAAGATCAGTTATTCAAATTCAGATGAGTTTTTGTGTTTGTCCTGAGCTGATGAGCTGGGAGTCCACAGTCAAGTTGATATGGACATCCATTTATCAGTGGCAGTTATTGACACATGCTTCTAATCTTAAGCTGATTTATATTTTAACCTGGTGGAGAAAAGATCTGTTTAGCTCTTCTTTCCTGGGTTATTATAAAAGGAGGTAAGATAAAATCATAGGGCTATGTCAGTACCAAGCATTGCTGCTAAGGAATTATCGTTATAATTTTTAAAATAGGTAATTTAACTTTAAATACAAGTAAATAAATAATTCAAAATAGCTTTTTATAGGTATTTTGGGTTTGTGTGTCAAAGTTTTGGTGGCTGGGGGCTTACAGGGGTGGCTTCTGTGAAGAATTGCCAGAAGCTTCCCCTGTGTCTGACAGAGCCAGTGCCAGTCTCCAAGAAAGACCCTGGCTGAACCTTCCAGAGACAGTGGTAGTGCCTCTGGGATAATAGATTTAAGGGGAAAAATTTTCTGTATGACAAAAGTTTTTTTAAGATTTGATATTCTTTTTCATTACACTACTAGGACTTGATTGGTAATAAATTGAGTGTGGTTTGCCCATGATGGTAATTGGTGAGTGACCCAAAGGTCTTTGAAAATATTTTTCTCTCCCCTGAGGAGGAGATTAATAGAACAGCTTTGGTGGGCACATGGTGTCCAGCCACAGTCAATCCCCTACAATAGATGATGTATAAATCTTGACTATATGATCTTATTAAATCTTCATTAAATTTTGGTTAATTTGGGGGATTTTATGATTAATTTTGAGATTAAATTTAGGTTAATCTTGATGACCTTGTTATTAAGCAGAGCTTTAATTTATTTTCTGAGAGTTCAGTGTGGGATATTAATCTTTCTTTTTATAATGAACATTTAAGATTTTTTATCTTTCATAAATTTAAATGGACATGTAGGCAGGAAATTTTTTGAGGCTAGTATGATTTATCACTTATCTTTTAGAAGGACGTTGAAGGGGAGTGTGTGAGTTCTCGGTCTGTTTGAGCTGAAGTTGATAACCTAGTGAAGCTTATGAGAAAAGATAATGGATACAGGTAATTGTTGTTTTGCCTGGTTTCTGTGAAATTTAAATGTTTCCCCAGTACTTCACAAGCAACGGAACAAATTTGATTGATCCAAAATATAATTAGTAGTTTGACAAAATAATCACAGACACCTAAAATTCTGTCTTCTTAGTCTTCTATTCCAACTGTTGGTGGGGTGTTTGTTTTTGATGGTCTTTCTGTTCGTCTTTGATTGTTGAGGGTGACCTGATGGCTGCTGCCACCACTGCTGGTGTGGCAGTTCATGGCTGTGGTTGATGCTGTCCCATCCAGCTCTTCTGGGCTGTGGCCTGATGGCGAGTGTTGTTTGAAAGGAGGAGATGCTACTGACTGCCTTGCATCCCAGTCCTTCCGCCCTCATCAGGTTGCTGAGGTCAAGCCAGTCTGGTGTATTACTCTTGATCACTGCTGCTGCTGCCATTTTTTTCAGAAGCATGGTCATAGAAGTCTAAGATAAATGTGGATTTACGTACTGCAAGATCCCAAAGCATTTGAAAGTCAGAATGTCAGCATGTCTGTGCTTCCAGCCCAGAGATTGGGCAGAGGTGTACAAATCACTGTGGCAGGATGTGTGCATCAGTAGGTATGGACAAATTCCAGTGGTGGGGTAGTTCTGAAGAAAAAATTAAGTTATATATCAGTGGTAGCTAAAGGAATGCGGTGGTGATAGGTAATGGGACAGTGGTTGATAGTGAAGTACTGATTTATTGAGTTTTGGGGGAAATTACAAATGGCTTAGTAGAAGATTCCTGACTTGTCATTTGTAGGGTATTAGCAGACTGCTGTCAAAATGTTAGGCAACAAATATAAATGGGTGCTTGAGTTCAGCTGCTGAACTTCATTGGAAGGTAGTGAATGTTCATCAAGCTGATCCACTGTCTTCCCTGGGCAATACTATTACATTACTGTGGACAGTGGCGCAGCAACTGAATTAGGGTTCTAATAAGTCCTGACCCACTGTGTACTTTTCTCAGATGTGGTTTTACATTTGAGTGGTTTAAGATGTGATTTAAAATGTAGATGGTTTTGAACAAATGGCAGGGAAAAAATACATCACTGCAGGTTTCACCCACCCACCACCTCTTCTCCTTGTGTTTTCCACACAGCATGTTGCACTAGGTTTGTCTCTTACTGCCTGGAGTTATCGAAATAACATGCAGGCAATTGACTGTTACAAGAGAGAGGGAGAGGTCTGAATTTGATCATGTTTTAAGTCTTAAGGAGTAGTCTGCAGGGGGTTCGAAATGCTTGGCCTGTCTTGTGTTGTACTAGATAAAACACTATAGCATTGTTTACTTGCCTTGAAAAGTCTCGGTATGTTGGTAAGAGGTAAGGCGGCGGTGTGCTCCATGAGAGGAAGCCATTGGTTCAAGCAGTTGTTACAGGGTTGATTTTGTAGTGGTTTGATAATCTGTCCTGATAAACTTTGCTCATGTGCATATGATAAATGCACACTTGCTTGTTCTGTGGGTGCAGCCACGGTGTGCACACGAGGAGGTTGGGATTACTTGCTGTGTATTAACAGGTGCGTTGTTATTGCTAATCAGAACTCTGATAAATAAAATTAATAGTGGGTACAAAGACAAGCAATTAAGGACATTTATCTTCCAAATGAGTCTAAAAGATTCATTGGTAGTTTAAATTTATATACTGAGGGCACTTAAACCATTAAAAAGGGTAATGGGTGCCCTGCAGGCATGTGCTTCAAAGCCATATGTCATTTTGGTGCTGGGATAGCAGACTGATAATTTCCCTTTAAGGGAAACTTCTATTCATTTATCAGTAGAATGTTGAAGGAAATGCACATTTTTTTTTGCTGTAGATTGATCATAGAAGTGTAAAGTAAGTTAAATCAAAATACAAGATTCATGTTCTAAGTCTTTTTGGTGTTATCATAATAGATGTTCATTAGAAAAGTCTCTCACTGGTAATGGAGGGCACTGTAATTGGAACATTGAAAAGTATAAATATTTCTCTGACACACAAATATTTCTCTTGTGCCTTGCAGTCTTTAACACTGATACTGATGTAATAACCAACTTATTACAGGGAATAAAACGTTGAGGTGTTTTTGTTGCTTCTGTTGATGCTCTGCTTGTGTTGTCACAGTGTGATGCGTGAACAACTGTTGTTAATACAGAGGTGCATATGAAGTTTTAAGGGTTTACAGTACAAGGATTTAGCACAAATTTTTCTTCAGTGTAGAATTTTCTTTCTGTCCTGGTACTGTCCTTGCCAGCTGGAACAGGTTAACAGGTAACTGGTAACAGGATTGGTTATCAGGTAATTCTGGGATTGCCTGGGTACAAATCTGGCAATGGGTTTTGGTGATGTAGGATTATCTAAAATTTAGTTTTGTCATTCATTCATTCAAAAATGACAAATACTTTTGCAGATTTGTAGGAACTATTTGAGTTATCCCTAACTGAAGATGCAACATCATCTCTTGGTATGGGACACAGTGTAGATTTGCTTATGGAATTTAGTAAAAAGAACTTTCTCTTCCCTAGGTATGAACTCTGTGCAAACTCTCTGCCTGGTATGTGATACTTGAAAATGTTGTTTTGGGTGGGTTGACAACATTTTCGTTCTCAATTTGGTGGCATACACGCAGTGTCTTTCCTTTTTCTCTGGCCTTTCTGAGTTCTACACCATGTATGTCTTGTACAGAGGACAGGAATGAGCGCAGGCTGTAGCTCTTGATGGTCCTCAAACTCCTCTTTTCCACCTCCAGCCCCTTCACATCCTGAGTGCAGTGTGAGCTGATGAGACCCCGGAAAGCTGGGCAGGGTGGTGGCTGTTTGTGCTGTGGTGGTGACTCATCATAGGGCAACGCTGGAATCTGTTGTAATAAGGGGTTTTTGTTTATTCCCACAGTACTTGTCCCATATTTTGTATTTAAAAAGACAGACAACAAAGTCAATACAAATACCCCTGTTATTCTAAAAGTGTCTTAGCAAAAGGAACTTCGGTTGTTATAAGCATTGTTATTTGGATTGATGTGCCAGAATTAATAAGGGCAGGGAGAAGAGGATGCAAGAAGTATCTCCCCTGACTTTCAAAAACTGTCTAGTCTAATTCTGTGGTTCTTATATAACTTTTCTGGATTAAAAAATACCACCTAAATAATGATGAATGCACTGTGTTTTCTCTTTTGCTCTCTCCTGCTATTGCCTTTTGTTTTTGAGTAGG
Organism: Pseudopodoces humilis; assembly: GCF_049639895.1. Lineage (NCBI taxonomy): Eukaryota > Metazoa > Chordata > Aves > Passeriformes > Paridae > Pseudopodoces > Pseudopodoces humilis. The sequence continues at coordinate 60,926,013 of NC_142202.1, forward strand.
AAGAGCAAACTCTAGGGCTGTGTGCCATGCATAGAGATAACAGCTGCTGTAAAATTGTATGCGTGACATCTGTATTTTCTTGCCTTTATGCTCTTCTTTTTCTTTGACCAGGCTCTTTTGATTCCTTTGTTTCTTCCTTCTCAAACCTTGATCTTTTTCTGTGATTGTCTGCTTTCTTCTCTCTTTTCCCAGCGTACTTAATGGCTAATGGCCTTGAGTTAAGAATGGAATAAAAAACTTACTGAATGAGACAGGGAGGACATTATTGTGCTACATGGGAATCGTCTTTTCTTTTTTTTTTTTTTTTTTTTCTTTTTTCCTTCTCCCATTATTTACATTTCTTCCATTCTTCTTTCTCTCTGTCACTTCTCACAACTTTTGTTGTAAGGTTTTCATATCTGTTGTTTGTGTGACCCTGAAGAAATGCCTTGCTATGTTTATGCTAGACTGATTTAGTAAATCAAGATTATCCAATTAATTCTGCAGCAATTATTTAATTTCTAAGTAATTTTAATTATTTTTTCTGACTATTCTAGGCCCAGTATTTATCCTTGTTGTCAGTGTTTGGACTGCTTATACTTTCAGTGCGTCAGACCTTTTGATTTTCATCTTTGGTCTTTGAGCTTGGTCTATTATTTTCAGTTTCCCGTGTGGTTTAGACAGCATGTTGCTTTTTGTCACACAGACTCTGAGAAAGGTTTCACTTGAATCAGTGACTTCAGGCTATGATTTGCTCTGACAGAAGGTGCTCTTGGAAATTGGTTGTGTGCAGTAGTGATGTTTTCCCCAAAGAGAGGGAAACACTGATGGGTGTGTTTGCAGGTTTTAGCTTTGTAAATGCAAGCCTGTGAGCTGTGGTACAAAGCTGCTGTGTGGGTGCTGCAGTTGTGGTGGGCCCCAGAGAAACTCCTCTGCTTGACTCTTGGAAGATATCTGCTTTTAAATAAACTAATAACAAGTTTCTTGTCTAGGAGGATGCACCTTCGATGATGGTCCCGGGCCCTGTGACTACCACCAAGACCTGTACGACGATTTTGACTGGGTGCACGTCAGCGCTCAAGAGCCTCACTATTTGCCACCTGAAATGCCCCAAGGTGAGAAACCTCACAGATGCTGAAGGATAAGTTTGTTTATAAACTCAAAGCCTCACTGAATATGGCCTTGAGGCTGTGATCTGAAATCCTCACTTTAACCTTGATAATGGAAGTAATAAAAAGGAACAAAAATAGTAAATATGATAATCTTGGTAATTGAGAAGCTTTCTTAGACCAAATACCCCTTTAAAGCTGGGGTGAGGCATAGGGAAGGGAGAAAGGAAACTATAATTTCCTCTTTATTCCATGTAGAATTCCTGTTGACTTGAAGTCAAATTATGTGTTTTATATGACAGCCAATGTATCAATTCAATTATTCAGGTAGGCACTAGAAGAAATGGTGAGAAAAGCGATACATGGAAAAACCCCATACACTGATTCTTTCTTTCCCCTCTCCCCCAGCCTCCTATCATCTGCAGATAATCAGAAAAGCTTTGATTTATGGAAATATTGCTGTTGTTAATTACTATTTAGGACAGGTAATGAATAACTGAAGAGGCACAGCCTACATGACCTTGCCTGCTCACCTTTGATGAACAGCTTAATCGGCGCTTCCCAGACAGCATGATATGCTGAGAGAATGAAAGCATTTGAAATTCAGCTACATTTTCCAATTAATAATACATTAAGTAATTAATCATGCAGAGGAGGAAAAAAGGTCATGGCTATTTTATTTGTATCTAAAAGGTTTTGTGAAGTGAGGTATGTGTGGAGAAGGAGTGGGAAGCGAGGTATGTGTGGAGGAGGAGTGGGAAATGTTGCCACACAGAAGTAACCTCACCTCTGCACTATTCCTTACCTTCTTTTTTGTATACTGTTGTGAATTGATGGTGGTTGATCTAAATAATTCTACTTCTTAACTGCTACCTAGGTGGATTCTCCCTGCGTTGGAGTCACTGATACAAGCAGGTGTTACCATGCCTGAACTTGCAAAATAGGTTAATTAAGCAAGACCCACACTTTATTTAATGGACTTCTTGGTGCTTCAGTTTTGCACAAGGAATAATAAATTTAAAGCCTGAAACCTCAACATTTGATGGTCTTCTATTAAAAAAGCTCCCCTAGTAAGGCCAAAATTAGTTACTATTCAGTTTACATTTTTCAGAATGTATGATTTTTATAAAGGTTGGAGGTATCTTAATTGTGATGGAGATACCATTTTGGGAAAAAATTTGGTATTCTCAGACTTTTGGCACACCTTGTATAGGAAGAAGAGCAATTTGAACAATTGTATTTTAAATGAATCTAAATGACAGGATAGTTTCTTGCTTATCCCAAATAACATACCTATCATCCTTAGGCAGTTTTCAGAGTTAAATGACACAGTGGTCTCTGGCATGTGATTTCTGTTCAGTTCTGCTATAGACTCATTTTTCTGAGTGTAGCACATGGATTCTTTCAGAGGAAGTTCTTTTTTTTTTTTTGCATCTTATGCAAAATTGTGGCTGCTCAATAAAATCTATCAGAAAAAAAGAATTTTTCAGAGATAGTCCAAAGGAGATACAGAAGAAGATCTGGTTATTTTTTTTTTCTTCCCTTGGTTAGAATGCTAGACTTCCTGTATTAAGTTTGATATTTGGTGACTGAGATGTGGACTAAAACTCAGCCTCAAATCTGTTCTGATCTGGTGAGCTTCCACTTAAGAAGTTCAGAGCCTTAAGATTCTGAAGATGCATACTGTACCTAAATACTCAAGTTCATTTGTGTTTGAAATAACATGATTTTAAATTAAGTCTAAAAAGGTAACATAGTTCTAGAATGAGTGCCGAATTCTTCTGGTGAACCTGCAGGAAATGGAACAGTAAGAGGTTCAGGCAAAAGCAGAAGGGGAATAACTGTGTGCAGTCATCTGCTGTGCAGTGTTTTAACGTTGGTGACTGTGATTACTGTTGAAACTGTAGGTACGAAAGCATTCTACTGCTCGTGAAGAAGCCACCCAAGCAGAGTAAGATGTGGTAATGAAAGTATAGATCAAATTAAACTACTACAGTTTTCACTTTGAAAAATGCTGTGTTGTAGAAGAAGCTCGGAATCTCTTGGAGACCACTTTTTCCTGTTCTGTCAGTGATAGCAGAGAAGGGAAAGGAGTACCCAGGAAAACTAAGCAGCAAAGAAACCGAAATCCTGGAGTAAAGGCTGTTCCTTTGCATCTCTTCTCAGATAATAATACTTCAGCTAGGCCCAAACCTCCAACTGACACCTCCTCTACATGGACACATTTTTGTAGTGTTTGGAGCCCTTGTCTTTTACATCCCATTGGAACACAATTAACTGGTTGCTCCAGTCTCGGGAGCAGCACTGTTTTCCATTGTGATAACAAGATAATACCTTTACAGTGAGTATGCAGCTTTCAGGGCACTAACTTCACTACATTCACAGAGTCATTGCAGTTATAGAGGATTATACTCAATTTTCAAATGATGATTTTCAACCTTCAGTACCTTCAGAAAAATTTATTAAACAAAATTCCCAAACAACAAAACTCCCCAAAATAAAGAGTACAAGAGTGAATAGGACATGTAAAAAAATAGTAAAAGGGAAAAATCTGACAATTGCTAATGTTATGGCAAGTGTTAAATTGACAAGTGCCAGTGTTTTACTTTTGAATCAAGAGAGGTGGTAGTTTAAATCAACGCTGTGCTTTGGAGAGTGATGATGAATCATGGGAAATTTCAGACCTAATGGCATGTGCTTCAGAGTGCTATGAAAATATGAAAACTTCTCCTAATGGAAAACATTATACCAGTGTAGCAATAATAAATGCTATTGGTAAAGCAAGTGTAATTACTTCTGAGAAATTAATGCAACTTCAGATTTTTTTTTTTTTTAAACTGACTTACATTGTATTTCTTAAGCTGTGAGCAGAGGCAAAAGCCACTTATCTTCTGTTGTGGGAAAAATATATGCAGTACATAATGATTAATTTCAAAATAAAGTGAACACCTAAAGCAGGTGCTTGAGTACAGCTTTAAACAACAACTTGTAAATTGTCCGAACTTCAGCGCACAGTTCTTGGGTTTACTTTTTACAAATCTTTGGTTTACTTTTTTTAAGACCTGGGAAAACATCTGATTTCCAATATTAGCTTTCTGAGAGCACATGAAATCAACTGTGCTAAATCAAACTAAAGATCTGCTGATTTTGAATGTAGCCATTAGCAGTTGCCTAGGCAAGAAGTTGTGACAAAAAAGTGCTGATCCCTGCCCTGACTGCTCTGCTACTTTCCAGCTGTTTGGCATTTAGGAATGTTCTCAACTAGAAACAGTCTTTATTAGTAATATTCTCAAGGAGTCTATGGTTTTGCTCTGTCAGTCTTGTCTTGCTGTGTGGGCTACTTGAAGACTTCTAGTATCTGCTGTGGGCTAAAACAGAGCGCCAGGTTTTGTTATGGAACATGGAGAAATGCAGCTCTTCTTCCTTTTCTTGGACTTGCACATGATTTGTCTTTTAAACTCGTTGGTCTTACGTATGGGAAGTGTGCAAAGCTGAGTGCTAATGGTCTCCTCACACCCATTCAGTTCTATTAAAATACCTCTTAAATGAAGTACAGACTTTTCTCTGGACCACCATTCTAGGTCAAACACTCCAAGACTACTGCAATGTTCCATATGTGGAAATGGTTCTGCAACTGTACATTTCCATTTTATGGGAGGCAGGGATGGTAAACAGGTGTTGTATTTTTGTAGAGATGGTGACAAAAAGATGAAGTCCAAGTATTTTACCTCATGGTCTTGATCCGTGTAAGGAAAGACATCTTCTAGATGTTCAAGCAAACCCTTTAGAGCATGTATTATGTTTTCATGTGTGCTATTTTTGTACATTATGCTATACAAGATAGAAATTGGAGAATGGTCTTAAGCTGAAATCCAATTTTGTCTATGGATATTTTCCACTTATTTTAGGGAATTATTCATTGTGTGTGGATAACCTAATTTTGCAGAAGACAGAGTAAATAATAGTGCTTTCTTATACCACTGGAGATGTGCAAAGGGGGGATTTTATCTGTATTAATAATACATTTACTGATGGCTTTACCCCTAGATAGAGAAGATAGTTTATTTACCCTGTTTGCTTTGCCTGTTAAAAGCAACATTACTCTGAGGCTATGCCAGGTCAGGGCATGAGAGCTTGTAATGGGCTGTGTGATGGGAGCCACTTAATGAAGGGCTTTTTTAATATAAGGGCTATTACCCTCCTGGTTACAAATGCATTTTGAAGTATGTCTAAATTATAGTGAACAATACAGATGTGCTGAGATGGACATCTTATTTCTGATCTCTCAGATGGATAATGTGCCTGGATTGGATGTGTGCTAATTTTTTTAAATTGATTTTGTAGAAATCTGAGAAAACTAAATTAACAGCAGTGGGGGAAGTCTTGGTTGCACTTGTTATCTAGCATGATTAAAGAAAAACAGGATAAGTCTTTAAAAATGTTCCTTAGTATTATAGAGTTTTGTAAGTACCAACTTTATTTGTTACAATGAAGAGTATTGCAGAAATAATTTTTTTCACTTTACAGAAATTATATATATAACCTTTTATGGTGCCCCACTGAAGAATAAAGCTAAACTCACTACTCTGAAAGAAAGGAAGAGAAACAAAACAATCCTGAAAAGTAAAACATTAACATATTCTGGTTTAGGGTAATATTTTGGCAGAAGCCTACAGAGCTGTTTCAGAATGGAGAAGGTATATGGTGAAAGATAGTGGAGATGGGAGGAAATGTGTTGACAAAAAATTTTAGGCTGTACTTTCATGGTAATTTCTTTTTTATGGTTTATAGGTAGAATGTCTGACTGCTCATTACCACATCCTGTCATACCCAGAGGCATTCTCATGTTTCTGCTTTCTCGTAGTTGTTTTGATATGCATGTGGTTGTGTACTTGTGTGGATTGGAAATAAAAAAAGAAAGTATGCAGCGTGGGTCAGTTTGTTAACTCAGTTAGTTCATTGTGCATCTGTAAAAAGCTTTGCTATGCTCGTGCAGCTGATGAGGACCACGTTAGCTGGTGGCTTGAGTGGGTACAGGGCTTGTGTAAACCTCTAGGGTGCCTGAAAAGAATATGAAAATTACATCCTTAGATTTGAGTGAAACTTGAATGTTCCTGTACAAATAGTGTTGAATATTTGTTGTGATCTGAAAGGTCAGTTGTGGTCTATTTAAGTTCTGCCTTGTACAGAAAGGAAATAACTTTTGTGTCACCTGCATGACCCAAAATGAATTTCAGCACAGGACCAATGCAAGTGTTTATGAAATGTGTAACTGAGAGAAGGGAGACAAAAGGTCATGAAATTTGTGTTTTAATATAGATTTCATATGGATGTAGCTCAGGAAGGAAAGCTGTAATGTAAATGTCATATAGATGAAACTTCTGGCCTTTTACTTCACTTAAACCTGAATTTTTCTCCTGTAAAAATGAATCCGACAACCCATGAATAAATTTAAATTATGTGGATGTGTAAGGTTATAGTGAGATGAAAGCTAACTGTGAAGCAGTGTCTAGTGAAAAAAAGTTTATTTCTTGAGGCATGGAAAGAATTGAGAGCTCAACAGCAGAACTGTTGCCATGTCCTGGGTTACTGAGCTCTTCCACAGTCATGCTGCTTCACACTGGATGTGGCAGCTTGCTGTTTTGTGCTACAGAAGGGTGAAGTTCAAACAGGGTCTCTTTCCAGATCTCTTTATTTTAATAGACTAACAAAGTTTACTAGTCCACTGAGCAGCTGAGAACTGAATTTTCAATATTTTGCTGCTCTATGATTTGCATTGTTGGTGTAAAGTCAGAGAAACTGTGAGCAAGGGAATTTGTTGAGTAGTTCATAGATTGGCAAATGCAATCCAGGAATGTAGTGGTTTTAAAATTTGATAATTGAAAGCTTATCTGGGTCATTACATTATTAAATAAATTGCTAAATCTTGGGTCTGTTTTTGGGGCTGCTAAGAAATTCCAATTGTCTTTCTCACTTTTACATTTCTTTATGTGATAGGATAGATACGTTTTATTGAAGGTGGCTTTATTATTTTTCCTCAGATGCTTAAGTCTTCATATTCTCCTTCACCCCAAAAGTTGACTGATATTTATTTCCTATTTAATTTGTCAATGCACTGTGGAGCTGAATTAATTTGAAGTACTTCCTTGATCAGGAAAAACATATTTTCCTGCCTTCCTTCCTTGCTCGGCAAGCTTTGTGCTTGTTTTTTTGTTTATATTATTTGTTAGTAGCATCTTTAACAGAAAGAAACCTACTTTGTTAGTCCAGTGCAATTAATGTCTGTCTAAAGAACATGTGTAAGCATCCTGGTCCTATTTTGCTCATTCAGTACAGAGCACTTTCAATCTATTGTCCAAATCCAAGGATTCCTGGTTGTTCTTAATACACTTGGTATAAGGTGAGCAGTGGAGGGGCACAGGGAAGGATTTATAGATATTGTACAATGTATCAGTTTTTGTAATGCTTTTGTACATTTAGATAAGCCATTTTTTCATAAAGAAATTTAGGCATGAGTTTAGTAAAAGTAAAGTTTTTGTAGAAATAGTAATAAGTTTGACATATGAATAACAAATGTGTTGAGTTTTCATTCAGTGACACAGATTTCTTGCAAAATTTACACAAAATCATTTCACCTTCAAGGCCAGCTGCTATACCTGCTTTATACCTTCTTATCTACACTGATTTGGTTGGTTTTACTTTTCCTTTTCCTCTTCTATACTATTTTGTTCAGCCTTACTCGTCCATCCAGTGTATAAAATGTAGCCTTTTGAGAAACTGCTCCTTCTTTTTCCTTGTGGTTTTTTTTTGTTTTTTTGTTTTTTTTTTTTAGCTAGTTCAATATTTTAAGTACATTAAGATGTTGTTCTGAATCAGGACTACTAAATTAAAACAAGGGGAGAAATCTGTTTGTTATAGATAGAGTTTCAAAGTAGTAGGTCAGTTTTGGACAAATCCACCTTTAGTGTCCTAGTACCATCAAAGCATTTTTCCTGCTTGTGACAGCCTTCTCTTGAGTGGTGCAGCTTTCTAGCTTCTGGTATCTGTATCTCAAGGAGTTCAAATGGCATTGGTTGGCACTGTGAGCAGGGAGAAATGACCAGTTCTGGTCAATTCTTGCCACTCTTGGTCAGAAGCCTGGGCTGTAAGTGGAAGTGTTTCATTGCTTGTATAAAGTCAACTGCTGCTTCGGGAATTGTGAATGACAGTAAGAGGCATTACCTGGAACTGCTATTTTGGTAGCATTGTTAAGGGTGAACAAAAAGCAAAATGGCGCTGTGCTGTCCTTTCAAAATTGAAGGGAAAACAGGGTTGAATAGCTCCTTGGTAGCCTGGAAGGTGTTACAGATTATTTGAGGCATTTAGAGGCATTCAGAGTGTGCAAAGCTAAAAGTCCAAAGCACAGCAAGGAGCAATACTTATTTGGTTTCTCACAGCTTACCTGCATGGAGAGGAGCAAGCCAGCCCTGCTTTTGAGTATTGTGTCTGCCTGTTGTGCCATTGTCCTACCATAATTTTCACTCTCAGCTTGCTTGTGTGTGTGTATATATGTATTAATATTTTTCTCCTGAAGATAGCAGTTGCCTCACCTTCAAATTTTCTGGGCTGTTTTGAAGTGCAGTGGAAGGTCAGACCCAAGTTAAAGTAGTGCTGCTTCTCACATGGCTTCATTTGGCTCAGGGCATTGGCAGGGTTTGTGTGCCTCTGCTTGCAGAGGAAGGCATAGGGCCAGCACATCTGGTAATCTTGAACCCTCTGTTTGGCACCCTTTGGCTGGACCCTCTCATAGAAAAGAAAAAAGCAGACAACTAGTGTATGTGACATTATTTCGTGTTTGCATGGCTGCTTCAGTTTGCTGTAAGTGTAGGTGGCATTTTTCCCTGTCCCTGTCTATGTCTGCTCCTATTCTTTAGCTTTAGCATTTCTGTAGGTTGCCCTGACTGGAAAGGTTGCTGTAGGTTGCTCTGCTTTCCGCTCCCACTCACCTGTGTGCAATTTCTAGCAGTAATATAACCACATCTTGACATGTAGGAGATGGAGGGGAAGCCAGATCAAAAATAGCGAAAAAAGTAAAATAATTTTACTATTTGGAAGAGGATAAGTAAAAACATCACATAGGAGCTATTTGGGGAGAAGAGTGAAGGGAAAAATACTGTGATGTATGAAAAAGATTTGTGTTCAGACAAGATGGAAAAACCTGTAATAGAATGAGTAATGTACAGTGGTTGCTAATGCAGATTATTACTTCTGAAGCAGTAAACTTCAGAAAGAAATGCCAGGTATTTCTATGGCTGTGGTAATCTATTTCTATGATGCTGTGGTAACACATTTCTATGATGCTGTGGTAACCCTTTGTGCCCTTTGTAACCCTTCCCTGGGCTATCTTCTGACTTCGGTCACCGCAGATGCGAAGCCTCTTCATGGAAGGGAAGCAGTGAGATCTTCGAATTCACTGCAGAGTAAGAGCATTCCCAATTTACCACAGGATCTGTTATGCAGCTGTAAACTAATATCTGGTTTACCTACAAATCTATAACCTGAGTAATGGCAGCCCCAACAACAGAAGAAGCAACGCCTAGAAAAACTAACAAAAACCTTTAATTAAGATGAGATAAAATTCAGTAAGCCAAACAATAGCAAAAAAACCGAAGGGAAGTGATGCTCTCCTTAACAATTTCCTTGTACAGTGCCTGAAATTTTCCTGTCTGTTTAAATATTGATTTCTGAGCTCCAACCTTTTTACTGCTCAGCATGTAATTTATGTTCCCTTGTGCTTTTGCTGCAGTCCATGCTGATGCAGCAGTCATTAATGTTTGTTAATAGTGACTTCAATGGCGGTATTAATTAAATTATTATTTTATAGAACAGATTTTGAATTAACTGAGAAGGTTCAAACTTTTCTTAGGTTGTGGTGAGCAGATGAAACAATTGCTATCAGAAAACTGCAAAATATTTAATTTGCGTGTTTCTATCATTACTTACTGTAGATACTTGTTAAATTTATTTTTTTGACTTGGTAAGGTTTGCTTCATCTCTTTTTCCTTTTTATATTTCCTTCCTTTTTTATTTTATTTTCTGTCACTCTCCCCCACACCGGAACCTCTCTGCTGGGATTATTTTTTTCCCTTTCCCACCTTGCTGCATAGAAACACTTTGAAAAGGCAAACCTGTCTTACATAAATTCTCATTTCTGAGCATGTAGGCTGTGAGGAGGCAATTGCTGAGGTGATGCTTATTAGGGAAGGAGCAGGTGTGTGTCAGGTACAGGAACAGACTCTGTGTTGCTTTGCTCTGCCTTGTATGTGATGTTTGTGTTTGTTTCTGTATCTTGTTTAGTCATTAGCATGTGTAATGTTGCTTCCACACACAGAGCAACATTCAAAGATGCCTTTTTATTTTTTGTCTCATCTCCTCCTGGGATTGAAAGAGTAACCATATTTAAGTATTTTTTAGAGCAAATTTTAGAATATTCCTAAGAAATTAAATCCATTAAGGACATGACCCAGTAGAAGAATGTGACTTTGAAAATGCAATACATTACTTCATTCTGAAACATGTTGCTTCTGTCCAATGGGGAGTGGACTTTTATCAGCTTTAAACTGTAAATTAGCAAGCAGGAAAACTTGAATTAGATCATGCATTTTTAATTTGTTTGGTGTTTTACATACTGTCTATCTCACAGAGGAAAAAAAAAGTGTATTTTCCCCATCCCCTCTAGGCTCTCCATCACCTCAGCAGACTTCGAAAAACACCTGTCTTCTATCAGAACCCTACTTCTGTCCAGACCCTTCTAGTCTAGGCAGCTATAATTAATTAATGCTGTGACCTAATAAAAGCTCAAGGGTGCAATATTTTATTTTTTTTGTAGTGATTTTCTTCTTATTTCTTGAAGAAAAGAAGAATTTGATTCTTATTTGTTTCAGAGGAAATAACTTTTAAAACTTCCAGTCTATTTTGCATTAAAATCACAGTTTCAGAAAAAAAAAAAAAGAACATAAATGTGAAACTTAGAGGCACACTTACAATGTACAGTGCTGGGCTATTCCAGGTACTCCAGTTAACCTGGTGTTCCTGAGGTGGAAGAGATGACCCAGCTCTCCACCTGTTGCAGAGTTAGCAAAACTCCCAAACTTCTTTGTGTTCTGTCTTTTTAAAGAGCAATTCTGAGGATTTGACAGCTATTTACTCTGTTTGGGATCAAACTATTTTTAGCTTCAAAAACCTAGCCTTGTATAAACATGAACCAGACATACTGTAATCTTTTAGAGAAAGTCAACAAACAGTATGAACGAAGCATCTTCCTTGTGAATTTGTGTGCTCTTGACTTATTCCCATGAATAAGGGATCAGTAAGCACATGGCATACAAACAGAAGACACTGTTGTCATTAATTTTTCCTCTTTGGTATAGCTGACATCTGCTAACATAGCCTTTACCTTCCATCAGCTTCTCCGCTGTGTATGCCAAGCTTATGGCTGGCTTTGAAATCTCCTAACTTGTGGACTTTCTCAAAAGAAATAAAGAAAATATGCAGCTGAGTGACACTTGCAGTGACATTAGCAAGCATCCCTTGTACTAGCAGTAGAGATGGGTTCCTCTGTCTGTTGGTTACAGTGCATGGGTGCAGGTTGCCTTGGCTCCAGGCTTTGTAGGCAGTCTCTTATCACTTTCCTCCAGACTGGCAGTAAGAGCTCTCCTTTCTAATTAGACTGGAGTTACAGGTAGATATTAAGCCAGTATAAGTTTCCAATTAGGTTGCAGCTTCACAGGTCACAGTGAGCTCGCCTAATACCTTACTGTTGAGTAAAGGGATTATTCTGCTCATCTTTACTCCCTCTCCTCCCTTGCCTTCATGTTTCAGCTAGCTTCCTCAGCTAGCTTTACTCATCGGAGCTCACAGAGAGCTGATACAGCTCTTTATCCCTGAGAAAATGTTGTTTTTCTGGATTCATCTGGCTTAGTGAATTGACTTGACTCAAGTCTGACAAGCATCACAGCCAGCAGCACAAGGGAATGAAGGAGCTGAAAGGACGAGTGACATAAAAACAAGAGGAGAGGCAGACACAGGGAGTTGTTAAGTCATGATACCTGTAAGCTGTAAACAGCAGCTTTTGTTTTTAATTTCATCTTTTGTTTTTAATTTTGTGATAAATATGATCTCAATTTCCACCCTGTCAGCCTCAAGGTTTTCATTGCATGTTCCTGCTAATGCTTTTGTATTGGGACTTGTCTGAAACCAAGAGAAAGTCTGTTCATCTTCCAAGTAAGACAATGGATATTCACGTTTGTGTGTAAGTGCTCTCTCCAAATGTGGAGAACCATGCAAGCAGCTTCTTTGGAGGATTCAGTACTTTTGAGTATGTTGATTGCACATTGTTTGAAAACATTCTCCACTGGAATTCATGGAGTGTATAAGGAGGAGGAGGTTACCACCAAGTGAGAAATATTGGCCACCTGGGAGCAGGTGACTGTGGGAAGACAACTCTGTATCAAGAAAATATAGCCATTCAACGAAGAGGTATTTGTGCAATGGCTTACAGAAAACATGGGTAAAAGTGTACGATGAACTTCTTAGATAAAAAAGTCTGCTTATTCCCTCTAGGCTAAATGAATTTTGCAACCCAACCAGCTGACCTTGTATGAAAAAACCTCCTTAAAATTACTATGTAAATTTACTTACATTGTATGAAATTCATGTTACTCACAAGGTACACAATTTATTTTGCATATATAATTTATATTTATATAAAAATTATATTCATGTAATATTCATGTGGAATTTCTATGAAGATTTTGATTAAGGAGTGTGAAAGAATCAAAGCAGTGTACATAGCTTATGGGTAAGGATCAGAGAATAAATCAATGCAGGTGATTTTGCTGTGAGTGTCTGCTGTAGTCTGTCCAGAGCTGGAAACAGATGAGGGCCTCTTTATGCATTTGGTGAAAGCCTCACAGTTAGAGACTCTGAGAGATGCTATAAACAAGGAAAAACTATTTGTGTATGGTTAAGGGCAGCGTCAGCTGAAGTGATCATGAGCCATGAGTTTTAGATCCTGAGGAATCCCCAGGGCTAACAGCAGAATTACAGACTTGAGTTTTGAAGAGCAGATTTTGACCTCTTCAGGGACTTGCTTTGCAGGATCCCATTGGGAGGTACCCTGAAGGGCAAAGGGCTTCAAGACTGCTGGTTGATCAAGGACAGCTTCTTGAGGCACGGGGATGGACTGTTGCCTTGCAGAGAGTTAAACAGGCATGGCAGAATGGCATGATGGATGAACAGAGCCTGTGCACTAGAACAGTTCACAGACAGAGAAGCAGGGAGAGGCCACTTTGAAGGATAGGGAGATGTTGCTTGCTCATAATAGGGATGGAGTCAGGAAATCACAAAGATCATCTGGAATTCAAGCTAGAAAAGTACCTGGGGTACGACAGGAAAGCTTTCCTCCACAGGCATAAGTGGCAACAACAGGAAGGCTAAGGGAGTGTAGGCCCATTGTTTAGTGAGATTAGGGACCCAGGGACAGAGGATGTACTTGATGCCTTCTTTGCTTCAGTTTTCAGACATAAGAATTTATCCCCAAACATTTCAGCATCTCGAGAGCAAGACTGTACCTCAGGAGATGTGGACAGAGGGATCACTTAACCACTTGGATATTCACTAGTCTGTGGGACTAGCTGGAATGCATCCAGGGGTTGGCAGATTGTGAGGCTGCTTTCTCTTATCTTCAAAAGTTCATGGCGCTTGGGGGAAGCTTTGTAGGACTGAGAAAAGACAATGTCACATCAGTTCTTAAAATGGATTAGAAAAAGGATACAAGGAACTACAGATCATTATAGAAACAGTTTCCAAGCACATGAAAGGCAAGAAAGGGGGTGGTGGGAGCAGCCAACGTGGGTATGGACAAATGACACCTGATGAATCTTACTGCTTTCTGTAGTATGAGGTGAGCAAGGTAGCATGTGTCCCATATCTCAGCTTTAGTAAGCCTGTAACACAGTCTTTCATAGTTTACTTTTCTCTGAACTGGGGAGATAGGAGCTCTGCAAAGAGATGGTGAGTGGAAAATTGGCTGAGCTCCCAGATTCAAGGCTGTGATCAAGGGTGCAAAGTCCTGCTGGTGGTTAGTTTAATGTCTTTAGTGTGCTGAGGGGCAGGGCTGTGCTTGAACGATCATGGACAGGTTGCAGGAAATAGACTGACAGGAACTTCATGAAGGTTAACAAAAGGAGATGCAAGGTCTTGGCCCTGGGGAGGACCAGCAGCCTCATGCAGTAGCACAGACTGGGGCCAGCTAGGTGAACAATGGCTTTGCAGAGCCTGGGAGTCCTGTTGGAGCTTGAACCAACAGGGCATCTTTGCAACAAGAATGGCTAACAGCCTCCTGGAGCTGCTGGAGTACACACAGGCAATCCTTTCCTCCTGCTCAGCGCTGGTGAGACACATCTGAAGTGATGTACCTGGTTCTGGGCTTCCCAGGACGAGACAGGCTGGAATGAGTCCAGAAAAAGGCTACCAAGCTGATCAGAGACTGGATTACAGGACATTCAAGGAGAGATTCAAAGAGCCAGGTGTGTTCAGCCTGGAGGAGAGAAGGCTCAGAGGAAACCTGATTTGTGGTCAAGAAGTGCCTCATTGGAAGATACAGGAAAGGTAGCTTTCCTTATGGTGATGGGACAGTGGACACAAGTAGGAATATGGAAAATTTTGGTTTGTTCTTTCTAATGAGAGGTAAAAGGTAAAATCAGAGCAGATGCCCAGAAGTGTGATAGGCCTGCTAAGTAGTTTAGTATGATTTGAGTAGTGTGTTGGACTAGAATGGCCTCTGGAGGTGCCTTCTGAACTGAACCACTCTGACTTCATGAAAAGAGGTATATGAGCATGTTGATTAAGAATTAATATAAATTAAGGTCTAGAAAATTAGGATGATGAAAACTAAATAGGAGAAATAGACTAATGAGTTGAACAAGATGCCTGACACAAATTGGTTTAGGCAGTAGTGGTACAGATCTGAAGGAGCTGAGAGTTCTGCTCAGGAATAGATACTGGACAATAATCTTTATTCTGGTAATATAAAATATAAAAATGGATTGGCTTTGAGTAATAAGGTACTTTCTTTGCCCTCTGGTAATTGGGATACCAAATGTCAACTGCTGAAAAAGAAATTAATGTTAAATCTGTAGGATTGGGCTATATCCATGCAGGACCTTTTGAATGAAGCCCTTGATTCCAGATTTTTTTAAAGTCATTAAGATAACCTAGATTTTTTTTTTTTTTTGCTTAAAGACTATAATTTATTCCAAGTTTCTGTGCTTTTCTTGTTTCAATGTGATGATGAGCTTGTTGATGTGATGTTGTCATTGTGTGAGCTAGGATTCCTTTGAAGATCATAAACTATCCAAAACTCTTGGTTCTTTTTAAAATCTGCCTGGAAAGCATTTGATAAGATATTGACAGCAGAGTGAGCAATCAATATCAAGGAATGAATGAGGCTTAAAGGTTGTAGCATAAGTAGATTTTGTTGTTGTTTTATGAAGGTAGTGTTTTATTCACAGGGTATTCTTTGTTTTGGTACCTGTGCTCAGTCAGCCATTTATGACTAACTCTATCTGTGGGACTCAAAAAACAATGACTCAGAGGTCTCAGGAGTGACAAAAGATTTTACAACCATGTATGGATGCAAGTACAGTTGGAGTGTAAATTGTTGGTGGGAAGAATGTAATTGATGTAATTGCATCTGTAGTGAGCATTTGCCCTTGTGATGTTGTCTGTTTCAAAACCAGATGCTGAGAAACGGCAAAGGACAGAGAATGGAACAGTCAACAATGTCAAGGATTTGGAAAGTGCCTCTTGTTGAGACTTCAGAGTGAGTCTGTTGAGTCAGTCTGGAAGAAATTTCCGCTCTTGTGAGAAGGGCCAGAGTGGCTGCACGAGGAAAAGGTTTAATTGGTGATGACTATTTAAGCCAGCCACCAAAGACACTGTGTCTAGCGACTGCAAGCAGAAGTCATATAAAATCTTCTCTGCCCTATTTTAAACATTTCTTTTCTCACTGAGGGAAGTTAACATTAAAACAATTTGGGTTACTTTAGATTTTTGTTGCTTGTTTTGTCACTTTTTAGTTTTCAGTGACTGTAATTGGCCTACTTCAGATCTTGGTTTTGTAGCTTGTTTATGTATTTATTAGTTTCTACAAAAGCAACTGAAAAAATAAGTATTTATTCAGTCTGAAGTGGAGAAGTGATTGCATGGATGTGTGTTATGAAGGTGCAAAATGAGTAATGATCTGGAATGCAAACCCCTGAAGGCAGCTAGGCCTGTCTCTTGGGAAGAATGCAGTTTATTCAGCCAGGAAGTTGCTCAGTGGAAAGATTTCTTTACTTATTAACTTTTATAATATCAGAGTATGGCAGTGTTTTAAAGTTTGTACCATGGGTTGCCAAAATTTTCAGACTTGTAAACTGGGAAACTGTGGTGTCGTCAAGAGTTCAGCACCATCTCCCTAGATCAGGATCACCCCTCACCAGCCCAGATCTCCTCCAACCTGCTAACTGTCCTTACCATTTTCTAAAACCTCTCCATGTTCTTCCCCCACTTCCTTGAGACAGGTTCATTTTGCTCCAAGCCTCATTCAGGTCTGAGATCTCAGGGGCTGACCCCACCTGCTCTGTGCACCAACAAGCTGGTCTGAAGAGTGGGGCTGGGACCTAGTGCCATGGCAGTGGTCACTCTTGAAACCATATCTATCTTGAAACTTTATTCTTCTTTCACCTCTCCTTCTCCTTGATCCTGTGCTGGTGGATCCATTGATCTATTGCAGGTGCAATCCCCAGATGTGAGAGGTCGCAGCACTGCTGGAGAGTCATATGAATGCCTCCTTGAATGACCTACATTATTTGTATATTGTTACATATTGTTAATATAAGTCATATATTTAAAGAAGGCTTCCATAAGATTTTCATAAATAAACATCACGTACAAAGCTGCCTGAGCTGTACCTTCAGCTTCCTGGTTCTGGAACTTTGTGTACTATTTAAAGCTTGTTTTAGAGGTAATAATATTTGCAATTCCAGCCTTTTAAGATAGAGGAGCAAGAGAGTGTTTTCTTTGTCATCATGACAGCTGTGGCAGGTATGTATTTAGTGAACAGGCCCTTGTTAAGCCAGGGGTTTGAACAGATACCTCAGGTAGGCTTCCTGATGTCAGCTAATTGATTACAAGATAGCAAGTGAAAATTGGGGATTAATGAATGTTTTAACTTTTCTGTGACTAAATCAGAAATAGTGGTGTTGTGGGGGGACAGCACATCCAAACACTGCATTCAATGTATTCTACTTAGCTTGAGCGCCAAGTTCCCTTACCAAGAGGAGGGAAGCAGTATTCTTTCAGATCTGTATTGTTTCCTATAGACTTCTGAGAAGGCAACTGGGGAAAAAAAAAAAATCTTTGCTGCTCTTTTTTGAGTCATGTGCTGTTTCTGGATTGCTTGCAGACTTTAGTTGACTTTGCTGCTAGGCGAAACTTTCAAATATATCTGACTTAAATAGATGAACATTTATCTTCCATGTGCTTTGATAGCTTCTCCTAAAACATTTCCTGTTAACAAAGATATTTGCATGTAAATGTTTATCTCTTGCATTCCATCTGCTCCATCTCTTTCATCCTTAACTCAAATCCTAGTTATGATAGCATTTATGATTTTTCCCCAAGGAAACTGTGATATCACTCATATAGGATCTAACATTTCTACAGCAATATTTGAAAAGGTAAATTTGAAATTTTACTTGATTCTTTTCTTAATACAAGTTTGATCTTTACAGGGAATCAAATTTAGTGGCTAAGAGTGTAAAAAGGGGAATCAAAGTATTTTTCACTTTTTCTCCAGTTCAGTAAAACACTATTGAGTGAAATGTAACACAATTGATGTTTGCTATAATGTGTAGGTACTGAGTTTAACAGATGAATCATGTTTATTTAATATAAATCTCAATGTTGCTCAAGTGAGGAATAGGTTAAATTGTTTTTTATTTTATTCGGGTGTCCTGGATATAGCTTTTACTTAAACAGTAAAATAAAGAAGAGAAAAACATTTGTTGTAAAAATAATGAAGAAAATAGTTAGTAATTTGGACTAAATTAATGAATGCATGCCACAATATTGGGGAACTAAAACTTATGATACTCTTGGAATATCCTAGAAAATTCCTCTTTAATGAATTGCATAAAGGTTTTTATAATTTACCGACCCATAATCCTGTAGATGAGTGTTTAGAATACTGGAGCATGTTTTCAGAAGGGATCATTGAACATGTGTTCACTGTGTTAGTCCAGTTGCAGATGGACAGTAATGGAAACAACCATTCCTAAGTTGTAAAACAGCTGCTTTGGTGGTATGGAGAGTGCCACATCCCCATCACCTGTTTGTCTTCCTTCACTTTGAGACTCAGCATGACTCGTTGGAAATGTACTGAAATCTTTTGTGGGTAGTTGAGCGTTACAATTGAGAAAACTGACTTAAAGGAAAGAAAAGCCTGACAGCTGAAAATAAGATCTGTTGTATCCTTCCATCTTTCCTCCAAATATAAACTATAAATGTGGGACTGCAGACTCTTTGTCTCATGATTTGCTTCTCTTTAAAATTCTACATTTGTACAGTTACAAAGAAATAGAAAATCCTGTATTAATATAAAACTGAAAGTTGTAATCAATTTAGGTTTATTGACAAAAGCATAAGATCGTAAGCTAAGGGACTGAATGTTTAAATTATTTGCCAGGTTTCATAAATATTTTATGATTTTGTCTTAATTTTTGTATTTTAAAGTAAAGTTTGAGAAATAAAACAAAAGCATGATCAAATAAAAAATACAAGTATTTTAAAATGTAGGCTACTATTCCAGTCTGCTCTCAGATAATTAAAAAAATATTATGGAATGTTTCATGCTAAACATAAACCTAATGTTGCTTTTAATTCATCATTTACCATAGCAAAGTCTTTGTTCTGCAAAATCATCAGCATGTTAGTTCCCTGTAAGATCTAAACCACTACAGATCTTGGAAAAACAAACTTTGATCAAAGATCTGAACTTGAAATGCATGTATTAATTCTTCCTTTAGACTTGATAGGATAGTGAATATTTTTTTGTGTTAAATAAGAATGTTAATTTTAGTATTTTTAAAAACCTACAGTAATTTGCATGCTTCCCTAATACCTTTGTACTTGATTGAAATTTATGGTAGAAAGAAAAATTACACGTAATGATATTTGTCTTTGACCTTACATGTTAATTAGAAGTAGAGATAGTTACCATTTTATTCCATTGCCTAAAATGATAAAAAACACTGATTTTATCGTTTGTCATTTCACAGCCATCCCTTCCCTTTTGCTCTGACTTATCTGCATCCCTCTCTCACCTCCTGAAATGCTTTTAGCTACCCTTGCATAGATAGGAACAAGGTCATAAAGTAAAAGTACATCTGAAGCTGCAGCCACATGATTTTGGTGTTTCACAATCAGTTTGTTGGCTCACATTAATATATATGCACAAGATCTTAAGGATTCTGCTATTCCTTTCATTTCTTTCCCTCCCTCAAGTACCTTCCTATGTGCTAAATGAGACTATGTGATGGACTAAGGAAGCCTGAGGCAAAAGAACTAGCATTTTTAATACATATTTGCACTGCTTATCAAAAAAATTAATGACTCGAGTTTTAATCTTCTCTCAATTTGATGAGATGCGAGCCGTTTGCAGAATTCTTAATTGACCTTTGAAATATAATCAAGGAGTTATTCATGAAATTAATTCTTCTGAAAAGAAGTTCTGAAGACTAAACCCTTCTAGAGCAGGTGGGTATGTTGGAATGCAATGTAAATAAGGAATATGTTACATGACCTAGAGTTTGCAGGATGATTTGTTTGTTTTTTATTTGCAGAAGACTGACTCAACATGTAACATTTAGGGAATTGTTCTCATTGCTTTACAAGCCAGAGCATATAGAGAATTATCATTGCCATAGTGAATGGCAGAATTTAGGTCAAATGTAATTGTTTTGGAATTTGAGGTTCTGTCATAATGAGGGAGAAGAGACAGTGAATGGCTTTGACTCACATTTTGTTAGGGTAAAATTGATATGGTGAAGGCCAAG
This sequence comes from Pseudopodoces humilis, assembly GCF_049639895.1. Lineage (NCBI taxonomy): Eukaryota > Metazoa > Chordata > Aves > Passeriformes > Paridae > Pseudopodoces > Pseudopodoces humilis. Next base: position 60,946,240 of record NC_142202.1, read on the forward strand.
TTATTGATGCTTTGAGCTTCATAAAACCACAGCCAATCTTCTACTTCTGAAGGAAATGAAAGGCTCTATCACCAATGGAATAATTAGATGTTTTTATGGAAAGCAGGTATTTTAATTGTTCCTTTGCCCAAGTGTTTTCTCTTGAAGACCTACTTAAATGCACAGTTCTTACAGGATGCTTCATTTTTACATGAGAGCTTGTTTTCATCCAGTGGACTCCATACGTGGCACTAGCACAATGGCACTTCTAAACCTGACCAAATGTACATCAGAACTAGGAAACTGGGGAATCTTAGTATTTAAATACCTGTAGAGAGGGTGTAATGAAGACTGAGCCAGGCGTTTTTCAGCAGTGCCCAATGAAAGGACAGGAGCCAATGGGCACAAACTGAAGCAAAGGAGATTCCCCCTGAACATCTGGAAATGCTGCTTTACTGCAGAGGTGACTGAGCACTAGCACCGGTTGCTCAGGGAAGTTGTGGAGTTTCCATCCTTGGAGATACTCAGAAACTGCTGAACACATTGTTGTGGGAAAACACCTCTAGGTTGACCCTGCTTGAGCAGGAAGTTTGAACCAGATGACTTCCAGAGCTCCCTTTCGACCTCAACATTTTCTTTTTCTGTAAATTCTATGAATTTTGTTTTCTTATTTTCTGTAACTGTAGAATAATTTTATTAAGACTTAACGCTTCTGAAGAGAAGGACAAAGGAGCTTTCCAGCTCTGAAAGTATTGTCTATCTCTTTAATTGTTGTTTTCTGTACATAGAAAGCAGATTTGATTTTGTCTATAGTTCTATTAGGAGCAAACTGGAGGTTCATTGGAAAAAACATTTCCTTTTCAAGTGTTACACAACTGTTATGATTCCTGTGTTACTTTTTCCATCTGATATTGGCACTGGAACTCAGAGTAAGTTCAACTTTGGCACAACATGTTCATCTTTTGCCACTTATCTTTTCTAATAATAAAAATTTTAGCTTGATTTTTCTGATAGATTTCTCATGTTGTCAGTGTTAATTTATATACAGTTTCCTGGGGCAACACAGACAGTTTTATTACTGTTATGACTTTTCATTATATTGAAAATTCTACAAATAAATGGAGTGCATGCCAATATTAGAGATTTATGAGAGAGGAGGCAAGGTAGATTTGTTCAAATTTTCTTTAAACTTTGTCTAAGTTTGTTTTTCTTTAATCAAAATGTAGCTGTAAAATAAATGATTTCTAAAGATTTCATCTACTCAGAGATAGTAGAAGTTTGTAAAATTGCAGAAGGTAGTTATAATTTTAATGTTTTTCAAATTTGAGGTTTACGACTTGCCATATGGTATTAAGCGTGTGCATAAATTGCAGTGCATTGTGCCCTTAACTGGTGCGATATAGTAATTTCATATCTTTAAGCACTCTATTAAGGGATAGAGATTTTGGAGATTTTTTTGCTATCCATGAGAAGAGAGCATAATTAAAGGAGGTGCAAACCCATATTTATAAGATATATGGCACATCTGGCAGCTTGTGTGAAGATAATATGTTTGTTTGGCGGTGGGAATGCCTGCAATTTTATCTGCCAATCTGACACAGTAGGAGTTTAGCTAATGAGGTTGCTTAGCAAAAAGTGCATCAGGAGGAAGTCAGGGTTAAAAATAAGCATACATATGAAGAGAGAGCAAAAGATTTATAATGGATATAGAACTGTTCCAAGTTGTTATGGCAACTAACATTTTAGACCTATAATTACCTATTAACAATGCTGCCAATCCTACATAGATTGTATTTTTGTTACATGTTTTTCTTCAATATTTTTTTTTAAATCTTGAAATATTGCCTAAAATATTCAGTCTTTGAAATACTGTCATCGATGATGGAAAATCCATGTATTTTCATTATTTTTTGTACAACTATGTTGAATAAAACCCCAAAATTTAATGAAATAAACCTAAAAAAAAAATAAAAAGGGAAAACTGTGTTTGATTTTGTTATTGAAACACTTTTCTTCCCCTAAAACCTGAAAAACATATATAAAGTTCTAAATCCTAGTATAACTTTTTATTTTAAACTTAAATTATGAACTTTTCAAACTTTTTAAAATCAAGATAATAATGCTGTATACTTTCTCCATGAAGATTTGTAGGAAGACCATTGAAATATATAGAAATAATCAATTAATAACCAGAAGGCATGATTTAATTATTTGCCCTAACTTTTCCACAAAGGAGGATAAATTTAATTTGTTCTTGCCACCCCTTGAAGCCAAGCTTTTTTCAGAAAGCCTGTGTAATAGGCTTATTTGTTATAACAAATAAGATATAATAAATGTAAAGGTGTAAGCTCTTCCAAGACTGAAGAAGACTTTTAAGTATTGGATGTTTTCTTGTCTCTGAGGGCTTACTGTGCCACAGATTTTGTATAAACATAAATTTGTTCCAATCAAAATAAAATTATAGTGTCAAACACACATTTGCTAATTACAAGCTACCTTGGAGGGGTCATAATGACCTGTAGTCTGGCTTGAGATTGGTCTCATTTTAGGCTTTTTTTTTCAATTTGAAAAGAGCAGAATTCTACCTTTATTTTTACCATTTCCTGATGTATGTACTTTCTGCATCATCTGTGCAAGAGGGCTGAGATAAATAAGGGGAGATAGTTGTAATCTAGGTCTTGCAGTTTTTCTAATCAAGTGGGTTGGAGTAACTTCAATTTGACAAAAAGTGTGAAATTTTGAAGACAGCTCAAGGAAAGTAGACTTATTCAAAGATGTGCTTAGGTACAACCCTCTAAATTTCTTTTAGGTAGAGCTGTGACAAGGCACTGGATATTTAAGAAGGAATATGTTATTCTGCCCATCTCAGAAACTGAGATTGTCTTCCTAACTTAATTAAGTGCTTTTGTGAGTACTGTCTTGCTCACTGCCTGACAAGTTTTTCTTGACTAAGAAACAAGCAATGTGGGTACAGTTGATTCTTCTTCCAGATCAGATACCTCCATGGTGATGTGTCTTTAGCTTTGTAACCCTTCAGTTTTTCACAAGTCTGCAAAGGCTGGCTTGTTTAGGCAGCTTGGAAAATCAGTGGACCTTAAATGGTTCAGGTGTTGCATAAAGTTCTTGTGGTGTTGAAGAAGTCTGGGTTGTGTGTTTCTATGATTCGTGAAGGTCATCGCTAATGACACTGAATGGTTGGGCTTGTGTTCATTCCTACCATGACAAGGCAATTGCTTAACACTCCTGAGTTCAGGTGTGTATTATTTAGTGTAATGTAATAAAACATCTTTCTCCTTGTGCCATTTTAATAAGGGCATATTTAAAATAAAATGAAAACAATTGCCATTGGTAAGTGTGGTGTTTGATGTATTGTAGATATGTGTGCATAAAATGGTGTCATCATGTTTTCCGGCTGTTTGGGAGGTTTGGAATTAAGCTGGAAAGAAAGCTGGCAGGCTCAGTTGTGAATTCAAGCTTTATCAGACATAAAGAATAAGGTTCCTGGAAATGCTCAAGATCTTATTTTTTTATCAAATATATTGAAAGTGTGAGCTATATATCAGTGAGAAAACATGAAAGAGTACAAAGCCTGGAATATTAAATGCAATTCTGCAAACATATCTGTCCATGATAGAATTTTAGTGGGATCTTGCTAAAAGCTTATAATTTAATTGAAACCCCAACTTTTTTGTGAGAAGCTTTTGATGTTAGAAGCTAAGAACTTGGAGGTGTCTGTTGAGGACAACAGGTATTGAAGGATTAAAAAGAATATTCCAGGTCATCTTATTACAGGGGAGCTAAACATGTTATTTTAAATGCATGTACACAGTAGAGGAGTTTTTGTATAAGAACATCTATGGCTGTGTTTACAGGAAGCCCTTGGGTACTGTCCACTGAAAGGAATCACTGGCAGCAGTGCATGATGTTCTGGGAATTAAAAAGAAACTGAAATACTGTGGAAGTATTAGTCTGACCATTGCTGACACTTCAAAGTGTAAAGCCTGGTGCCATCCTTTGCAAATGACTGGAGTAGGAAGGTGGAAAAACAGCCAGTCATTACTGTGGGAAAAGCTATCAGTAGGATTTCTGCAATATATCCTCTGATCTTTGCTGTTCTATGTTTTGTGGAATGTTTTGTGAAAAGATGACACACTCTGGGACTAAAAGGTTTCCATGTAAAATAAAATTATTTAGGTTGATTTAATTTGCATCATATTCTAGAGAGCTGTGGAAAAATCTTATTGAGTGGCTGGATGATATCAAAATATTAAAGCGTCTGAAGCACAATTCACCAATTGTGCTTCAATTTAGTTGTTCAAACTTTGGAGTAAGTCTTTGCTTACTGCAAGAAGTGCCTAGCAAATACTGAGTTACTGTGAAAGTTGTTGAATGGGAAAATAGAAAGCATTTGTAGGCTGCAAGAAAATTGCAGTCTTGTGCTGCTTGTGGATGTAACAGAGACTGCTTTTAGTTGGACTTTGCTAAAATGGAGGGGAAAGACACAATATTTACTAGTGCTTCCTTGTCCTAGGCAATTTTAGGTAGTTCTTCTGTCTGTCATTGGTTGATGCTTGTGCAGGTGACACAATCTTCCAGTCCAACTCAGTTTCAGTGGCATTATCTCTGCAGACCTGCACTGCCATGCTGGTACAAATCTGTTCAATCTGTTTTCACTGATCTGAAGTGCTATCGTAAGCACGTAGGAGATGTATTATGTCATTAAAGAGAGTGTGACCAGGTGGTGGGCTTGGGTTGATGGAATCTTCTTTACCAAAGGTCCTTTCATACCTTCACATGATCAGGACTGGGTTGAGTAGTATCTAAAAGGATATAGAATATCTAAAAAGGTTAAGAAGCAGAATAAAGAATAAAAAAGCTATAAAGAATGGTAGCTCTATTTTTACCTCTATTTGAAGATGATGAATTTTGCAAAAACAGCATGAAGTGTAGGGGAGCTTGAGCAACAGAAGTTAGAAAACAAAACATGTGTGCTTTCAGACACATATACATATAACCAAACAGGATATATTAACATAGAATAGTTTTTCTTAGAATACCTTTAGTAAGGGTGAGACCATAAAACAAACAGTACAACATAATGAAGGATGTTTGAGAGTAATAAATTTTTGGACAGATGAAAGTGCTGGATGAACTAGTGAATGGTAGGACTCTTAGCATGAGAGTTTGGTTACATACAGTGGCTTATGATGTTTCTGTCTTGCTTGTTGGAAGAATGAACATGGGAGAAAACTAGACTTTTTCTTATGCTGTTCCTTAAACATCCCAAATGGCCAGGGCCACAGATAATATTATTTTACTGTTTTATGAAATAATGTAAGAGATGATTTCAGGAGCTGCTGCCTGCTGCTTTCTCCAGCTCTATTTTGGCATGACTTGGAGAGAAAGTGGTTATTCACTACCTCTGGGTAGCAGGGCCATTGGCATGACAGTTTAGTATTCAAATTTTGCAGGAGATGGACCTGGTTTGAAGTGGTCCACAAATAGATCCAGGCGTACAAAAGACAGCTTTAAAGTGGCTTGTGATGCTGCCCTTCTAAGCACCTTCCAGAAAGTCTGACCCTTTTCCAAACAGGGGGGAAACGTTGTAAAACTGATTGTTTCTGTGGTGGGTAATAACAAGACCTGAATGTCCTCAGTTTTGTGCTGCAAGGCTTAGCGGCAGCTGGAAGAGGTGTGCTGGGAACTAGCTTGTAGCTGTGGATGTTGCTTGAAGTATTGGCTCTTACGTGCGGGCAAGGTGAATTGACTCATTCTGCTCTTTGGAGAAAACATGATTTATTGCAGTACTGTTGTTATTTGGTTACACTTTCTGAAAGGCATGGAGCCTTTTTGCATTTAGTGATTCTTTAATTTATATAACACCTTCAGCATCTTGAATTAGAGATTCTTGAAGTGGAGACAGCTCAGGAGGAGCTCTGAGTCTTCGTTCATTTGATAAAACAACCTGGTTTTTTTTTGGTTTTTTGTTTGTTTGTGGTGTTTTTGTTTGCTTGTTTTGAGCTGTAAGCTACATAGTTCTGTGGTATCTTGAAGCTGGAAGAATACTTGTTGAGTATTATATATAATCAAGAGTACTGTTTTCTGTCTAGGAGCAAAGGAAAATATACTTTTATGGTAACAGGGTACAACTGAAACAAATGATAATTAATTTTTAAAGTTTATTTAAAATAATTTCCTTTTTACCTTTCCTTCCTCTTTCTGCACTGGAAAGCCTGAAAACAGCATTCAGCTTTGGTTTTCATTCATTTAAGGTGTGAATTTTGGTTCAGATAAAAATATCCTATAAAAAAAATAACCCAAATGCAAGTGTTGACAAGCTGTGAACAGACAACCGGACAACCGTGTTTTCGCATTCCTTTCTACTACACAGAAGATTTGATTTGATAGTCTCAGTTTATGCAGGAAAAACTCTGGATGTTGTTTTTTTGCCCATATCTTCTCCTTCCTGTTGAAAATTTAGGCAGCATCAGACAGCTTCTGAAATTGGGAATGCCAGTGGGGGATGAATCTTCAGTCTCACCATTGTTAGTGATAGAGTGGTAGCAAGAGAGAGGAGTCTGGTAGCCAGTTTCTAGGAAGCTGTGCATGACAGTTGGCTCATTTATGTATCCTAGGCATCTGCCTTTATAAGCTTCCAAAAATTGTGAGGTCTTTTGTGTATATGCTACTTATTCTTTTGCACTGAGAAAATAAGCAAAAAGTAGTGTCTCCCTAAAGAACATTTTATCTCTTTGTTTTAGCTCTTTGTTCTCCATATACGTTTTTTCCGTTATTATGCTTCTCCCAAAATCTAAAATGTAGAACTAGCAAGCTGCATGTAACTCATTGGAGATGGTTCTCTAGTCTCTGCAGGAGCATCTAAGTTCAAGCAGCTTTTAGATATGAACGTATGTGTTGAAGGACGTTTCTCATTTCTTAAGTTATTAAAACAACATTGGTCAATGGGAATTATTAAATTGGATGAAAAAAATTAACTTAAAAAAAGCAAACCCGTCACTTTTTGCATTCAGTGCGTACTTGAAAAACCTAAGCATTACCGTTCCTTGCCATTTGTAGTAGTCTGGAGGGTGTTCATGCTAGACAAGAATTGTTTTTTTACAAGTGTTCATTTCACAGGTTCTTAGCTTTTGCTGTTTTTGCAAGAAGATTTTATCCAGTAATAAAGTTAAGCGGTAATCTGTTCTTCTATTAGATTCAAAGGTTTTATAGACTTGATCAATGGTGAGTGTCATGAAATAAACGCTGAAATTGTTTTCAGTGCATTGTTGCCAGCCCCTGTTGGTGTCGTTCTGCTCCCACTTCCTAGGGAGATGAAATTCCTTAGATATTCTTGAGATTAGTTAAATTCTTAACTATTTTTCAGAAGGACTTAAAATTCAGAGGGGAGTCCATGTTTAGCAAAACAGCTTAGTTTAACGTAAGTAGTCTTTTATGAATTATGTGGCAAGGATGGACATGGGCTTTTTTTAGTTTTCTATGAAACATTTTCCCAGAGATTTTAATAATTTGATTTATTTGAGGTTAATACTTAGGGCCCATTTTAGTGCCATGTTACATTTGCCTGCCTAAGGAAAGCACTGCATATTAAGCAGGTTGCATTAGGGAAGCAGTGTGCATGGACAAAATTTTTCTGGGGGAGATCCAGAATTCATATGAGCCAGAAAGAAGCCTGTAGTAGGTTGAATCATTTCAGCAGTGAGGCAAAACCCTGCTTGGCAGAAGAGACACCACAGTACACATGCTGGAGAGCAAGAAGGTGGAAGATAAAACTGACACTTTGTCAGTCATGGAAGAGATTTCATCTTTGTTTCATAAAAAGTTAATCTAGGAGTAAGTGGAAGAGGTTGCATGAAGAGTCAAAGGTCTGGTGACAAAGAGAATTAAGGGGTCAGGGCTGTGTTTGCTGAGCTGTCTGTTTCTCCAACTGCAGTTCTCAAGTATTGTGCTGGTCTCATAGTTGCTGATCATTTATTTTTTTTTTTTTGGTAGAAGGTAAATAATGACATCTTTTAAAGGGTTGGTGCTTCAGTATGACTGATTGATGAAAATAGTTTCCATCACCCTCATCCTCATCTAGAGCTTGATATGATAGAGCTTTTGTTTTGGATGTGGGTTAGGTATGAGGCATATTTGAAGAAGCTGGAACTAACAATCCTGTCATTCCCCTAATACCCCTTCCCCTAAACACAGTAAATGAAAGCAGTTCCTCAAAATCTGATTTATTATAGGGTCATAAAGAATTTAAAACTGCATGTTTTTGAGGAAAATAATCATCACACAGAAGCATACCATTTCCCTTATACCATTTACTTAATACTGCACATTACTGCTACATCAAATATGTGAGAAAAGGGTGGTTTTGCTGGTGTTATTTTCCATTGGCACTTAGTCTTTCTGAAGCCTCAGAATTATTATTTTCCCTTATACTCAGAAATATTTTGAATGAAGTAACAATTTATCTTCAACTATCCAATTAACTCTTGTTCTCTGCCATCTCTTCTACCCTGTTCTACTTGCTAGACATAATTTTATTTTCTCTGCCCCTCTACATTTTGGACTTACAGTTTTATTTTGTATGATTATCATATATTAATAAGAGAAGTAAGACACTTAAATGTATTACTGTGGTTTTATTTCCACAATTTTAAACCCTTTATACCTCCCCTAGTCCTTTGAAAAATAACCATACCATCATTCATTTTTATTTTCACCAGAGAATCGTAGAATGATAGAATGGTTTGAGTTGGAAAATACTTTAATGATCATCTAGTTCCAAACTCCCCTGCCATGGGCAGGAACACCTTCACCAGACCAGGTTGTTCAACCTAGCCCTGTCCAACCTGACCTTGAGCACTTCCAGGAACAGAGCATCCACAGCTTCTCTAGGAAGTTTGTTTCAGTGTCTCACTAGAACTTTTGAGTCCTTTTAAGTTATATAACAGCATCATTTAATATGAAAGATAGAAAATTATTTGTTTTTTTTTTCAGAAAATGGAGTTAGATGTGGAGTAAGTAATAAAGTTTTCGGTTGCACTTGTGCCTTTGAAATAAATTAGCATGGATGTTGCAGACTTGTCTGTGCCTGAAAAAGCACATCAGAAAAAAAATTTAAAGAAAAAGAAAAAAATCTCCAAATGAGATGTTTCAGAGCAGCCTACAGTAGTTGCTTCCACAGCCTTTCTGCAAAGACTGAGAGAGGGACAGAGCTTCAGAAAACTTCCATCAGTCTCAATGTGTGCATTCTGCTTCATTCAGTCCTTCCTTGGGGAAGGTTGAGGAGAGCCCTGAACAGGCTTTGCTTGGGTTTTTTAAGGCTATTTTTATTGTTTACAAAATACTTGAAGTTTTTTTGTAGTCTGGAAGCCTAATTATCTAGCTATCCACAGACAAGGACTGGAAGAGTTCCCAGTTTAATGCTTCTCTCTTGTGTCCTACTTAGGTGAAACAAAACCCTTAAGTACTTTGTTTTTACTGCTTATTCACTTAATGTTGTCTATGAAATTCAAGTAATAGAGAGGTTTTTGTGAGGCAGCTACTGGCCTTAAGTGTATTGAAGTCACTGAATTTAAGCTATCCACTGAAGAATTGTGTTAACCAGATTTTTACTAGCAGCAATGTTTTTTTTGAATTGGTAGCCTAAAAGTGGAAGGTTTTTTTTTAAGTGTGTATAAGTGTATAAGAAAGACATATCCTGGAACTATAATATTATGTCCTGGAAATATAATATTACAAGGGTGTTGTTTTGGGAAAAAGATCCTCCACAGGTTCAATGTACAACATAATTTAGTTAAAGCTCTATTTTTACTGAACTTTAAGAGGTTCATTTTTCAACTGCCCGTCCTGTGCTCCTGGACTTGGTCAAGTTGCACACTGCTTGTCTTTATTTAGCTTATCTTTATCTGTATTTACCTTTCTCTTGGACTTCTCTCCTCCTGCTTCTCTGTCTTTTCAGCTATCAAAGTCTTGCATCTAAAGTCCTAAATTTCCGACATTTCATATTTTACAACTGTATTTCACCCTTTATTCTCCTTTCCTTTAATACACCTTTGTTTGTAATGCTCTTGTTCTCCATTACTTTGAGATGTCTCACAGCCTTGTATCACAAAGTGTCTTACAGGATATTACTGCTTTTTTGTACTGTGATGTATTCTAGAGCTGGTCCTGTGGAACTCTGTCATTAACCTCTCTGCAGCCCCATGATTGCCTTTTAACAAGTGTTTGTGTCCTTTTTTTTTTTTTTTTTTTATGTCTAGCTATGCTTTCCTTTCACATATATTAATTTTCATCACTGCTATTCCATCTGGTTTTGTGATACTTTTTTTTCACCAGCATATTTGATGTGATTTTTTTTTTAATATGGTGTTCCAGTGTGGTGTAATCCATATTTATATGTTATATTCTATTGAATTTGCCCTTTGTTTTTTTGGTTTTTTTTTTTGTTTGTTTGTTTTGTATGGTTTAGGTGGTTTTTTTGTCTGGCTTTTTTAAAATTTCTTCCTCCTTATATTTACCTTTTTCCTGGGCAATAAAGTTCTTGCCACAGGAATGTAAATTAGCTAGCAGTATAGAGCTTCAATGTGAAGAAGAATGTTTTTGCCTACTTATCTCCTCATGATGAGTGGTCTCAAGTAGAAATTAATAAACCTAACAGAGCATTGTGTAGTATTAAATGTGCCTATTGGCTAACTCAGAAATAATTCAGACCAATATTGAAGCTTATTGTGCTTAAGTTTGAATGTTATCGTCTTGTTCCTTCCTCAGCTTAATTATATACTACCCAGAATGATTCATGAAAGGTGAAGATGGTTTCTGTTGAATCCAATGGAACAATTACATGTCTGGGGGTGGTGCAGGGTTACTCCAGTGCTTTTCGTTGCTTTGGGTACCACAGGTTCATGTGTTCAGTTTAAAATGAAAGACTAAGAGGAAGAGCCTTGTTATGACTCACATCAATTGAAAATTTTCCAGTGTATTGCTTAAAGTGAGTCTCTCTGGCAGCACAGCACTTTCAATAGTGCTATGATTTATCAGTATAGAATTCTCTTTTCATACCAATGTGAGGCCCTTGTCACTTTGGAGTAACTAATCCAATTCTTAAGGCTTTGAATGGAGGTAAAACCTCATAACCATCCCTTTTTTGAAGACAGGAGCAATGTTTCTAATTGTTAGAAATGATTAATAGCTGTCCAAGTAATTGTGCCTTATAAAGACAGCGAGACGCTGATCACTCACAGTAGGAAATGTGCTTGCTGACCTTTGAATTAAAGGAGAAATTGTGGCAGATATTAAAAATGATGGCCTGTTGGTAGTTTTTCTTCACAAAAGTTATACCTGTCTGCTACTTTAAACTTCAGCAGCATGGTTTACATAGTATTGTCATTCATTTTTTTTTCATGGAAACTATTGATTCATTGGATGTCATGTAATATGAAAGCATTAGCAGTCTCAAGTAAATGCTAATTTTCAGAAAATTAATATACACTCTGAATATAAATTGCAAAAAGAAACTGACAATTTGTTGCTATGATACAGAACTAAGTTCTGGCAAAACTGAAATACAAAATTAAGGGCAGAGTTTGGAGTAATTGTTTTAGATAGGCTACAGGTGTCTGGTTTTACATAGGTGTAAATATTATGTGTATTCGATACATGTTTTCATTTACTTTTCTTGGCTTCACCCTCCTATATCCCTACACACCCACAATGTCTGAAGGTGCCTTTTGTGTAGAACAATTGAGCCTTGCAGGAGAGAGGCATTTCTCCTGATAATTCCAGCAATGTGCATCATTTTATATGCTGATTTTATCACACATTGTTCAAATTAGTTCATTAAAATTAAACATCACCGAATACTTCCATAGCCACCTGCACTGCCTTAATTCCTGTTTTGCTAAATGACTGAGCCATATGGTTGCTTCAAGCTTTGCCTTGGCCTTGCTATGTTGAGTTTTACAAAAATGCTTGATAATTTTAAAGGAAAAAAGTGCTTCTTTCAAAATTTGTCTTACATCTCACAAGGTATTATTTTTATTCTGTTCAGTTTCTCAGTAAATTTCCAACTTAAATTATAATTTGTACCTGGCATTAAAAGAAATTAATGGGTTTTGTTAGCTGCATAGACCTTCAAATTATTTTCAACTTTTGAAGGTATTTATTTCATTTTTTGTTTTGCTTTTTCTTCAGATGAAGCAGCAGCCTACTTGTTCCTGTGGGCCTGTGAATCCATTTGTTTACATGTTTATGTATCTTTTATGTAATAATGAGAACATTGGAGAAGGGGATGTGAGATGACAGTTGTCTAGAGCCAGAATGCTTTCTTGCATTGACAACTGATGGATTTCTTTTCCACTTTGCCACTATCTGCAATCATGCACTTGGTTACTCACAGCTTTCCCCAAACCAGCAAACCCAAAACCCCCCAGCCCAAACAGTTGATTCCTATGTAATTATGTGAACACGTTTAACTAATTTCCATTGTTAGTCTCTAATTTTTTCTTGATGAATTAACACTCAAAATGGAAATTGCCGTGTCACGGGTAACTTTGTTTTAATGGGGGCAAAACATTCCTGGGCCTGTGGGTTTCCTTGCTTGCACACCACTGCAGTTCAGGAAGGTGTACCTGATGCCCAAGCCCTCGGTGTGCAGTTCTGGACGCTTCTTGGCTGCCAGCACTGGTGCTATGCTGTCTTCCACTTCATGCCTTGTGCTGTCCACCAGTGTTCCAGCATGTCTTCTCCTTCCAGAAGTCTAGCCTGAGGTAGCCATCAATAGCCTTGGCATTGCACTACAGAAGCTGCTGAACTGAGGTCCCCTTGCCCCACCATTCCCATTTCCATCCCTAAGAAAGCTAGGACAGACCCAGGAGGGGCATGGGAAAGGACTGTTTTAGAGCTGTGTGTGTGACGCACAGGACTCAGGGGTGCAGAGGCTGCCTGGCTATTCTGGATGGCCTGAATGGAGCCACCTGTGAGTGCCCTGTCCTCACTAATCCCTGTGGGCCAGGGAATAGCTGCTCTTGCTGCTGACCTGGGCATCTTAGGAGTAGGCATTGAAATGAGGTGTTTCTTTCCACCAGAGCTGATGATCTTCAGCTCCATAGCCTCGTCTTGACAGTATATTTCAAGTGGTACTGAGCTAAGGTACAGATATTGGAGAGTACCAAGAAAGAAGTTCTATAATATTTAATGAAGTGCAAATTTATTTCTCTAAATATATGAGGAGAAGAAAGGGGAGAAGTAGTTACCACTTAGGGAAGTAAATACCACTTAAGCTTGTAGAAGAAACATCTTGATGAAATTGAAAAGGCTTTATGGCAGGTGAAAAGCTGCTTGGAAAACACTGATAGCATCCAGTCTTTCTTATTGTTTTTGTTAGTGCCATGGATGATGGAATAACAAATGTTCTTTGGCTGAGGCTATTCAGGTTACTCTACCTGCGAGCCAATTTGAGGGTAATCTGGGATTCAGAAATTATTATGATGCATTAGGGCAGTACTCATCAAAAAGAATTGAAAAATAATGAAGAAATGATTTGGTGAAACTGCTCAGGCTTATTACGCTGTTGTGAAAAAGGCAGACAGAATTGGTTTGTAAATGATGTTCTGTTGAAATATACATTAAATAATCTTTTCAGTTTTCCTTTTTTTTTTTTTTTTTTCTTAGTGCAGTTAGAAGAATAGGTACTATTATTCAGTTTGGAGTATGGAAGGAGAATGCCTGTTCTGGGAAATCTCAGAGGAAAGCAGCAGAAATGGCAGAGGGCTAAACAACAGCATTTCCTCTGTGCAAAGTCTGAAGAAAATTAGGATTGTCTCTTTTACAGGACAGAAAGAGGAAATAAAAATTTTCAAGAAGTTAAAGGTTGGTGCAAAGAAGGGAGTAACCTGAACTTCATGTTGGCTGGTGATAGGTTAAACAGTAATAATCTTAAATTGCAGTAAGAGAGATTCAGGTTGATGATTAGATAAAATGTTAATTGAATTCTGGGATTGAGTGCTTAATAACTGTCTCTTAACCAGAGTCAGAGGTGTTCTGCTATCTGCTGTCACAGTCTTTTGTCCTGAAATATTTCTATGTACATAAATGCCAGGAACAGTTATGTCTTCAGTTTGTGAGAAAAGAACGTACACTGAGCATATTGCCTATTTTTATCTATTTCAGTTGGAACAAATCAAAATTCCTTTTCTTTCCCCTAATTGCTGTGCATTTCCATTCTAAATAGAGAAATTCTGGTTAGTCCTTGGCTGCTCTCAAGAGGGTTGATAGGTGAAACATAAGAGGAAAAAAATATTCAATCTTTTTTCAAAAAAACCTTTTTTAGTAACTACTCTGTCATGATTAACAGCTGTGCTTATTTTCTAAATTTGTTTGATATTCCCTTCACAGAGATATTTTTTTTTTTAGAAAAGTTTAATGTTAGAAGACAATACTATAAGATTAATCTCTCTTCATTTTCTGAGATGATACTTGATTCCTGAGCATCATATTTGGACATTCAAAACATTTGAAGGCAGTATTATGATTCATAGCTGTTAGCAACTTCAGTTTTGCTTTATGGTTTCAGCAAATTCTAATTTTGAAAGAAAAGTTTCAGAGACTGAAATTATATTCTTAGTTCAGGATAAGTTATACATTCCCTTAGGAAGTACAACTGCAAAACCTTTATTTAAATCCTAATTGCAGCTTGAAAAAGAAAAGAAAATAGCTTTTGGATGACTGGGTACTCTGATATCTGTACTGTGTTACTGGAGAAAACAAAAGTGCGAAATAAATCACAGAAGATACTTGTGTTAAATTACCTCTGGAATGTGGGTTCAATGTCCTAATAGCCCTAATAATTTTGTACAGTGTTTGATTAATGAATATTAGTGGTAAAATTTCACAAATTGTCTGAAATGGAGGCAGGGTTCTCATCCTTCATGTGGTGCATATTTGGGTAGATTTATCAGGTTTTTTGTATGTTACAGAAGTTTAGGTTAATCACATTAACCTGGTGCAGAGAAAATTGCTCCACCTGCATGAAGTTACCAGCTATATATTATGGACTTGGATGCATATGTTTAGTATTTTTCTGGCATTGTGAGCTTCAGTATTCACAATAGAGGAGGATTTAAATGGCATTAGTATGTATAAACTAGCTATTTGGAAGCCAAAAGCTTTTCCAACTTTTATGAATTGGAAACTGTGGTGTCAGGAGGAAAGATGTGAATCTTCACAAACCTAGGTGTTTTCTGAGATGAAAATAAAAATCCCCCAAACAACAAGAAAGACAACCAAACCCCATTCATAGCTGTTGAACTTCAAGTTTTCTCTGACACAGCAGTCTTAGCTTATATGCAGTCTTTCTGCTTGCTTTTCTCCTATTGCTGGACACTGAGACAAATTATTTCTTTCAAAACACTATAAAAACCACTAGTATGCTAGCATGAGTGATTTTTATAATAGATAGGGTAGAATAGGGTTGTTTCAATCTATTTCAGGAGCATTTCCCTGTAGAGGAAAGACAGTGTACTAGAGTGTAAAACCAGTTGAGCTGCTAATATAGCTTGAGAGGCAAGAGTTTTGTAAGGAGAGCTTATTTATCCGTTTGTTTTAAAACAACTAATTCGGCTGGAAAATACAATGACCTCTCGGGCATCCTAGGCTCCATCATGGCTGATGGAGATGCAGCAGGCATCCAGCTACTTGCAGGTTATAGCCTTTACTCTGGGTGTAATGGCTTAATGCAAATCAGTTGAAGTGTTTGGAAGAGAAGAGTAGTTGATGTCTGTGGAGCAGAGGGCTATTTGCAAGATGTGAAGCACAACGAGAGTTGTCACACACCATAAACCCCATGTCTTTGTTTTAACTGCAAGCACCAGCGTCTAGGAGAGCAACAGATTCTAATTTCTGAACTTAAGGTTTTAATGTATTTTGTAAGCCTTCCTAGGTATCGAGACAAATGCTTTAACCATGCTTTGGCTTGGGTTTTTAGTCTGTTTTTGTCATTTTTATTGTCTGTACAGATTCTTTCTGGTGTGCAATGTGTATTTTAGGGTTTTTAATCTAGTTTCTCTGGTAATTAATATGAATCCCTATACTCTTGGGTAGTGCATTTCTCAGTGCATTTTTTGCATATGTATGATTCATGGATTTTGACTGCTCTCTTTAAGTGTTGTTAAATTATTTATTATAATTATCACAGAGATATGCGTTATAGGACTGTTTGCAATTGTGAGATCAATATTACTATCAGTAACTGGAAAATCAAAATAATTTCAGAAGTAGCTGTCTGTATATGATCCCTCTTTTTAGCCTCTTCCATCTATGTCATATTCAGCTCTTTATGGGGCATTCAGTGTCACTGTACCACACTTGTTAAATTGCTCAAGTTTTTATTTTACGAATATGCATAACCATGTGTTGATGGTCTGGAAGACAGATGGAAGACTTCCTTGGAACTTAATAAATTTCAAGGTTTTCAGCTTTTTTTCCTTAAGGAATTACTTGAGTTCACTAGAGAGTCCTGCTATAGTATTGACAAAGGCCTGACTTATGGTTGTACTCAACTGGAGTGTGAGCCACTGCAAAGTGAGGTATGTACTTCAGAGGGCAGGTCAGATGATGTTTTGAAGAACAGCAAACAAGTTGCTATTAAATCTGTCTTCTGAATGCATAGGGTGAATTTTTTTTTCTACTATTTAAATATTGTTTTATATTATTTTTCAAAACTCCTATCGGTGGTATCCTATCCTTCCCAGCAGCTGGTTCTTAACTTATGTTGTACATTTAATCAAGGAATATACAACTCCTTAAGTGTAGGTCCTATACCCGTGAAAGCAGCAAAGCCTGGAAATAACAAAGATTCTTCAGGTCACTGTTACATAAAGTAATGTTCTGAGAAAAAATTTATTTCATAAAAGGAAACATTACTATTTGGTGCTGAGAAAAAGTGATTGAAAAGAAAGGAATAAATATTCTTCCTGTTACCAAAAAAACCCTAAAAAAACCCAGTAAAAATATTTTATGGACCTCCCATGCTTTAAATAAATTCTAAGACTACTATAAAAAATATAGAACATTTAATTTCATCTTCTGAAAGTTCTGTAATAGCAGTTGTAATCTGCTGTCACATATGGTAATGAGCCTTTATTTAACTGTTGGTGATGCTTGAGAGTAGTATTTTCAGCAGATAGTTAATTCTTATTTTCTTCCTTCACATACTTATCCAGGGAATGACCACTTTTGTTTCTGTTCTTAGTTTCAGTGTTTTAAGCTGATAGAAGTAAATATCTTCTCAAGGCACTTTAATCTTGTTGTTTTGGAAGAATGACTAGTGTGTTAAAGACACTCTTGAGTATGAATGCGCATTCAAAAATTATATTTTTTCCCATTCAGGTAAAATCTAGATGTCACTTTGTACTCTGGAGGGGAAAAATGCCTAGAGTCTTTGCAGAGTGTTTTTAGCTGGCAACAACTAAAAAAAGTAGTTGTAAAGATACATTTTGATCTGGCTTTGTCTAAATACTTTCACGATAATTGAAAGAAGTTACTTGTAACTATGTTTTTTAATGAAGAAAATTCCACTTATCTTCAGTTTCCTCTCTTATCTTGATGTGGCTTCGGTTCTTGTTGGACTTTTCCAGGAGTCATTTCCCTCACCTAGGAAGAAATCAAGCTTTTCTGTCTCCTTGCCTCTGTCAAGAGGCAGGTACTGGAGATTTAAGTCTTTTATTATGGGATTTGTGTGTTGCTTTGCGAGGGTCTGATGAGTGTAGGTGGAGGAGGGCATTCGGTAGAAGTAAAAGTCCTGTGAATTTCAGTAGCTGTGAGCTTTCAGGTTAACTTGGCTGACATTTGTGAATTCTCTGTGAACTTGTTTTTCTGCACTGTAGCAGCACACTAAAGATTTTAGCACTATTTTATAGACATTTTCTATAAACTGTCTGCCCTAGAGTACTCTAAATATTTTAATATTTCACTTTAATTTCTATTTAAATGAATAATACTCCCTGGAAATTTATAATCTGACCCCTATCTCTTGTAACATCCTAGGTAAAGTATGTCTCTTTTATCAGCATCTGAAACATCTAAATGCTAATGTTCAGCAGTGGTGGTGATACAGTGGCATCCTAAACCTGGAGGTGGGTGCAGAATGGCCAACACTGGTCTTTCATCCTGGCAGGTCTGAACAAAAATGGGTGTAAGAAAGCTCCTCTTATCTAGTCAAGTAATATCAGAGCAGCTATCAGGAATGGTGAAGCAAAATGGATTTAAACTCTTTTCTGGACCTGTTTTTTATGCAGTGAAGTTATTGCGAGTGTTTTTAGGCATTGGTGCCTTCATGCAGCTGAAATTTTCCCAGGAGGTGCAGGAGTGCCTTGGAATTTGGAAGCTGGCCAATGTTTGCTGCTCTTTGGGCAGCCAGATCAGCACCTGAGTGACTGAGAAGCATCCTGGAGTCACTAAGCCACCATCCGTGGGGTATTTATGGGTTTGCAGCACAATTTCAGACAGTTCAGAGCTGTTTCTACTTTCTTCTTACCCATCCATTCATGGATGCCCATGTTAAAAAATTCATGACAGAGTACATCACTTAATCCCTAAATAAATATGGAACTATTCCTTGTGCCTTTTGGTTACTGAAATGCAGCTTACTGTTCAGTAACACTGTCCTTTCATAAGCTTGCTTGATGCACCATATCAAATGTCATTTTCTGAATGCTTTGTTGGAAGGTGTAGTTCAAAGGAGTACAATGCTCTCTTGTAAATAAATGCTCTCTTGTACAGACACTACAAGCTTGCATTGCAAATATCAGTTGCTGAAATTTTTCTGTCTCAGGTTTTGGAGTTCCTAAAGTCTGTTTTAGCTAAAGGCCCATTGCGTGTAAAAAGAGAGAGGAAATTACTATACCTCAGAAACTGGTTTGTCATCATGGTCAATTTTCTCTGTGTCAGTACAAACAGTCCACAGAATTTTGATGTTATGTATGAGAAAACTACAAATTCCAATACTTTCAGAGTGTTTATTTTTCATATTTATTAATTTCTAAAATGTTAGTACAGAGAACAGAACTTTTGTAGCTACATCCAGCTCAGGAACAATTTTAGTCAGAAGTTCATTGTGAACTTCATTGCAAATACTACATGCCTTTGAAACACAGAGTTTTTTTGTTTCTCATTTTCCCTTTTAATTGCAAACATTTTCTTATTCTTATGGAAGTGGATGAGTCATGAGTGATTTTAGTATCAAGCCACTAGTATCATAGCTGTAAATACTGTAAAGTGTTGTACTGCCCATGATATTAATTCTTTGGCTGATTTGATGCTGTTTTTATTTGCCTTGCCTGGATCAGTGTTGTCAGGCTGTGTCCCTGTTGCTTGACCTCCATGGGTGTGGTCAGTGGGGAAATCCCTGTTGCATGACCCTGCTGTAGAGCAGGACTTTTGGCATCAACAAGTACAGCCTGGAGGGCAGGACACCTTTTCTCTTCCTGTGAAATTGCAATGTCAGTGTGAAATTGATGAATTGATGAGCTCTTGCAGTCCATGAGACTAAGTTTCTGTTCAAATTGAGTGAGTCCTCTGCTTTTATTTATACACTGTAGCTTAATAACCTACTTTGGGTTGATTCTTTTAATAATTCTCATTTTCTATTAGAAGTAGGAAAACCCCAAAATATTTGCATTCGCCAAGGGGAAAAAAAAAATCCCTGTCTGTATTGTGTATTTTTGTTTTTATTTTTAATCTCTGTAGTAAATTTGGAGTCTTATCCTGACTTGTATTTGATTTGTGGTGCCTTGGAACTGAGTTTAGGCAATGAAGTTGAAATTCATGCTCCTCATTCACCCCTGCTTTCACTTTGACAGCCTGTTAGGAACTTGAAACAAGCCTTCAACATTTTGAGTCTTTATAGGGCATGATATTGTAAACAAGTGAAGTGGAAAGATATCTCTGAATTGTAGTCATCTAAAGAAATTTTGGAGAAAATCTTCTGCTGTTTACACCAATAACTTTATTTTTGATTTTTTTGCAATGCAAGCATGTGACATCAGGATATAACTACATTGGACATTTTAAGTGTGTATCAAATAATGTGTCTTAAGTAAGATTTTAGTGTTACAAAGTAACATTTTTCTCTAGGCACTCTCCTTAAGGCCTGTCCTTAACTGATGGTGCAGGGCACTAAAGTTAAAAACCCTTAAAATGTCTCTAGTTTTTCTTCATAATTTCTTTGGGGTTTTTTTTCTATTTTTTTTTTCTATCCTAGGTTCGCAGACATGTACTGTATGTTGGGTAATGGAGGGCAAAAGAGGATGAAAAGGCTATAATGGTCTCAGGTTTTATTAAACCCAAGCACATGGAGGTTTACCTGGAGTATATTTAACATATTCATAGGCTTTGGTTTTTTTCCATTTTTCTTCCTGCAAGAGGAAAAATTTAAGAGCTTTTGACTTTTTATAATTAGCCTTTGTTTTTTCCCTTCTTGCAAATTACAGTAAAAATTGCAAATACAAGTAAAGGACTCTCTCAAACTGTCACAGGGAAGAGATTCTCAGAAGAATAAAATAGGCATAAATACTATTGTGTGTGAAATATACATTTTCTGTGAATTAATATAGATGTCTCTGAACTTTTCTTTGCAGTCTGCTTCCAGTTGCAAGCCTATTTCTCTTATTTCAGCCACTGCTCTTTGCCTGCAGCCTCTCATAAATGTTGCCCTAAACGTTATCAGGGACTATGTTACACAGTCATTATTAAAAGATAAAAAGGTCACATAGTCTCGAGCTTTAGGATAAGGCACATAAGTGCCTGGACCCTCCACTTTGTGTAATTGACATTGCCATTCACAGGCAGAGAAATTACCACAGTAGGTCCCCAAAATGGAGATGGTTTGATGGTTAGTTCTTCTTTAGAGGAAAGAGAATTTGCAGGAGCTGAAGACCAGCCTGCTGAAAATTACAAGTTTCACACTTCAAATACAAACCCGTTTTGCAGGAAGCAAGGAAGTGAGAGAAAATAATTTGATCGGGAAACTGCTCTGCCGCATTGGTACCTTACAGTGGGCAAATGTTATTTTATAGAAGGACTTTTTTATTAAATCTTAGCATGATTTCTTAGCTTCGATTAACTGCTAGGTAATAAGAAAGCTTGGTTTTTAGTAGGGGATAAAACCTAAGACTTCTCACAATTAATTAGTTAAAGAATTCAATTATTCTAAAATGATCTGTCCTTGCCACTGAACTAGGACATCAAGTTTAATGCTTATCAAAATAAATAAAAGGCAGTGAAAACTATGATGTATATACAGCTATGTTTAATAACATAGCTCAGGGAAAGTCTAGTGTCTCTTATTCCATAGCTGTGTCTTTCAGCAAGTGCATGAATTAAATGCCAAGTAGGCATCAAAATCTTCCTGAAAGACTGATCCTAAAGCTGAACTATTTGCATGAACTTGGTCAAAGCTTAGGAGGCAGTGCCATTTAGCTGTTTCATAGTCTGATGTTTCTGTTTTGTGTAGGAGAGAATTGGATTGACCTTTTACATCAGGAATAATATTGGAAGCTATTAACTGGCAAATAGATAGAAGGCACTTCAGAGAAGAAAAGCTAAATGAGAGGATTTGGTTTGATTTGGAGAAAACTAAACTATATTCAAGTAGGAAAAATTAACACTTAAGCTTCTTTGGCAAAAGAGAACATATTTATGAATTTTAAAGATCGTAAACTCACAAGAATGGAAAAGATTCTTCTGGGAATTACTGAAAGGATGAAGCAGCATTACTGTCAAACTACAAGAAAAATTTTCAAGAAAAATGTTACTGATGAGTTGTGTGCATTTTGTAACTGCACTAACTGCCAGAATAACTAAAGACATCATTCTGGAGCATGGTGAAAAATAGGGAGCAAAAAGAATATTTAAGAGCAATGAATCTTTGTCCTGGCACAGATGTGACTTTGGATACTTCTTTCATTTCTTTGCAGCATCATCCAAAGATGAAATTTTCCCTTTCTGTCTTGTAATAAGAAGAAAAAATGAACTTCCGCCTTTCATGTAAAATTTGTCTTTCTTCATTGCACCAAATATGTTGATTTTTTTTCTTCTAATTTTTTTTTTTAATATTTCATTTTTTACCATTTTGGGATTTAATGGAGTAACTCACTTTCAATTGACTTTCTTCTTGTAAAATCTTAGTGGAAATAGAACACAGATCAGTGTGGCTTTTCTTCCTTATTTTCAAGGATAGTAGGTGTATACAGTGTTTTACATCTGCTTGTACCTGACCTTGTTAGGCCAGTAACAATGGGGAAAAAGTCATGGAGCCTGGCTCTACTGGGGTTTAATAAAACACTTAGTACTAGTGTTAGCTAACATTAACCGCTGCTCTTTACCTTTCTGGCAGCTGTGGTGTGTTGACCTTGGCCAGCCCCTCACCCTGCCTTTTTTTTTTCCTTTCCTCAGCAGTACAAGGTGGAAAACAGAGTGGGCAAGGTCATGGATTGAGACAAAGACAAGGAGATAACTTATTTTGTAAATCACCAGTTACATTGTCACAGATGAACCAGATTCATCTTGGGGAAAAATTAACCAAATTTGCACCCCATCAGAGAGGGTTGGGAACTGGGGGCTGCAGTCAGTCCAGTGCATTTGGTGTTTGCTGCTCCTTCCTCCTCACTCTTTGTCCCTGCTCCATCCTGGAGCACCACTGTGAATAGTTCGCTGTAACACTTGCTCTAACCTCTCACTGAAAATCTCAAACAGGTAATCTTGGGAATTAATGAGATTGTGAGCAGTTCCCTTGTTTATACTTTGCATTTCTGCCAAGTCAAATAGTATCTTAAGATATTATGAATATTTTTCAATAATATAATTATTAATAACTAATATTAAGATATTGCAAGCATATACAAATTGGGGAAAACTCCTAACACTTCCAATTATATTTCTTTACAAGTAAAGAATGACTTCCTTATGAAAGGTGTAAGAAAGTATTTTATATGTTTTCCAAAGATAGAATTTTGCTGTATCGTTTACTCTGGCATTGGCTTTTGTCTTTCTTGGAGTTGGTAGATGACTGAGGAGGGAACAGGGTTCTGTACATTTGTGGAATACAGCTGCTAAAGTTTAAAAAAAGGAGGAGAAGGGAAGTAGTTTCCAAGATGCTGAACAGATGCTTTGGCTTTATGATAAATAGTCTACAAATGCTGTCTGGATCATTTCATGAAGAGCTGTGGTACTAACATGTAGAGAGATGTATGCAAATTCACAGTTAAGTATTTTTAAATGATGAAGAATGAGGTTGAGAAAGTGGAGTACTATAAAATATGTTGATATGTTAAAAATGTATGTTGAAGCTTTTGAAGGCTATAGCAGATTCCCTTACTATAGAAACAAGATCTTTAAATTCTTCTAGTTTATTTGTTGTAATTTAAGTTTGATTTATTTTTCCTTCCAGTGATTTTATCTTTAGAGAAGTTGAGAGAAACAATTTTAAAATCTGCAAAAGTTGATTGTTATATTCTGTTTCTTCCTTCCCCCCTCCCCTGCCCCAAATTCACTTTCAGAAAATGTTGAAGGGTTTGTCTTCTTCTGTATCTTAGCTATAGAAATATTAGAAGTATTTTTTTTTTTTGTAGGAAAGACTGAGTTGATTTTTGTGTATTGCTTAAAAATATTTGCAAGATACAAGTAACAAAGGCAAAGAGGCAATTTTTATGGCCATGGACAATTAGTGCTAACAGTGTGGGAAGCAGTCTGTAATTTTTTTACTGAACCTTTTCAGTTTTCTGACTCTTATGTGGAAGAAAAAACCCCAAATTGCTGATGTACCGCCTCCCTCTGCCACATGCATAGTGTTTAGTAACAAAACTTCCGAAAATCTTATTCTCTAGTCTGATGATCAGGTGCCTATAAGAACATATGTATTATTAAAATAGGGATTACAAGGAAGCATATTATTAATTTTATTCTACAGTCAAGGAGCATAAAAATTGCACACCAGTGGATGTGGTCTACAAACACTTTCTCAGGCAGTCATCAACTGATGCTAAATGATAATCTTTAAAGACTTAAAGTAACAGCAAACCTCAGTAGTATAATATGATTCCTTTGTGCTTTTATAAATGGCTATTAATGATGAAGAAATAACTGGGAATTGCTACTTTACCAAATTCTTCAATAGAAAAATAAATAATGGATTCTGCATACAATTCTAAATATGAACTGGTTGCTTATGTTACATTCTAGTAGTTTTCTTTAAAACCTCTTAAAGATGACTGCTAAAAATATGGATTTCAATGCACTGTGCCTTAATAAGAACAGTGAAATGAATGTGAAAACAGTGAAATACTTTCATTCTATCGTATTTATTTCTCTTTTTATTTCCTAAGTTTTTAGCACAGACTTGCTTTACAGGCTAGTAAATTAGCATCTCACACAGATGATTTAATCCATGTACATAAATTTTCATCTTTTCCTGAGCAACAGCTTGTGAATAATTTTCAGAATGCCTAATACAACTGGTTAGGACATACTAGAACATGATAGTTCCTTATTGTCTAAAAATCAAAGGATAAAATTTGATCTACAAAATAATTATAATTTATACAAACATACTCCATAGGAGATTTTTTACCAGTATTCATGTACATACTCCCAGGACTTCTGTGGGACTACTCATTTGGGCAAATGTTCACAAATCCATTATTTTTTTTAAGTTTAAGTTAATTTTTTTCTCTATTTTAGATGAATTTAACCTGAAATTTCCTCACAAGAAAAGGCTCTTTATTGTTATGCCCTTTAGGACTGAAAGTAAAAGGAAAATCTGTCAACAGGAAGATTTTGGATTCATTAAGGAGATGGATAGGTAAATTTAGATTAGGAGACTTTCCTGTAGCAATGATTCAGATCGTATGTTGAATCGGATTTTCTCACTTGTTTGGAAAGTTCAGCCTGGCCTACCCTGTCTAGCAAGCTTTCTTCTGTGGGGTTCACTCACTAGGTGGTGCCTGGTCTGGACTTGTCACTCTTGAAGAAACTGATCAGCCCTGGGCTAGGTTAGATGGCAGTCTGTCTTTACTGTCCATTCTGCAGGACAGCAGGACAGATTGATTCATTATTACTGCCTGTATAACATGCTGAAACATATGATTTCCACTTTCTGCCTTTGTAGCTAGACAGGCACAGCCTGTTTTGTCTTGTGTATATTTGTAACACACGTTTACAAGATGGATGCTCTTCTAGTTGTAGAAACTTCTGTTATCCCCTTAAATCCATTGGCTAATCGAGCAGCAAGCAGAAATTTTGCAAAGAAATTTGTCTTGGTGTCCTAAGTCAGCTATTTTCATTGCTAATATACCTCAAATTCAAGTCTGCCTCTTTTTTTGTTTAGAAAAGGATGTGATAAAGCTGCATTGAGGGATGTAGACCTTAATTTTTGTTTTGTTTTGAAAATTTGCCAAGCAAGTTGGGAGAATTTTGGCCTCAGTGACCTCAGGATAATGACGATCCTTTGCTTCTTTTGTTATTTTTTTCCCATCTGTGATACTATTTCCAATTATAAAGGATATATAAATTATATATATGTATAATATATATATATATATATAAAATATAGAAATTGTATATTTCTAAAACAAGAGATAGAAAAGTTTGTAGGTGGAGGCATCTAGGAAGGTCCTCAGAGTTATGTGATATCTTCTGTAGGTCCTGCATCAGTCATGTGTCTAGCCATTTATAGCTTACTGGAATTCATGCCACTTGGATTTTTAAGTTTCTGGGATAAAAAAAAACTATGCATTGCATTCTTTTTCACAGTGAAAAATCAGTTTCTTAGTATTTATTTTTTTTCCTTACTACCACTTTTTTTCCCTCCCTTTCCCACTTCCCCCCTTTCTTAGGATCATATATGATAGTGATTTCATCAGACCATGACCCTGGAGAAAAGACTCGACTTCAGCTTCCAACAATGAAAGAAAATGATACTCACTGCATCGACTTCAGCTACCTTCTGTACAGCAAGAATGGAGGAAACCCAGGCACTTTGAACATCCTTGTTAGGGTGAACAAAGGACCACTGGCTAATCCCATCTGGAATGTCACTGGCTCTACTGGCAAAGACTGGCTTCGAGCAGAGTTGGCTGTCAGCACTTTCTGGCCCAATGAGTATCAGGTAAACTTGCAATAAATTCACACCACTTTATATTTACTGCAAAGTCCTATTTACTTTTTGTTGCTTTGATCTGTTCTAATGGAGTATTCTCCCAGTGTCCTCAAGTGAAATGTTCCATTCGGTATAAATAATTGTATGGGAATGGATATTTTTTAATAGCAGGTAATTGTCCAAAGTTATCTGTTTTTGTATAATAGGAAAAAAAAAAATAGCTGGAAAAAAGCCTTGTTAAAAGAAATGGTAAGGTTAAAGTCCAGGAACATCAAAAATTATGAACTCCCAGAAATAAATTGCCTGTGCAACTGTAATTTGTACTTGTCTTCCCTCCTCTTTTGTGTATGCCCGTGTTACCGTGTCTAATTACATGACCGTAAACTGTGTATTTTTCCACATGACATTTGCTTCATTTGCTGTGCAGGCACAATGGTGCTCACCTAATGAGCAGCTGTTCAGGATGTGTTTTTTTCCTGTTTGCTTGTTATGGGACAAAACCACCTGCAGTGTAGGCCTGTTGTTTGGAGGGAAAAATTGTTTTGTTATTACTAGATGCTGTTATTTGATTTGTTTGATTAACCTGAGAAAGTACCTGCAGCTGTTTTACTCAGTGGGTATTTGGTGTGAAGGATGAATCTCATACATGGGCATTTTTGTTCTGGTGTGTAGGAGTGGGAAGAGTTTGATTACATGTGCTCACCTGAATAGTTACGAGGTATTAATGTGCTTACAGGCCCCTATCTAAATATTCGTCATTAGTGCTCTTGCGAACAGTTTGGATATCCAGAGTAGTTATTAAATGAAGGAAAGTAGCTGCTTTATTGATGGTTTTGTTGAATAGTGGTATTGTAGGAATGCATCTTAAAAGTGGCTTTATCTAAAGTTTGCTGCAATTCCCCACCATCGAAATAACATCCAGAAACAAGCTTCAGTGCAAGCAGCGTTACACATGCAGTGAAAATTATGTAATTTACTATCATTTTATGGGGGGTTTTTTGGGTTTTGTTTCCCTGCTTTCAATATATTTTTTTATAAAGCAGTTTCATCTGCCAGTGGCATTGAAACTGGGTAAAATTTGATTTAAAGTTCTGAAGCCTGGTTCCAAAAATCTTGGCGTTTGAGAAGGGAAGGTGTTTTATTAACCCTTTTTATGTGGCTAGAAGGTACCATTTGGTGTCCTTAAACAAACCTCGGGAGGCTTTTATCACAGAACAGTAGTGATCAAGTATAGCAGCGTTATATGCAGTAAATCAGGTTTCTGCTGACAGATGGCCATGCTTGACAATGAGATTGGTGGTTGGGGCCTTATCTCAGCAGTGTGGCCATTTTTCACTTGCGTTATAACCTTCACATTATCTCTCCATAGACTGCTTAAATTCATTCTTTCCCTTGCTTGGTTGTCCAACGGAATATTGAAATCATGTGTAACCCAGTTTATGCTTAAGTTAAACAGAAGCCTGGAAAAGAACTGGAGGACTGCTAATGCAACCTGCTGTGATTTGTGGCCAATTTGCACAATTACTTTTATGAACAGGAGGGGAAATCTGCATGCTATTTTCAGTTGAGTTATGCTTTGGAATGGATTTTTTTTTTTTTTTTATTGTTATTTGTCTCATGGGGTACAGTTGTAGATTGTGATTTTGGCATTTTTATCTACCTGTTGGTCAATGAGTTTAGCTAGCACTGAGGAAAATAAGCACTGGTTTCTATAACAAGATGGAAATGGTTCTTTACCAACCCAGGAATAGGATCCCTGCCTGTACAAGCAAGGACACTGCTAAAGATCACTGCTGACCACAATTGTTTGCATGTACTTTGATGCAATCAGGTCAACTCCACTGCTATTTCCTTCACTTTTAAGTGAGGGAGGAGAGTAGAGATTGTCAGGGGCTGGATAGTACAGGTTGCACTCTAGGGAAGTCTTGTGTGGTGGCTTAGAGGTTGGCAGCGGGGCCACGTCAGTTGTAATAGCAGTGTTGCACCTTGCCTAATTAGCTTCTAAACAGCATTGCTGTACTCTGCTGTGCTCTGTTGAAACAATACTGCTTCCTATTCAAAACTAGCACAGTGTTTTTACATGTCACTCTAGTTTATTCAGTTTATGCATTTTTAGGTGGTTTTAACACTTCCTTTTACTCACAGGAATATATTATTCAAATAATCCATTTCCTTTCTTTGACTGCATTCTGCTGGGCAATTATTTATATATTTATTTTCTGACAAAACATAGTACAGTTTATTATAATAGCTTTACTGGATAAAAGTTTTTATCTAGTTTTGTACCCTGTCTCTGCTGGCAGAGACAGTGGAAGCTTGAAGAAGAGCTCAGGAACAGTACGAGCTCATGATTGTACCTCTCCCAGAATATACTTCTAGCCTTAAGCATAAATGTGGTTCAAAAACTTTGAGCTTAAGAACCTAAGTGGTGCCTTTCTGTATTCCTCATAATGCGTGTGTATATATATATATATTATTATTATTTTTTAATTAATTTTTTTTTGCAATGGTTTAAGCTGCTAGTGTCTACAGTATATATGACAAGGAATTCTGAGGTAAATTCCATGTTAGGACTGTTCCTAGGGGTTTCTCCAAGGCTGGGGCTTGTAATTCTTCAGTTGTCATATTTTGCACTTGGGGAGTTTCGGAAGTCCTGTAATGATGCAATCCGTCACCTGTGTCCTGCTAGCAAAGGTATCTGCAACCACTATTCCTCTTGTTTAACATGTGGATAAACTCTCAATGAAAAGAGTTTGATTAGACAATCCCCTGGGATCAAGGTTGATTTGATTTTGGTATCATAAACCCTTTTTATCACTCTGTTGGAAGTATGCCACCTTTGACCTGCCTCAAGTTTGCTTCAAAGGAAAAATAATTTGGGATTTTTTGTTGTTTAAACTTTGTAACTGACTAGGAGTTTTGTCTCATTGTTTTCTTTGTAGGTTATAACTGTAATTAATTTATTTTAGTTGAGATGTTTATTCCTATTCCTGTCTGGATGAATTGTTTTGTCTAATGCTTCTGTTCCTTTCCCCAAGTTGTCTCCTGCTTTGCACAGTAGGGGTTATCTGACTGCTGAAGGCTGTCTCTTTCCTTTCTGCTTCCATCACAGTCATTTCTCTACTTCCCTTGCTACCTCTGTCATCCCTTTTTAGTTTGATTTTGTTTGTGATTTGTTTGTTTGCTTTTAAACACTTTTCCCCCAAAAGTCCCTGTTTGCTATTTTTGGTATGGTCTCCCCCTCACCCTCAGCAAATTTGTTTTTCTTCCACAGGACCACATCTGTGCTTACTCATATATGAGGTTCACTTTGTGATGTGAACCATGGGCTTTTCAGGTTTCATATTACATATCTGATGTTTATATCAGAAACTGGTAAATAAACTCTTGACTTGGAACCATAAATTTCAAACTTGAAAAACACTAATTACTTGGTTTCTTTATGGTTCTTTATAAATTCACTATACAGTGATGGTGCTCTGTAGTTTATCTAAGGTGCTGGCTGGGATACTGGCTTCAAAGCAGTGATGTTGCACCTGCAAGTATAGCTACCAAAGTAAAAAAACTGAACTGCACTGAGCAAAAGGTCTTTTATCAGTTCAGAAATACTGCAGGAAAATTCTGGAAAGCCAAATAATTTTCTTGCAGAATTGTGAATCCTGATTTGGATAATTATTTTGTTCTTTATTATAATACTGGTGATTTATAGGATTTGCAAAAGTTTAAATTGCTCAAAGATCTTGGAAAATTACTTTCCTTTATGATCTCAAAAGGTCTTTAAACTGTAATAGAAGTATAACAGGAGGATGGTAGACTGAAGTAATGGTGTGTACAGTTGGGCCATATGCCACATAAGGTAGGAAACAGATTTTGTGTGAAATATGAGAATTTGTTGCCTTTTTGGATATCAGATCACTATTCTGAACTTGTAGACATGTGAGACTCTAAACAAGCTGCATGCAGAAAAATTTGGGAAGACGGGGCTAGATGTGATTTAGTCATTTGGTATAGATAAGGAAGGAAAGCCACAAGTGAAATGGAAAGTACCTGTATGAACTGTGTAGAACTGAATTATAGGCTAACTTTAGAAAAAACCCAGCCCCCCAAACTTCAACTTCCTGTTTATAAGGCCAATGTCCTTTTTTTACTTATGACTTTTCCCTTGAAATACTATCTAACATCAAGAAAGTACAAAAATCTTAAACAAAAACAAAAATAAAATAAAAAATCAGCACCATTCCAAAGGACTGATATTTTCATAGGCCTTTGTTTAAAATATTTTGGAATACAGAAAGTTACTAATAATAATACCAAAGACACACTCTATAACTAAAACTTGGAGCTAGTGTAAGGTTAGGTAAGAATGTAATGTGGAAAGTGCTTTATCTGAAAAATTTGAGCAACACTGATAAGCAGCCAACCAGTTAATGTTACAACTCTCTATTTAAGTCTTGGATGTTCAGCTGTAGGATAGCAAAAATTGTTTGATGGAAATCTCAACATGAGGAGGAGTTCAGGGGCAGAGGAGAGTGGTCTGTAACTGTGTGTGAGAGGAAGTGCTGAAATAAGCTAAGTGGTCCGGCCTGGGAAAAGACCCAGTTTAGAGGAATGTGATAGAGTTCTGCAAAGCCCTCACTAATATGAAGGGGTATCCTCTTCCAGTTCAAGACATAGGGGCCTTTTTGGTCTGGTGGGTAAACCAGACTGAAAAAAGTGAATGGAGGTTAGTCACACTGCAGGCTTTAGATCCATGAATGTACCTGACAGATATAGCTGTTGTGGATGCCCAGCCCTCTCTACCCCCCAAGTGGATGTGTGCTTAAATTTTATTCTGGATTCCTAAATGAAATTTATTTCTTTCATTCTGTGGTAATTTAAACCAGTTTGGTCATATTTTATGTAAGTTGTTGTCTGGCTGTAGAAATAAGAGCTAACTTTTTCTGCCACTACTACCCCTACATCCATTTCTCTTGGCTTTTTTCTCCTTACCATTTCCTTTCAATCTCACTTGGGGTAGCACTGTATTTTAGAGATTTTTAAATTGAAATTTATAATTAAGTCTTTTAAATTCTTCAAAATGCTATGGATTCTCAGAAATAAAGTATTAATTAGAACTTCTTGGATGGATTATCTTCAGGGTGAAGTGATTGTATTCCATTCTAGCAGAGATATAAAAATTGTTTCCTAAAATGTGTTAGTAAAAGATGGGATAGCTGTATAATTAAAGAAATCTAAGGTATAGTTATATATAGTTAATAAACGGAGAGATTTCTTTTTTTTCTTAAACTGGGAACAGCTTGTGTTTGCAGGTAGTATAAGTCACTGAAATGTTCCTTGTGTAGGTGCATCATTCTTTAGCACTCTTTCTGAGGAATAACTCCATTGAGAAAGCTTTGTGGCTTTTAAGAATTTTAGGTGACTGTCAATAAATGATTTTGTTTCTAGCTCATTACTGCACAGTGAAATGGCTTATATATTTGTTTCCTTTTTCTTCCTTCTTTCCTTCATAGTTTTCACCAGATGAAGGCACTTTTAACTGGCTCACTGCTTACTGCTATCTCTAATGTTTGAAAATATCTCCAAAGAGGAATGATGTTGCTTTTTCATCAGAAACACTTTCTAAACCCCTAAGTGTCCTCCTGACTACTACTTGCTAGGCAGCACTTAATCAAAAGACTTCTTCTTTATGTAATTAATTGAAGAGTTAGTTAGAGAAAGACTTTTTAAATAATGGACTTTATTATTGCTTTTCCAAGCCTTGCTAGTACAAACACCAGCTTTTTTAACTGCTAGGATAAACATGAATGTGTGCAAGCATATCTGTCACATTTCTGTCTCATTTCTTCCAAGATATTTATTGATTTGGTGAGGACAAAAACCGTGTAATTTCCAATAGAGTGATTACCAGAACCATTTTAATAATTTAGTCTGCAAATCACAAAGCACTCACAGCTGTCAAAGGACTTGTACAAATGCTGACTTGTTCCAGTATGCAGACTGGGAAATCATAGTGCAGAGAGTGAAAGTGAGCACTGCCCAAACAAGCCTCATCACAGCTGAAGTGCCAGCATCTAGGTTTTCAGTAACAACATTGGAGACTTCTTGGAAATTATTTCTTTTTAGAGTCAACAAGCAGGCTGTTAATTTGGGTCTGTGGCATTGTTTCAGTAGGGGATGCTCTGCAGGCTGGCCACAATGTGTTTTCTTTCCATCCAGAATTAGCTCATTTATGGGCACAGGAACTTCCTGAGGGATAAGGGAATGATAGTGGTGGGAAAGCAGGTAAATAATGATGATATATGCTGTTGGCCTCTCCCCCAACTATTGTGCTATGTCCTATGTCCTCCTGCCCACCACCTTTGTTTTGTTTTTTTTTTTTTGTTTAAGAACTTTAGAATTGTCTTAAGGTGATGTATATAATAGCTTTCCTAACTTGGTGGATTTGGCTTTTGTTAGCCTGTTTTGATGAGACCTAATTTATTCTGGGGTCTGCTGCATTAAAAAAGGGCCAAGCTGATAAATGAGTATCAAAGATTTTTTGCAATTAAAAATAGCAGAAATTATTGTTAATCAGGTAAAATGTGTCAGCCATGTCTAAGTCAGTGATCCAAACTGTACTTCGCCATTGCAAACAGTGATGGCTCTGCCTCCACAAAACACCTAGAACTCCATTCCAGCAGGGCTGTCAAAGAAATTACTTTGGGTGCCTTGGTATTTACAGGCTAAGGAGCTGTAGACCCTGAGCAATTGCTTCTGTTGCTCTATTCTTAGTCCTACAGAAAAACTGAATTCACAGAATTTTGAAGCTAAAGAGTTTGTATTCTGAAAAAATAAATGTCAGCAATTTACTCCTTCCCTTTGCCTTTGTTTAAAACTTTTCCATGTCTTTTCCACAGCTTTTCTTTGTTTTATTACAATTTGTGAGTAGCTTTCTTTTGTTCTACTGTGCTCTGGATTTCCTGTGCTCTATGTATGATCTGAACTTAAAGGAGGATAGAAATATTACATTTGAAGTACTGAAGTACTTCAAGAAGTATTGTAAGGAATTGCATAGCTCTACACACAAGGCTCTTCAATTCTCTTGTCATCAAATGTAGTGCCAATGAGGCTGATGAAGATTTTGACCGTTTTCACTGTTCCCTGCAATATAGTGATTATCTTCAGTGTGAAGTGATGAAAATTTAGTAGATGCTTGGTGTTTTGCAAGGCAGTGAAAGATTTGGAGGTTAGTATGCCATATGAATCTGTTTTATGAATTACATTAATAATTACCTAAAAATCTTAAGTGGAACACTACTAGCTGTAAACTCATGAGGACTTACTTTGAGATAAAAATGTAATGTTTTTAACCAGTGCTTAATTTCTGGGGAGATAGATGTGACTTTAACCTCAGCGCTCTTCCAGGAATCATTCCTTGCATCGGCAAGGTGGTATGCAAATTTTGTATTAACCTTGATTACGAAGATTATGAAAAGCCTGTAGCATTCTCCTCCCTGTCATCCTGCAAACACTGTCAGGCAGTGAAGTGGAAAGCATAGTATTGCTAATCAGCCATCTCGGAGCGCCTGATTCGTTTTTTTATTTTTTTCTGAAATACAAGATTGACTTAAATCACGGTGTGTAAATAAAGAAGTTCTGGATATGGTTACTTGGGTCGACATTATTCTTTTTTAGGATTTTAGTCTGTAGTTGAAAAGCATAATTACTTGTTACATAAGAAGCTCAGATTTTGTCGTATTTTTATCAGCTTCTGCAAGATCCTATCCCTTTCTAAGAAAAATTGCGAATATCGCACTATCAAGGAGCTGGCAATGATATACTCTTCCACTTGGCTCTTTTATTCACATGAAAAGTGAAATAAATGAAAGAGGATTATGGCAGAAATCAGTAATATATGCTTGAAGTAGATGGTTAAAAGAAAGCAGAAATTGATAATACTTTCATTTCATTATATGGGTTCTCAAAAGATTGAGTAATGAATTGTGCTCTGCTCGGGGTTCTAAGACTACCCCTAAGTGAAAGAGAATAAAAGAAAAAATATAATAGTGCAGTATTGAATCATTATCAGAAAGTTCACTAAAATCTCTGTACTTCAAAATTGGAAACCAATCAGTCTCCAAATTCATGGGCCTTGAAGAGTCAGTTTTCAGTTTAAAAGTCTGAACTCATCAATTCGACACTGATAAGATATATTTTTAGGTAATATTTGCCGTGAAGCATTGCATGCTGCCAGTAGTCTGGATTTTCCCTGACCACCCCCAATCCCCAGTGCCTCTTTGGTGTTGTGGTTTAACCCCAGCTGGCTATGAAGCCCCACACAGTCCCTTCCTTACTTCCTTCTACCTCCCTGGTGGGATGGGGAAGAGAATTGGAAGGGCAAAAAGAAGAGAACTTGTACATGGAACTAAAGACAGGTTAATAGGTAAAGCAAAAAAGCTGTGACTGCATGTAAAGCAAAACAAGGAGTTAATTCACCATTTCCCATGGGCAGGCAGGCGTTCAGCCATCTCCAAGAGAGCAGGGCTCCATCACATGTAACAGGACTTGGGAAGATAAGTGACATCAGTCTGAATGTCCCGTCTTTTTCCTTCTTCTCCCATCTTTGTATGCTGAGTATGATGCCATAGGTGTGGGGTATCCCCGTGGTCACTTGTGTGTGTGGGGAGTCAGCTGTTCTGCCTGTACCCCCTCCCAACCTGTGCACCCCCAGCCCAACCACTGGAGGGGTGCTGTGAGAAGCAGAAAAGGCCTTGGCTCTGTGCAAGCACTGCTCAGCAGTAACTAAAACATCCCTGTGTTATCAACACTGTTTCCAGCACAAATCTAAAACATGGCCACATGCCAGCTACTATGAAAAAAATGGGCTCTACCCCAGCCAAAACTAGTCCAGTTGGAAAAAAAATAGTACTGAGAATTATGCAGCTACTTAACTTTCTTTTGTCCTTTCCTGACTTTTGTTATTTAGGGCAAGATGAAATGCTCAAGAAGAATTTTTTGAGCATGTGCACACCATACTATAATGTATTGGTTGTTTTGATGGTTTTATTTAAAATATTTTCACTTTTTCTAATGTTAAATGGTGAACAAGCCTGAGGCTTGGAGTAAAGTCAAAAGGTATTCTTCATCCAGACTAATATGTAATAGGAATCCCATGTTGATTTGGTGATATGACCTCCTCAGAGAGAAATTAGTACCTCATATCTTTATAATTCTCTCTACCCTGCATGTGCTTCTTTTCTGAAGTTTAGACTTTGTCTGAGGTGACATTGGAAAAACAACTGAGATAGTTGCTCTAAAGGAGAAAATAATCAAAATTCAAAGATGGGGGGAAGTGTATCAATTTATTTGCACTAGAATCATATTCTGATCAAATGTACAAGATCCGTGTATTTAAACAAACAAACTGGTACTGAATTTTCTGCTTTGTCCAGTAGATAGTACAAAGCATTTTAAAGTCACCCTCACCTTCCTTGCCCCTCTTACCAGAGTGAAATAAATTATACTCCTGTTCTGGAAGTTCTGAAACATCATCTGAAGTAGAACAAATTTCTGACCCTAAGATAATGATGGGAAGTTTGCAAACAGGCAATTGCCCTGTAGGAGGTAGAGCAATGGTACAGGCAGGCAGATAGTTCTCCGGGCTCCAAACCAGGAATGATTGCATTGGTGTCTTTATAGACACATTATTTTCTTCTTAGAGAGTTCTTCCCATTCTTCCTAGTCAGTTATGGAGCTCCTTCACTATTTTCTTTACGTGTCTTTATGTGCAATTCCTAGAAGATTTAAAGAATTGGTATGAAACTTTTTGGAGTGGATTCTTTCAGCAAAGTACCTAGGTTACCTAAAAGTACAACCTAAGCTGTTTTTCCCTGCTGTTTTTTGGTTTAATTATTTTAGTTTTTGGTGACCTCAGTGTCTTTTGAAGCCTTTTATATATCATCCATGAGACTTTGTCATGTACTATTCATTTGCTGGAGTGGGTCCTATAGCTAGAAAGCTTTGTGGTTTTGTTGATGTATGTCCATTACTGCATCTCTCCTTCTGTCACAGACAAACAACAGCAAATGGAAGCCCAACAGTGCTGTTAGTGCTGGACAACTGTGAGGCAGAGCAAAGACATGTTTTTCATGCTCATGGAATGTACAGATTGTGTGGGCTCCCCTGCTAATGCAGAGCAGAGGAGTTTAATGGGGTGGTTGCAGTGACACTTTACTGACCTGCAGTGATGTGAACATCATATTTACTGGAACATACATATTTACATATTTACTGGGGGTGGTTGTGTGTGCCTGTTTCGTGCTCGTTTGTGACTTACCTTTAGAAATTTCATAATGTAGATTTTTAGTCTAGAGTCAGCTTTTTGGCTTGGGTTATATTTTTGCCATAGTTGTCAATTTTGCTGTCTTTTCTATGTCCTCCAGGCAATAAATGTATCTCACAGGTTGTGCATTATTTGGTAGGTTGTGTCTGTTGGAAGAAAATAACTCTCACCTGCAAGTAGTAGTAGCAGTTTGCTGCTTTTTATGGAATTAAATTACTTACAAGCAAGGAAAGCATATTTGTTCAATGTGAACGACTATGATAAGCCTTTAAAAAAATTAAATAACACAAGTCTGGTTATTCTAGTCTTCCTAGTGCATTGTTGAGTTACTGAAAGAGAGATCAAATATTAGGGAATTTCTAGTAGCACTCAATTGGTGGTGGCCTTAAGGCACCAGACAGAACAAGAGAATTTTGTAACTCAGTGGTGATACGGGTTTCTGGGGGTATGTATCATCCTGCCACTGATTTTTGTGGATGGAAGAAGAAACAGCAGTTGTGCCAGATTCAGCAGCAGACACCTAAAGGATCTGTTTGCTTAGGGCATTTCCAGTGCACCTTGCAAGCCATGGAAAACAAGGAGAATGGAATGAGTTCCAATGAGCTTCAGTAGTAAAACACTTTTTATCTAGTGTATGTGGCCGCCCTTTGGGCGTGCATTATGCTCATGTCATGTAACTTTGGTTGGACCAGACTAGTTTCAGGTATTGCAGCTGACTGGTTCACTTCACAAGTAGATTTCATCTGAAAATGAAAAAAAGCCCCCAAGAAACACCCAAACAGTTCAAATACGAAAGTCTTCTGTCTTTGTGGACTTGTAGGCAGGAATGGGAAAGATAGCCTTCTTTTTGACTGATTTTTTTTTTCTTTTTACTTTGTGAGAATTTAAAGACACACATGCTCAGGTCCACACTCTCTCAAGTGAGTTGATCCCCAGCTTCTCTTTTCTTTTCCACCATATTTAAGGGATAACTGTAAACTTTCAAACCTCTGTAAATGAATTAAGAAACAGTTATGACCTGTATAGTCTGTCTTTTTCCCCCTTACTTTTTTGTTACTTTTTATATTCAAAAAGTGCTTTGTTGTGTGTCTGTGCTGGCAATTGATTCTCTCCTTCAGAAGGTTAGTAGTTAAAAGAAAATCAGCCACTGATATGGCTGAATTGCCATGTTTAACTTTGATGAATTGAACATTGGTATTTCTCTAATTCTGTTCCCTGCTTCCCTCTCCTGCTGCACCCACAGCTGCAGGCAAGGGGGCTGCAATGAATGCTGGTTCTTCCCTGCTGCTGTCCATCTTTCAGCTTTCCCAGCTTCTGTCCCTGGATGGGGTGTAGAGGAAGTTGGTGTTGATCTTCCCCCTGCACTTGCACAGGTCCTACCCTGCTGTGAAATTACTTCCAGGGTGCCCAGGTTTCTCTTTTGATAGGGTGAATATGTGCTGCCCTTGATACAGTACATCCTGTACTTGTAAGGAGCACACAAACATAAACACTCCCATGTTGGTTTCTTTGTTTGGTTGGTTGGTTTTTGTTTGCTTTTGTTATTTTGTTTTAATACCTAAAATAATAATTATTAATGGTAAATAATAATACCACCACCAAAAAAATCACCCTTAACCAAACCCTTCCCTTTTTCCATAATGGTTAGCCAAGGGGATGACAGGTTCTTCTTCTTATTTTTCTAATTTTTTTTTTTTTAATGTAAAACCTAAATGCAGAGTTACAATATGGTTTTTTGTGGGGGAGACAAAAACCCTTCACACTGATCCAAATTTATTTCCTATATGAACTGGGTTTTCCAACTATTTGTAATGTACTGAAAGTTGTGATAAATTTTCAAAATATGATTATGCTTTTTTGATACAGGTTAAAATATCAAGCAGCTTGCAGTGCACTTCCAGGTTGTTAAATAATGTTTTCTGTCATAGCCAGAAGATCAGTTGTTCTTTGTGTGACTTAACAGAGAAATCAGAACAAAGCCAAGATTTGTCTGGTTGGCACATTTCTCTTTTAACTAAAAATGATACATATGATGGGATTTGTGTGTATATGAGCAAGCGTTTGCATGTGCCTAGGTTTTTTACTTTTGTTTTTATAAGGATAAAATGAGGTAAAAATGAGCCTGAAAATAAAGCCTTATCTTTGTCCCTGCATTTAATTATGAGGTCTTAACAGCATATATTTGAACAATGAAATGGAAATTAGCAGCAGCTGTCTGGTTTTTCCAAAAAGAGCTGGAACATCAGATGTACTTATCTTGGTAGCATTGAATTCAATTTGAATTACACTTCTGGGTGTTGATTTACTACTATTTGTCCAAAGTATAATGTGTAGCATAACCAATATTTTTCAAAATGCTATGCAAGTAGTTTCAGTTTTGTTTGTCTTATTTCAGAAATCCTACTGAAATGGAACATGGCATGCATTTTAATGTATTATTTGTTTACATATGTTGGATAAATGTGGCATAGCACGTTGAAACAGAAAAATGTGTTAAGTGGGTATTTTGTCACAACAAAACACTTAAATCAGACACAAGCTTTCTTTGGCTGTAGCTTTACAGAACCATTGGTTAGGTTCAACACATTTGAATAAAGAACTGCAACCCAAATTAAAAAGGCTCTTCCCCTCTCCCCCTTTTTTCCCTTTTTTTATTCCTTCCAAAATTATAACAGTAAACCTTTAATTTTTCTGGAATTCTCCCCACCCCTGCCCCCTATTTTTTTCTTCCCCTTTTTCTGACCCTTGTCAAGGGTATTTTGTGTGATAGTACTGAAAAGCGTGGCTGCTTCAGAGCCTTGTCATCAGCGATCAGATCTGCAATGGCAAAGTCTGCTGAAATACAGGTGCCTTCACTTCTGAAGTTAGAGAGTTTCATTTTGAGCAAGTGTTATGTCTTATTCTGAAAAAGAAGTGACAGGATCAGTAGCAGAGGCAATAAACTTAGTTTCTTTTACAGGTATTCTTAATTATCATGTAGAGGGTTATAATTTTACTCAGAAGTAAAGTCATAACTGGAGTAAGTAATTTTATTCTCCATCTTAGATTGTTAATTAAATTGGTAAAACTAATTTCTCTATTTTAAAATCCAGAATAGTCCAGCAAGTCTACTGTAAAGTTAAAACTGGTTCTGCAAGTCCAGTGTATGGCTGGGATTCAATAGCAGTTTCTTTGCTGTGAAAGACCTTCAACCCAAACTCTGCAGAAAGCACCTTGGTAACTAATGTATTCCAAATTCTTGTACTTTTTCAACAATCATTTCTGACAAGTTTGAGGGAAGACTACTTTAGTTTGGGCCATGATGGGAGCAAAGCATAGCACATGAAAAAATAAGTTAATTGTGTTATTTTGCAAATGCAGCCTTCTTGATGCAATTTAACTTCTTTTCTGAGGAGGTTTGTGCTGCATCAGTAAAAAAATTAAATAAATTACATACTAAAATATTGCAAGCTCTGCAAAGAAAAGCCTAACCACACCACACAGCAAAGAAGTCTTTGCATTCTGGGCTGGTAAGTAGTTTAAGTCTGCTGAAGAGTGTGATGCTTTCCTGCTGGGTGTAGTGGGCAGGATTGCATAGCCAGAGCAGGAGGGGATGCAGGGGAGTGGCTTGGGGATCAGGTGGCTCATACACTTTGAAGCCTATGGGTCAGCACGGCGCTGCTTTTGATGCTGAGACCTCTGTCTGCTTAACCTGGGCTGTGTCAAAACTACCTGGGAATTCTACCTTGATGCTGCACTCAGCAAAACAGTCCTTATTGATTTTTTGGGAAACAAAACAAAAGGCTGTATTTCCATTTAAGATGGGGGAGGTGGTTTTCTCAGGAAACAAAAAGCTTGTTCCAGTGCTGTTTGGAGACTTGGCTTTACTTTAGGCAGGTTCGTAGCCTTTGTGTTTGGGAAAGGAGGTCTCTGAACCCATGGCAAATACAAAATACCTGTAGGGCTTTTTTTTTTTTTTTTTTTTTTTTTTCCAGAAATCTGCAGCTGATCACAAAAGGGTAAATTGCAGGGAAAGCTCCAAATGCAGAGCACTAGCTGCTGGAGCAGTCAGCACCAGAGGGTAAAGGTGGGAAGGACAATGGAAAGTTGCATCTTGAGCTGCAACTTCTTGGAACTCAGTACAAGGCAAAAGATCATTCTGGAGGCATCATTTTAAGGGCCAGTTGCCTCTGGAGAACCGGTGGCAGCAAGAAGTGAATTCCAGGAGTATTTCTAGTTCATTTTTGACAAAAAATATTAATGATTAAGTATTTGCTTTCAGAAAATACATGTCCAAGTAAGAATAGAATCTGCTTCCATAAGTGTAATCAACAGGTTTAGTGTGCTTATCTGCAAAACAAAACAAAATCCAAAGTAATTAATTTCTTTTGAAAATGGACAAAAAAAATATCAAGTGCAGTTTTAGTAAAAATGTAAACCCAAATCAATTTCAAACCGTATAAACTGTGAACTACAGTAATTGCAGTATTGTTTGGTTGAGTCAATTAATTCCAGAGTGAGAATTGGGCTAGATACTTGATGCCTCCAAAGATCACACAGAGGAGGAGTGCAGCTGCAAATGAAACTCATTTGTGTAGAAGCTCCAAGCTGAAATTGCTTTTTTCCCTAGTACTTCTCTGAAAGTGCTAGATGAAGCTAAATCTGAACAACTGAAAAATGATCCAGGAAAATTTGTCAATCACAGAAACGAGACCTTTGATTTTTCCATTGGTATCGTTCATATAGTTTCAAATCAGATTCTTTTATTAAAGAAAATGACACACTTTGTGTTTACACTAAAATGTGGTTTCATTTGACTGCTTCACTTTTATCAGTTCAATTACTGTAATTTTAAATGTAGTAATTTTTCATTGTGTACAAAGGAGCCTTATAGCAGATCTTAATTGCTTTTCTAAATTCTTCAATTCCATGTAAATATTGTGAATTTGAGGTGATAAATAATTTATACCCATGTTATTTAATGTTGAAGTTTTTACAGGTATGTCCTCCTCTAGTTCAGAGTGATAATATTTAATATATAATTAAAATTCAACATTTAGAGCCATAGGAGTTGATGTATTTCTGCTCTAATATAGTTACAAGGTTAAATTGGCTTTGTAGAGAACAGGAATAAAATTGGTTGCAAAACTGATAAAAATTACCTGCAGAAATATGCTAAGTATTCAGGAAAGAATATTTTCTAGAGGGTTTTTTTTTGTATAAAATTTATAAAAACTGCTAAATAAGTCTGTATTCAAGATGCTACTGTGGTATAAAATTTTTCAAGAAGGGATTGATATTCTTCTGAAATTCTCCAAGGAGAATTTTCACACACCCTAGCTGAAATAAAACTTGGATGTAGGTTTTACTGGTAAATCCAGATGTGGTTATTCGTGGGCTTTAA
This sequence comes from Pseudopodoces humilis, assembly GCF_049639895.1. Lineage (NCBI taxonomy): Eukaryota > Metazoa > Chordata > Aves > Passeriformes > Paridae > Pseudopodoces > Pseudopodoces humilis. The sequence continues at coordinate 60,988,084 of NC_142202.1, forward strand.
TGTGTTTATACTTATTGTTGTTTATTTTGGTAGCTAATGTAAGGTTTGATTTTCTCAGTATTAAGATGATGTATCAGGTGGTTGCCATTGGAGGCAAGTTCCCCACATAAAGGTGGAAACAGTGTTTCCTCTTTACTTGCTCTTATTACTGTGGCAGATAGCAGTAATTAAAGGCAACTTTAAATATGGTGTTTTACTTTCTCCTTCAGGTTTTCTTTCCCAAGCCAATTAAAATGAAAAATGCTCCTCTATGCTCCATCCCCTGATTGTGTGTTGCTGTGTTATCCCTTCATTTCCACCAAGTTCTTTGGTAGCCTCATATAGGCAGCATAAAGCACCAAATTACCTAACAGTCAAGCCTCTGGCAGCTTTTTTTCTACCTTGTCTTCCATCGTCACCTTCTACCTAATTTGCAAATTCCTATTACAGCATTCAGCATTTTAATTTTATAAATGAATCTTTGCTATTTTTCTCGAAGGAATAGTTTACTCCCTCATGGTTGTTTCCTTTCCAGTAAATGAGTTGTTGGTATTGTGCTGGCTGTTAGCTGCCTTTGCTAAGGATGGCAGATATTGAGCCGACGTGTTAAGGCATGGTGCAGGCCAATGGAAACACTGGTCCTGAAAACAAGTAACAACTCAGTTTGAACATGAATTGCTCTGTCTCTTCTGATTAGCGGCAGCATCTCAGGACATGCATTTCCTGAAGTGGAACGTAAACAGTTTTTAAGAACTGGTCCTTGATAACTGATACAGATATTTTGTGCACCACTAATCTTTGTCATGTCTTGCAGGCATGTATCCATCACTGAAATCAGCCTGTTTTGGGTTCTGGTAACACACATGCAGTATCTATGGCAGCTCTAGGTTGTCAGTGTTATATACAGGAGAGAGGCTGAAGTCTGTTAACTGAGCAGTGCACTATAGTTAAAGATGACTTGCATGGAGTGTGTTTAAAAATAGTCTACTGGTTCATTCCGAGTGAAATCAAAGTGGGCAACTTAGGTGTATAGAAGCCCAAATCAGCAATAAAACACAGCCAGAATGCAGTACAGTGTGATTGCTGACAGACAACTAATGCTGTGCAGCAGAACTACAAGTTCCAGAAATCCCCAGGGAAAGTCCACTGTAGTAACTGTCTTCAGCCTCTCCCATTCAAATTTGTAACACAATCAACAGGTCCAGCTTGCCTGGCATCACAGTGGAGATGGAGGCACAGTCCACACTTAGTCCACCTTAGTCCTTCCAAGGACACAAACAGATGCAGTGACGGCAATGCACAGAGGAGGATAAAGAGATTATTTATTTTTAAAAGGCAGTCTGTTTGAGGAAGGTTTGTGATGGACACAGTGTTAGCTTAGCATGCATTTCATACAGTAAGCATTGAGAATTAATGAGGTACCCTCCTTGATAATAACACGATGACTGTTTTGTATGTATAGCTTCTATATGGGTCTGGAGCTGGCCAACAAAGCCAATGCTGCTGTACCTAATGTCAGCAGTGCTGAGGCTTAACTTTTTTGGTGTCTTCAGTGGTTATTTCAAATACAAGGATTAAAAAAAGACTTCAATTATGTATGTTTGTATTAATCTAGTACTAGTAGTAACTTCCCCAGTTATGAATATTTGAGACAAATTTTATTCACACTTAGCAGGTACATGCTGTAAACCAACTGCAGCCTCGTATTCCCGTGTGGCTTTTGAACATGCACATGTTGATAACAGCCTCCTGGTCCAGGTGAGACATTTCTGGGCTGCTTTCAGAAGAACCTGACTTTGCAAGTCAGGCCCATATTGACTTGTTTCTGCTTGTGACAGTCTGCCTTAGCAGTGCCCTGTGTCGTGTAGATTTTGTTGTTCTTGCAGAACAGTTCTGTTTCAGGGGGAAACTGAAAGCAGGCAATTTTAGGGGAAAAGTAAAAAATTCTCTCAAGGCTGCAATTGCCCTCTTTTATCTTTAAATCACTTCCATCAGAAATAAAAGATGATTACTTCCCATGTGTAGTTACATGTCATCTTAGTTCAGGTTATTTTCACGTATTCAAGAGGCCGAGGTGGGAAGGATCTGAGATGACGGTGCTAAGCTGAGCTCATCAAAGCTGCAAGGGTTTTACAGTCTGTGTGCCAAAGAGACAACTGAACTGCAGTGAAAAAGCAATTAAATGTCTCAAGATAAAAGAATCTTTTGATAGATGTGTGGTTTAATTAAACTTCTTAAATTAATATGAAACATAACATAAAAAGCTTCTGCATCTGTCCATGTAACTACACTTGCTCAACATGAAATTTCTTCTTCTCCCTCTGATTTCTGAAGGACAAGGTCATGCTGGCAGATTCTGCATTGTGTAGATAATGGTGTACAAGTAAGTAGACCCTGTTGTGATGAATTGTGGGGATTGCTTTGTATTTAGTTATTCATAAGCACCCAATATTGAATAGTTCTTTAGTTAGCTATTCTTGTTTCAAAATATTATATTTCTGTTCACTCTTAGCTGCTGGTTCTGCCAGAATGCCCTCACCTTGGACTTCTTCATGAACAGCTGTACTGAGTAACTGCATGTAGACAAGACTGTAATCTTTTTTGATGAGTACAAATACATATTTATCCAAGTAGCTGAAACTGTTAACAGATGGCAGATGGAAGTAAAAACATATTGTGTGCGCTGCTCCTTCGTTCATATGTGCTTCCCCCTCCTCTATTTGGGGAAACCAGAGAGAATTATCATGTGTTCTTGAAAAGTGGATGTAACTACTCTGCCAATGAACTTTCAAACACTCTCGTTCCAACAACAGAGTTTTAATGTTCTCATGCCTTTGCAGAGTTGGAAAATGTTAAATAACTGTTCTGAGAAAAACATCAGAGCAACTCCTTGTCATCTTTTTAGAGCAGAACATAGATATTTGTAAGACAGAATGTCAGTCAGTAATTGAAGTGGGTTTTTTTTGTCCATTTGAATAGAGAAAAACTGAGTTCTGCTGATGTTATAAAATCTTAAAATAGTTAGCTTACTGTTCAGAATGCTGTTTTTTAAAATTATTTTCAGGGACTTACAGAATCTTGAACCCTTAATTATTTTTTGTTAGAAGAGAAAACCTTTCTTCCTTGAAGTATATTGAGCAATCCAACTTCTCCTTAGTCATACTGATCAAAGGGTCACTTTTTTCTGTACCTTGCAGTTAAATAAAATCCTCTACAATTTTGGATGCTTGCTTGCTTTTTTCTTTTTTCTTTTTTTTTTTTAAATTTTCTTTTCATATCTATCCCAGGATAGAACTAAGGAAATATTTTTGTTTTGTTTTTGAAGTACATCTAAGGCCATTGGTCATTTGGAAGTGTACGTTCTTCTTTTTTAATAGCAAACATTTGGAAGGGACTGATGGTGGCAGGAAACTAAAGGGACAAATAGTTCCATCTATTTATTTTTTTATTTACTGCCATCTTGTTAAGTTAGTTTAAACTGCAATTAATCAAAATGCATGGGTGAACTCTCAGAAGTGAAGTTTGAGAACCCTGTGGCTTCCATGTAGTTTTTATGTGTCTACTGCACTGGGGGATTTCTTTGCTTTCTCTGAAGTGTTTTAGTTTTATATTACCTTGTTATTCTCTCCCCATGATAACTTTTATAACTTTTAACAGTGGGTTTATGATATGATACTGGATAAAAATGGTAGGAAACATTCAGTGATTTCTCTGCTCAGCTTGTTGCCTGAGTTACATCACCTTCAGAGAACTGACTATTTTTTCCATTGGAAGACTTCATTCACCCACTTTCCCAATCTAAAGAGCAGGAAACCTGGTGGGCAGGTTTTAAAAGCAAAGCAGTACATACAGATTAAAACTGTCAGAAGACTGACATTTGAAAATTCGAGGAACTGCAGTTTGAACTTTAGTAGATTTACTTACAGAAGGCGTAGGAGCATCCTTGGGGCATGATTGTAAAATGAGGCTGTTAAGTCTGGCTGCATTTTCTCATGAGATTAGGAACATATTTCCCTCCCCGCTATTCCCAGAATGGGTCAGACAGTGTCTGCTTGACCCCACACAGCTTCCCAGGCTTTGGTAGAGGAAGCACTACCTGGTCACAAGAAACTATGAGGTTGCTTCCCCTGTGATTTCAGTTTTGTTACTGCCTGGAAAAGCTGTTACAATTCCTATTTATTGAACTTAATTGTTTCCTTCCTGTCTGTGGCTATGCAGGGCCACTGCTCCCACTCTGCATGCTTGGGGACTTGTAGGACCAACCCACTGGTTTAACCGCTGAGCCTGGCAGAGTAACCTAACCCTGCAATAAAAGTCAGCAGTTCCTTTTCCTTGTGGAAGGATGAGCTTTGATGCTGTTAAAAGGCAGGCAGGAGCAGCGAGACTAAGAAGGAAACCAGTCTTGTAATAGGGAAGTGCTGATAGGGTCAGCTGCTTCTTAAAATGTTGCCAAAACTATCCAAATTTCAGAAAAATAAGTTTTGTTTCATCCATGAAGTTTCTGTGTTTATAATTTATTAGCTCATTTATAAAACTTATGTTTACATATCTGTGAATCCCCAGTGTTTCTTAACATGCTCAAAAGCTGAAAATTACAAATTGCTGCAATACAGACATTTGTTTGGTATCTGAAAGTAATCCTGTGGACACCATCTTGATTTTAGTATTTTTTTATATTTGTTTTCTGAACAAGAAGGGATATAGTCTTGAAGCCTTGAAATAAAAAGAAATTTTTATGGTTTATGTATAATCAGCATAACTGAGCATTCTGTGTTACCTTTGAAAAGAAAAAGTCACCTGCTACACGTACTGTGTTACAGAGTCTCCTTTCATGATTCAGTGTCAGTCACTATTTATCTCAGAGTCCTCACTTTTAAAATTTCGCTCAGTTTCACTGGGCCTTGTAAAGCAGTTTGGTTACTTAAAGAAAAATTAATTTAAATCTGCTGGGTCAAAATTGTACCAAATTGTATTTATTGGTTTGAAAAAGTAATTTTTGCTGTAGGTTTCTAAATACAGTCTTTACTTTCCACTTTGATAATCAAATTTTCATTACCTTCTAGTAACTACTCTAACAGTATCCATGACTATCTAAAGATGGTTATTAAAAAAATTACGTATGTAAAGTTATTTTTAAGAACCTGAAAACCCTTAAAAGCATTTGGAAGTAGCACTTACAGTGTAGTAAAGATGGGAAAGCTGATATGGAATAAGCTATAATTAATAGCTGCTTCTGTTTTCAAAAGACAGATTTAAGCTTGTTTCTCATTAGAATTTAAAGAGAGACAACTCCCACTGCTTAAGCCAATTTGTTAAATATGGGGAAATTGTATTCCCATCCTTTGAAGGATACTGGGAGGATTGAAAATGAGAGTTTTGCACTAGACATCTGTTTTGTCTGGCTTCTGGTAGACAAGATGTCAAGTCCATACTTCAGCTTAAGCTTCACTAGTGATTCAAGGAATGTTAGAGAATACAAAAACTGAAAACATCTTCTCTTGGGACTTTTCACAGCAGCTAATTATTATTAGCTACAGTATCTAATGACCTTTTCTCATTGTGGCCTGTTATAATACCTTATCCTGTGCACAGCAGTTTTTATTTTGCTTTCAATCATATTAATTATAATAATTTTTGTCATAGCAACCAAGTCTTACAATGTTTTGTTGCTAAGGGGTTTGTTAGAATGAAGATAAAGTATACTTAATTGGGAATTTTTTTTATTGTTAAAATGAAAGCAAAGTACACTTAATTGGGTATTTTTTTAAAAGTTGGAGTGACTTTAAATGAGAATTTTTTTTCGCTTAGTCTTCTGATAAGCTTGGAATCTTCTATTCTGCTGAATATGTAGGTTCATTACTACTTTTTATTTCCTTTAATAAAGGGTAAGATATGCAGAAGACAAAAAAAATTAATTCTTTAAGAAATACGCTACTCTTCTCTCCGTCATTATGCAGACATTGCAAGAATCTTTTGCTCCTAAGCAAATAACTCATTTAAGGAGCCTCTTCAAAATTGAGTCAGCCCCATAAAAACATGAAAAATGTGATTTTTTTTTGTCAAACCCTGTGAAAAAGGGTTATTGTGAACAGTTATGCTATGACTGTTATGACTGTCCTACAACTGTTACCCTAGAACATCCCAACACGGCTACTGTTGATGGCTACTGCTAATGGGATATACTAAGCCAGTAAAACGGGTTTGGTGGGATAAAGGTTAAGATGCAATGTGGAGAATAAGGTTTCACTTCTATGAATGGTTATTTCTTGAGATAACTAGTTAGGAAACCTGCCTAAAGGGAAACATCTGTCTAGCCTTGGAAAAAATATTATTACTATTACTACTACTATTACTATTTCATAGGAGTGATCCTGATGCATACCTTAGGAGCAGTCTTGCAAGAATGAGATTTTTCTAGGGCAAAACAAAAAAGTAAGTGAAAAGGAACAGCTGAAAGGTTAAAGCAATTTCAGCTAACATGGGCTGACCCTCCTGTGTAAGAGGGGTCTGGAAGGATAGGTGTAAGAGGGCCAAGAATATCCCAGCACCACTGAGCCCAAAAGCTGTTGTGATTTAAGATCAGAGCAAAGGTGACTACTACAAGGAGGAGGAGGTCTTTTAAACAGTGCAAGTAATGCCCTAATGACAGTCATAAAAAAGGGAGTGAGAATGTAAAACAGTAACACACCAGGCCTAAAGCTTTAATGACTGAAATAAAAATAAAACCACTCCCCCTGCCCCCATCCCATCCCCTCACCCTGTTCTCTCCCTTCCTCCTTATTTCCTCCAGCTTTTATTGCTGAGCAAAATGCAATATGGCATGGGATGTCCCTCTAGCCAGCTGGGGTACAATTGTCCTGCTCTTACCCCCTCCAAACTTGCTGCCCACCTGCAGCCTCCTTGCTGGTGGGGCAGCATGGAAGCAAGAAAGTCTTGATGCTGTGCAAGCACTGCTCAGCAATAGCTAAAACATCCCTGTGTTGTCAGCACCGTTTTGGTCAAATCCAAAATGCAGCACCATATGAAGAAAATTAACTTCATCCTCTCTAAAATCAGCACAAATATCTAAGATATGAATAAATGTACAGAAATAGAGTGTAAGAGGTCTTCATCCCCTTCATGTGAATAAGTTTCCATGAGGTCTTTGAGTTCATGGAAAAGAATTATGTGAGTGTAAGGATGACAGAGTTGATATTTTTGGAGATTCAATAATACAAATTTTGACTAAAGGTTCTTTGTCAAGGCCCAAATTTTCTTGTGAAAAATGTGTCTAAAAAGACAACTTGCAGTTCATTCACCTATAAAAAATGAAATTATAGGTAGGATTAAAATTTATGGTCATAGATCAGGAAGGTGAGGGAAAACCCAATACTGGAATTTCAAAAAGAAGTCTTCTGTAAGCTATGCACTTCAGCATCCTCACAAATGAATTAAAAATTGATGGTTAAGTAAGGGATAATTTTTTCAAAAGCATTCAAAATTGTTTTGAATAGTCAAAGCTAAAATTGCCTATGAAAGGATGCAAAAGAGATACCCACAAGACTGAGCCAAATAAATTTAATGATAAAAATGTTACAGAACAAATGATGTGTTTGAGGAGGAATTCCAACTATGAATTAGTATCTCATGATGATCATGGATGATGGCAAAGAAACTTGCCAGGAGGAAAGAGCTGTTGGAGAGATTGTGAAATATCATTGCTCAAAAAGGTAATCATAATGAAAAATAAAACATTAAGAATTTCAAAGAGAGAATTAATACAGAAAGAATAAAGCAGAAAGCATTTAGGTATTAGTTCTAATAGCATCAGTTTTTGACTGTTATGAAATGGTGCCTGCCATACAGCCAGGTAAACTGTAGTTAAATAAAAGAAAAATGCAGTTTAAAAAAGAAAAACAACTGCCTAAACTTTCAAGATAGGAAAAGAGCCTTAAAGAGCAGGAAATATGATGAATATGTGCTTTCATTACATGTATTTCATAACAAGTGGAGAGAAGGGTATTTTCTTGTCATTTATAGTACATCAGATAAATACTCCTGTAAGTATTTTTGGTGTAGTATTATACAATGTAGAACAATTTGATTTGCATTTTTTCTATTTTATAACTTTAACAACAATTGATTGATTCATTTGTTTATGAAAATTTGTAAAGTTGATCAAAGTGGGAAGAGCAATTTTAGAGTTACACTTAATTTCAGAACTCGTGTTTTGACAGCAAAAATTATATTTTGGGTCAAGCAAAAAGTACAATAATTGTGGAGCTTCTGCTTTGGAAAGAGCATAAAAGGATACCTTGTATAAACTTCTGGCACTCTTACAGGGCCTGGAGAGATCAATGTCACAGGTAATAAAATGGTGCAAGTTACAATAGTTTAGTGTACTTTTTTGGTTTTAAACCATTTAGAAGAAAGGCAAAGCTGTCTCAACATATTCAACTTCCATACACTTCAGAATAAGTTCTAATCTAAAGGGTTCTTCAGATATTAACTGTTGTCCATGTTGCTAAGTGTTACCCTTACTTCCTGATGTTTTTCTTTAGTAAATTAAAGATGTCCTCTTGAAGGCTGTAGTTTTTGGTTTTCCTTTTTAGCCATCTTTCATCCTGAAAGGACAAACAATAAAATGGAAGTTCTTATTATTTAGTGTCCTGTAAGTAATCATTTCCAAGAAGGAAAAAATTGTATAGTTACTATCATTTTTTTCACTGTCCTCTTGTTGACAGTGTTTTCTGGCTAAGGAAACATACATCTCATTAGCTAGGAGAAGGAAATCACTGAATTGCTGCTAAAATGGCACATGGTATTAAAGAATTTTTAGAGCTTGAGATCGCTCCTCCTGCTAATCAGAAACCTCTGGATAACAGGTGGTTTCCTTCTTTTTTGTGTGGGTAGAATCATATTCTGATGCCTTCCTCTGATTTCTCTGACTGACATTCATGAAATATATGTGGATGTGAATAAGCATATAGATATTATAGAAAATATATCAAAATAGATACCTATTTTTCAAAGAATGTGGAAAAGCAAGCTGCAAACCAAGTAGATCTGAATTCCCAGTGTTGACCATGAATCTACTGCCTAGAAGTTCAAGAGAAGACAGAACTGAATTCTTCTGAGGGATGCACAGCAAAAAGTTAAGAGGCAACAGCTGCAGATCTGACTGGATGTAGGGAAAAAATATTTAATTAATTAAGCGCCGGTGTTACCATTCATGCCAACATTCATATATTTAGCTTTATTAACTTCCCTGTCTGCACTTTGCACACCATCCTGACTTTATGGGACATATCCTACAAGCACAACTTGTACTGTGAAATCAAGAGCCAACTCTTGACACCTGGGAAAAACCAGCTACTCTTTGTTGCAGAGAAAAGACCTGGAGCTTTCAAGGAAAAAGAAATGAGTTCCTCACTGGCATGATGGATTGAAATAGTCAGGCAGGAGGAAAATAATGAAGGCAAAACCTCTCTCTATGTATGGAATGAAAAATTTGAAAAAGAGGTGCAAAGCACTTGCTGACTCCTAAAAAGCAGAAGTTTACAACAAATATGTTTGTATTGATCACCATAGGAGCTTGCAGAGTATAAGCTGTGTGTGATCTTCATGGGTGGGCTGGAAACATAACTGCTAGACAGTGCTCTTTGCAGTCATTGACATATGATGGCTCTTTGATTTGTATAAAATAGATTTATGTTTTATTGATTCATAGCAAGCACATTTTTATAACAGCAAGCAGCTTATTTACAAAGGGAAAACATGTAATGTAAATGACAGTGAGTCAAAAGAAGCATTTTGGAAATGTGAGCTGTCTGATACGCCAGTAAAATAAATGCACGTTTGTTTGTTTTCAATGTTTGCTGTAGCATATGCGTTGAACTTTCTTAGGTAAGGAGAAATAATTCTAGGTAGGTGGTACTCCAGAGAGATTATGAACTACTCTTTAAAGAAAACAGCAAGACCAAAACCAAAAGCTGAGCAGACTTCAGTCACTTAACTGATAATGTAGTCATTAATATGTATATTTATAGCACTGTAAAAAGTAGATCACTTACAGGTAAATGTTACCAGATAAAATAATTGCTCTCTTAGATACAGGCATTTTGAATTCATTTATGATTAAAAAAAACCCACTTTTTTCTTGTTTTCAAGAATACTTATGTACTTTTGGTAAGGTTTCATGGTCCATGAGTACAGTAAGATTCATGTTTCCTAGTACAGATCATGTACATTCTCTATGTCTGTGGGCAGAGCAGCAGACCTGCTCCTTTAGCAAGTCCTGCCCCATCTATCAGCAGCAGTGTCTGAGGCTGCATTTTCAAACCTTGGCCTGGCAAACTGCTTCCTGTCCTGCTGAGACAGATTTCAGACCTCTCTTAAGAAGCGTTATCACATTTGTTGTATATAGGCATGAAAAGCAGATGCAAAATCAGAACAGGTAGAAAAGCTCTATATGTACAAAACTGTGCAGTTCCAGAAGGTAGGACTAGAAAACAAACCAGTGATGGCTGCAAATTTATCCCAGGGCAAAGGATCCTAAGGTTTGACTGTAAAACCTAAGGTTTTACTGCTGGATAAGTGACTGTAGAGCACTGAGGAAGAAGGGGAGAACGTGACCTATTTTGTCTCGTGTCAACAGGTGACACACAGCAGGCAATGTAAGAGAAGGGGAAAACATGGTTTCATGTTTTTCTTTGAGACTTTGCTGTAGTTGGAAAATATTTTTATGCTTAGAAAGAGGCTTCTATTAACAGCACAGGGAAATGGCCCAAGAAATGCTTCCCTGCTGTTCAGAAATACTGTGTGAAGACGGCTTTTTGTTTCACATATATTTTTATTTTGTCTTTTAGAAGTTAATTTAGTGCTTTGTTCTTAGAGAAGTATGTAATTGCTGGATTTGTAGAAGTCAGTTGTTGAATTGGTCAAATTTGCCCTAGTAAACAGTGAAGACTTTTTGTTTCAGTGGAGTATTTAGCCACATGTGTTTTCGAAAAGTGGCTTTCAGGAAAATTGGTCTTGCTGTTTGGATCAAAGTAAGCATATGCTTAGTTGGCAGGGACAACCTCAAAATGAGTTAAAAGACTTTCCCACCTCCCAGGGAGAAAATAGTGTATAGTAGTTAAGAAGCAAGATTTCAGGCTTTTTTTTCTAGCTAAGATGCTTAAATTTTATACACAGGCTCCTGCATGAGTGCATTAAAAGGACATTAACAGATATTTTCAGATAAGCATGTGAATAAAGAATTGTTAGTTGATGTTCTCAAAGTCTTTTCAATCCTGAATGATGCCATGATTCTGTTAATTTATTTATGCATTAAGTAATTTAAATTTCTGTTCCAGACTTGTGCTGCTAGCTATGGGACATTTTCAACTTCTGGCTTTATTTTTACAGTACTACCTAATAAATGAAGATATTGTTTATGTAGGAAGCTTTTAGGTATCTGTTTGAAAAATATATTAATACCCTTGAATAGAAGCCTCATGGCTTTGTGTGAACGAAGTGGAACACTTTAAATTAAAGGAATCAAATTACTATCCTATGAAACTCCATTCAGAGGATAGCAAAAGGTACTTTATCCTTTGCAAAAAGGGCAGGAAACGATGAAAGAGGAGATGGTCAGGGAGACTGGAAAGAGGGGGGAAAAAAAAGAAATTATGGTTTAGAAAATAATATTTTCTTGAAAAAAAAATCTTTTTATATATCTGTCTTTATGTGTACTCTGACTTGATGAACGGAGCGAGCTTAAAAATGAAGACATCATCTTGAATACAGTGGTCACTTTTTTTATGGAATGTCTTTAATTCAGTGACTTCCTACAAGTGGTTTGGCTACTGATCTATGAAAAGAGATACTATCCTTTGGTTTGTCAATGAAAAATATTTTGACTTGACCTCATTTTATAGTTTAATCTATGCCTTCATGGCCTAGGTGGGGAAGTTTGGGTTGGTTGGGGTTTTTATTCTACTTTAGTCTTACTGATCAAAAAGGCAGCTGAGGCAAGACAACCAATTGAGGATGATGTGAATTCAGTATTAAGAATGTAAATTTTTAAGTGTGTTAGATTTTATTTAAATTTTAGAAGAAATTTTAGTCATTACTTTCATGTAGTTTAGTGTTGGTATTTGTATCAACCTGTCAAGGTAGCCCTTGTTATAAACTGGCCTATTAAAATTGTGTCTTTCCCAGCTTTTACCTAGAAAAGTTTGTGTATGGAGTATGGCACGTGCTTTTCTAACTACTCTTGTCTCACATCTAAGTAACAGTCTTACTCACGTGTAAATACTGGAATCACAGTTTTCATTGTCTAGTTTTTAGAGAGGACACGAACATTTCTGTAGGTATAATATTCCATTCCTTATTTTCACTTTCCTCGGGTTACATGCACCAAAAAACTTAATTTCAGCTAACTGCTGTGAGATTAATATCAAATTGCATCAATTTTAGGAACGCTTAATTCAATTACAATTTTTATTTAATTTTTTGTTTTGTTTTGTTTTTTTGTAAAAACATTTCTGGAAAATGGAAAAAACATAAAACTAATCAAACTCAAACCCGGATTTTTTTTCTCTATCTTATCCTTTGATTAGCTCCTCCACTGATTAGCTCTTCCACTGTTCACTGGCTTGAAGAGTTTGAAACTAAATAAAAATTGAACTGAGACTACATAGTAAATATTTACAGTTTTTGATGTATGGATGTATAAGAGCATGGAGGAAGTGCCTCGAAGAGCATCTTCAGAATGAACGAGCTGGTTTTTGTGTGATAGTTAATGTAATGGTTTATGTTAGAGCTCTATAAGCTGGTAAAATCATGAGGTGCTATAGTGAGTTAATCACACAGAGATGCACGAGTCTGCTGAAGATAACTGTCTGGAAATAAGTGTCAAAAACATTCCCTTTAATGGTATTCCTGGATTTTCCCCCTTAGAAATGAAAATGTCTGATAATTAAAAAGTTGTTCTTTGTGTATGTTATATATATTTCCATTTCAGTTAAGGAGTATTCTACTATCGCAAGTGTGTGGTAGGGATATGTGGTTTGGTTTTTTCTTTCAAAATTATCTAAAATAGCGTTTTAATATATGTCCAGCTTAACTATTTTTGCATTTGTTTAACTCATAATACTAAGAGGAGAGTATTTGAGGCATAGTGAGAGATGCTGCTGAATCTCTGGGTTTTATACTTGATAGAATTGTGCTTTAAAGCCCTGGAACCTAATGACTTTTTTTATTCATAATTGTGTACTTCTGTCTTCTGGTACTCATCAAAAGTTTACTTTGGATAAAAGATATAAAATTTTTTGTGGTTTGAAATGAAGTCTAAATGTCTAAACTATAAATAAATTAGCTTGAATATTATGCACCATCTGTTCATGTTTCCTTATACTCAAAATTAATTGTTATAGTAATAGTACACTTCCTTTTTTACTCTGGACCTTTATATAGTATGTGGATGAAGTTTCTACAGCAAACAGAAGATTTTATTGAAGCTCTCTTACAGTATCTTGAAATCTCTTATGGTGCTAGAGAAAGTGACAATTACTACAGTAAAGGGGAAAAGAATCCTGTGTGCACATGCAGGTGTGTATTAATACCCCGATGTGTCCATAATAAATTGCTTGGCTCACAATGAAAGCATTTTGTCCTCACAAGTCTGTGCTGGATATAAGATTTGAGGCATTCAATACCTTACTGTGAAACAGCATAAGAGGAAGGAGGAAAAGAAAGCGTGACTGTTAGTAAGGGATTGTTCTCCATATCTCTCAGGCACAAGATGAATAGCCTCTGAGTTCCCCAGATATTTTGACATCCACTGAATTTATTGTTCTGCAAATACCTTGAATTTTTTCACATTCAGAGACCTGTTTACAGCACAGAAATGGATCACACAGTTTTTTTTTTTCCTTTAGTTTGTATTGTCCTTATTCATCACTTACTTTTGTCAGGACTTTGATGTTTGACTTTGGTTTTGTGCACAGGATTGACTAAGCTTAAGCCAAGGATACCCAGATATGCCAAAGGACAAAATGACTATTACTCAATTTGTCGTATCTGCCATTATTAAACAGTAATCACTGTAAGGGAGGGAAACAGAAATGCTTTGAATAGCCCTGTCCTATCACTGTTTACCTTGATGGAAATGGAAGTCTGCTTTACCAAGGTACACTGTTTATTTCCCAACCTGATTACAAAGGAGAAGCCATCCACTGGGATATCAGTCATTGTAGCTATCAGCAAATGCTGATAAATTAAAGGTGATCTTTGAATATTTTGTAGTATTTTGGTGTGTTAGTTAGTGAAACATTTTCTCTTTACTGTCTATAAAGGAGCTGGCCATAAATGTTACTGAATCATATTTATGTTCTCTAAGCAAGGTGTTCAAAAGTAATTTTAGCAAATGTTATGAAATAAATTAAAAAGGATAGGTTTTGTGTGGTGTTTGTTTTAAAATAATTAAATCTGGGTAGAGCTTCTGTGCTCAAATGTCACGAGTTGAGGTCTAAAGTAAACATGGGCATTGAGTTAAAGCTACTGTTCAGGTTTGCAGTTTCAGCTTGCTTTTCAGAAGTAATAGTCTTGCTGCTTTAGGTGGCACATGATTAACTGAACCTCTCTGGGGCATTACAACACCATGAGACAAGATCTAATCACACCAATTTTCTTAAATCTTGCAAGTGCTTCTTGTTTAATATTTTATAAGCATTTGGTTACTCTTCATATTATTTATTATGCATCCTTAGCCAAAGTATAACTTACCTGACTGAGCAATTAAATACAAAATTTAATGGTTTTCATTTCAGGTCAGGATAGCTGAGGAGAAAGTGCAGTGCAGGAGACAGCATGTTTTTTAAGTGAGAGTGTATGTTCTGGTATCCAGTTTCCAATAATGGGGACTTTATCAACTTTCTGCAATTGGCACATCGCAGGCTCTGGTTAGTGACAGGACAGGGATTGCCTGATCACGGCCGACACACTCCACTGAGAGAATATAATTGTTGGTGCTGTGTGAACACTGTGGGGAGATTAGATCTGTTTAGAATTCTGGAATCCAGAGAGCTGGGTGTTGTAACTGGAAAGCCTTGAAACCTCAGGCTGAGGTTTGGCTGACATGGTTGGCATATCTGGCTTGAAACTGCAAGAAGAGAGAGTCTGAAATGCATGGCTGAGGTACTTGGAAGCAAAGTGAAATCCTGTTTATCAAATTGTTTTTACATATTTCTCTATCATGTTAAGTTTTGCCTTCAAAGACATATGGTCTGTTCATATTAAGCAAGAGTAGAATTTGCCTTTCTTATATACAGTGTGAAGTCTTAGTGTGTGTGAGCACAGTTTATATCTGTGGATGAAATGGAAACGGGCAGAATAGCTTAGAAAAGTACTATCAGCTGAGAAAGTGTTAGAGAAGCAGCAGCAAAAGAAAGTACAGCACTCCAATTTCCAATGTGATTAGAGACAGATTATTGGAAGAAAATCTGAAGAATGTGAGCAATACAAATAACTCAAGAAATCTGTGACTATTTTCTTTCCAAAATTCTTTAGGCATTGGCTCTTGTATTACTGGATGTTTTGGAAATGAGGTAAAATCTAGGACTATCTGTAGTGTGATCTAGGGACATTACGTGTGTGTTTTTTCCTCCCTGTTTGGTGATACTCATTTTCATGACAACAGTGGGCCCACCAGACATGTCCATCACACCAGATGTGACAAAGTAATCAGTTGGAGTTTGGAATTTGTGCCAACTGAATATTAGTTTGGTGTCTTTGTTGCCTTGTGATGCCTTGATGCTTGTATTTCCAGTCTCATTGTTTCATTTATTTGATTTGTGCACTGGCCTTTCAATCAGCTGTCTTAGATGGAAAAAGTTTGCTTACCTCACCAGATGTTTCCCTGCCATTTTAACTTTGCATTTCAAAAGAATAGAAATAAATTTTGGTTTATAATTATTTTAGTGCTTGAGTGCTTGTCAGCGATGAGGAAGCAGAGAATGAGACTTTAGCTTGGTGTAAAGCACCAGTGAAGTCCCAGTGCTTACAGGAACAAGAAAAACCTCAGATGACATCTAAATAGAAGACCTATAGGAAAACTGTGCTATGGAAGCTTAAGTGCTCTCAATTTTGGAAGAGAGAACACTAACCTTGTCAGATGAGGATGGAAATGAATCTTAGCTTTATTGAGGGATGCATATTGGTGATGGTGCCTTTGCTTTGAAAGATGAACCAAGGAAATGGAGTAGTGAAATTATTCTTTTGGAGATGCCGACACTGAAAGAGAGACAGAGAATTAAGGAAGATGGAGCTGTAGTTGCAGGAAGCCTTGTTTTAACATGTGCAAATTGAGTGTATTCTGGGAAGGAGTGAGGGGAACAAGATACGCAAGGTGGCAAATGAGTAGAGAGTCTGGAATGCACAAAGCTGTCAAGAAATGCCTGATAGAAGGGAACATTGTGTTGAGGAAAGGAAAAATGAGGAGAAATTAAGTTTGCATAAGGAGAATGTTGCATGTTAATTTTCGCCCGAAATTATTTTTATTTTCTATAAAGGGTGTTGGAAAGTCTGACATGGAACAAAAACATTGAAAGTTGTTTTAGGATCTCCATGTTTGTTTTGGCAGTGCTATTCAAGTTACCTTTGAGTTAAGGGAGTGTTTCTTTTACAGAGTTAAGACAAGGGCTTACTCAGTGTTGTATGTCAGGTGCAATCATTGCAATTGCACACATTGCGATCAGCATTGTTAATTCAAAGCTGCCACGCCGTGTGGGAAGGAGAACCTAATAGTTACATGGAAAAGGGCTGGGTCTGTTTTAAGCAAGGGAAAGCAGAGAGGAATCTGGTAACTGTGTGGATCAGTTGAATTTATAAGAATACTGAAAATGTTGCTAACTAAAAATGGCATAATGAGTCTTGACAGTTTATTAGCAGTCTTTGGATAAATATAGTTAATATTTGCTGAGACACAGTGCCCTGTTTATTGTGTGTAATCAATACCTTGTCCAAATTCAAAGTATGTATTGGCATGTTCATGCACACGTCTCTATATCAATTACTAAATGCAGAAATATTTTAATATGCTATAAGTGAATAACTTGTTGTCCTCTAATGTCTCCGGTATCTCCTCTGGAAATTAGGTATATATAACCAGATCTTATATATATGTGTACATATATATATATATATAAAAATATATGTATATATGTATAGTCAAACTCTGTGCCACATTTAGGCTTGTGGTTTTATTTAAAAAGATTTTTGAGAACTGATATCCAGAAGAAGTAGTATAAACAGATCAAGGCCTGTAGTTTTTAACACAGAGGTGGATTTGGAATAATATTTGTAGCTTATCTTTAGAATTGTGAAAATAAATATTATTGCACATGTATTTGAAATGTGAGCGTGAAATAAATATATATTCCATGGTGAACTCTTCTAATTTAAATCTACATGGATTTTCCAGTAGGAAACAATAGAGAATTTGTGACACACACTGGCACTGCCTTCTCAGTATTTATTGAGGTGGAGCAATGTACTCTTGGCTTTTGCCTGGTATTTGTCTGTGGTTGTTAGAGCTGTGTTTTAATGTTGGGAATTTCTTGTGGCCTGTGGTGTTTTGCAAACCTTTGTGAACAGAACATGATGATAATTGCCTGTGACTGCAGAAGCCTGAATCTGGTGAGGAGAGAAATCATCATTCCAATCGCAAACCCTAATTTACTCCCACTTAAGAATTGCCTTTGTCATCTTTTATAAAATGTCATGTAAGTGAAAAGCACTGTGTTGAACATTATGCAGAGTGCTGTTATACAGATATCAACTGGATCCACTGGTGGGATAGTGTCTTTTCCCCCTCACTGGAAAAAAAAGGGTAGTTTAAATATAGGTTTTTACTTTCCCTTAATAGCCAGTGGCACAAACTTTAATAACTTACAATGGCTTATAATAATGAACAATGAACCTTGAGAGCAGAGATTCTAAAATGTGTTTGTCCTGGGCTTGAAGTTTATCTTAACCTATCTGAAGGTTACTGCTAAGGATGTCCTTCTCTCTTATCTGCTCATTGTAGATAAAAGTTGTAATTTTATGAGGTGAAAGGCTAGTACTCATCTATGCAATCTTTTTCTGCCATTTAATAATCCATCTGTTAGAAAATTATTTTATAGGCATGTTAAAAATATGGGTTTCAAATTAAAAGAAGCTATGGTAACTTTGCTCATTATAAAACCTAAGCTGTTTCAAGAATAGTAATTTCTTGGTGTTTCACAGCTATTTTTCTGAACAATTAAAAAAAAAAACAAACATGAGTTGGTGCATTATCCTGAAAAAAGTCCAAAGGATATGATTATGGATGATTCTTGGTTATTTCTCTCTTTCAGGAGACAATATGCATTTGGGAAGTATTTTTGCCTTTCTTTTTCTGTGGAGAAAAATGATACATTCATGTGCGATACCAGAGACCAGAAACATTACTTTTTTTGGTAGGCAAAATTGCTGAAATAGCTTATGTGGTACACCTATAGAAGAAACAAAGAAGGTCTGCTCAGTATTAATCTTCAGCAGCTGAAAAATGAAAATGGATTTGTTTTGAGAACAGAGAGACCTTTTTCTCTTGAAGTTAGGATTCATCATCCCTTTGTTTGACTTTTCAGTTTAGCTTGTTTGTGCAAAGGCCAGTTGAAGTATCAAATGTCTTTGCAGATTGATAATAGAGGGAAGGTTGAAAGGAACACAGCTAATAAAACTTTAGTGGATATATTGAAGTTAAGGGTTTTAAAGGGGGCAGAGGAAGTTCTTTTCCCTCAAGTCTCTGTCTGGTTAATTTTTATCTTTGTGTGATGTGCCTGTCTTGGCTTGTCAGTAACTTGTCTTCTCTGCTCCAATCCAGTTTCATTTGTTGAGCTCCTTAATAGTATGTACCTCTTTCTTACTTATCCCTGCAAACTGAGAATATGAGCTGAATACCTTTAGCTTTCTTCTCCAAATAAATGGAAGAAATTACAAAGATTCTGTATTTAATTATTTTACTGTTAATGATATAATGTCTGAAAGCTCTAAAAATATCCCAGAAAAATACACCTGGAGAATCCCTCCTGAGTTAATTTAACATACTGGCCATTGCCAGTGGTGGGGAAATCTAGGTCTGGTATCGTTTCTGACTGCTGTTTATCTACTAAATATTACAGATTCCACATCTGTTACTTTTCCTGCTTCATCTTCTTTTCTACCTATTTCTGATGTAGAAGTACCCTGAAAAATAAATATTTCACCCTTACAATCTCAAGTGCAAGTTTCTTCTTTAAGTAGGAAATTAAGGAATTAATCTGACTTGTCTGATTTGATTAAGCAAGGCTTGAGCTATTATGTATAACCAAGTAGTAGTGACAGTTTAAATGGTTTCAATGTTCCTGGTCTAATGTTTTCAGAAGCAGGAAGAAATTTTCAGAAAGACTTGTTGAAATTGCATCTTAGTATCTGGAAGTCTGGCATATCTGGTGTATTTAGAGACCTTTTCAAGGTTTTTTTCTTTGTAGCTCTCTAGGTAGTCTAAGTGAAGGCAAAAATCACCAAAACCTGGTCCTGAGTATACACCCTAGACGTGACATGTACAAGAATGTCAGTTAATATCCTTTGAAAGATTTGCTTAGTGCTTTTTGTTTGTTTGGGGTTTTTGGGGTGCTTTTGGCTTTGTATTTGGTTTTTGTCTTTTGCTTTTCCTTTTTTGCTCTATAAAATTAAATTTTAGAGTGAAAAGCTGTGGGTACCATTGTGTGTCTATGGAGATTTATTCTGGTTTTTTTTAAAAGGTGTATCAGTTTATGAAGACAGAAGCAAACCTTTAAGCTCTTTCTTCTTCAGGGTCTCATTTTCAATGTATCATGCTCTTGAGAACCACCTGACTCTTTTGCATTTTCATCCACAAATACGAATTTGGGAGGCTTTGCTGTCACTTTACCAACCATGAGGAATTAATATCTTTCAGTTGTAGTAGGAATAAAAAATAAAGGAGTTGAGTCAGTTATTAGGCATGGCTTAGGGCTTGGGGTTGTTCTTCTATTCTAACTCTCTGTGGAAATTGTGTTGCTTACACTAAAGTAAAGGTGCAGCCTGTCAAACTGATTTGTTCAAAGCCACTGTGGAGCAATAAATTAATGGTTAACAAAGTTTAGCTTGCATTCCATTGCTTCACTGTGACAAAAGCCATTTTATACTTGATTTCTTTTCTGTAATGTGCTTCTGGAGAACTTGCTTGCGTTGCCTTTTCCATGCAATTGTTTTACCTGTAAATTAGGGCCCTGTGATTATCCGTGATAAATATATGGATTTGCTGGTTCTGTAGTTACTGCTGATAAACTGTCATCACTAAGAAGAAAGTAAGGACTGCCCTCTTAAACTTCTGATTCATTAAACCAAAACACAGAAAAAGCTTTGAGATGAAAAAAAAAAAAAAAAAAAAGAAGAAAGTATGAAAAAGCATACAAGACAATTTTGTATTTACTCTGAGTCAGCTCCATAGTCCAGGGCAGCATGATCATTTAGGCTTGGATTCTCACATGGAAATATGGGAATTAACACAATAGGTTTTGGGCTTTGGGTTATTAAAAAACTTGCTTATTCAGATGTCAGCATTTGGCAATGAAGTATCTGTGAGCTCACCCTACAACTGCAGAGAGCAGGGCAAGACTGCTGGAAACACATTGTGTTGTCCCTTGAATGTGTCTCTGCTTCTCTGTGGCTATGGATAGATAACATTTTTCATGGCTAAAAATGATTGCTGGAGAACAATCGTTTTATACAATTCATTTCATTTGAGCTGTAAGTTTTTATAGCTCAAAAC
Organism: Pseudopodoces humilis; assembly: GCF_049639895.1. Classification (NCBI taxonomy): domain Eukaryota; kingdom Metazoa; phylum Chordata; class Aves; order Passeriformes; family Paridae; genus Pseudopodoces; species Pseudopodoces humilis. Next base: position 61,008,884 of record NC_142202.1, read on the forward strand.
TTTGTTGATGGATGGTATTATATTTTTACTAGGTTATTAGTGGAAGGGGATAGCAAACCATTCCAGGTGACTTATACCAATAGTTCTTCCATCATCCCCCAAATGATTCATAGGAATCCTCATAAAACAGGCAGGTGTTAGTTGGTAGCCAGCATTCTGGCAGAATACATGTAGTAAATAATAAAAATTGTAAGATGCATACATGAAAATTTTCAATTAACACTTTCCAAAGAGAAAAGGATTATATTCAATCCAACCCATAGGGAGTGTCTGGAAGATAGACAGTCAAAAGTGAATTTAAGCCCTTCTGTTTAATACAAGTGAAATAAAACTATTTTGTGGGACAGCAGTTTCAGAAAATCAGAATGGTCAAAGTGAAAGGCACCTCTGTGGGTTATAAGGTCCTGCTTAAAATTTTTCCACATGATAGGAAATTCCCAAAGGTCATTGAATGTTAAAAAGGACCGACCTCTTCTCTAAGTTTGAAGTGGCATTATGCCAGGCTTGTATTGCTGCATTTCCTGGTAGCTACCCCTGTTCCAAAGGACTGCTTCTGTGCTACTGGGAAGAGTTTCCTTAAGGTTTTAGTCTATTGCAAAAATTATAAAATCATAGAGTATTTCATATGTATTCTTAACTTGTCTCTTACTGTTACTTTCCCAATTTTAACCTTTAAATGTTATGATTTAAAGTGCCATCAATGTTTTGTTGCCCATGGTTAAGAGTCATATCTTTGTACATGGTGTTACTGTTATTTTAAAATCTCAATCATTTAAGCACTTTCACCCTTAAACAAATGTTTTGTTTTTTGATGATCGTGTGTTTACGGGCTATATAAGGATGTTTCTTCTTCAAGTTCTTCAATCAGTCAAGAGCAGGGTGGGATTTTACAAAACTGTAAGTATTCCCACATGATCATGATAAACTACTACTGTTCCAAAGCCAGAGTAGCTGTAACTCATCTGTGTGTAGTGCTTCAGCTAGACATTTTCTAGGCAGGAGTCTAGAAACATTTGGCATAAGCAACTTGAAAGAAGTAAGCAAAGATAAATTCAGAGATGTGAATTTTTTTCTTTCTGGTGTTCGTTACTAACACAGTGGTTTCCAGGGTCTAATTTTTAGCTTTTCCTGCCACTAGGCAATTGTCATACAGGTCCTTTTGAAGGCTTATTATGCTTCATATTAATTATCTGCTTTGCTAGAACTTGTATCTTGTTTGTGGAGGAAAAATATTGTTATTAACTCTCGTCCTGTTTGAATTGTTTGGCCCAACAAAACCTCACCTACAGTTCTTGCTTTCATGCAAAGAGATGATTTTACACTTGTGGTGTGGCTTTATGTTTTGTTTGGTTTGGTTTTTTTGTTTGTTTTGTTTGTTTGTTTGTTTTTTATTATTTTATTATTATTATTTTTTCCTCAGGAATTGAATAGGTAGCTAGGTCACCTACCACTAATAAATTGCCTAAAAGATCACCCTTTAGGACCCTTTGAAGGCATGTTTTTTGTGTGTGATTCTTCACCAGAGAGCACGAACTGAGATCAGTCTTGGAGTACAGATTTCCCAATGTCAAGTGAAGCTTAAATGTAACTTTAGGCATGAGAGAAGTTGTGAATGTAGGTATTCCAAGTAGGTGACTCTGAGATGGTCAAAGAATCTGGGATGACTAGCTCAAACAGATACCAGTGAGAAGATAGCCTTAACTACTTTGATTTCCAATGTCAGGAGGTGTGTAAATAGTAATTTACCTTCTTTCTTGAGGAAAAAAAGGGGTAATAGGGTGTTAGCCACCCTGGCAGACTTGAGATTCCAAAGTTTTCACCCAAGTGTTTGATTTGCTGTGCTGAAGTTCTCTTGGGTCGTGTCAGCTGCAAAGGCTGCCTTACAGCATTACTTGAGCATTCAAGTGGAATTAATTATGTTTTCATGATTTCTAAATTAGTTCAGCAAAATTGTCTGTAACTTTCACAGGGGAAATTCTTTATATTATGTCAACAAAATTTTTATATGTTAGAGAAAATTTCTTTAGCTGTCCCTTTCAGCTGGCTTCCATTAAGTGTTTCTTTTGTAACATGACATTGTTTTCATGTTTATATTAATTTTTAGTTTCCTGGTAATTAAAACCCTTGATTCAGTGTTTTAAAATGCCTTTAACACTGTGAAAGCATTGAATAGGGCTAGAAACTTGTCAGTGAATAGAATTTGTTACTGTTTTATATATAATTGGTCTTGCTCTGCATGATATTTCATCTGCGGAGAATTATTTTACTGCAAAACAAACTCTCTTCTACGTACCATTTAACCTTTATCAATTCTATTGCAAGTACTAGGTTTGAGTATATCTGGAATACCCTACTGTGCTGTTACAAAACTGAAAATTAATGAATGAAAGAGGTGTGTTTGAAGAAGGAAAAAAAACTTTTAAGTTTTCTTTTTCTATTCTTATGAAAGACTGAACTTTTTTATCTGGTGAGATTAATATAATGCATTTAGTGAAGTTAGTCGATATAACTTCACTGCTTCTTTTGGATTGAAGTTTGGGTTGTTTTTTTGTTTGTTTTTGTGGGGTTTTTGTAGTTTGCTTTTCAGTGTTTTTTGGGTGGTTTTTGTGTTGTACTGTGGTTTTACTGTGGTTTATGACAGACATGATAACTTTTGTCTTCATACAGCTCCTTAGCACACCTTTCCACCAAGCACTGGAATTCGTCCATGTACAAGTTTGATTTCAGATAACCCAGCTAGTAGAAGCCCTACTATACCTGAATAGAAATGCGTTGTACCTTGAGTGATTTCTGGAAATTACAGTATCTAAGTTTTTCCTTCTAAAAACTTTTTAATATTTTCATCTCCAGTTCTTCTTTGCCTCTCTCTAATTATATGTATTAGAGCCTAGCAGGAAAAAATTGTCAATGAAACACTACACTTCTGTTGTAACTAAACCTTTTACTGCTCACTGCTATCTAACTGAGGCATTGCTTTCTATATATGATGGTGTGCCCAGACTGCTGTGAAAACTGGGAGATTGTGCCTCTTTCACTACATGACTGGTCAGAAGTAATCAAGTGGAGAAAGGACAAGGAAGGTCTGAAGTCCTGAAAACACCATTCTTGGTGCTGGTGGTGCATTGCTTACAAGAAACCAGCTTTTACAAAATCTAAGAAGAATTGTATTCCTAAGCGTAGGCTTTGGGCTACAGAATTGTTTTCCCTCTTTCCTGGCTACATTTTGTGCTTAATTTACTAGGTATGCTTTGGGAGTGCTTATTTGGATCAGTGCCTCAAATGAGGTAATGATGATGATGATACCTAAACTTTTGGATCCTGACAAGAGTTAAAAATTCAGTGAGGCCAGTCCTTAAGAAGTACATTTCTTATATTCCTGCCAGTGCAGGCTTAGCCATTGTGATGATTACAGGATGCATTGTTAGGGCTGTAAAGCAATGTGGAGGTTTAAGTATTTCATAAGCATTGAACTTCAATAACTAAATGCCTGTAGGAGTCTCTGCTGTAATAATTACTACTTTTTCCATTGCATTGAAACACTGTTAAGTATTTAAATTGGTCAAAATGTTTATTTCTGGAATAAAATAAATAGCAATTGTCATCTTCTGGATTTAGAGCTGGGATATGAAAAGGTATGTGTTATTTTCCAATGCCTAAACCAAAAGAACTCATTTTTAAAATATTTTTTAAATTCTTTTTTATTTTATTTTGTTCTCATCATACACCTAATTTTCAGCTTGGAGCCATTTACAGGTTGACAAGTATATAGGTAAGAGTGATGTGATTGACAGAATCTAGTTAGATTTCCAAATGTCCCTCTGCACAAACTTACAGTGAAGCTAAGCTGCCATTCTATGAGATACTTCTTTAGATACAGAATTGTTTCATCATGTTCATATGGGACCAGAATGGGTGCTAAAATACAGTGCAAACACAGAAGTTTGTAGGTAAAAGCTACATCGGAATTGTAAGAACAGTATGTAATTATCAGGTCCTGTAGAAGGACTCACTAACAGTGAGTGACTGAGAAATAAAATGACAGTCACATTTTCGTGTTGATGGTGAGATATAAAAAAATGCATACTCCATAAAATCTAAATTTCGCACACAGAATTATGGACTCAGCTGAAGCTTGCCATTGCCACTCTGCAGCAAAACCGTGGGGTTCATAAAAACATCAGCATAGAGCCCTGTGATGGTCAAAAAAAGCAAATGAAGTGTTAAAATGGTTAAAGAAGTTCAGTATAAATTAGGTAATGGTATTAAGCTGATGAATAAATTATGACTCACCCATATTTTGATTACTGTGTGCCAGCTCTGCTCTCGTTATCTTCAAAGAATATAGTGCTGTTAGAGAGAGCTTTAGAGAGAAGGATGAACACAATCAAAGAAAAGGGAATGGCTTTTATATAAGATTGGCTGAACAATCTGGGACTTTTCAAATTTGAGACAAAATTACTTTTACATTTACATTTGGGATATATACTAGAGGTTTACAAAGTTGTGAATAATATAAAAGGCTGACTGGGATCAATTTGTCACTGATTTGGGTCATTAAAGGAAGTCTGGTATAAACCATACAAAGGGAAATGTCTCTTAAGGCTGTCAATAGTAAACCCATGGATTTTTCCAAATAACACTGTGTTCACTAAAAGCTTTCATGATTTTAGGGAGAAAATGGCCCAGTATATGGACAAGAAATACATTAGGAATGGCTAAATATGTAGGAGTGCATCCAGTTCAGGGAGTTCTGGCACTGGATCTTCATTTGTTTGTGAATGCAGATACTTCATAAACAAAGATATGCAATTTTATTTGGAGAAGTAAACAACTTTTTATTTGTGTATCATCTTGGAACTGTGTAGAAAATTCTGGGATCAAGTCTAATTCCCTTGAGTAGCATTTTAATTACCTGAAATATTCAGCATTTCCCATTCTCATTCGTTGTGTCTGTTCTGGTACAAAAGAGACAGGATTGGTGTCTCCATAACCCTGCTCTGTGCCAGCCCAGTTCAACCCCTGGAAACAGTTTCTCTCTTCTCTCCTTTAAAGAAAGTGTCCATCTCTCAGAGGTGTACTATATGGGCATGCAATTAAATTGTAATGATTGGAAGGGCATTTATGGTTGCACAGACAACTAATATGTTCTGGCTAGAGTGATAATCTGAATTATTTTTCAGCTAAAATGAAGGTGTTGAAGCCATTTTTCCTGGGACTGTAAACTGAACAGCAGTGCAGATGAAGTGCAGGATTCACTCCCAAGGACTTGTGTCTTATTAGGATAAGCCTTGTCTGGTGAAAGCAATGGCTCAACAGCCTGTTTTTTCTCAAGTAGTTTGTATATTTGAGGAAAAGAACCACCTCAGGTTCTTGTCTGACTTGTCAGCATTTTGAACTGCTGTTTTCACCTCTGTGTGCAATTCCCTTTTTCCATTTCCTATTTTAAATGTGAGCAGATGTTGTCAAATTAAAGCCTTATAATAATATTTTAAACTGAGATGCTTCTTTTTCTGTATTGTATCTATAATTATGAATGTTTCATGGGTGTATTTGTATCAATTATGGATACAAAAAGTGATTTTATATATATATTAATATATATATGTGAATGAAATCTCAGCTCTCTAATATCTGTCTTTTTAATCACTGTATTTTTCTTTTGCATACCTTGTAAACCTTGTCCCTTATAACGTTTCACAGACTTCTTGCCTTTCCATGTTTCTCCATGTTTTCTGTGTTTTTTGTTGTTATTTTTCTTCTTCTCATGCATCTCCATGTCTTTATCTTTCTATTTTCTGTGGATTTCTCCTTTTCTGATAACTTCCTACTCCTGCTGGGTGCAGATTACTAGAATTAATCTGGCAGAGGTAAAAAAAATCTGAAATAAATTAATTCCCAGCAGTATCCCAAGCAAACTAGCTTTTTCTCCTCTGACTCCCAGTTTAAGAAGGGATCAACACACAGGAGAAGACACACTTATATAGGCAGAGCTTTCCTGAGAATCGAAGTTATTTCCAAGTGAATTCATAATAACCCAGTTAAAGTGAGGTGCAAATTTAGTTCAGTTCTTAGTGCTGGTGCCCGAATTCCTTAACTAGACTTTGAGAAACAATGTGCTTTCAGAATTTGTGTATGTTATAGAACTGTATTGTGTTGTAAAGAGGCCAGTCTGTCAGAAGGACTTTAAAGATAATGTTTATTTTTTACTGAGTTTTCTTCCATACCATGCAACCAATCAAATAAAAAAGACAATAATCCAAATTATTAAAGAATTAAAGATATCTATATTGATGTTCACTACTGGGAACAAGTGCCAGCTCTCTGAAAATGCCTGAAGAGTGGTAGACATTGTCAAACAGTGCTCTGGTCAGAAATGTCAATAGACAAGGCACACTTTGAAAGTAAGACTCCCAGACATTGAATTAATTTCCATCACACTGTTGTTGGCCAAGGCAGGAGGAAGAGGCAGAGAATGAAGTGGATTTTGTAACTAAATTCCACGTGAGTGCAAAGAAAATTAGAAGGGGAAAAAAGGAAATTGGCTAGAAGTGCAGTTGTAGCAATAATGCCTGGAGAAACTGGAAGAAGGATCATGTCCAATGCTATCAAAATATACATTCCCCACAGGCATTCTCTTTCTGCAGTCAAAGCACAATTTCAGGAGCTCTCTGAACCACCACCAAGCAATTCTTCATTGTTACCTCCCCGTTTGGGGTGGGATAAGAAACTAGATGTGAAGACAGTCTCTTCCTTCATGTATAGGAATTTCCTCATTGCTTTGCGAGAAGGAAGAAGGAAGTTAATGACAACTGCATAAATCTCATACTACAGCTGTTCATTTTGTCGCCACTGGGGAGTGCCACACTGTTTCTGTGTTTTCCTGTGCAACTGTGCTGTAGAAGGTCACAGGAGACTATATTGTGACCTCCATGAAGAATACAAATTTTGTTAAAGTTGGTTGATCACTTGTGTGCTGTGATGCCTAACCTGTCTGAGGGTAATGGCATTTTTTCAGAATTGAATCGTGTCTGCACATTTAGCTGAGCTAAAGCAGTATGTAGTTAAACATGTTTTTTCTGGTGTGCTATGAACAGAAAATCCAAAGCGAGCCATGTATATGAATGGTATGGAACTGCACCACACTGAGTAATAAATTTTCCATTCAGTTGTCAAACCTTGTAGGAACTTCAACTAAATGAAAAAGGCAATGTGCCTTATATCTACACGCTTGCCACCGGGGGAATTCTGTAGAAATGAGTGTAGTAAACATTTTTTCTTTCATTTTGACAGGTAATATTTGAAGCTGAAGTCTCAGATGGAAGAAATGGCTACATTGCCATTGATGACATCCAGGTCCTGAGTTACCCTTGTGGTAAGTAATGATTAAGAGCTGCATTTTTCTCTGTCTTTTCAGGACATATTTGATATTGCTGTGGACTGCTCAGTTTTCATCACTTGATCACTGATATTCTTTGTTCTTTCAATAGTATTTTTGTTGCAGCTTCCAGGAAGAAATGTGATTGCAATAGTGATTTACCTGGGTGAAATCTTTTTCTGCCAGAAGTAAATTATACTGGGATAAAAAAATGGGCATTCTTCAGTGTGTCTTTTTAGTCATATGCAGTTGGTGTGCATAATCAAAATGGGTTTTAATGTTAATGTATATACTCACTGATTAAAGACAACTGAACTGGCAGATGCTTGTAGGAGGTTTATCAGATTTTTTACCCCTTTTCTTTTTTCTCTTTTTGTTTTTCTTTCTAAACAGATAAAATAGATTAAAAAAAACAAACAAGAAAAGAAAAAGGCTTCTAGCTATTGAACAACTGAGGGATTGCATTTAGTTTGTTATTTTGTGGACAGACTTCAGGCATTTTCCCTGCTAATCCTGGGGAATAATTGCACATATGCAAACACAAGTTGTGACAATGAAAATATCCTACTAATAAAAGATTGTGAGGAAGAAATTGTTGCTATGAATTTCTGGCACTTGTTATCAATTTTTTTTGCAATTTGTTTCTGTTTAACACTTCTCATCTTCCCCTAGACATGCCCTTTGTAGAATATGATTTCATTTTAATGTACATGGCTGATAATTTAATTGCTTTCTGAAATGACCAGGGCATAACAACATCATGCTCCAACTTTGCAAAATGATGCCAAATAATAAAGTTCCAGTGGCAACCTCACATCTTGTTTTCTTCTACCTCAAACCCTTTTAAACTAGCTCTCAGTAGCTACCAAGCTTAAAGGGTATTTGAGTGAGTTACCCTTTTAATATTTCAGTCAGCCCAGCTATCTGATGTCTGTACTCAGCAAAGCTCTGCTTGGATTCAGTGCCTGGCTTTCATATTTATTTTCTTCCTCTTCTTTGTGTTTTGTTTTGAAGTGCCAAAACAAAAGGCACTTGGGTACAGTCATCCTAGCACATTATCAGTATGTTATGGTATTCAGACAAGCTCTTTTTGTTACTGATGTTTAAACCCTGTTTGTTCCAATTTAATGTTTTTTCCTGTGCGTCATGTTTTTTTAGTAAGCACAAAGAAAGAACAGTTCAGCTACTCTTTTCCTTAGCTGTTCTTGAGAAAAGGGTGGGTGAGCTGTGTAATGTGCCCATTTCTCAAAACTTTCTGTTGGCTTTTGTAGGTCTAGTAAATCCTTCAGGTGGTTGTGCCGCTGAGACTTCCTACAGCCTTTCTCAGTGCGGGGAATAGATTTACCAGCTCCTGAAATACTGTATTCAGTGACACAAATGATTTTGTTTTCCAAAACAAGAGCTCCGAGTTGCATTGCAAATAACATGAACAGTATCTATTTGCTTGAGCAGTATGCTACAAATTGGGTTTTTCTCAGTATGATGGATTCCATACAGTCAAAAGTCTTTGGGATAATTATTGTCCATTGCTGCTGACATTTTGGCATCTAATCTCCTTCTTTTGGCTTCTGTTTTAAAAAGAATTTATAACACATGTATAACTTGAAGTTAGTAGAATCACCAGAGGAGAAGGGAAAGGAGTGAAAGCATTCCTTGAACACAGATGAGACAAATAATTTTCTCTCTTCTGTTTCTTTCTTAGCCAAAGATTGCTAAAACATAGAGGTTGAGGGATATAATAATGTTTCTGGTACCTTTATTTTTTTTGTAATGACTTTTATTTGTAATTTTTGTTTTTCCCCTCTACAGATAAATCTCCACATTTTTTGAGGCTGGGGGATGTAGAGGTCAATGCAGGGCAGAATGCTACATTTCAGTGCATTGCTACAGGGAGAGATGCAGTGAATAACAAGTTATGGCTCCAGGTAAGGCTAACTCATGCAAGTCTATTTGGCTAGAGGACAAGCTGCTTTCTTGGAGAATAAATGTTTAAAATTCAAAGCCTTTTATTCTTCTGCATGTAAAATATGTAGTTTAAATGGAATTTTATGTCTATTCAATGGAGAAACTTGTAATCAGTTTTGCGATGTTGTAAAGCTTGGATTAAAAATAAGAACTGGTGTGGATGCTGGGATAAGATTGGCCCTTAAAGGCATTGTGTGCCTTGTCCCATTGTAAGTCAACTCCTCTGTATCAAAATTTATTATTATTAAATGCAGATAATTGGCATTTGGGATCTAGTAATACACAGATGTAACACAGCTGTCATGAATTTTGAGGACTTTTAAATCACATAAATTACTTGTCCAAGCAGGTGGCTGGAGGGATGTGGCTGTACTTCTGTGTGCATATCAGTTTTACTCAGTAGCATATTAATTGGGAAAACCTGAAAGGACTGCTACATATCCTTTTTATCTGTCTCCACAATAGGAGGAACTTTAACGTTTACCCATGTGTAATTATGAATAGTATATATGTCAGAATTTAAGACTATAACCAGAACATAACCCTTCTTACTCTGAAGGAAAAAAAAAATAAATTAACACCACCATCCCTCCAAAATACCCAGTCTCCTCTGTATTATGGTGATGGGGTACTTACATTTAAGACCACTGGTTGAGTAAAACAATGGCAAAGTTTCCAGTTGCTCTTAAAAAAATTAAATTTTGCCACTCAAAAAGGATTAAACGAAACACTTTAGTGGTACATGTACAATTTATGTGCATTATTTAGTTTATATATAAACCTTAAGCACCAACATTCCTTTAGAATAGTTTCTAATTATGTCCTCTAAAACTTTGGTTTTTTATAATGTGTATTTCTGTTTATTTTCAGAACCAAAACCTATGTAATTTTTGGGAAATGTACTTTTAAATTATCTATAGTCAGTACTTTAAAATATGTATTTTTGGTTAAATGTATTTTGAAGTGAAGTATATAATCAGTTATTTCAGCCTGCTTTCTGTTTTAATAGTGGAGCTGAAAAACCTTGGCTAACTGTTGCATGTAGGCATGTGATAAGCTTGAAATTTTAGAGATTTTTTTTAAAATATGATTAAAAAATCAGATAGGTAAAATGTATTATTAGACAAACATGCTGCAACATCAAAAAGGAACACAAGCAGTAACTGCATTGCTTTTAGTGAGAAGGTATCACAGCAGTAGGAATGATTTGTATTCCAGGTCTTTAAGCAGTAATTTGTTTAAATTGAGTAAACATGTAATGCATTCATTCAGAAAAAGCAGCTTGATTTTAGAGACTTGCCAAACAGAGCACACAAAGCACAAAAAATGAAACTGGCCTGGGTTTTGCTATAGCCAAGGCAAGACAATAGCATGAAGAGTATTCCAGCAAACCTGTGAAGCGGCACTTTCAGTTGATTGTGGGTCAGAAAGACCCAGTAGAGACAGCCAGCTGGAAATCTTCCCTATCACTCACTCCTTGGAGTCGGATAACTCTGACAGATTATCCTTTCTAACTTTCACTCCCCGGAGAAGCCCAGCTAGCAGCCAGAGCAACTCAGAAAACATATGTTTTGTCCCTCCATATGCTTCATGGGTAGTTTATTTCTATGTGTGTGTGTATGTGGATCACAGATGTGATAATTTCTCACAGTGTGATAGGTGAAGTACTTCAGAGGTTATAACTCTGCTTGCCTGGGCTTGTAAAGTGCCCTGATACTCTTGAAGATACCTTGATACTTGAGCTTCTGTTTTCTTTTTTTTCTCCTGTAAACAATACTGAATTTTCACCAATTTAAGGGTGGCTTTTTTTTTCACTCATCATTCCACATCGCAATCCGATTTGCCCAATATGTGTGAATCAGTAACCACCCCTATATGGATAATTTTCCTTAGATTGCACTCTTGTTACTGTTGCTGTATACTGCTGTGTACTGCTGCTTGTATACTGTTGCATAGCTAATAGTGAATTTACTCCTTATCCTTAAAAACTGGAGTGGGCATGTATGGGACCCATGAAACACTGGAGTGTAACTTGGAAAAGGTTCGCTTTAACCTTTGACCAAACTCAAGATTCATAAAGCCTGAGTAGCCTGAAAGGAAGAACTGGCAGATCAAATCGAATGCCTAAGTAATTGTTTTTGAGAGCCTTGAGCTGAAACATTCCAGGAATGTATTTTTCTCATAACAAGAAAGACCATTATAAAAAAAAAAGACAAAGTGCAAAAATGAAAAATAAGTGGATGATGGTGGGGAAGGAGAGAGTTGCCAAGCACATAGTTTTAGAGAAAATAGCTTTTGGTTATGTCCTTATTGAAAGAGAAAAACTATTTCCTTGAGGAGAAAAAAAAAAAAAGGAAAAAAACAGCAAAGAATTTGCTATTAAAACACATTCTTTGATAAGGAAAAGTTCGAGAAGCAATCTGGGACATCAGGCTTTTTGGCATCTGAGGTGATCTAAGAATTCATTTGCTTTCATTTGCATTGAAGTAGTAAATATGTGCAGGCAGAGTTGCACAGAGTTGTCTTTTGTTGAAGACTCTACCCATGTTCCCTGGCTCTTGCGGTCTTCTGTTTTGAGAAGAATTGAAGTAAATTCAGCAACATGTGGAAAAAATAGCAGCCACCCTGTTCTGTGTTCAAAGTCCTACAGTCCCATGGCTGTGTCAGCCAGGCTTGGTCTGAGCTGCCACGGTCTCAGCTTCACCCACTTGATCCCTCTCTGCACTGATCTGGAGTTTTTGCAGCTCTCCAAAAAGTCTGTTCAGGAAAGTGATCTTACTGAAAGAGATTTTGACTCCAATTGGATTTTTGTTGTTGCGGAGGAGGGGGGCTGGGAAGGAATGTTTGTATTATTGTGGGTTTTTTGGTTTGGGTTTTGTTGATTTGTTTGTCTTTTTTCTGTTTTTGTGGTTTTGCTTTTGTTGTTTTTTTTTTTAAATTTGTTTGCTTGGTCTTCTGTTTTTTGGGGATTTTTTGATTCATGTCTAAATGACTCATATAAATAATGCCAGCAGGTGGAAAAAGATTGGGATGTCTGATTAGAAGCAGGGAAAAGGGAAAGATTGTAATCACATGATATAAAAGTGGGGATTATGGTAGTGTGTCTCCTTTTAGACCTATGTAAACTTCAATTTTGTTTAAATTATTGGGCCCTGTTCATATACTAGATGTTCTATCTGCAAGTACATTTCCATGCTTATGTATTTCACAATGTATATATAATTAAGTGCACATAGCTTTATGTGCCTAAAAATAAAAATGGACAAAAATAGGCACAGCATTTCAATACACTGTTTCTTGCATGTTTACTGCTGTAATGACAGTATTTTCATCAACACCATTTTCTATAAATGTATGTCTGTAAACATTTCAGACAAATGGGGATTAACACTGAATTGAACTTCTCCTGACTTTCATGGCTGCAGATTCTGCTCTTGTTTGTTTGTTTTTGAATTGCATCTGGTCTCTTGTCCCCATTGATATTCCTTTCCTGCCTCTGTATTTTGCAGCCTCAGTGGACCAGTGCTTGGGACAGTGAAAGCTCTGTCATTGAAAGATAAGCAGCAAAGATAACAAAAGATTCCAAAAGTTGAGGCTGCATTAATACAGAACAAATATTTGCACAGATAAAGAGATTTAACTGTTTGAACAAGATGATCTGAAACACACCTTGTGACAGTGTGAATAATAGGTGTGGGAGCAGGGCAGAAATGTGGCTCAGATTCTTTTGTTCTTCACCTTTTCAACCTGATCTGCTATCAAATCTTTTACAGTTACGGGCTGAAGGATTCTCTTTATGACCTGCAATTATTAGCAAATTCTGAAAAGCTTTCAAAGTCCTTAGCTTTTGTTTAAATGGTAAACAGCATTGATGTTGCTTCTAAAATACATTCAGTCATTCACAGTGTTTAGTATCTTTTTTACTTGTCATTCCCTTCAGAATGTAATGCTTGGGGGCTTATTTTCTCAGTATTTTCCAACTTGTCTTAAATTTTCCTGACTGTAATATGTCACACACCAACAGCTGTAGTTTGGTCTTGCTGCCCACACTGAAGCAGTTGGGTTGTGTGACAGGAGTCCCTAAACCCAAGGTGGTAACCTAGGTTTTGCACCTGTTACACTTTAGTATGCTCTGATTTATGAGCTTTAGGAATTAGAAGAATTTCTTGCTGAAAAATGCTTTCCTGTAGGAGGTGAACATAAGTGTATGTGTAGTCTTAAAGAAATTAATATAGTGTGCATAGATAGATATAATAATTAATTGGGTTTTGCCCACTTGCTGCTGATTTTCTTCCTTTCTAAAGCCTATGAATTCTCCTTCTTTGAAAAGACGTTTAAAGAAGAAGGAATTTTTCTTTTATTAACATTTGATGCACCTTGCCGCTTTGTGCACATTGTTTTGCTAAATCAGTGTAAGAGGAACCCCTGCTTTATTCTATTTATTTCCCTGTGAAATGTCATGCATTCCACTGGAATTGTGTCAGTAAATAAGCTTGCAAAGCAGTCACTTCTGCATGGTAAGGCTATGCTCAGAATGGATATGTGCTGTGTTTTGAATTTTTGAAAGACAGTGCACACAGGGCATTCTAAACATGAAAATACAAGAGTGGGATGAGGGCTCTGTTTGCTTATTTCATTTGATGGGTTCTGCTTGAAGAAAGTTTCATTTCTTTGCTAAGACAGTAGAGAAATGGAATTGATTGGGTAGATTAAATAACATTTGGGTACACGAAGACTCCAGAAAGCAGTGTGCATATTGTCCAGCATTTGTTTTGCCAATCTAATTGGGATATCAGAGCAATAGGGTTTGTTGCATAATCGGGCTGTGTTTAACGGCTTCCTGAGCTGGGAACAATTGTGGCTCCCAGAAGCCCAATACGATTTCCAGTGTCTTATCGATGTCCGGTTTAGCTGGACACTCGTACGGTGCGGCGCATAGAGCTCTTTGCTAGAACATCTGTTAAACCATATGTCTTGGCACCTGGCTCAGATGGCGATAACTGCTGCACTAATGAGTCCATCCATCATTGCTGAGCTTTGCATTAACATAGCATTGGATTAGGGAAAGCGGCTTGTTCTGGCTTTGCAGTCAGATGTGTTTTGCCACGGTCTGCGGTGATACCATTTGCCTTGGCGAATCTGAAATTCAAAGGGGTACCGGCTGCATGCATTTAAAGGTTTAATATGCGGCTTGTAATCCTGGGCAGATTTGCCATCTGAGCGGTGGCGAGCGGGCCAATCTGTCAGCAATAGCTGTGGGTGCTGGCTAACCGCCCTCCACTTGGGCTGCCAAGGCTGGCGCGGCAGCCCCGCACTCGCCCGTGGAAAGACTCGTCAGCGTTAATACGGTCTGATGCAGCCCTTCTCTCTGCCAGAGGAAAGTGTCTTTCCTCGTGGAATAACAGATAATTAAAGCAATTGCCTGAGAGTAATAATTGAAAACGTGAAATTAAACAGCATTATGGAAAATAAAATGCAAATTGCTGTAAAAACAATGGAGTCGGGCTGACCTCCCAGTGGTACCAACTGTTACTGGAGGATGAGCGAGCGTCTGTTCGGGCTCAAACAACTGGCTGCATCCCGCTCCCTTTGTAGAGGAAACTGCCATAATCCTCAATGCCCTGTTCACCAGCATCTTGAGTTTTGGTGCTGATTGCCTCAGAATGGGATGTGATATTTAGCATTCATTTTTCTTGCTAGGTACTGCATATACGCGCTCTTTAATAAGTCTTTGGACTGGGTACATGCAGATGGTATCCTGTGATGATGCATTGTGCACAACCAACAAAGTATTCCAGGAATTTAGATTAGAAAGGCTATATAAGAATTCATACCTCTGGCAAAGTGCTGAGGGACAAAACATTGACTATTTTGTTTTGTTTTGTGGAAGGGCTATTTCCTCTCAAAGGAGAGAAGTTATGCAACAGGAGTCCTTTCCTCCTGCTGTTCCCAGGTGAAGACATGGATTGGTATTCAGCAGGAGGGTTGGAACGTGGGCTATGGGCCTTTGGGGTAAACCATTTAGCTAACTCAACAGTGAATGCTGGGAGGCTCGTTTTAGGGCTCAGAAAAAAATGCATTTCTAACAGGAGAGTCATGTCCAATTTAGCTTTGTTTTACGTTGTTTGTATGTTGCTTTCTATGAGCTTTTTAATGTAACTTTGCCTTTTGAGATACCATTGCATTTTGATACAGTTAATTAGCTGGTTAAGATACCCTTTCTTCAGTTTGATGATAAAACATTTGCTGCTACAGTGCACCTGCCTATTCACCATGTTCATCACATTGAAAGAATGCTTTTTGTTGGTTTGCACAAATTTTATGATCCCTGAAAGTTAAGGAGAGCTTACTCTGAATTTTAGAAAAGCTTTGTTATTTTGCTTTTTTTATTCAGTGCTGCCAAAAGAAAGTTCAGAGAAGATGCCTTGCTAGCATCTGCAGGGTTTCAGCTATGGAACTGTGATGAAGAGTTTTGATCACCTTTTCGGTTTTGGTCAACTGTCAAGTTTGATGCTTTTTGGTTTTGAACTGAAATAAGTCAGTCAGCCCTGCTTGCCCTAAGGAGGAGTGATGTTGTGTGGAGGCTGTGGGAAGAGAGAAGGCCTATGGCTCTGGTTTCACTCTTCTCCCTGGGTGGCAGTGGGTGAGCCTCTGGGGAGGCAGAAGACTTTTTTGGATTATCAGGATCATCTGCCTAAAGCAAGTATTAATTTGCACAGCAAACTGGGCTGTTTGTGCCAAACCTTTCCTCAGCCAGTAAAATCCTGCTCAAGTCTACATCATCTTACCTTTATCTTGATTACTGACAGTGGCTAAGCAGGATATAAGGTTTTTTTGTTGTTGTGCTTGAGGCTTGCACAGAAACTTCACTTTCCTCATTTGTTTCATACTGCTTGCTTTTACTTACAGAAAAGGTGTTTTTGAAAGGAAGACACAGTATAGGTGGGCATAGAGGACTCTTTTGCAATGACTTGTCTATTCTACCTTCACTTTCACTGCATCATATTTATGGTCTGTGATAGACATTCTGGTTTTCCAAACCTTTGTTTCAAAGTTATATGAAAAGCTTCCTTGAAGTGATCTGTTAGGCTCCTTGTAAATTATTTGAGTTGTAGTTTATTCTGTATCACAGTCCTGACTCAGACATGATAATAATGAACATTCAACCCATGAAAATTACAGTATTCATAACTTGTTTGTTTCACAAAGTTTTTTTTTTCCCCCTGTTTTTTTCCCCCCTCTATCCACCTTTGATGCTATCTGTGTCATTTAACCCTGAATGAACCATTCTCTGTCTATCCTGCCTCAATTTATCAGCTTCATGGATAAATATGGCAGTTTCCCCTAGATGCCCGGTCATCCTAGGTTTCAACAACATGAAATACTGTAATCCTCCTGGTCTTAATTTAATTCTGCCCCAGTTAGCTAAGTCCTCTGGTCTGCATAGCTAGCAGTCATTTAGTTTGCACAGCAGCCTTTGGAGTTGCCCTCCCTGCAGGCTTTCCCTGGGGTCCTGTGGTGGCTGGAGCATCTGGTGCTGGGGACTGTGCTGCTGAGTGCGGCCTCAGTGGTGGCTCCTTCCCCTCCTGCCATTTTGTGCTTTACAGGCAGAGCAGCTGCAGTGGAAGATTGGTCCTTCTGTGTAGTCCTTATAGTCACTTCTCAGTCAGCCCGTGGCTGAAGCACCCAGTGAATGAGATGCCTGAAATGAAGGTGATGTTTCTTGTAATTCTTAATGAATTACAGAAGAATAAGAGCAGCTGGTAGGCTTGGGTGTTTTAGAAAAGGGTAAAATTGTCTGCTGAGAAATTTTTGAGGAGCTGTCTTGTGGTGTGTTAGCCCGCAGTGGTGGGGTTTTGTGCAACTTTTTTCCTTCATTGTCTTCTAACTAAGCAGATTTTTTTTATTTTATGCTGCAGGATAAATGCTGTAGTTCACTGTGCACTGCCCAAGGTGATATAGATCTCAAATCACTGTGTCTGGAATCCATACTTTTGTGAATTATGCGTTTTTGGTTGCTTGTTATTTTTTTTCAATCAAGAGCACTGCATTCAAGAACCAAAGTTTTCTGAAAACTCCTATATCTTTTTTTAAAATATACTGGTTTTTTTTTAATGTTCAACATGTATTCGGTTAGGCTCAAACTAAGAGGATTTAAAATGCTCAGATAAAGTGAGTGTTGCTTATATTTATTTGTGTGGTGGCATGGCCAGGGACATGGTGATATGAATTTTGCTAGTTTGCCTCCTGTGGCTTTTATTATAATAAAATAAATTAGAAGTGCCACCTCTGAAGGGCCAGATGGCTCTCAATTAGATTATTTCATCAGAGCCCTTGATTTCTTCAGTAGGAGGGTCAGTGCAGCATGATGGAAATGTGAGCTACTTCCAAGGGGACAAGTTTGAGTAGCAGCAATGCATGATACCAAGACATTTAAAGTAATCGTGGATTTTTCTGTACTGCAGTGCAGCATGCAGGATAAAACTTGGCTTGTCACCTTTGTTCATGATCTTCAGTGTATGTTTGTATGGGAAAAGCTGTGCAGCTTTTCTTGCTAATCACTGAGTGCACAGTTCATTGGAAAGTAG
Source organism: Pseudopodoces humilis (assembly GCF_049639895.1). Lineage (NCBI taxonomy): Eukaryota > Metazoa > Chordata > Aves > Passeriformes > Paridae > Pseudopodoces > Pseudopodoces humilis. The sequence goes on from NC_142202.1 coordinate 61,026,812, forward strand.
AATCTTATTCTGGTTTGCTATGCATGTAGGACATCAGAAAGTTAAAGCAAGTCCTACTAATTTCCTACTTAAAAAAAGTTTCATGCTTCCCCTTAATGGTCAATCAAACAAACAAAATTATTAGCTCACCTTCTTTTATGCTAAGAAGATAGGACTATTTAGGCATATTATTAAGGCTATATTTCTAATTCATTATCTGCTTGAAAAAAAAAAATTCTTGGTCTAAATTTTGTACTTATAACTAAAATTTAAAAAATAATCCCACTTTGTTCAAGAATTAAATTTTTTGTGGGGTAAAAAGAAAATTTTATTCATAATTTCTCACAGTAAATATATGTAATATTTTATTATGTTCCTAGCATGTTAATAGATTTAAAAGTGCCAGGAATATATTGATGAATTTATGTAAAATAAAATTATTATTATTATTACTATTATTACTATTACTATTATTATTCTAATTATTATAATTATTATTACTATTATTATTGGACAATAATTTAGAAATGTTTTTTCTTTTTTCTCCATTTGGAAGTTGTGTCATAAATATGCTAAAAGAATTTGTATGTCTGTGGAAAACTGACAGAGGTACATATAAAGTAAAAAATGTTCTAAAAGAATATGTATGTCTGTGGAAAATTGACAGACAGGTACATATAAAGTAAAATTTAAACACTACAGCTATTTGTGTTTTTTACTCCCTTTCTTTTTGTTTTTTTAACATGATCTGACAGAGATTGTGCATTATTGCTGGCATTCAAACTATCCATAGTCAATCCTCTTTTTTTTCCACCCCCATCAAAAAGAGACAATTCTCCCTTCACATAATGAATAAACCCAGGAATGTTTTGGAATGTGTTCTTTACAAATGCCCCTTTCCTCAAGGCAGCAGAGGTTTGAATCCCTGGGCTGCTGGGGGCATTTTTCCAGCCCTTGTGCTGCTGGTGAAGTTGTGATTGCAGCTTTGGGGACTGGGTTGCTCAGACAAACTCCAGACCTGTGCCCTCCTTACCACATATAACTTGCCCTCTGCTCTGCTCCCAGTGGCGGTACAGTGATTCCGACCACAAGCTGATCCGTTTGGTGATGATAATAAATGGGCAGGGAGTGTGTTTTCAGGAAGGGTTTTCATAGTCCAGGTTGGTTTTTTTGCATGAGCACAGGAGGGAAGGTGAGGAGGGAGCAATTGCAGGGCAGCTGATAGGGCACTGCTGCCAAAGTAACGTGGGTGTCACTGCAGCCAAAGTGTTGACATCTTCTGATCTCTGGAGGCATCCCGGCATCCAGCCGAGAGCCCAAGAAGGCAACCAGAGTTGACTGTAATTATTAGCAGTAGAGTGGACTTATTTTAAGGTGTTTACAGTAGGAAAATGATGGGGATGTGTAAGGTTGAGCTGTCCAGGCTTATAAAAACCAGTGGTGTGAAAAAAACAAGTTTGGGAAAATTTAGAGGGAACATTGCTGCAGAGAGGTGTCTCATTGCTATTTAAACAAAAAAAGCAAAACTCCCCACTTTTCAGCCTGAAAGGTTGAGGGAGAAAGGTTGATAAGTTTTAAATTTCTATACAATGCACTTAAATTCTACCAGTTAAATAAGACATTGGAGTTTAAATTCTTTTGATTCCATTCAGGTTCTAAAAAATCCACTACAATTGCATTTCATATTTATTACATGCTTGATTTCTTTCATGAGGCAAAAGAGAGATATTTAAGACTAATTGTTAATTTACCTAAGATTGTTTTTAAGCTGCATAGGCTTTGCTGTTGACTTTATTTAAAACATAGATGATCTAATTTCATTGCCTGAAAAAAGTTTAATAAAATCATGTTCCTATCAAATTAAAAATAACCTTGAAGTCAGAGCGATTTATTTAAGATTGTTATTTTAAATGCCTGAAATGCCAGAATTAAGGAGGTTTTTTTTCCACAGGGTAATATTTCTTTTAATCAAGTGTTTATAGAGAGTAGTTCTTTGTGAAGCCCAGAGTTATTTTCACAAAAGAGGAGAGCTGCCTGGTGGTGACCTCTCTTAAATGAGCAATTCAGGGTTATCAAATCAGACAGCAAGGGACTGGAGGAACCAAGGATCGCACAGGGTACAGCCATTACCCATTAGTATAACTCCACATTAATTTTAAATTGAATTTTTAAAACTTAATTGAGCAGCATTTTCAAGCTCTGTTCAGTGTGAGAAGGACATAAATTGAAACAGTATGTACCAGGAACCCTTAATAAGTAGAGAGAACTGCTGCCTTTCTTCCCTCTCCTTTAAAATCAGTGGTAATGCTCTGACATTAAAAAGAAGAATTTAATTAAGAGATCGTGACAGTGCATCTGAACTCTGACTGGCTAATGGGTTACCAGTGTAAGGGATACGCGCTGAAATGAATGCAGGGTTTTTTCTTCAACGTTCATTTTCAGATGAGAACTCTCTTCTGTTTGAACTTTTCATCACTTTAATGATGGAGAAATATTCTAATGGATAATCTGTACATGAAGAAAGACTTTGAAAATGTAGTTTTGCAGTTGGATTCCAAAGAAAAAATTCTAATACAGAGAAATTAGAGCAACTGCTCCAAGTCTTGTAAGACAATATGGTAGGAAATCACTGATATAAATAAAAAAGAAAATCTGAGGTGTTGTTCTAGAACTGTAAAGCTTGTCGAATTTTATTTTAATTAATTTCTCTGAAAGTGCATTACTATTTCATTTTAAGTAGGAGCCCAATTCACTTTGTTTCTCAACTTGAAGCATGCAGATGAGCTTAAGTAAGCAAGTTCTGATCTTCGGAGTGTAAATTATTTTATATGGTGTAGCTTGGATGTGCTTCTCTGCTGCAGACTAAGCGTTTTGCATTCCAATTTAAAGCACTGGACTTACTGGAGTCCTTCATTTTAGAAAACTCCCTAATATGTATTTTCACTTCAGAGCAGAGCAAGAATGGCTGCATTACATGGTTTATTTGTCAAGTCTGCTATTATATAGGTTCAAAGATACACCTTGGGTTTATTATTGGCTCCTTGGTATTTTTGACAATCATACGGCAAGTTTGTATTAAGTGGGGGAGCTTGGCATCCTGCTGGGTGGATTTGATGTGGCAAGGCCATCAGGGCAAGGGACAAGCCTGAGAGGAAGAAAGTATCATGAGGTTTGTTTATTTTGGTTTCTTCAAGGCACTAGATCCAAGGTTTACATTAAGTTATCATTTCTGACAGTCCAAACCTTTGGTTGACACTGGGAGCGGGTGGGGGCAGGGGTGAGGAAGGGAGGAGAGTGGGGAGTGCAAGGATTGGAAATTCTCCTTTCAAATTTAGTAGTTTCTATCAAAGGAAGCCAGCTAGTTGGAAGATGCACCTCCCACAAAATAATTTTACTGTTGTTTAAGCATCACCAAAATAAAGTCTTTAACACCATCCCTCATTTGCTTGATATTGGAATTTAATAATTTCATTGATTCCTGAAGTTCAGTAAGGCCTTTCATGTGTAGGAGTGTTTGCAGGCATCAGAAAACTTCCTTAATTTTTCTAAATCGGAGTCAGATACCCACAGAGCTGAGGATGGAGCCTGTCTGTCACAGGGTGACCTGTCTGACACAGGTTGATCTAGGTGTCCTAGAGCCCAACATCCATTGCTTTTTTACCCTCTCAGATATATACCCCTGTGATAACCAGGTTTGTGGTTGTTATGAGATGATGACAGTTTTAGGGAGAGGCAACAAGAGTACCTTTTGGAAGTGTCATATGTGCCATTTTGTTCTGGAAATCTGATTTTGCTCTTGGTATCTTGTGACTCTTTCTGGCCTAGCCCTGCAGACAGAGCTCACACCTGAGGAAATGGCAGAGAGGGTGGCTGGTGAGGGAAACTGGATGGCTTCTTCCTGCAGTGAAAGAAAATCACACCAATAAACCTGCATTTGGCAAAGATAATGGCATGGTCTTTGTACTGGAATATGAGTGACTGAAATCTGCCTGCTTGGTATAAATAGAATTAATCTGCTTAAACATGGTAATAGCTAGAGTGAATGCTTGTTTCAGTGGTGATGGACCCCTGGTTAATCTACCACAAAACTCTTTAAAGAAACTAAACCATGCTAGGATGACAAAGGGTAGATGTAAAATGAAGGGTCTGAGTGTTATGAAGTACTCCTGCCTGTGACAGGAGGCTGGCTGATAGACACATGCAGCATTAAATCATCTCCTTTTTCTGCCCTTTATGTTTTGCCAGAGGCTTTCAGGTTATTGAATTCTGTGGCTCAGCAGTAGCCCTTTTAGTGTTAGAAAGCTTAGAGTTTAAAACCTCAATGAAGTTTCTCATTCCAGAGGTTGATTAGAGCTAAAATCGTCCACAGAGGTCACGCTTTGCTATGTGTTGAGCAGAATGGGTGGTTACAAGCAAATGCAGCCATCTTTCTGGGGACTGAGCAATGCTGAATGCTCAGAAACTGTATCCTGGTCAGGAACTAACATGCAGCTGATCCATGGGAGAGAGCAGTGACATTGTTCTCTTTGTGCATGTTTCTGGGTGTTTTTGAATGCTGACTTTTGGTGGAGGGTCTGTTTTTCAACTGAAATCAAAATTGAGCATTTAATGTGAATGGTAATAAGGAAAAAGATCTCACAAGAGCTCAAACTGTTTCTATCTTACTGACCTGTCACCTGGCCCTGCAGCTCCAGACAGATTAAATTTTTCAGTGATTTGTGGTAGCTGCGCTTTTTTTAAGAACTCTCTAAGCTCCTTCCTTTAAATGAGATCTGTGTTCTTCCTTTTTTTTGGTGCCTTCCTGCCCTTCACTTTTTATTTCAGCTAGCTTTAGATGGATAGGTGGTGCTTAGTATAACAAAGCTAAAATTTTAGAAGGTATTGAATTTGGACAGATAAAAGGTAACATTAAAAAGGAAACATTGGTTGGTTGGTGAAAAAGAGCTGTTGCAGACCTTTGAAATTCCTCAATGCCAGGTTTGTTTAAATATATCTTACAATATACCCAGTGTATGTGTTGTAAATCTGCTTAAAGTTGAATTGATTTTCTTAGGAGTACAACTGCTACTGCTGGGCTATCCTGGGATGATTCCAGCTATAAGGCAGTTGCAGTCGAATATGTCATGGTCATGTTTTGTGCCAGTGCAAAATACTGGTGGTGCTTTTCACTGCCAAACTTGATTTTGAGTACTGCTTGTTTCTTGATGGCACCTCCTTACTGAGCTCTTCTACCATGAAAATGCATGGCAGCATGGTCTGAATGCGTTTGGGTTGAGATTTTGGTTTTTGTGTCTTCTTTGTATGATGATAATGACAAATGTCTTTTATATCTTTTGAGTTAACTCTGCCTTGATTACTCTTATTTTCAGAGAAGAAATGGGGAAGATATTCCAGTTGCTCAGACTAAAAATATCAATCACAGAAGATTTGCAGCTACTTTTAAGTTGCAAGAGGTGACAAAAACAGACCAGGATTTATACCGCTGTGTAACTCAGTCAGAAAGAGGTTCTGGAGTCTCAAACTTTGCTCAACTTATTGTTCGAGGTAAAGCTTTATTTATTTTCATTTTATCCAGTTAAATGCTTTTAATGCCAGTGCTTTCTGCTTACACGTTTTATTTAGCCTACATATACCTTGATCTGAAATGATCATACAAAGATAGCCCTATGAAACTGTCATATGATGAAAGACTGGTTTGCAAATCTTCTTACAATTGCTTTCCATGGAATGCACCTATATAAAACCCTGATCCCAAAGTGTGTGTAATGTGCCTGCATGCTTTCCTGGGAATGCTATTTGTTGAACTTAGGTGCAAATCAGATTCCACTTATACATAGTTACCATTCCCTTTTAAAATCTGTTGCCTTGAGCACACTGGTAATAGAGCAAATAATACATTGTTCTGTTACCTTGGAGACAGGTAGATAAAAAGAGTTGTAAACTTTCACCTGCCCAAGGACTGGGAGCATTGTGGAGATGTTCTGTGATGTTTTCCAACACAGAAGTAAAAGGAAAGAAAAGAAAACTTGCTTTTCCCACTTGAAATTTTCTGGTTGAAATTAATTCAAAAGCTTGCTGATGTGCAACCATGGTTTGTCTGTGGTGTGATCAAGTTGGTGAATTTTTCTTTTTTGCATTTTATGCTCTGGAAACGTGTAATCTTGACTGGCAAAAGATGTGTTTGAACATATAAAATTCAGTTTTCACTTCCAAAATTGTGTGGTCTATGGCCTGGAATAAGCTATTGAACCACTTCTTACCTAATTATGTTACCTCCAAAACTGCCTGTTTCATTCTTTTTTGTGATGAGGTTTACAGTTTTTTAAGTGGGAAAAAGAAGTGGTGTACAAAATCTGTTTGTGGAGCTGCTGCCTGATGGAGGGACAGATTTGGCCAGGTGGGTGGAGGGTCTGACACACAGCTGGGCTCTTGCTCAATTCATTGGTGAGGCAATGGGCTGTGTGCTCAGTTTGGCATCATGTAGTCAGACACTGCATCTGGAATGGGGACAGGGCAAGCAAGTTTGTCCTCAGCTTGTAGAAATAAAAGCTGTGAAGGAAATGCCCTGACCTATTTTTTATCTGGTATTTGCTGGCAGAGGTATTTTCCCTGGGAGACCAGTTGATTGAGGTCAACCAGGTTTTATGGCTACTATAAAACATCAATAAAAATGGGCCTTGCTGACTACACAAAGATTTAGACAACATGTTAAGAGCTTCTTTTTATTCTGTTAGATGCACCTTTTGTCTACCAAACTGCAAGATGGTCTTCATCCTAATAAATTGAAATAAGTCCTGCTGAAGCATGAAAACAGACTTTTGTTGTTAGAAAGGCAGGGCAAATCAATGTATTTATCCAATAAATTAAGTTTTCTATTTTTTTCTCGTATACAATGGCAATAAAATGGTGTTAAGAATAAAAATGTCTCAAAAAATAACCCAACAAGAATATAAAATTTCATAGCACCATCTTTTAAAATGCATCATGTTGTCCTGCTTAGAAACTTAGGTAATTTCATAGATAGCACCATATTTATGGCTCAAAATATGAATTTGATAAGCAGCTATGTATATAGCAGCCATAGCATTTTTTTATTTAAAGGTTGATTTTACTTTTTGTGTGCTTTTTATTGTAAGTACAAGAATTTTAACTTTTTTTTAATATATGTACGCATACATACTTACATACATATATATGTACATATATGCACACACACACACATACACACATATATATATATATATATGTATATATATATAAAATATTTTAAAATGCCCTAAAAGATAAACCTTCCAAAACCATTTTCATCTCTTTGACATCATGGTAGAGAACAAAGATATATGTTTTATAGTTGGATTTATTGCTTGCTGTTGTATTTGAAAAGCAATATACAGTAATATATTTTCTTGTTTGTCTGGATAACCGCTAAATAAATCTTGTTAGCCAAAGAAGCATACCCATACCCTTAGGGATCAGCTACCCTGGTGTTAAAACTGTACTGAAAATTAACCATAATGACAGGTCCTATATCTCAGTGGCACTTTAAAGCTGACATCCTGCTACATGGATACAAAAGATGATAATTTTAAAGGAAATTTTTGGGCCACTGATATGAATTGCCTTTAATAAGAGCTGGCATAGTATTGCCCATTGTCAAAGATGACCCAGGGGGAAGAGTTTATTAGTGCGTTTCCTTCTAAACTGGGAGTGACAGGGCATGCTTGGGGCCCTTTTGTTGCTGTTTGTAACAAATGAAAATTTCACTGCAGAATTCTCATGCTGAAGAGTATTGATCTGTGTGTTCTCACAGCCAGAGGAGGGGGAAAAAAAACGATGAAACACAATTTACTTTGTCATGGCTTTAGTATTGCTTCCAGATAATTCTGAGCAACGATAGGGTCTTTGGTTTGTAGAAGCTAAACTTTATTGACAACAGCATTTATTAGAGAGAGAGGGATGGAGGACAGGAGTTGTTGCACAGTAACTCAAAACCTTGGTGTTTGGATTCATGGCCAAGATATGGATATATCATGGGATATATCTCATGTCTATACAGATGTGTGATACCACAATACATAATACAGGTGTAGAGGCATCTGATACGTCTGATCTGATACAAGTCAGTCTTGATGAATAATGAAAGTTTTCAGTTCTATTGTGTACATTATGTTGAAACATCTTTATTTCATTTTGAGCTTTAGCAGAAGAATTAGTGGAGTTCTAAACTCTATTACAAATGTAGTTACCTGGGAGGGATGGTATACATTTCAAGAACCTGAAAGGGATAACTCAATTACTCTGATTAGTTTTTTGAAGAAGAATTGAACTAGGATAGGATTTCTAATTAAATTATGAGATTTTACCAAAAGTAGTTCCAGTCAATGATTTAATGTCTCACCTTTGTTTAGAGCTGGTCTTCAGCTCCCAGCTCAGTGGCTGCACTGTATTGATTTTTTTTTTACATGGTTTCTATGGCATTGCTATTATTCTTGGATGCGTGCAGAAGGAGTTTTCCCTTTCATCTTCCTTTTACAGGAAGTTTGGTGCTGTCATTACTGTTAGTTTACTTACCCTTCTGAATATGTCCATCTGATTAATTGTCTATTTATGTCTTCCCTGGTTAATTGGCAATTTCTGGGAAGGGAGTTTCTTGAAGTCTTCAGGGACTCCTGTCTCTCCTGGAACTTGAGGGAGATGCCGGGAGGGAGGAACAGTAACTGTGATAGGTAAGAGTGAACAAGAAGCCACTGATGATTTCTTTCTTGTTCACTTGTTTCTTACTTGCTTTTGAGAGCAAGTGTATATCTAAGTCTCTTCTGCTTAGTGTGGAATTGTAGAAATGAAGTACCCAAAGAGATCTCACCTGTGTATATTTGATACATACAAGTGTGTAGCCTTTCCAAGTGACAGTATCAAATGTTCTGATCTTCAGTCAGTAGAGAACTTTGCCCTGTAATCAGTTCTTGTACTGCTTTATTGTTCCATGCTCTTAAAAATGTACTGGAATGTTTCTCTGAAGTTGTTAGTATTTGCCAGAAAAGTTACCTTGTGCATCAAGAAATGAGGCAGTGTCCAACACAGCAGCTGTGATAGCAACTTCTTAGTTGACATGGATTATTAGAAGTGGCTGTGAGATGGGGATGAAGCTGATATTACATTCTCATATGGTTAGTTAATAAATCTTTGTAAAATAATCCAAATTCAGTTTGTCCCCATTTGGAATGTCTTACTCTTGGGCAGCCTTGCAAGGACTGTGAATAAAATAATCATTTTCTTTGGCTGCAGTACAGGGAAGATACAGGTGCTAAGTCTCCTTCTTTTTAATATTCAATTTAAATTTAATTCAATTTAAATATTCAATTTAATGTTCAATATATATTCATGTAATAACAGTTTGTTGCTCTGATTGTCAAAAAAAGGAGCAAACCCTTTTCTTAAATGGTATAAAAATGAATTGCACTTTATGTAAAGTGTTCATATGCTTGCCCAAGTTTGGGTTCTTTTTAAAGTAGCTGCACATTGTTAGAAAAATAACTGTACAAAACTTGATATTATGGTATTAAATGCTGCAAAATCAGCAGGAAATATGGTGCATTTTATTTTATGTAGTGGATCTTGCACATATGATTTGGAAGAAAATGTTTGTTAAAGATAAGGTGAAAAAATAAATGATAAAACCCTCAGAATGTATGAATCAAATGTGGCATTTGTTAATGTGGAGAGTTCTATCATACATCTGGTTCTACTGATAAGTTTATAAGGTTTATTTGAGCCATAAATTACAGCAATTTTTTATAGTTTTACTATGTGATTTTTTTCTTTTTAACATTTCTTCATCCAACCAAAACATCTCTTCTGTGCTAGGTTCAAAGCAAGGGGAGGTCTCTGCCTTGATTTATAGTTGCAATATGGAATTGTCTTCATGCACCTGGTAAATCCAAGTTAGTAACAGCAAAAAAAGGCAGTCTTCCTCTACTGTCATCTGAATGTTCTTCCAAAAATCCTAACTTCTGATGAACTGACTTGTTTCTAGGCATCTCACCTGTTTGTATGTGTTTGTGGATATAATTGTTTCTTGCATTTGATTTGACATTGCAGGCAGTATCTCTTCTAAGTCATCAGGTTCAATTTTTTGTGGGATTTGTGATTATGTTTGCTCTTTTTGTTTACTTTATTGGGCTGAGTTTGCCATCAGAAGCAGTTCCTGTTACACGAGCCTGGCAGTGATTCTTCTGCCTTTTTTATCTGAATCTCTAGGTATTTTATGTAGGAAAACTAGTAATTTGGCTGGTTCCTGGTGATGCTAGAACTCTGTGAAGATAGAGTTTGCCCTTGGCAAGTAATTCTTATGGGAGCATTATTCTTTTTCTCTTACAAGAAAGCTTTGAAATATTTCCATTTGAGAAAGCTGTGGACTGAAATGCACTTTCCAAATTTCATTGGTACTTGATTGGTCTGGAAAAAAAAAGTGAAATCTAAGCTTGCTTCAGATGTGTGTACTCAATTCTGTGACTTAGTTTATTCGTTCAGTATAATAACAGACCTAAAAATATGTTAAGAAGAGCACTAGATTGCAGGTGAAAAGTAAATACATCAGGTAACCTGAATTTATATTCCCTGCTTGCAAATAGACTGAAGTACTTTTATATGAATTTTGCAAAATGCCCCATATTTCTACCTTCCATTATTAAGTTCTCTGATAAATAGGAAATTTGAAAAAAAAAATGTTTCCCCTCTGGTGAAATTGCCTGCCATCATAAATATTAGACAGTTCAGGTTATTAGTGATGCTTTGTAATGTGTTCAGAAATTCAGTCTCCAAGAGACAGTGGCTTTGGACTGTATCTTTGAAAAGCCTTTGGTGTGAGTTTTTCTGAACTCACTGAATTTCAGACCAGAGAGGAGGAAATTAAGGAAAGAGATTTTGCAGTCCAAGTTATTGAAATATATGGGCTTTACATCACTAATTTGCCTAAGTTTCCTTTTGAATCATCAACAGACTTCAGCAGAGGTATGCAAATATTTTATTTGTGTCAGAAGACCCCTGTGGCTGCTACGCTTGGTTCATAAGATGCATTCCTGGAGTATTGATATTAATACTGGTACTCTTTTGGACACTCAGCTCATCTTCAAAATGACTTTATACTCTTAAGTTTCCTCATTAGTTGTAGCCTAATTCTCTCATGGCTGTATCGCTGCAGGAAGAGCAGATGACAATGTCATAATTACTTTGCAGTAGTTGAAAAAATAAGGAAATTATTTTGTGAAGTTTTTCTAAACCTTGATAATAAAACACAAATTATAGTTTGGGTGTATATTTAGGCATAAGCATTCATCAGAAAGTCAAGTAACTCAATCTTTTTATGGCATTCTCTGGTTTTAATTTCTCTACTATATTAAGATCTTATCCTCTTTAAGTAGGTTTAACATGTGAATCTTCCTATTTTTCAATCCTCTGTTTCTCACAGCAGGTAAAGAGGAGCTGTCACCCTGAAGTCAAATCCTGCCTCCTTTACATAAAAAGAATGAAACAAGAATATAGGAAAATGCCTCAGAAAGTTTTATGCTCATAATGAATGAATTGAACCAGATAGGAGTCTCAATTTCATTATACATATCAGAAAGAACAGCAGCTTCACTTTCTGCTCAGGCAACCCTTCTGTGGAATTAACTCTGCTCAGCTCCTTTGCTCAGGCAACATTTGTCTCTGGTTTATATAATTAATAGGTGCATTGCTCATTTCCTTTAGGAAGTGCAGGAAAGCTGCTTTTGCTGGAGAAGCAGGAGAAAATAGTTTTGACCAGTTTTTTCAAAGAAGCCAAAGAGACTGATTCACACAAGGTAACAGAAATGCCAGGTATTTGGCATAGGCTCCATTCCATATTTCTGTGTTGAGCAATCTTGGCTGCACAGGTTTACATTTGAAATGACAGTGACAGAATGGCTGAGATTGAAAGGCACCTCTGGAGGTCATTTGGACCAAACTCCCCCTACTCAAGCAGAATCACCTAGGGTTAGTTGCCCAGGATCGTGTCCAGACGGCTTCTGAAAATCTCGTGGGATGGATATTCTGCAGCCTCCTTGGGCAACCTGTGTCAGTTCTCAGGCACCGTCACAGTAAGAAAAAGTGTTTCCTGATGTTCAGAGGGACCTTCCCGTATTTTGCACTGTGCCCAGTGCCTCCTGTTCTGTCACTGAAAGGAGCCTGGCTCTATGCTCTTTGCACCCTCCCTTCAGGTGTTTATACACTTTAGCAATATCCCCCTGAGACATCTCGTCTCCAGCTGACTCTCAAAGTGTCTCTAATGTGGGCTGGTGCTTTATTGTAGTTCTGATGTGTTCTTCAGGAACACCTGAAACATTTAAGGTAAAGCACACATTTTGCTTTTATATCATTAGACATGAATTTTGTACTGCTTGATATAGGCTAAATTAATACTCTCAATAGGCAAAAGCTAGCAATTTCAGTGTTGATATGCATCTTCTTAATGTATTCTCTGAACTTAAAGGTGACTGGTCTGGATCAGAGCAAAAAGCCAAGTCCTGTAGCTCTGTGTCCTGCCCCAAGAGCCAGTGATTGGGGCAGAGTTATCAGAGAAAAGTCGATGTAGAAGTATCCTTTGCTAACTTAGAATTTTTCTACCCCAGGGGTCTGTGGTTCAGACATCATCTAAGAAAAGGGCAATACCCTCTCAGCCTGGACATAAGTGTTTTGCCTCAGTTTCTCACTCATAAGAATGCAGGAACCAAAACAGATTAATGATTAACTAATTCACTTACGTGGTGCAAGGGCCATTTTCTATTTATAGTTTTCATTGCCTAGTGTATATTTTCCCCTGACATCCATGATGGATGTTGATGCTTTGTGGCACTTTGATTCACGAGTCCAAGCACTATGAGTTCCTCTTGTGTTTTCTGTAAGGCTTCATACTGCCTGCATGACAGCACGTGGAATAGCAAACTCTGTGGAAGTCCTCTCTTCTCTGCTTGCTTCTCAGTGGCAAGAAGCATGATGGGCATACTATTTTCACAGGTGGAAATGAGAACAACAGGAAAAAGAAGAGGAGAAAGGCTGGGTGGGGATGCTGACAGCTAGCTGGATCAATGTTTGCATGGCTATTTCTGCTTCTTTCTGAGAGCTGCTTTTCTGTATGTCAGTGTAGTTGTATTTCTGGGCATCTGATCACATCTAGAATTACAGATAGCTTTTCTTCTGTCATTCCTAATTAGTAGGTGTGGCACTATTTTGTGTGTCATTAGGTGTGATGCTGTTTTGTGTCCTGGAATGAACATGTAGCAGGCCTGGCTGGTTTTCTGATGGCTGTCTTTGACCATGTTACATAAACATTCAGGCAGGAATGTGCTTTCAAAGCAAATCTCCAGAAAAGGGCCCTTCTCTGCTTACCAGGCAGTGGACTGCTACTTATTCTTGTCAGCTCTTGTGGAGACCTTGCCATGTCTTGGTAGCAAAATAAATACAGCTGCAGGGTCAATGAAAATCAGTGGGAGCCTATAATGGGTGGTGATCTGAGATGACCTTGACCGAGTGGCTCACGGTTGCAGAGGAGTTGGCTCTGTGCTGTCAGGTTTAGTGCTGGCTTTAGGTAATATTCCTCATGGGTTTTCTGCCCCTGCAGCAGACCAGGTATTATCAGCCCCCTTACAGGCAGCATAAACTGGGAATCATCTGCTCTGGCAAATTCAGCAAAGCCAAGATATGATGCAGCTTCACTCAGCCTGATTCGAAATGGTGCTGCTGGTGATACCAGAGATGTGGCATCAGTGACTGTGTGAGCGACATCTCACTGTTTAGGTGCTCTCCTATATGTCTGCCATTTTCTCCTGTGCCTCCTTATTGCAAAATGACTTAGGTGAATTCAAACACCAAATAAAGCATTTGGGAAATTAAAATGTAATCACTTTGAATAGCGGGTTTCTCGTTGGACTTTAGGCTTAATGGAAGTCAGTGAAAAGGGAAAAAAGAGGCAAGGGAAAAGCTTTCGGCAGGTGTCACTTTAGGCAGGAAAAAAGAGGATTCTTTGTTTCTTATATCTGTGTTTTATCCAAGTACAGTGACATGAAGATCATTTGCAGTAATGTGATTTTTCTCATCTTAATTAGAGATGTCTCCAGACTGCCCCACTGCATCACTGCTGTATTTCACTTGGATAATTTCCCTTCCAGTATCTGGTCTGTCTCTACATTTATTTAAATCAAATATTTCATTTGAATACTGCAGCTGAGGATGGTCTCTCTCAGTTTAAATGCCACTGACATTACTGTGGAGGTTAAAATATTTACTTAAGTACAGACAAAGTTCCCTTACTTGCCATCATTTTCCGGTTTGGGGGAGGGGAAAACCCCTCTAGGTTTGACATCTCTGTATTGTGCAGAGTTGTTAAAAAGGGTGCCGATGAGTAGATGCATGGTAATGATGAAAAGGGGTGCATTTGGAATTCAGCATAGATGGCAGAAAATGCAGCATGTCAGAGAAGCCATATATTAAAGGGAATTTGAATTGGAAACTGAATCCCAACCTGCCACTGGGGGCATTTTGATCATTTTGATTTATTAAACTTTTATAACAGCATTCAGATGAAGCTGAATTAAAACGCTTAGTCTTGGGTGGTTTATGATACACAAGTCATCACGCTAGTGAAGTCTCGCCGTGATCAATGTACAGTTAATTTAAGTTGCTTTCTTAATGCAGGTGCACCTGTGTGCTTTAGTATGTATTTAAAAATCTAACAGTGTTCTAATGCTGAATCACTGAACAAAAATACAAAATGAAACCACACTGACATTTATTTTCAGCTGCATTTGAGTGAATCTTGCTATTAAACTGTAGTTGAACTGCAGGAAAACAAACTGCATATATATTCTTATACCAATTTTATATATTGATAAATATACACTCATTATAAAGTAGCTAGCAATGAAAATATAAATATTTCCTTGAAAATGGGTCATACTGCTAAAGACATAGGTGCTTGCCTTGTACTGTTCTGACCATCTCCCAGCCTCAGCAGCTGTACAGAGTCTCAGTGAGCACCATCCCTGCAATAAAAGGAAATCAATTACTATTAGAGTGGCACTGCAGGTTAAAGGCATTACAGGTTCACACTCAGTTTTGCAGCAAGGAGATGATACTTCGCTGCAAATGGGGAATGATGCAAAAGATGGATGAGACAGAGTTCAAGGAGCAGTACTGTGAGGGTCTGGCACTATCATTCCAAGCTGTCTCAGAGACGTGATGGATGATTCAGTGGCAAGAAGCAATAATACCCGATGATGAGACATTCGTCTCCAGATCTTGAGCCCACTGCATGCTGTCTACCTGTTGGTGTTCTAGTGGCATAATGATTCCTGATGTGTTATGAAGAGCTAAACTATTGTACTTAAGCAGCTAATTTGGAATGTTGAATTTAGTAACCTAGATTTTTTGCCAGCTTCTAGAAAAGCAAGTAGCATATCAAATGCTCCTGCACATGGTGAATTTAATTACCTCTTATTTATGTGTGGTACCTGTTGACAGGATCTTGTAAGCTGTGCTAATACGATAAGTAATTTGTTACCTCCAGAAATCTCTTTCTATGTGCTCTCTGATCATTATCATGAAACATGATAAATGATCTAGCCCACAAGGTGCGAATGAAAATGAAATGGATAATTTGATTCTATGTCTAAATTGTCGCTGGAAAAGTTGTTGCAATTATAATGAAATTTATCTCGTAAAAATATGCTTTGCAATGTGCCAATGACCTTTAATCATCTTGGCTGAGGAGTTATTTGAAGATAATTTTAAAGAGATTACAAAAAGTTCGCTCAAAGTAGTTTGGATAGAAGTTTTCTTTCTTTCCTAAAGAGTTTTAAATATTTGTCTGCTTAATAATTCATATTGCAGGATTTTTCTGCAGTGTTAATTTTATTTGCAGAATTTTTTCAGAATTATATAGAAAGTGGTGAGAAACATATCTGCCTCTCCTGAAGAAGGGGAAGCTTAGCTACATGCAGAAAGATAGATTTCTTCCTGCTGAGATGCAGTGTTGAATTTGGATGTGTTGATTTACTAGAGAGCTTGTCACTGAGATTGATATGGAACTGCTAACAGGCATGTCTTGGAGAACATTTAAGGAGTGTTATAAGGAAAATGAATGTGTTTCTCTCCCTTGTTCCCCAGGTATGTTCACAGTGCTAATGGCAGAGTCTGTGTCCTACCTCCTTCATGAGGAAGGATGACACTGTTTTATTAGGACTGATATTTTAATTTTCATCTCTTCCCCAAATTTTTTGTGATTTTTATTTCTTTTTAAACTTCTTTGTTTCCAGGACTTCATCTATAACATTTCATGTAGTTATTCTATGTCCATTTACTTAGTCTTTTGGCATGTCTTGTGCTGACAAACATTTTGAGTGTATCGTCCCAGTTGATGTCTGTATATGGTAGCAAGTGAAATTTTTCACTTTCCTGAATTCTTCACGATTAAACAAAAGAGAAAATTTCTATTGATGAGTTTGGGGGTTAAACAGACACAAAATTCAGTGAACAGTTAGGAAAAAGTGAGACCACCTTTTCAGGAATTAAATATTGCTTAGACTTGAATTATATTAGAAACCTTACAGACTAATAAGAATGGTCAGTAGGGATGGTAGGGAAAAGCGTCTCAAGTCAATTTAACATTACACTTTTCCTTCAAGAAAGGAGGATGTAAGTACAAAATATCACAGAATTATAGAATTTTCAAGGTTGGAATAGACCCTTAAGATCATGAAGTCCAACCATCAATTCAGCACTACCGCTGTAACCCCCAAATCATCAACCAGTGCCAGACTTCAAACATCTCCAGGGATGGTGACTCCACCTCCTTCCCAAGCCACCTATTCCAATGCCTGACCATCTGAACAGTGAAAAAACTTTCTTCTGCTATCTGTTATGAATCTCCCCTGTCCCAGTTTCAGGCCATTACCTCTAGTCCTCTCACTGCAGGCACAGCAGGAGAGACCAGCCTTCACCTCACTGCAAACTCCTTTCAGGGAGCTGTAGAGAGTGATGAGGTCTCTCGTGAGCTTCCTGTTCTCCAGACTAAACAAATCCAGCTCCCTCAGCTGTTCCTCATAATCCATGTTTTTTTTGATCCTTCATGAGTCTGGTTGCCCTTCTCTGAAAGCATTCCCTAATCAACGTGATCTGAAGGGTATAAACATTGTGTGGCGCTAGTTTAAGGCTTATAAAGCAGAGATAATTTTTGATGAGTTCTAGTTTTATTAATAATGATTGTCGTAACTTTGTGTGAATTAGTTAATTTGAATAAATAAATACCAGGAAAAATACTTTGCTCAATTTAGAGCTTTTGTCTGTAATTTTCCATAAATGAATGGATTATAAGGTAAATTAATTTAAAATTTACTTAGATGTACCAAGCATCTTATAGTTTGTGGAATCTAGATGAATCTTTTATTAATTTTTTTTTATATTTATATTAGCTTTTAGACTCCTTGTGCCTATCTTGTGGTAGATTCTGTAAGACCTATGGAACTGTGCCTGTTTGGGGATACAAGGTAGAATACTACGAAGTATGAATGCCATATTTATTTTTAGTAAAACTGTCTTACTTTAATAAGCTGGCTTACTCATTTCCTGAGTAGATCAAGAATAGTATATTGTATTGTTTACCTGATCTATTTCACTATCCAATGAAGACTGAGTCTAAAAATACTTTTTTCCTGTTTTGTTTTTTGGTTGTTTTTTTTTTTTTTACCTGAAGTTGCAGTTCTGAGTTTGTGTGAAAATCTCAGCTTTATTCTTATATTGGCATCCTCATGGTAACATAAGCTGTGTTTTTAAACAACTAGAGATAGAAAGACAACCACTTTTGAAGGGAGATAGTGGTAAACTAGATGTTTTTCTTTGGCTTAAAAATTGAGATTGAAGTCTCATGACTTTTAATGCTTGCTTTGAACTTTACTCTGACTTTAAATTGTGTTGACAGCAGCTGGAAATTTCTTGACTAATGATTTATTCTTCAACTTTTCACTTCTCTTGGACTGGATGACTTGCATGTCCTAGAAAAAACAAGACAAGTTTTGTGTGAGCAAACTTGTGATCTATGGGCTGCATCACCAGCCACTGCAATATTTTCCCCACTTTTTATTGGAGATAGAAAGGAGCAGCTGTTTGGCAGTGTAGGAAGCACAGCTTCATTTTAGCAGCTGGATACTTTCAGGGTGCAGTTGCAGTGTGGTTTGTTGTTTTCTTTTGGTTTTTTAATATGTGATGCTGAAACACAGTTCCTGCTTTGAATGTATGCACCATGACACGTGGCTATCATAGTGCACTGAAGAGAAGAAGATATCTGCAAGTTCTCACAAGTATAGATAGCATGCTGCAACCCTCACTTTTGCCAATGACTGCTCTGTTTATTTATTTGTTTGGTGGTTTTTTTCCCTTATTTTGCACCTCTGGGCTTTCTGCAACATGATTTAAGTCTGCCATCTTTTGTGCCCTACATGTTGGTTGCTACTTCTATCAGTGGAGCAGAGAAAATGCTGTCAGGTTGAATGTGCCAATAAATGACAATGAGGTAATAGAAAGGTGATAAAAAAGTCTGTTTTACTAGAAAGAATAGCTCCTTTTCCAAAAGATTTTTGTAAAGGTAATATAATTGGACACCTCAAGAAAAAAATTGGACTGTGTCTGTATTCTGGCTGGCTGCAGACATGTTTAAGATGTTTTAAGTTTAGGCTTACAGACTTCTTTTCTTTCCCAAGGTTTGTCTTTGTTTTATGTGGGAAGCTACCTCCATCTTTTAATTTTAACTTTTTGTTGCTTAAGTTTGTTATCTTCAGCTATTTCCTAATGCCATTTTAAAAATCTGTTTGACCTTCCTCTTGCATTTTTCTTTCAACCTGGCTGCCTAAAGAAATATTTAATGAGTTTTATTTTTCCTGGGAACACCTCCAATACCTACTTGACCTCTAACTAGGTATGTGGACTATGCAACACAAAGAATTGTGCCCTAGTGACACTTCTTTTCCCTCCAAATTGCTGTCATTATCAGTGACATTTTCACAATTAGAAACAAAATGATTCTCCTTTTTTTTTTACTTTCAATTGTTCCAGGAACAGCTTTAGCCTCTTCTTTGAATAATATTATAAAAGGCTAAAGAACTGATAGAGATAACACCGTCTGGCTTTTCATTTAGGCCAAATCAAGTGATGGTTTCAAGAAGTTGACCAAGAAACTTTCTGGAGTTGAAGACAGAGTGGTTTAATTATTGTTTTAGTTTGTCCAGATTTTGCTGCCCTTTACCAAAACAACCCCTAAAGCAGGAATTTAGTGGTATTTCAGTGCTTCCAGGCTGGAACAAAGAATTTTTTAGAAATGTGAAAGGAGGACAATGTTTTTTCTCTGAAACTGAATGTTTCATTCAGATGTTATTGCTTACATTATGAAAAATGGAGGGGACAGGCAGGGAAACATGTGCGCCAAACAGTATGTGCAAAGAGTTACCTTATTAAGGAGACTATCCCCTAAGACATTTGCATCATTAGGACTTCTGATAATTAAGATGAACTATATTTCAGTAAAAAGACAGCCTTCTGGCCAACTGACTAAGCAGATGCCAAGTGGAAGCAAATGATGCTAAGTTGAGCTCTCAGGCAATTAACAGAAATTAATGGACCAGGTACCTACAGTCTGTTTCCTGTGAGTGTCAGTTCAGTGTCTTTGCCCTTCCTGCACTTCCAGCTCAGATGACTTTCAGGGATTTAGCACCTGATGTTTCCTTATCAAAATTTGCTGGGATTTATTACCAATTTAGCAGAGCTTACAGGATTTCTGTGGTGGATTAAAAATTTCACAGGATTCTGGAATTTTAATCGATTGAGTGGGAATAATTGAAGCAAATCTTCAATGACAAAAATCCTGTTTTGACGCATAGCATAATGTTACAGAGGAGCTTGCACTGAGTAAAGAGCTGAAAGCTGTTACCATTTGGTCTGGTTTCAACCTCAACTATGAAAAATGCATCTCCATATTCCCATAATTTATGCAGCTTCCTAATCTGTGAAAGAATTTCTTGCATGTCCTGTTTTTGACTGATTTGTGCTTCATTAGGAGATTCATACATCATCTGTTTATTTATTTGTTCGACCCTTCCTTAAAGATATGTAAGATAGGCATGGGCGATGTCTGTTTATGTGCAACAGCATCTGATGTTACAGTAGAGACATCAAAAGGTATGGTCCTACCTCTCTTTTCCCTCTCCTACTCCCCATGACTTGTTATTTCCTCTTTTACATCAGAAGCATGCTTGGCCCTCTCTCCAGTGAGCTGACTGGGGAGCTAAATTTAAAAAAAAAAAACAAACTCCTGACAGTGTAGAAAGAAGTGGGTGTTTTTGTGTCAAACTAGTTTACTAGTAGTAGAACCTCTGGTCTGGGAAATACGGAAAGACCAGAGAAGAGGTGGTGGTTCACTCCCAACACTGATGCGGTCATTTTGGGTTGGCTTAGATATAATGTTAAACTTCATCCTCAGCCTGCTTTGCAGGTAGATTACACTGTGCTGCAAAAATCTTTGTGCCCACAAGGAATTGTGGTGATTGTTCCTGAGATAAACAGTGTTGTCTTGGGGGTTTTCTTTGGTAGCAGCTTCCTTGTATGAACATGCCTTTAGAGAAGTTGATTTAACAGAGAGGGGATGACAGGAGATACAAGTATGTTCCCTCAAGCCCACATTATCTTGTCAGAGCTGAGGAGATAACCAGATACCAGAATGATAGGCCTTAATGTAATAGGCTAGAATAGAAAACCAGCAGTAAAGCTCATCTTGGGGTTGTTATGAGAAAAAACAGCTGGACTTGGTGTGGAAGAGGAAGAAATTGACCAGAAAAAAGAAAGGTAAATAAAAAGGAAAAGAAAGATAAGAAAAATATTTTGCTTGAACTGGACATTTGGCTTAATTTCAGAATGCTAATCAGGCTATTTAAATATGGAAATACAATAACACTTGGAGTGGCTTTTCAATATACTAATTGTATAAGTAAGTAAGCTATTATGATTTGTAAGAAGTAAGTTATTATGATTTGTATAGGTGTAATTAAAGCATGGAAAAGCAAACATGTCAGTGTAGTTGTTTTATCAGTAGTATTCAATGAATAATAAGATAGGCAGCTATGCACACATCATTGTGCTGCTCTGAGAAGTATTTGAAATTTTCACCCAAAGGAAAAAAAGTGGAGGAAAAATGCACTCTTGTTAAAGGTTTTGTTGAATCTAAATTAAAAATATTCTTCCACTGAAGAAAAAGTGACTGATTGCAATATTAGAAGTAATTCAGGTTTCTCAAAAGGACATTTAAAGGGAGTGAGGCAACCAGGGGGCACTGTAAGGTGTTCATAGAAGAGAAAAGACAATACAAAGGCAAAAATAGTATAGTGAATAGCAAAAGATTATGAACTTGGGTGAGAAAAGTGCCATGAAGACTCATAGATGGAATAACAGGTGTTTTGTGGCTTTTAAATAATTGATTATTATATGGTATAAATGAGGCATGAAGAGAAATGCTTCATTAAACAACTTGAGAAAAATTAGGCAACATATCAAAGGGAAAATGGTTTGGGCTCTTCAGTGCTTTCAAAGGGTACTTTGAGCTTCAGCAATGTTACTGGCCTGCTTCCGTTACGCATTTTTTTACTTTATGTGTTGAAGAGAAAGAAATGATAAATTATTCAGGCCAAGAAGAGTATAAACACCGCAGTAACAGTACAGGTAAGTATTCTAATTACCTTGGAAACAAAGGCAGACAGCAGGGCAAAACATTTTGTTTGGCAGGAGAGGCTGTGTAGAAAAGTGGCAGTTCTATCTTATTTTAAGGTATTTTAATGGTTGTAAATATGGTTAGTATTACTCATGGATTGGCCTGCAATGAGAAGAATTGAGGGAGTTCAAACAAGCTATTTTATTTGCTGACTTCTTACCTTTGCTGATCCTTTTCCCCACACATTAAAATGATGATGGGATATGAAAAAAACTTCATAAGATATATGTGGAATGGCTTAATGAAGGTACAACATAATTATGGTCTTCTTACTGCATCTGTATTATGTTAACCACTCAGGGATGTAAATCAACAGAAAATTAATCACTTTTCAGTTGGTTAGCTTAGATTGCTTTGGCTCTGCAAAGTAGCTTTTGTTTTAAAACCTAGAGCTCTCCATTCAGGCATCAGAAAAAAAAAAAAATAAAAGGAAAGATGATAATTTATAATTAAATGCGAAGGAAATGTGACAT
Source organism: Pseudopodoces humilis (assembly GCF_049639895.1). NCBI lineage: Eukaryota > Metazoa > Chordata > Aves > Passeriformes > Paridae > Pseudopodoces > Pseudopodoces humilis. The sequence continues at coordinate 61,049,084 of NC_142202.1, forward strand.
ATAACCATGCACCATCCACATGCTGAAAGAAGATAGTTGGATCATTAGTAGCTCTATGCTGAGGTCACTGTATCCAATAATGGATTACATGGACTGAAGCCTATGGGTTATTTCCAATATTGTCCAATATTCAATGAGTAGCTTGATAGCTGGCAGCAATTTCTTGTTTTTTTTTTACTTCTAGAGAACATGGTAGTGATATCAGAAAACATTGCTGCTTGGCCAAAATTGTCTCCGTTTAATGAGTAGGCTTATAGAGATGTAAGAGAGAGGCATTCCATATATCACTGAGCATCTAGCAAGCTATAGCTTAAGATTTATTGAGCCAGAGACTGTATCAATGAATCATGTGTGTAATATCCATGACAAACCTTATACAAATTTGTCAAATAATTTCTGAGCTTGGGTTTTTGCCCAATTGGGAGCAATGAGTTCCCACAGTTAGCTCAAGTTATTCATGAAAGAATGTACTCTTTCTGAAGTTGCCATCTATTTTCACTCCAAGAAATAGCAAGTCATTCCATATTAATCAGTTTCATGCCACTCGTCATTTCACAAACGTCTAGCATGTATTCCTTCAATCATCATTCTTTCATGTTGAGTGTTGCAGATTGATTGTCTCCACATAGGAAGTTGTCCTAGGTCTTCAATAACTTCAATTTGGCCTTTTATATGTCTTCTAGCTCATCTGGCAGGAGATAGGAAGATCAGATGTATACAATTTATTTTAGATGAGTGAACATTATGGGTTTACACAGTCACACAAGACATTATGCTTTCTTTGTATTCTGTTCCTAATAATCACTGATATCTTATTTTTTTTTTGTCTGGATTGAACTGACGTTGTCTTGAAATTCCCAGTAGAAATATTATTCCTGTCTGATTATACTGATTTAGAGTCCATAAGGGATTCAAAAGGCTCAATACACTGCTTTGTATTTATCAGCTTTGACTTTGCCATTTTATTTCTTAATTCTACAGTATCTTAATAAGGAAAACACGAAAGGCTGGATGTGACTTTTCACAAAATACCTGCAGCTATGTAGCACAACAGATAAGGCTACTGCTGCTTTAATTGGAGCTATCACTAAAACCCTATGTTTTTATACTGGCATTGTAGGCAGACATATGACTTAGTGAATGTTTAGGAAAATGGTTCAGCCTCAAAAGGAGGGTTGTAGAGACTCCTGAGAATCTCTGAATCTTTAGGGTAAGGTGCTGTCCTTGGAAACAGAAAGACTCTGCACAAATTCTAGTTCCAGTCAGACAAGAGAAATAGATGTGGAATGTCTGTATGCTGAGAGATTAAGTGTCTTCTTTATAATCCTGAATTATGTTCTGAATGCCCCTTTTTATTATCTAGTGCCTCACATGCAACTAGCATGAAAAATCAAAACGTCATTTTTGTAAATGTTTTTTTCTTGCAGTTATTTTCTGAATTCGGATGAACTTTTTAATCTTAACTTTCTTATCTCTTACTGTTTTCCTACACACATACATACCCACCCTTTCCTCTGAAATGCAACCCCAACCTCAGCTTCTCTAGCCCATTTCTTTACAAATAAGAAGGATTTATTTTTAACTTTTTTTTCTTTTTTGTGTATATGCAGTTATTCTTTGGTGCATATGGAGTTACATTTTTAAGTCACTGAATTTAGGAAGGTATAAAATATGTGTGCATGAGATGGGTTTGTAGTACCTCTATATTCTTGACTGTAACTAAAGGTAACTATAAAATAGGCTTCCTGTAGTTGCGTGGCCCTGAGATTATTTGAACATTGGAAAAAAGCCAGAATCGGCTTCCTGCTCAGGATTGCCTAGCCCCTGAATTTTCACTGGCTGAATGTGGGTACTAAGGAGAAGGATTTGCACCCTGAGAATGTGCCTCAGAAATTTGGAAAAGCGTCTGTGCCAAATGGGGAGAACTTAGAGATACAAATCTTGCTGATCGCTGAGTTCTTGGTACAGTGGTGAAGAACTTCTTAGAGGAAAGCTCTAGTGAATTTTGTAAAGAAAAACACTATGTGAAAGGAAAAGGAGAAGGTTTAGAGTATTTTTTTAAATGTCAAAATGTTGTGTTATGGCTTGTAATGCTTGGAAAAAGTTATGTGCATCTATTCTGAACATTTCAGTAAGTCCAGCTTGCCTGTCCCATTACAGGCTGGGGAGGAAGGTGAGTAATAGGTGAAGGCTTTCTTGAGAGCAGGCAAGATTATGTGTATTGAGAAGCAGAAGCCTAAATAGAGTTCAGTGGGGCAGCTTCACCAGTCTTTTGACTGAGTTGACAAAACTGCTTTTTTTTGCCCCAAACTCACTTTTATCAGAGGGATAGCAAGTCCTGTGAGAAAAGCTTCCTGGTGCTTGCAGTTATTTAAAAGCAAACAAACCAGCCAAATTCTTCAAAGAACACTCACACATTAAAAATTTGAGGCAGAACTTTAGAATTCAGCAGGAAGAATCATGACTTTCCTTGCCTTCATCAATAAGAGTATTTAAAATTTCTGAAAAAGTACTCCCAGCTTTGGGTACTGGGGCAAACAGAGTTTGTACCAGCAAGTTTACCAGAGCTTGCCGGTAAAATTACACAAGGTCATTTCCCCACGATGGCATGCTTTTGTTACCATCACTTATGTAAAATGTAAGGATTCCTTTAAGGAATTGCTACTGTCTGTTTAGCTGGTAATATGGTGACAAGTGATTTGTTTTTGTCTCCAAATCTTTTGTAATGTGCTCTTAGGTGCTTGGTTCAATACCCAGAACCAACAGAAACCCAGCCTTTGACAAAGAGCCCGTTACACACAGTCCCTCTAAATGTAATAAACAACATAGGTTACTCGTGCAATCTTTGCAGGTAGCAATTTTCACAATGGTGCATATTATTATAAACTATATTATTACCAGTGGATCTTGTATTTGGAGAGAAAGGCTGTACTGTACCATTTCTACCCTAATAATTTCTTCTCTTATTATTTTTGTAGAGTTGTTGATTTTGTTTGCCTTTCTTATGTGAATACACAAGATTGGTTCCAGAACTTTCATTGTGCCAGCCCAGATTAAATAGATGCTGGTTAGTACCATAGTCAAGAATTAAAACATGAGGGAGCAGAATAAGAAACTTTTTGTGTGTTTTTAAGTTTGCTCATCAAAAATTGATAACTTAGAATGGTTAAAATAAGAAAGCAAAAAAAAGAGATTTTTTTTTTTTAAACTAAATGTTTGTGTCAGTTGAATAAGATGCAAAATTTAGACTCTTTTACTGTACTCAGGGAGTTTCTATTCCAGATTCATATTGATATTTTGAAACTTTTTTGCAACAAAACAAAGATAACAGGCTTTCATCAACTCATATAAAATCGTAATATCTCATAAAGATCTTATTAGCATGCAGAACTGGTGGGGTTTTCTGTTCTGATTTGTTTTTCCAGGGATTTCTTTCAGACTTGTCATCACCCTCAGAATCCATTTGGCAGTGGGGGTGTATGGCAGCTGCTTTGTTACCCTCATTTCACAGGTATTCCTTAGCATCTGTCCAGGTGCTGTGGCAAGGATGGTGGTTACTTTTGGCTACCTCTATCCCCCTGCCCCTTTCTGAGGCTGGCTTTCATGGTAAAAGCAGATGTAGTAAGACAGCACCTTCTTAAAAGGTAGTCTCAATTCTTGCCTTCCCTTTTCTTCTCTCTCAAGAGCCCAAATTTGTGCTTCTGTTTCTCTGCTGACACTGGCTTTTGTCTGAAACCACTGGGAGTTGCTGCAGGGACATAGGAGAGCAGGGAACTTCAATGTAACCCCTGCAGGATCAATTTTAACCCTAAACTGCTGTGAATGTAGTGTAGAGGAGTGACACTGCAAGCAACACTGGTGGTGAGAAGTGGAGGAGTAGGGTTGCCCTCTGCGGTGCGTGTTAGATGACATGTATTTCACATCTGTGATGTAAAACTGTGGTGTAAAAGCCATTTTGGTTTCTCTTGGTTCATTGCATAGATTGAAGGAAGTGTCTCAGTGCCTCCTAAAATTAGTCCCCTTCTCTGTCATTCCAGTGGGCTGCCTTCTGGCATTTTTGGCAAGAAATATTTGGACATGCTGTAATAAGAAAAGTGAAGACATTGCTGGTGGGAACATCTATATGTGTCTTAGGAAAGATTATGAATAGAAAGAGAGGGATTTGAGCAAGAAAAGAGCCCCTCAAAAATAAGTTTGCTCAAAAGTGGTGATGGATTCTGTCATTTCTCCCCCTAGATTTGCATAGGCTGAGCACACACAGAATCCTTCTAGATAAGCATTAATGTTTAACCCTTACATTACCTTGTATCAGTTTTTCCTTTGATGGTAATATTCAAGTGCTGACAGAAAGCTTTTACCATCTGTGAAATGGGATACTCAAGAAAGAACTTTGCAGAATGCCTTGCAAGTCTGAAGGGGAAGGTTTTCTCTTCATCTCTGCCCCCTGTGCATTTGTAAGGTCTTGCCTTAATAATAAATGTGTGACCTGTTTCCCTTCCCTTCCCCTTCCCCTTCCCCTTCCCCTTCCCCTTCCCCTTCCCCTTCCCCTTCCCCTTCCCCTTCCCCTTCCCCTTCCCCTTCCCCTTCCCCTTCCCCTTCTCCTTCCCTCAATGATTTAGCCCATGGTTTAGGTTAATGGTTACAGTAAAATCAGTCTCATATGTTACATGCTTAAAGTTCTGTAATTTCTCTTAAATACAACTGTAAATGCTTGGAAGCAAAGCCATGCCAGCTATTCCTCTCATGTGCAGGTACTTTAGAGTTCAGTACCCTTTTGGTACAAGGATGTGTACAGCTTGTTGCATTTATAGACCGTGATACAGTTTTGAATCCCGTCTCACGATGCTACTGTCCCAAAACCATGTGACACATTTTTCTCTGCTGTTTCAAAGGCATGCAGGAGAGCTGGTGATAAAAAAAAAATTGTGTTAGTGCCAGCATGTTATAATGTGACTTCCAAAATAAAGCATACAGGAGAATTCCAGGAAGTCACCCAGGAGTGCTGTCTGGGTGGATTTTTTTAGCTTTCAAGTTTTATAGATAGGTAGAGCTAGTGAGGTGTAAATCTGTGTTAGTTCTTTCCCTCCCCCCCTATTTATTTATTTATTTATTTATTTATTTATTTATTTATTTATTTATGTTTCACTGAGTTGTATTGAAATGCTTTGATTTTGTTGCAGGAGTTTAAATTTTTTAAGTTTAATTATAAATATGTCACCGTAACTTTTTTTCTGTCAGAAAGTTTCTATATTTAGTTTGTTTGGGCAGTATTCTCAGTGTGTGAGCATGACTACAGCATCAACAGATATAAGAATAATGCAAAAAATCTTTACAATCTCATTTTACTGGACTGGTTCAGACTTAAAATTAAATAAAAAAATAATCCAAGTACTTAGAAAATAAATATATTCCCATCACACATTGCATCACCATGCAAAAGAAAATTTTGGAGTCTCTAAACCAATATTTTGTTGTTCTTCAGTCATTCTGTAATCTCTGATTTTATTCCTTCTTACCATTGACAGCATGTGGATGTGCATGCAATTGCAGTGTTGTAAAATTGCAAAGCCTTGTGGAGTTGAGAGTAATTTTTTCTTGGGAGGTACCAATTTTGAAGAAGGCATTCAATTTGTTCTCAACCTGCTGGTTCCTGACAATGAAGCAGATAAAATATTTCTTTCCAGCAGTAATCTCAACATTGAGATCTCGAGGGCATTACTGATACATGTGGATAATGAAGTCATTGTGATCAACTCTTTGCTGGAGACATTTCTACAGCTGACTCATTTATGCTGGCTGATTTTTTTTTTATTTTTTTATTTAAAGTTTGAATGTCTTCTCATTATAGGCACCTCTTTTTCTTACATTTATTCATTTTTCCTCTAGGAGTGTGCTGCATAAATGTCTTTAACACAATGCAATCTTTTTGACAAAATGTGTCATAATCTTCTAATTGATTCCCATAGTAACATAGCCTACTATCATTCAAAAAATAGGCAGGTGTCCTGATCATAAATTGTGTAGAGAGATGATATATTCCAATTTTTAGACAGACTCTTTTTTTTTTTGTTTTTACATGTAAGCTGGTCATGTTCTTAACCTTGTTTACAGTTTCTGCTGACAATGCTGAAGCTGCACACTGTTCCTTTACTTTAAAGGAAGATAATAAAATGAACATGGTGGTGTTTCAAATCAAGGTGAATAAAATGCCACGGTGATGCATAGGATATAGCATCACTATGCAGAAGTTAGCAGTTTTCACTGTTGAAATAATTCCTATTTCAGCACTTTAGGTGGTCACTAACTGCCACGTCACCTAAATTAAATACATTTTAGCTGCATGAGCTTGCAGACTTTTTTGTATCTATGACACAAACCTTATATATTAGGTGCTCAAAGCTAAAACAGTACTTGAAGTGAGCTTGTGACATACTATTCCTGTTTGTGGACCCCAAATTAAAGATATTATGTTGAAATATGTCAGTACTCTACCTAAGGCAGTATTGTGAACTCACTGTTCAATTTGTCGTTTCTGTTTGTTGCTGTTTTTTCTCCAGTGACTGATTCTCTATGTAGTTACCTGAATTTCAGTGTTATAGATATTTATTTTTAATGTTTATATAGAATTGATCCTTTTATTTTTTCCATTTCAAGTAATAAAAGACAATGAAAATGGTCTTGCAAACTCTCTGAAGAGAGTTAGATAAATCACTTGGTACCCCCTGGTCACTAAGCCATTACTTAGAATGATTTCTTTTGTTCCAGACAACTAACTCTCTTAATTAAAATGTAACATTTTGTAGGTATTGTGTCTCAACCTCTGGATTAGCAGCTAGTTCCAAATACTGTGCAGTTGTGATAAATTCTATTTTCTGAATTCACAGAAATAAAGTCTGCTCAAGTGGAATTAGAAAGAAAAAAAGTTTGAGAAAAACCTTTATAGCAGAATTGTAGATCATGAGCTGTGTAAGTTTCTCCATGCAGCCACCATCACTTATGGTCACAGGACAGCAGCTGAGATAAGTTGGAATTAGTTTTTGATTGTGTTGGAGTTTGGTTTGGTTTCTTCTTTGGGTTGTTTTTTTGTTGTTTTGTTTTGTTTGTTTGTTTTTAAATAAAGACAGGCCTGTAGCTATAGGGAACACTTTACTGTAAAAGCCTACTGATTTCTACATGAAGAAGTTATTATATGGTGTAATATGTCAAAGTTAGTTATTTTTATGAAAAAGTCCTTTCTGCCTTGTCATCAATATAGTGCCTTCTCCAAGCTACCTGTAGAAGACAAAGATGGGAGCAATATAAATTTTCCTATCAGAAAAAAAAAAAAATTAACAATGTACAACTGTTAACAATGTAGAAAAAGAATGCACCTGTTAAAATGAGTTGAACTTGATAAGCAGAGAGACATTTTTGTCCACTGTGTGAAAAAAAAAAAGAAAAAAGGAACAAATTTTTTAAAAAATGGTAAATTGAGTTTATGAACAAATAGAAAATCTAAGCCATGGATTGGAGAATTATTAATTAAATGGCCAAGGTTTGTGAGAGCTCCAAAAGACTTGCAGCTGGCTGGGTTTTCACTGTGTTAATTTCTCAGCAACATTTGGTCTTGCAGTAGTGGAGGTGATTGTAAAACTTCTCTCAGGTGAGTTATTTTGAGGGTTGCAGATGTTTTAAGAAAGTGTGCTTTCCTGCAGCCTCTGCAGTGTGCCCTGCCCAGCAGTCAAGCTCATCCTCCTTTATTCTGATGTTTGTCAGATGCATTTTGGGCAGGAGTAATCTATGTAGCTGATGTATAGTATGTCTGGCTGAGAATAAGCTTGCACTTACTCTTCTCCTTTGTCACAAGGAGAGCTGCTGAGGTGAGAAAAGGAAGTACCACTATGTGGTGTGCAGGCAAGAATCCCATGAGCTAAGTCCCTAATGGCAGCATTTCTCACCTAAGGCTGGGTGCACCTATGAATTGGGTAGTTAATATTGTCCTGATGTAACTTTGTTTATTGAACTTGCTATGTGAAGTCTGACCAGTGGTTAGAAGGTCTTGGAGCAATGTAGACCTAGAGGTGTGTTTTTAATAATGCTAAAGAGGAAAATATGCCACATTCTTGTTTTTTTGGCTTTGTGGGGGGGAGTTTTGGTCTTTTTGCATTTTCTAGGTTTTGGAAGCCAAGGAGAGTGCTCATCTCCCATTACTGAATTGTCCTCAATGGGTTGCACAAACTATTCAGAGCGTAGGGTTTTGTGGTTTTTTATTTGCCTTCTATGTGTTAGTCAGCAAAACCACTACGGACCAAACTGCTCACTAGAGATGGAGTGTATAGGGTGACAGACTCAGCTGTGAGTGTAGTCTGACATGCACAGAAAGAGAAAACTTAAGATCTTGTTGGAAATTTAAAAATAAACTGCAGAGGCTTTCTGTGCCTTTAAGGTTCATGATACCTCTGCTGTTCATCAGGTCTGTGCTTTCAGCTTGGCATCCCTCAATCCTCTGCATTAACCTGCTTTTTAACTGAGCAGAGGAATTTCTTATCAGGCAAGTACTGTTTTCTGTAATGCTTTCCCCTTAGTTGGCAAAGTCCCTCGTTTGTGTTAATACACCTTGTATTGGTGCTGAGGAGTGACAGGTCTTGTCAGGCTGCTATCACTCTAGAAGACAGCCAGGTGTTCTTGCAGACAGGCCAAGTCCAAAATAAACTTATTTGTCTTAAATTCTGATGGTTTTTTTTCCCCTCTCAGAGCAGTACTTCCTTACAATTTTGGAGAGTTGAATGAAATATTTCTAGTCTGTATTAAGATATGCCACATGCAGAATGATTTTTACAAAAAAATTTTAAAAAATAAAAAACAGTGTTTGGGCTCAAAGCCTCCATGGTTTGTTTTTATTTTCAAACTGTTCATAATTAATTTTGTCACCTGCTTCATGACCGCATAATTTCTTTCAGTTGTACTTCTTCAGAGGCGTAGGTATGAGAAACATCTTCTGTTTTCCCCACAACTTATAATTAAGAGACTGCAGAATTCCCTACTGTTACTGTTCTTCAGTTTCTATTCTCATTGTTCCATTTGTGGCTCAATTCCTCTATTTGAATTTAAGTTTTCGGTCACTACATCTTCTTACTTCTTTTTTTTTTTTCTGTGGGATTAACCAGCTTTTAAGACTGAGAATGTTGTTTCCCTGCTAGTACTTGACTGCCATAACTTTTTCTTCTAAATGTCATTCATGTTCTCCAAATTTTAAACAAATATTTATACTTCTTGGGGTCTTCAATACTTTTTAAACACACAAATCTCTAGAGCAGTATGTAATCTTCCATTACACAAAGAGTACTGAAGCAGTGTAGCTCCTGCAAGGAATTGACACCCTGCTTCCCCATGCCCTTCTGCCCCTATGCCATGGGTCTTGTGGTACAACTTTGCCATGATACATCCATGTGCAATCAGGAGCCCGGTGCAGAGGCACACTTCTGTACAGGTCCAGCTCCTGGCAAGCAGGGATTTACCTACCCCTTACCCCTTGGGTGTCTCAGATTGCCTGGGTGTGTCTCATGCTTGTGCTGTAACTATGCACAGCCAGTGTGGGTCAGGCACTGAACCTCAGTGCAATTCAACTAGAAAACCAGAAAGCTTGTAAGAAACATTTAGACACGCTTAAAAAGCTTTGCAAGAAATCTTCCTAGAAGAGGAAGTGAGTTTGATATAGGTGGGAGCTGAGTCAGTCTTGAGTCATTTGTGGAGAAATCTTTGCTATACTCCCTCAAACATCCAGTATTAGCTGTATTTACATCACTTTATATTTTTGTTTCTTTGAATTATGACATTTTAAAGGAACTTTGTATTCTTTTGGTTGGCCTACTTTCTTGATAGTTTTTGGTGTAATTAAAACATCCATTTTAATTTCTGAGGAGGTGAGGCTGATGTTGGGTTTCCTATAATGAATGAATGCTTTGTTATACTTGTAAAAATTAAGCTTTTTATGATTACCCTTGTTGTGTGTATTAGGTTAAGCAGTTAATACTCATCAGCATACCAAATGTATGGCTTGGTGTGAGATATTTCACAGAGCAAGCTGAACATGCAGTCACAGGGGGAAAGCACAGTGTGTGCGTGAGTGGAGGGACTTGCAGGCTATTCCTGCACAGCATTAATGTGTGCAGGTCCTGTACAAGGCACGAGTGGGCTGAGGGTGGATGAAGGCATGCACCTGTTCTGAGTGTTCTGGCAATGTGGTGACCAGCCCTCCCCTCCCCACCTCTCCAAACCCTTCTGCTGTGTAGCAAAAGTCTCTTGCAACTGGTACATCTAATGCTCAGCTCTTGTAAAAATATTTATAAATAAGATTTTATCAGGCATGCATCCAGTATTAGCTTTTCTTCCAAGATGGAACCATATGTAGAATTCTGGTTTTGTTTTGTTTTGTTTTGTTTTTTTTTTTGCTTTGAACTGATCATTAAGAGTATATGATTGCCAATAACATACAAATGAAACTACCTTCCTTTGTTTTAAACTTAGGAAGTGTTTAATCTTGGAGGGCAATGTAGTATCGTATGCATATGTTACTTGAGAATATTGGAAATTTTATGTATATTAGTTACTGTACTAATAACAATAATGACCTTTTCTGGTTGATTTCTTCGGCCTGTGAGTGCATAATTATTTGCATAGAATGTTTCATATTAAAAATATGACACAACCACTTAACTGTAGGAAGACTCGTTGAGGAGGTTGAAGCTGCATGCTTATTCTAGTCATTGGTGCCTAAATATCACACTGCATTTAATATACAATGTCATATACATACTGATGTGAGCATAATGTACTGCTAGTAGCTCAGCAGAATGAGAACTTAGTACTGATGAAATGTCAGTCTTAATTTTTTATTACTTTAGCTGTGGGCATTTTATGTCAAAACCAGAGCTGACCAAATACTGCAACATGCTATGCATGAAAACACTTTCATTTATTTAATGTCTTGCAGATGTAGAAGTGATCTTTTAATATAGACTTTCTGAGATGTTAGATGAAAACTAGAAGGGATTTCATCAGATTTAACACATTTATACATTGGCTAAAAGTATAATCAGAAAATGAGTCAGTAATTAAACTAGTTACATTGGATAAGGGATCTTAAATTTTCTGCTTAGCAAAGGAAGAAATGAAACTCACCATGCATGGTCTTTGATCAAACATTGTAGTGTATCTTAAATACCTTTTAAAATTGTGATTCATCTGGTGAATTCAACTAATTATGAGTTGAAATATTTTTTCATAGATTATTGTTTAGAACCTTATGGCTTTTCACAGAGAGTTCATGGCTGAGAAGAGGGGAACTGAGCTCAAGAAAAATTGATTGCAAGGAATACTGTGTGCCTTAGCCATATCTCCCCATAATAACTGAAGAAGGTGGGTCCTTTTTGGCAGAAATAAAGGACACAACTCTCTGGTTGAGTTGCAATGATCAGGGCAGGGAGAGGGTGGAGTGACATCACCATGCTGCCTCACCTGGCTTTGGATCTAGGTGACTGGAAGCCAAAAAATGCATCTGAGTAGGGGCTACCTGCATTGGAGCAGATGGACAGGGCCAGGCAGGAGGCAAGCTGCTGTGGTGGGTACCTAGTGAGCCTCAGCTTCCTCCAATTCTACCTCTAATCCAGGCTCAGAACATCTGAGGCATCACCTGGCTTGACTGAAGCTGAGTTTTTGTGTTGTTTATAAGCCAGGACAAACTTCTGAGAGGGTGATTTTTTTAGGGTACCTTTTCATGCATCTTCTTTTATTTTCATGCCTCATATAAGAGGTTTTTCATTTTTGGCAGACTGTCTTCTCAGGGCACTCTGAAACTAGATTATTTACTACAGGTGGACCCAGATTGCTGGGGTAAAAAAATCCAGCCACATATACTTCCTTGAAGGACGTAAATTCTATTTTAAAACTCACTGAAAGAAAAGTATTGTTGATATGTGTGATATTTTCTATGGGAATCACAACCAGAACATTAATAATGCCTTTGCTCTATCTTTTTTTACCTATCAGTGGCAAATTTTAAACTGTAAAAGTTTCAGGTTGCTGTATATACAAAAGGAAATTGTGATTTCAAATTATAATTGGAGATGTGGTTATAGAATAATGAATGGAAATAATTAATAGAAAGCTAATTGGGTAACATCAGAATAGTTTATCCTGGTATATTGGGATTGCATGCTTCAGTTGATACTTAGTGTACTTTTGGGATTTCTGGTTGCACCTCACCTCTGGTTCTGATAGTATATTGTATTATGAAGAATATTAATAATGCTGCAGAACAATTACTTGTTCATTTGCTAACTGATTAAAATTCATGCATAATTTATTTGAACTGGGAGAGACTTTATAAATAAGTCTCCTTGGCCTCGAGAGCTTAAAAACAAAATGTGTATGCTAATGTAAGAATGTGCTTTACTTCTTAACATAAAAACTTAATAGGCGATGGTCTCATTAATGTGAGGTTTTATTTGTGATAATCGTGCTCTTAATCAAAGTGTATACTTCTAAACATAGCCATATGTTTTAGATGTTTATAACTTGGAGTTGGTAATGCATAATGCTCATCAGTGATGATGTTTTCTGCTATATTCAGTGCTATACACTGACCTTAGAATGCATTAGTTTGACATTTAATATGTTAGCTCCACAGTAAATAAACTGCCCTCATTATGCCCAGCTGCATTTCTGAGCTTTGATGCAGGTAGGGATCTAAATTAATTCATAAGCACATATATTGCCAAACAAGGGTAAAACATGAATAATTAATTGAGGTACTTTCTATGGTTTTGCATATCCTGGAGCAGAAGTGGAAACACCTTGGAGCATTCACCTTTCCACTCTGGGAGGAAAAATTCAGCTCCCATTACAGCCATTATGACATAGCTATGGACTCCTGGTCTCCAAACTGAGTGGTTTGAGAAGCAGCTAATTTAGAAAAAAGCCCGCAAGATATGTGCCAAAATCTGGAAAACTTGGTTGCTCATAGAGCTGGTTTGGGATACACTGTTTGGAGCAAGCTGTGGTACCTGGAAGGGAAGCTTTGCTGCTGGAAATAGAGAAGCAGGCAGAACCAGGGAGTCAGTAGCTGAACTTCACCATGCAGGGCAGATGGGACGTCAAAGGAGGTCCACCACTCCCTACCATGTGCTCTGTCATTGACACTGGTGGGATCATCCCTGGGAGGCAGAGTACGTGCAATGTGTCTGTGTCTTAACTTCTCTTGTGTAGACTGTAAGGGTCCCCTGCTAGGGAAATCTTATGGTCTGGAGTTAAAAGTTATTTTTAATATACTGGCCATGAGATCCCCTCTACCTGCTCAGAGTTGCTGATTTGTTCTGCATCGCTGCTGTGTTAAACCCCTGTGTGCTCTGAATTTAGCATTGTTGCCTAATTAACTGAAACAAATTAGCTGAAATATGAGCCATCTGGAATGAAAATGAACCTTCCATGTTTATCACTGAATTCATTTTATTAGAAAAATACTTGTTGCTTGTGATTGTTTCTTAAAATAAATCATGCTGAGGCAATGTTTCTATGTTAACATTTCTTAGGGTAGGGGGGACCACCGCTTCCCATTTGGTCTGTCATTACCTTTTTCACATTGCAGCTGCATTGAAATCTGTAGTCAGGCAGAAGCTGATGAGAAGAGGGGATGACAAAAGACATCTCACATCCTATTGTTCACATTTCAAAATCAGTAGTAACTTACTAAAGAATAAAATATTATTGTTGTTGCCATATGTTTTTATTTTGTCATTCTCCTGGCAGCTTTGCTCAGTTCTGAGTATTCTAAATGCATGTAATAGGCATCTGTATCCTTTTCCCTAACTACATCCAGTGGATCTCAGATTAACTGCACTGATACTTATTTTTAAGAATATTCTGTGCAGGGGTTGTGTATCATCTCTTGCAGTCCTTTCTATAAGGAAAGTGCAAATGTGGCTTCAGTCAATAAAAGAAAATGTCAAGTTATTGGTATAGTAAATGATATAAATGAGCATAGTTTTTTTTTTCAGAAAAAAATCTCAAGCAGCAGCAGTATATAAATCAGACAGGATTTTGTGGTATCCAGCTGAGATTTTTAAAAAGAAAATACAGCATTGAGCAGATATCAGTTGTGCACCACTCACTTCCATCAGCTGAAATTCTCCTCAGCTCTTCTTCACTGATGTCAGTTTGAATTTGTTTCTGAGGTCTGGAATCTTTGCTGACCAAACTCTGACAACTTCCTGGGTAGAGAGCCTTCCTCTGAGTGGGCTTTCCGGCTTATGTTTTATCTCTGGCTTGTTTTTTGTCTCCCCTGCAGAGCCGCCTCGGCCGATAGCACCCCCGCAGCTGCTGGGCGTTGGGCCTACGTACTTGCTCATCCAGCTGAACGCCAACTCCATCATTGGGGACGGCCCCATTATCCTGAAAGAAGTGGAGTACCGGATGACGTCTGGGACTTGGACAGAGACCCATGCTGTCAACGCACCAACCTACAAGCTCTGGCACCTGGACCCTGACACCGAGTATGAAATCCGGGTCCTGCTCACCAGACCGGGTGAAGGTGGGACGGGGCAACCGGGGCCACCACTCATCACCAGGACCAAATGTGCCGGTGAGTGTTGCTCTGGAAAAATTAACAAAAAACCCAGATCAGTAAGAATTTGCTGTGTCCTCTTTGCCTGGTCATTGTCTAGGTTGCTAACCCTTGGAGGGTAAATTAGGAGGCGGGAAGCTGAAATCTAAGAAACCGTTTTGCTTCTTATCACGTAAGGAAGGGGACCTCTTGGTTTCTGGAAAGTCCTGACCTCCTTCATGTTACTTCACCTTCATATTTTCAATTACATTTTTAGTAAACTTTGCACATAAAGCAAATTGCATGGGAAAAAAGGATATGTTTAAGAAATAGAATAGTGCAAAAAAATAAAGTAGTGCACTTCTGCATAATTTGTCTTTTCCCAAGCAGTTATGTATGGCCTGGCAGAATCTCCAAGAACTAAAATACAAATACTAAAATCTCTAGCTATGACTGCTCTCCAGGGAAGTGGTCACAGCAGCAAGCCTGCCAGAATTCAAGAAGTGGACAATGCTCTCACACTGTTGGTGACTCTTGGGGCTCTCCTGTGCAGGACTAGGAGTAGGACTCAATGATTATTGTGGGTCCCTTCCAACTCAGGATATTCTATGATTCTCTAAATTGTACAATACAATTGAAAATACAAATAGAGTTTTTTCTACATTATTGACTACTATCACCAAAATCATGTACTGCTGAGCCCTGCAGTCTTCTTTCTGTTTCTTAGAGTGCCCCTGCATGGCCAGCACCAAGATTAAGCACTGTCAACTTGAGTTATATGCTGTTCCTTCTAAAGCTACTTAAAGTTATTTTAATCTCAGCTTTCATAAGAAGAAAGATAATACCTACATCTCATAGTTGCAGGGGAGAAAAATTATAAATTTGAATCTCAGACTGTGAGGAAAATAAGCATAAATTAAATTGTGGTGTTTTCCCTCCTAGTCTCAGGACTTCTAGGGCCTGACAGTATTTTAAAGTTGGCACAGTATTATATTTTAGCAAAGAGTGCTGATAACCATCTATTCAAAATAGCATTAATCAGAAGGACAAGCTGGTGTCTCAGGTTTCCATGTCTCATGTATGTATGTGGTTTCCATGTCTCATGTATATATGTGCATATGTGAATCAGAAATATAAATAGTTTTTTTCCACAAGTTGAAGGCAGATCTCTGATTGATGACCGCTCGTTTTGTTTACTTAAGGAAGAGTATCAGGGTCTGGATCAGAAGCCAGAAATTCTAGCAGACTAGATCAGTGGGTATGAATTCCAGAAAATTAGCGAATCTTTTTTAAAGTTGTTCATAGTACTGTCAGAAGCTGATGCACAAAGCTGGAGTAAGACTAAAGTTAAGGCATCTTTTGGAGTTCAGGATTGTTTTTATAATTTAGACTGTCTTTCCAGTAAAGATCTACGTGTCTATCTCAGTTAGGGTGTCAGTCTTTGAGATCTAAGTAAGGTTAAAGTATTGGTTTTTTGCACAGAATTGGTTTAGACATTCTTCTGAAAAAGTAGAAATTGGAAAACTGCTTCTGTTTTAAAGAGGCTGAGCCGAGACTTACAAATTGAAATGTTTAGGTTGTTTTCCAGCACTTGAAAAAATGTAACTTAATTTACCCAGGTTGTGACAGAGTAAAGATTTTTAGTGGGAGAGGAAATAATGAATTATGTGACATATTTTTAGAGGCCTGTTAGGGAAAATAATTTTATTGTGGATGTGTTTTTATTTTTAATTATATATTTTTTTAGCATAACACTCACATGTAAGGCTCCAAAATCTAGTCTGGCTTGAGAAAAAAATTCAACTCAATTTAATACACTATGAAATTAAGCAGATTAAAAAAACACTTGAGCAGAAAATTCTGAACTTTCTGTGACAGCATTATCTTAATAATAATAAAATTTCAAGCTGTTTACCTTGCAGCAAGACTGATTCTTTCTATTCCATTAAACTGAAGGCAAATAATTGTTACTATTAGCTCATTTCAGTTAGAAGAAGGTGTGCAAGCAAGGGTTTGTAAAAACTGAAATATTTTGCCCAGCATCAAAGATAAGTCAGGGACAGAACCAGATTGAATGCCCTGCTGCCTTCTCACCTGTCTGGAAAATGAGACAGACCTTCCTTTTCTGCGGTGTTCTCCCAAGGCTTCTGACAGATACCTGCAAGTCCTCATCAGTGTGATTTTCTTGATTGTATATACTTATATTTTTCTTGTAAAAGGCAAATTATAAACATAAAAATTAGTCTCTTCCAAAGCAAAGATTTATAAGAGAAGGCAAAGGCAATAATGGAATATCTCACCCTGCAGTCTCTGCTGCTGCCGGTATTGTACCAGTGACTGGCAGGTGATTTACTGTGCTATATTAGATGACATCTCTGCAGCAGTATCTTCTTTCTGGAGTTTCTTCAATTATTCCTAATTCTCATTTCTGACAAGCTCACTTATTTTTCAGACAGATACTTTCTTTTCTGTCAATGTTCTTTGTCAATTTTGCCTTTCCATAAGTTTTATACATACTAGTTCAAATTCTGATGCAAGTTATAATTGATTATCTGCTCAGTATCAGATGGAATAGTGGGAAATAAATGAATTTTTAACATGAGGTTTAACTGCTCTCTACACAGATTAAAAAGTGTGCATTAGTGAATGTTGATCTGATGAGATTGTAAGGATTGAAGTTTACACTCCAAGTAGCAGCAATAGCAAGCTCCCTGAAAAAATAATGAGAATAAGCTAGGATTCTGCTCTCTGTTTGTTTAATGCTTAAGCAAAATCAGCATTTTTTCAGATGAAGTTTAAAATACTTTCTTCCCATAATTCATTCAGTATTTATAATTTCATTATATTTCTTAATAACATACTATTGATCAGTTGTCCTCTGCTTTGCTGGAGATGTATTCTACTCCTTAGTGATTTGAGTGATGATCATACTTACCTCATTGTCATACATGCACTTTCATTATTAGATATTTAGATCATTTTCTGTCTTCCTCATAACAAAACTAGTGTCTGGTGACTCATTTACTAAATGTTTCCACTAATGCTTAACAAAATTGTTCTTTAATGATGGGATAATTCTTCCACTAGTTAAGTCCTCTGACAGCCTGTTTGTCTACTCGGCATTTCCCAGGTAATCTTTCCTGTGCTGAAGCCAAGGCATTTTGTTAGATGTGTTGTTTTATCAGTCTGTGATTAAAGAGAGCTCTGAGCAATCAAACATATGAAACCACTGAGTATTTTTAAATGGCTGAAGACTGAAACATCTGAAGCAAAACACTATTTTCTTACATTATCCTCTGTAAGAGCCAGGTGTGTGCTTTGTTATTTCCTCTTCTAAGCAGCACCGATGTTGATATGATCAAGGCATTGTGTTCTCAGCTGCTGATGCTGAAGGGTACTCCCTCCCCCTCGGTCCTCACAGGACACCTGAGTTTTATTTCATTCTGACTTCACCTCTTGCCTGGGGTCATTGCTCAGATTATTCACTTCTCCTGGATTCTAACACCAAAAGGCAGAGAGTAACACTTTAACCAGAAGTAATCCTTAAAGCTGTTTGCTGTGGCTCTGGGGTGTGTTGTCCTTCCTAGCATATCCTCTGAGTTATTATTGCCTTTCTTCCCTTGAGGGGGTAGGAGGAGAGGGGCAGGGTTTAGAAAATACGTGATAATTGAAAATTGTCCGCTTAGCCTGCTTTTTCAACTCTAAATTAGAAGTTGTTCTCTTATGTTGGCTGCTGCTTCTGAGTAACAGCTCACAGCTCAGTTTTATGATTAACTGATATTTTAGCAGCAAAGGAGGTCAATAGTTCAGCCTGTCCAGAGCTTAATATATGTACACAGTGGAATTGCTTGCTCCTACTTTACTGAAGTTCAGCACAAGGGTGTGATTTTTCAGAAAAGCATGAGGAATTGTAAAACAGTTGGAGAAAAGAGTGCTATGTGTTTTCACTCTTTTTTGGTTTCGATAATGAAATGAGTAAGGGCAGGGGGGAAGCTTTATAGCTTTAGCAGAGCTGAAAGGAAAAATATTTATCAATGATATTATTATTATTACTATTGTCATTATTGATATTTCATTGATCAAAATCATTATCCATCACAGAGACCTGATATTGGTAACAGTTAGCCTCAAGGCACGAGAGCAGGAGATGCTGGTTCAGCCATGCAACGCGGACTCATGAACACCTGCGGTTGGAGGCTCAGGAGTTGGGCTGCTTTCTGCTGCCTTTTCAAATGCAGAATGTTTGTGTACAGTTTCCATGTGTATTAATTTCAAAAACAGTATACACAGAGTACAGGATACTTCTGAATTCTCCTCTAAGAAACAAGAGAAGCAAAGCATGGAGAAATATTGAAAAACAAATGCAAACTCAAAGGCTTTTGATCATTGTCTTGGAATTTATAACAGAGGGACCCCAGAGAGGTTGCCACTGAAGAAGTGACTCTGCATGGCCATCTGGAGAGCTAAAGTTTTGTTGTGGTTACATAAAAATTGTAAATTATTTTTAAAATGAGTGGAGTGAGAGGGACATTGCAGTATAGAATCTACATGTGCTGATGTGGGATGTGTACAGTGCTACTTCACTCAGTATTTGTTGGCTTTTACATTTGCAGAGACAATGCAGCAGGTTCAGGGTGGGGACCTGGATTTGTAAGCTTTGCTGTATGCTATACAAGGGAATTTAGGATGTTGGAACATGCAGCAATGTGTTTATAAAGTTGGGTAGAGTCAACATCACAGGAGGCTCCTGGAAATACAACACTGAACAGATAAGCTGTGCTCTTCATTTGTGTCCCTTGCAGTAGTGCAACTGCAATTGGTTAAAACTTTAAAAGCTAATAAAAATACAGACAAGTGCATAATTTTCAACCATATTTTTTTAATGGGGACAGAGAAAAATATTTACCTTTATAGGAAAACAGCTGTCTTCATGTTTTGAGCAGAATTTTAATCTTATTTCTCAAAGTATTATTATTATGTACTTAGTCTATAGCTTCAAAGGCAACATGAATATATTTTGAGTGCTTAAATTATGTGTTTTTATTACTCATATTTTTGTTGTTTACTATTTGAATGCATTTCAAGGATAAGCTAAAGATGAACAACTTGAAACTAAATGAGTATGATACTTTTAAAAATTATTTTACGTTTGTCATTCCAGAAGAGCCCTCATTACACCAATATTTATAAGTTGCTGTTGTTTTTACAAATGTGTTTGTCACTTGTGACTGTTTCTGGGCTTTTGGCCAGGTAGTAATTGGAACCATTTAAGGTCTTGCTCTCAGATTCCAAATGCACCAGAGTCTTGTTCCATGTAGGTTTACCAACTGGGTATGGGGAGGTGGAGCAGGGAGATATTAAAACAATGGAAAAAGTCTGGTCTAAGGAGCTTTACCATATTCCCATTAAGACTGAATGCTAGAATTGTTACTGAGAACCATCCTGATTTGGGCCATCATCAGGCACCAGCAACCATGCTCTGCTTATTGTGCTACTTTCCACTGCTGAGATACCCATACCACTTATAGAATCCTAATGATGCTTATATCCCTGAGAAAGGAGTAGTGCAGCTGACTTACCTAGCATGAGACCAGGCAGACTGCCCAGCCAAGTTCTTGCAGATTGTGTAAATTAAGCATGGTATCCTCTTTTTCAAAGGAATTTAATGTTGATGACTCAGTTGAATTGGCAGTAAACTGCAAGTTCAGACACCAACTTCCCCTAAATTCGTTTTCAACTCTTTTATTGTTTGTTCTATTCAGCCTTGTTAATATCATTTATATGGTACTTGCAGCTGCGAGTTCCCTCTGCACTAACTTGAAACTTTCTTCCTGGAACATTGTGAGTGCTGTGAGTGGGCAGGGAGGGACAAGTAACCTACAGCAGGACATGGTTGTGGTCATTGGCACTCAGCACACTGGGCAGTCAAGGTTTTGTGGAAAAGACCTTGGTTAAAGTTACTGGCTCTCTTTCTGGTGAGGGACACAGGGTCACTTCACTTGCCCCTTCACTTTGTAGTAGAGGCAGGGGGAGGAAAAGGAGTGGCTACCAACACCACACAGAGCTCCCCTGTCTCTCAAGCAATTTCTCCATCTCTTGCCTCACCTTGGTTTGTTTGGTGGTTTTTCCCGGAGCAGAGCATGTCACAGCACACTGAAACCATCATGATTTATCCAAAGTGCATGTAACTAGTCAATAGATCACAGTTCTGAGAGGAGCACTGTCTGTGGCGAGGAAATATATTGCAGTACATTAATCCGCAGTGCCCATTCCAGCTGTAAAGGAATGGATGTGGGCAATAATTCATATTGCAGCACTTGGAAGTACTGTGGATGCACCCAGGCTAGATAACTCACAGCCTGGTTAGAGCTTCTGCAAAGTTAGGGGACTGATGTTCGCAGATTTTTAGTCTGTGTCTGCTTCTTAAAAACACGGGTGCAGGTTGAAATAATCTTTCCCTTTAAGAATACTGAAGCTCTTTTTTTGAACTGTGACTTCTATTTTTTATTTCAGCTGAAATAATTTATTTTTTTTTTTAGTATGATTGATTAGTGTGTTTGATGCTTTAGTTTGGTTTCATAATTAAGGTCTCTCAACTGCTCAGGAATGCAATATTAATTTTATAGCGAGAGTTGAGAATTGGTAAGTACACAAATAAACTTTTATAAGACTGGCTTTTATTGTATTTTCATTTATCAGTCTATTAAAAATTAATCAGGGAAAATTTTAATAAGGTTTTTTAAGTTGCTCTGATCATTGCGGCACTAAAGTGTTTTGGAAGCATACTAATTTTTCAGTTATTTTGGTGTTTTTGGTATAGTAGTGTGCATTAGATATGGAGGGCTGTGAGTAGCAGGAGTTGAAGGGTGGAAGAGGAAAGCAGTACCAGCAGCCAGTGCTGTGGCAGGGGATGTTGATGAGATTTACCAAATGCATTCAATATTTTTTCTCTCCCTCTCCGTGAGTCCCTCTCCAAAGCCATTACAGAGATATCATGTCATTCTTACCAAAAGCCCTGGCTCTTACAGGCATCAATTCTTTGGACTTTCTTCTGCTAGATAAATATTTGGATTTTTTTATTTGATTCTTGTTTGCTTTTTTATTTTTTTAACTTTGTTTCATTTCAATAGTGAGCAGCATAACTCTTTTCACCTAATTTGAACCTAGACTGTATGAAGCAGAACTGAGTGAATTTCACTCTCTTTACTTTATTTCTCAGTAAATTCTCCTGTTGGTGCTGAGAGGGGGAATGGACCATGTGATGCTTTTGTATGGAATGATAATGAAAGAGCCTCCATTTTAACAAAGAGTTGGGGAGAATATTAAGCAGCAATGGAGATCAAGTTGCACCTCAGGTGATAAGTAGGTCCAGAAATCTAAAAATGACTTTTCAAGGCTATTAGTGTTACCTGTTTTCAAATAAAAATCTGGAGCAGTCCTGGAAAGCTCCAGATGACTTGAAAAACAAACAAAATACTGACATGAAGGCTCAGCATCACCCAGTTAATTAAAAGCTTGTCATCTTGACTTTAATTCTGAACAGAATAAAGGAACAGCCAATACCAAGCTTGATTAATGAAGAATTAAGGAAATAATATAATTAGAGACAGTCAACAGATTTATAGAATGCTCTTGTCAGAATAACTTGATTTTTTAAAAATTAAATTACAGATTTGGTTAATAAAGATGCTATTGTTCTTCTCTAATGCATTTAATTTGATATAAGGCATTTTGATTAAGAAGCCAGAATAAAATCAACTCAAATAGAGAAGAACTGGCTTATATATCTAAAACTGGTTTTATGAATTAATTGAATAAACACTCCTGTTTGTACCCTATCAGGAACAGTTTCATGTAATTTATCAAGAAAATGTAACTATGATAAAGTTGACAAATTACAGAATATTATGAAACTGGTAGAAAATAAAAGCTGCTTGAAAAAAAAGACTTGAGTTCCAATTTACAGTAGTTTGAATTGGCTGAATCTTAACTATGTTTCAAGTACAACATTTACAGTATAATAAAAACAAAATAGGCCATAGGTAGAGAGTGGGAAAGTAGATCTGAGAGTCATGGATCAATAGGACTGACACTTAGGCGCTGGAACTAGAAGAGGTCCTGTAGTCCTTGTCTTGTAAACCAGAGCAAAATTTCTCACACTTTCCATAGCACTGGAGAATGATTTAAAGCTTTGAAGGTGTAATCTTGAAATTTCTTGCCAAATTAATTTTCTTCTGATCTAAGTCTTTTATCCCCATCTCTCTAACCCCTCTCCAAATCTGTTTAGCATCCTTTTCTATAGAATTAAAGGTGTGGCATTGTGCAAGAGTTTGTTTTCAGGAGGATTAGGAAACCAAAATAAAAAAAATCTGGCAGAAAGTTGAAATCTGGAAACAAAATCTTGTTGTTGATATGTGATGTGACCAGTATTATTACTGAGTTTGGAGATACAGACATGATTTAGGCAGTAATTCCTCATGGGGTTGAAATTTATTTTCCTTGTTTCACATCTCCAAATCAACTGCATAAGCCTTTTATTCCTTTGTATACTATTATTTTTCATTTCAGGTTACCTTTGAAAACTATTTCATTTTATGAATTTTGTTTTTCAGGTCATTAGTTGCTAACAGCTATTTCACTACCCTTGGAAATGACAACATGCTAAATTATCATTCAGATAATTAAACATTTCAGATACTATAACAGTACCATAAGTACATACTTTTCAGTTTAATACCTTTATTCTAGAGAAATTGTGCTCAGTGATAGGGACTGGTGAAAATATATTTCACAGTGTACCTTCTTTTGTCTACAAAATGAACTCTAACAATTAGGCTGAAATCCCAGAGCATGAGCACCCACTGGAAATATGATGTGCTCTATTCACACTTCACAAGCTGTAGTAGTTTAGATGATTACAAATAAATAAACCAGTTGA
Source organism: Pseudopodoces humilis (assembly GCF_049639895.1). Taxonomy (NCBI): domain Eukaryota; kingdom Metazoa; phylum Chordata; class Aves; order Passeriformes; family Paridae; genus Pseudopodoces; species Pseudopodoces humilis. Next base: position 61,072,600 of record NC_142202.1, read on the forward strand.
GTTGTACCATGTTTCCTTAAAGTAATGACATTTGAAGACAGTGCAGAACTGCAATTCAAGAAACCTACTCTCTGTTTATGGCCTTTGGCATCACCTTTGACAAATCAGTTCACTTTGATGTCTCATTGCTATTTGGAATTCAGGATTGACTATGAATGTTTCCTCAGCAATTGTTCTCAAATTTATTTACCTCAGATTATTTTTTTTTTTTCAGAGCAAGTACTTTTCTTACTTTTGTTGTGCTGGCTACAATGAGACCTTGTATTTATCTGTCTGAATACTAAATATTTTTAATGAGAATCTTATACAATGATGATCATATGTAAGGGGTGAAATTTTTATTCATTCAGTGACAAGTTTTACCACTGTTGTAGTGTCTGCATTTAGCTCTTAGTGTGACCAAGAGCTCTTTGTCTGTCCATGTAGAATTGACTTTTGGTGTTGACTTGATATAATAAGGTGGATGGGGAGTGTGGGAAGAATGTAACAAACACACTGTATAGAAATCCGTGGAGATCAATTTATTCCTGAAGTTGTCAGTTTTGGGATTTTTTGGCTTAGCCCTTGTCTGTTATCAGCTAAATAACCATGATTAAGGATCATACAAGTTGAGCATATTCCTTTTTTCTGTGTGTGTCTGCCATTTCCCCTCAAAGACTTCCTAGGTTGCCATTATCAAGTTTTCTTTTCCTGATGCTCAGCTTTTTGTTTGATTTTTCTTGTTCCTTTTTTAACATAACCATACCTCCCCCTTCAGCCCCAGCTATTCCTCCCTTTCAGCCTTGAAACAGAATTGAAAAGTTTAAAACAAATATGGATGCTTCTGTCTAAACAGTGGATGAGGGAACAAATAATATGTTATAGAAATTGTTCATATGGCATAATCTGCTTGTAGGTTTGCAGTTCATATGGTGATGAATATAATAGAAGAACCTCTACAGAAAAGAAAGAAGTAAAAGTTTTTTTAGATGTGGCTTATCTTGCCTATAAGTACTTGAAAAAGCTGGAGAATGTGTATTTGAAAGACAGCTTAAGATGGTAGACATTTTTTATAGTCACTTCAATGAGGGGCATATTCAGAGCATTTACACATACTTTATACAATGAGAAAAAATACATACAACAATACAATTGTGTAGAAATCAATAAACCATGATGTTTTTGCCTTTCTTTGAATTATTTAGTCCTGAATTTAGTAGTTGTCATGTGCATTAAATTAAGGCAGTTCACAAATGTAGGTTTTTTTTTTTTCCTGTGTTAATTTGATCTGGTCCCACAGTGGAGAAAAAAGTGCTATCACTCTTCAATATTGCTTTCACAAATCAGCTTACTGTCTCCATGTTTAAGAAAGGATTTTCAAGTTTAAGGTGGGAGTAATTTACAAATTACACCACAAATAGAGTGATGACTCTAGGTGATTTAAAGATCTGTAAAAAATAGATATGCTGTGAGTACCCATGGGTGATGCTTCAGCTGAGCTGCTGCAAGCCATGGGGTGCAGGTTCTGTGGAAGCCATAATCTATCAGTGCATTTAGAAAGTCAGCCTTGTGGACAGACTTAAACTAGAGAATATCAGATGCTCCTGTTAGGCTTTTTGTTGTCCTAGAACTAATCTCTTGGACACTTTACATTATTCTCCCTGTAGACATGTGCCAATGTGTGTTTTATCCTCCTCTGCAGAGCAGCCATCCTGTTCTGGTAGTTCTGTGTAATGCACCCAGGTATGATGAGCAGGCTTCTTTCTGCCTGGCTAGACCATAACACAGGCTAGGAAACAAATATGCAGCATTTGTAGTAAAGAACAATAGTTGCAAAAAAAACCCTTGTAGTATTTGCAATCTGTTTTTTCAGCCTTGAATTGCACTAAATCTGCCTTTAAATATCATACAGTTATTCTCACCATCCTTCTTTCTGTTTCATGCTATGCCTTACTCCATCTGATGTGGACTTGTAGTGGGGGTTAAATGTAGCACTGACAACTCACAAGAAACTCTTGTGTCTCTAGTGCTAAAGGTCTGTTTTTTGGAGCAGGGTTTGCCGAGTTGTTTTTTGCACAGAGCAGTTGCTGGTGTGCGAAAACAGGGACCTGGAAGCACTGCAGCTTCTGTAACAGGAGTTCCTCTTGGTGAACATGATGGCATTTAAAAAATATGAAAATCATTGCAGATACATTTTCTTGTTTGAAAATTTAATAATTCAATCTGTTTCTTTGAATTTAGCAACATTAGGAATAGTCCCCTTTATTATAAACAAGAGCATAAAGGAGGACATGGGCCTGGGTGCATTAAGATGCTTTGATACTGAGGTCTGAGCATCCTTGCAGAGAGGCAATATTGGGAAGCAGAGCTGTAATACAGTGTCCAGCTTCTAATATTTTAATTTCTGCAAGTAAAGTGTGACTTTTCATCCTTGGTAAAGTGAGCGTCTTGCTATTTAGCAAGGGACAAAGCATAATGCCATCATTGGAGAGATGTATTGTCAACTTGGACAGGTGATATTTAAGGACCCTGAAGAGAGAAATGACCTGGCAGTGTAACAAGACATATCACAAGTGACTGTCTCAGAAAGAATGAGAACAAGACAGACAATTTCCATTACTTCTCAGTGTTAAGGTACTACCATTATCCCTTAAACAACCACACGCTCCAAGCAATAATCATGCACTGTCTTCTTCTGTACTAATATGAAATTGGAATTCAATCTCTTTGACACATATTGCTTCAGCTTGTCTTGTCAAGTTGTTTCTCTGCTGGAACTCAGGTGATGTATAGCAAATGGGCTCTGTACACTGAATGAAGTGGGGAAATAGTTACCCAGATTCCTTTGATGCTGACTGCAGAGGTGCCGAGGATATGCTAGAAGAGAGAGGCTTTGTTTCTTGTAGCCTGGAAGTTATTGCCAGTTAGAAAATCAGTGAAACCACAAGCAGTTCTTCAAACTGGTTCCTCTTTTGCAGTCCCTTTTCAGTCTGATCCAAGTACCCTGTTAGCTCTGTACTAATTCCCATAATACCTTGGAGAGAGGCAATCATTCTTTTTCCACCGTCTTCCCAGGAATGTGGAAATCCAGCACACCTGGGTTTTATGGCATGATTTTGTGCTTCCTTTTTGTTTTTTTCTCAGTGGGAGTCTGTACTTGCAGTAGCTGAGTCTCTACATCTTTTGTATCAATCAGGTTCTGCCTGTCAATTACAATATCCACTGTCATTATGGTATTCTAAACTTGTTTTAATTCTGAGTGGATAAATACTATGTTGCAACTGTTAGATTTCTTATAAGGAGAAATTAAGTTATCATGTGTAAGAATGAGAAAAATAAAGAACATCCTCCATTGTCAGTACCATCCTGGAATCTACTGTTTTTTCTTAATCTGTGGTGTAGTAAATAACCCATTCCATATTTGAAATATTTGAAGATTTAAAATACTTGATCTGAGTCAGATATTTTAAATACTCAATATCTTATGCATATTCTGAATAACATTTTAGTAACTTAATATCTATTTATTATGCTTCTGTTTCAGTTTTTCTAATTTTAAAGCAGTCATGTAAGTTTTTCCTTAGCTGACTGCATCAGTACAGAAAACTGATAAACTGCCCTACCATATTCTGGATCACATGGTAAATTGTTAAACTCATATTTGGCAAGCATGAGTAGCTTACAGGCCAGACAAACCTTTCAGGATGTTCTCTGATGAATGCCTGGTGGACCATGTGCTTTTCTGTACAAAATGTGTGTGAGGGCTCATGCAGCAAGACACCAGTGCTGCAGCACTTATTTTTGCCTACAACTGTCAGTAAGGTATATTCTTTGATATGCCTTTTGTGATCTAGTTTGATTATTTAAAAGCTGCATGCAAGGAACACAGGAAAAAAAAAAATTATTACTTTTTTTTTTAGCTTGAGACACTTAAATTATTTGACATTATATTTTTATGTATAGATTTTTCCATCTTGCCTCAAGGACAATAATAACGTGGTGCATATGCATAAGGAAACTGAATGAAGGTTGTTACTGATATCTCAAAGTTGGCATTTCCTAACTTTTAAATACTTTATTTTGCTCTTTTACTGCAATATAGCTTTGTGCATATAATTTGCTATAAACAACAACAGTAGACATGAAGACCTTTCAAGTTCTTTCACTTGAAAGTTTCTTCTGGCAGCTAAAGAAAAAGAAAATTAATAAAAAATGTGTTTTGACATTTAAAGGAGAATTATTTCCCTTAAATTGCATAAAATATGCAAACTATTAAATTGCTTGAGTTTGCACATTTTGGAGCATTACTCTGACGTTTCTTAAACCTGCATGTGTAGCAGGTTTCTCTGTAGCAAGCTTCACCTTTGTCTCGTGAGCTAAATTGGATTAGAAGAAGTAGCCCTTCAACTCTTGTGAAGGCTACAAAATTTTGTTTGTCATCTAATGTCTTTCCCCCTCCATTTAAGACCTTGGATGTAAAGACAGATATGACCAAGTTTCTTTCCCTGTGACTTATCCTTAGGGCTTGCACCAGCAGTGTCCTTTTCATTGATCCCTACATTTTTTGTTGCTGTTTTTGTGGTGTTCATGGAGCATCTCTAAATCCATTTCTTTCTAGCATTCTGTAACTTCTGGATTCCTACTTGTGGTACTGCTGTGTGTGTGCCAAGAGTTAACTGTCTTCATCCTCTCTAGCTGCTGGCCCTCAGGCCTTCTGCTTTTTTTGAAGGATCCTGCTGCTCCCTTGAGAGTGACACACTGACAGAGAAAATCACAGGAGTGCTGAAGCCAGTGTTTGCTTACCAAAGCCCCTCCATCCCATCCTCTACTACAGAGAAACAGCTAAGTCCTTATGCAAGAGGACAGCATTTCCAATTTTAAAATTAAAAGCAGGGAAAACAAGAGAGGGCTTGAAATGCTCTCTGTTATCTTAGATTTTCTTAGGAATGAACTAGCTGATAAACTTTTCCACCTCAACAGCTACTGAGTTCTCCTCTCCCAGCTGCCTCTAGGCCGTGCTGTTCAGTTCATATTGCTGTTCAGCTGGAATGTGGTGCACACTGTTTCTTCCTCCATGAGGCTGCTAACCTGCCAAGGCAATTCCTGACTTCCCAAGTCCTCCAGGGGAAAATGTGTAGTGTGCAGCCTCCTGTGGGTTTAAGGGACCGGGGAGATGAAAATGGTGAGGCACCAATGTAGCAGTTGAGATCTAATGTGCTGTAAAGCCGGGGAGAGATTGAGTCACTACAGAACATGAGAACACTTGCAAATCCCTGCTGCACTTCTGCTGTTCTGGCATGCACCACTGTAACTGAGGGCCAGGAGTTAGGTGACGCACCCATCCTTAAAGACTGGGGCCAGGGAACAGCATGGGACAATGAGGGATCATATGTTTTCTCATCTACCTTTTGTAATTAAATTTTTCATGGTGTAGATGGAGGAACCAACATCAACCGTTCCTGAATGAGTCATGCTGAAATATGTGCTTCAAAATCAGTCTTTCTTGCTTAGCTGCTTTACAGAGAAAAAAAGAGAAAGAAAAAGAAAAAAGGCAGACTGATATTCTCTGTTGTGTTCAAAGACAGGAAAAGACCTAACTAGTTTGGACTGTAGCACTGAATTGAAATCTTGCAGTCCCTGATTGCTTCCAGAAATTACTAGTGAATGTCCACTCATAGGTGTTGCTGGCAGTATTTTCTGAGTATTTGAAAGTATTTGAAAGAAATAGAGAAACCTTTGTTTTGAGATTTAAGACTGTGTATATGCGCCTAAACACATAGATGTGTTGAAATACATATCAATTTCAAGAAAAATATACTGATAGTTTTGTAAAGAATAAAATGGTTTCAACATACTGAAATGTTTTTCTGTAAATTGTTCTAACGTCTTTAATAACCAGGCAGATGGTTGGAAGTATTTTTCTCTCACGCAGTGTATTACAATAGATATGAAGGCAAAAAAATCCATACCTGTTGTATTTTCTGAATTTGAAAAAACAGACAAAACTGTATGTTCCTGCCAGGTATCATTTACAAAGAAGCAGACACTTATTTTCAGTACATTTTCTACATTGTTATCATAGTCATCTTTTTGTCTCAGTCATGTGAGAGGCGTACAAAAATGACACCAGTTACTTGGGTATCTGCAGTAACCTGAATTCACCTTACTGTTTGGAACTCCCTGCATTGTAAGGGTGGCTTATGGTGAGAGAAAGCAGTGCTTAATCTTAAAAGTTGTGTCAAGAAATTAAATTAGGGGTAAAGAGAAAATAAAGATAAAAAACCAATATAAATTATAAATAAATGCAGTCTGAAAGGTGGAAAAAAATTATAAGCGTCCAAGAAATAGAAAGCTTTGTTTTTCCAGTTGAAGATGGAAATTACAGCAAGAATGTTTGAGTGTCCCAACCACTGATATCGAAGAAGTTGGACTTCCTTGCCTGATGCATGCCATGTAGTAATTTTGTCTGTGAAGATTGCTGCTGGTCTCTGCGGGGCCCAAGAATCACTGCTCTTTCTCCTCCCTCCAGCCCCTTTGGTGCATAATTTGCTTCTCAGCTGTTCTAATTTTATTCTTTCCTGAAAGTATTGGTCACTGGTTTTGTGTTTCCATCTGATGCCATAAGAACTGGACCAGTCTCTGGATCTGTGGTTAGAAGCTCACGCTGTTTTTAAGGGTAGACTCAAGTATTCCATCACAGGTATATCTTGCAGCTCATGAATGCTTACTGAAAGACACCTGTTTCTCTCTGGGGGCTAAAAGGGTCTAGGCAGGATATCAGAGTTTTGCAGTTGTTACTATTGCAAGTAATTTCACTTTTTCAAGTATGTGTTTAATGAGGTTTCCCTTGCGAGCAGTGTTTAGTGATCTCAAAACCAAACTCCCACTGAGGCATGGCCAATGAAACCTGACCTTGAAATGATAATGCAAGCCGTGCTGAAAATTAATTGCTGGTAGCATTCTCTCTGCTGCTTGATTTTTAATGAATAAAGAGTTCCTGCAAATTTTAAAGTTTTTATAGATGGGATGCAAATTTCCCCTTTTAATTTTTTTTTTTTTTATTTCAAATTGTTAGCTCAGTTGGTCTTGGTGCGGTTTATTGAAGGTATCTTTTAAGAACTATTTTGATTTTTAAAGTTCCATTATAGAATATAAAGGAAATACAATGGTTTAATGGAATTTGGAAGCTTAATTCATTGGTTTAATATTATACTTGCAAAGCACATAATTTAATTTAACAGTGTTAGAAAAAATTGTGTAAGTCTAATTTATGTTGACAGAAGCAATACAAAAGTATTTTGCAATAAGCAAAGCACTAATACAGTGCACAAAAAATCGATTTCATATTGCACATTTGTATAATTAAGTAAAGTGCCAACTTTGAGGTATTTCTTATGACAGCCCATAAGGCTGCATTTTCTTACACTCTTGCAGTTACTATTTAAGTTGAAAAGCTCATTTAATTTAAATGCTTGCTACCAAGCATGCCAATATAATTGACACTAGAAAAAACAATTATTTTTACATATTTTATTATTAAATACAAGTAATTCTGTATAGATTTTGTTTCCTTGTTGCTGTAATTTAAATTACAGTATTGTGAATATCCTACATTTGAAACATTACTTAACTTCAGCTGGTCCAGTGGGAAGGAAAGTAAGATAAAACTATCTGTACTTCGTTTCACCATATACTCTTCTGAAGTGTTTATGTTACCACTCAGCCTTTTCCACATCCTCAACTGTGCTTTTTCTTTTAACAGTAGTTTCATACACTTTGTAAGATTAGCTTCAGGTTTTAGAAGTCAGTTTCAGAAGTATGTCTTTGGGAAGTCTTTTCTCCAGCTTCCAGTTGTTTTTCTTTTTTTTTGGGAATGTATAAGTTAAGGTGTTTTGTGATGGATGGATTTCCTCCTTTCAAACATTTTCCCTAGTGCTGATGGCAATGAATTGCATGTGCTTTACTTCACTTGTTTTTCTCATCCACTCTGCACCTCCTGGGTATTCACTTTCCACCTTTCTCTTGTATCAGGATTTGAATTTCCAGTTAAGCATCAGATACTGGACCTGGAAATTTAATTACATCTATGGATGTGAATTACTGTGAATCAAAGGAAGGCTGTAGTTCTGTCCTGTAAGCATCAGTGTCTGCTTTTATTCCTCTTGTTGTCACTCTTCTTTGTAATGCAAATCCCAACTGCCTTTTTAATCCCTATATAGTCTTATAGTTTTGGGGTTTTTTGTTTTTATATGGTTTTTGCTCTCTGATGACAAGGCAGAAAAACAAATTATTGGAAGATGGGAAGGCAACCCTTTCATTTCTTGTTCATGAACTCTTGAATGATGCAAAAAAACCAAGGAAATTACCATATCCAAAATCAGACAATGAACAGTGATTTACTGTTTATTATGGAATATCGTTAGGTTGTGCCTGATTTTTACAGGATATGTTCAGCACTTGTTGAAACTAAAGAGAAGGGGCTTCCCAAGTCACAAATTTCTGAGCTTTTGGTAGGATTATTTCATAATTTTTATCCTTTGTGTTAGGCATTAATAGAATGAAACTGCATGCTCAGCTTAAAATCTGACATAAACCTGTTAAACACTTTAAGCTCTGCAATGGCCACAGAATTTTGGTGTAACCCAAGCTCTAGCTAGCTGGGATAACCTCAGTGCATGAAAGGGCCATCAGGTATGACCCACTGTATTTATAAATACAATTAAAATACATTCTCATTTTAATTGGACTAGCTAGAAAACTCAGTATTTGGAGAATGTTGCTTTCCTTGGGTAGAATGTTCAGCTGATGCTTCAAGTTTATTGCTTAGTGTACAAATATGTTCAGCAGTTCAGCTTTCAGCATGCAAACCTGAGGTCAGGAAATTGCATAAATTCTCAAAATATAGAGTCTGAACCACCAGGATTATTCTAGAATGTTATTATCCTACGTTTTCTGTTAGAACAAAGATAGTCTGTAATGGTATGAATTTTACTTCTGTGTTGTTTCCATATAAACACTGTGAAAAAGTTTGGTTCTGAAAAAACATTGGCTCTGCTGCTCTAAAATTGTAAAATCTTTGTGTCAAGTTGATAAGTACCAAAAAGCTATCTTTGCCTCTCTTAATAGCTCAGTTCAGGTAGTTGAAAGAAAATCATAAAAATAGGTAGTTTGTTTTTTCTAAATTTCTGATAACTACAGTGCAGTTCTCACAGAAAATAACTGAAACAGGAGTACAGAAAAACACTGAGGTTCAGATGTTTCAAGAAACTCACAATGCAGCTTGATTGAAAGAGAAGAGATTGAATTACTATAAATGTGATATAGCTAATAAATGAAAGCAATCATTTCCTATGAAAGAAATCTACTTTTTGAAAGACTAAGTTTGCTCATTCTACTGAAAAGTGAAAATGGCAAAAATTAAATAGTGTTGTTGATTCATACTCCTTTTTTGTCAAAAATTGAAAAAAAATTATCAAGAATCATAAAAATAAATTAGTTGGAATAATCAACTTGCAAGGTATTACCACTGCGTAAAAGCAATAATAATATTTGATGCCCTAGAATGAGGGAAGAATCAGCAATAAAATACTGCATGATATTATTGTACCGATGTATCTGATGTCTGAAAATTCAAATGCTCTAATATTCTGAGCTTTTTAATCAACAATATTTTCTTTTCATTTTCTCCATTTCCAATCCCAAAGAGCTAGAATGCTTGCAAAGCTTTATAACAGCAAAGTGATCTATGTCACATAAAATGGTCCCTGAGCTTTGTAATGCAAGAAGTAACGTGGGATTGGTCACATGAGTGCTTGAGAAAGACTAATTCAGAAGAACAGGAAAATAAAATCATTCTAGAGGCCTCCGGTGTGATGATTTTATTTTCCCCAGAAATCTGAAGGTGTATAAAATATGTGGACATATTAAAATATGTGGACTTCAGAAAATACTATTACATTCCTGTATACGTTTTTATAGCAGAATCCTGATCCAAGTACTGGAGAGTGCTTTCCTTAAAACCAAACCAGGTTTTGCATTACTTATCTTCCTTCCAATAATTCTACCTAATTTTGTTGGTATGTGCTGACTGCAAGCTTTGCTTTCCATATAGATGGCTTGAGGCATTATTGTTATTTTCTTATCATTGCGTATCTCCTGGATGTTACCATCTTGCCTTCCCTCTGACAGGGAAGGCAGAAAAGATCACACAAAGCCTTTTTGCCTCCTGCCAGACAAAACCAGCCATGCATATTACTGTGAGTCCCCCTTGTTGCCATTTTAATTGGAACTGCTTAACTTTTTCACTGCAGAAAATGAGATCTGCTCATTGTACTGGTGGAGATTTTGGGGGAGAGAATTGCCAGCAGACAGGCATTAATTAATTAACTGCTGCACTAACACTTTCAGGGCAGGACCAGGATTTTGATTATCTCTCTGTCCTTTCCTTGGACATATATCTGCAAAAGTATATTCTGCCTAGATCATGAAATGTGAATATTTTAAGATACCTCTGATGAAACTGTCTTGAGAGAATGACGTGGGCCAGGTGGCACAAACACTAAAACTGGAATGTTTCCAGTTTCATGCTGAATCCCTCAGCAAAGATAGTGATATTACTGTTAATATAAGGCAGTAGGTCAAACTCTTTCAGAACAATTAACTGCTGTGTTGGGGTCTTAATGTGTTATAGTGATGCCAGGCCTCCTACCTTCAGGAAACTGCTCAGTCTTCCCAAGGGAGCTGGCATCCTGACATGCACTGCAAATCCCAGAAATTTTTTTTGACTGAGTAAAGAAATGCCATGTTTGTGTAACATCTAATCTGATGTGTAAGTTGTAGATATCAGGGTCATATCAACCCATCTGATTTAGTCTGTAAACCAGCTACTGCCCCCAAACTGTTCAAAGTTAATTATTGTTGGTAATTATTTTACAGCTAGTTTAAAAATAATGAAGGTACAGGGCTTAGAAACAATCAACTATGTAATACTGAGCTTTATTACTTTCATTTTCTAGCATGTAAGAAATTATTTGGCTTTTTCTTGGGTTAAATTATGCTGTACCATAAAGAACTCTAACAGTACTAATTTGCTTGAAATGTGGTTGAATTTATCGCAGCCAGCATGAGTTTGCATGCAGGGTTTTTTTCCTGATTTCACAAATAGAAAATAAAATGAAAATAAATTTTCCCCTCTGATCTTGCAGTCCCCACCTCCCTAACAATATGAATACGTTCAGAAAACACAACAGTAATATGGCTTTAAAGTATTTTGTTCTTAAAAACACTATACCAAAAATGTGAGGCTGTGTGTATGTCTTGTGGGTTTTTTTGTTTATTTTATTTACCTATATGAGAAACTAAATGCACATTTTTTTGAGTGGGTGTCATATGAAGAAAGAATGTTGATGAAAGCCAGTGTCTTCAGTGTCTATCTGAGCTGGCTGTGACAGCTACTGTTTAACCATCTAACCTGCTTCCCCTTCTCACTGACGATATTAACCTTATAAGCCCAAAGGCTTTAGAAGTTAATGGCCTGTTATACAAGTCTACTCATGGTGATGGGATATTAAGTTATTAAATGTATTTTTCTATGTAAGTAAACCTCGAGTTGCTCTCGTAAATAATCGCTTAATTTGTTAGTTTAAATTGAGCGCATCTATTTTTCTGCCTCTGTAATCCTTGTTATGTTAGGAGTGGTATTAAAAGGTGAGTCTGGTAAACATCACCATAAATCTCTTGCCTGCCCTGTGACAGTAAAAGAAGTGTAGATCATCAGGTTTTTTCCCCTCGAAAATAGACATTTCAAAATTAGCAGATTAAGGAAGACAAATTCAGTGACAGTATGTTCTGTCAAGACCCTTACATGTCCCTGACAAGCCTCACTGAATTTCATTCTACATTTGAAATTTTCCAAGAGTTAAATTTGAATTGAAGCTAATGTTACTGACAAGAGGAAAATAGAAGCAATTGCTTTGCACTAAACAAGTTTGAATGGTTGTTAATGTGAATGACTTTCAGGCAGCAAATGTCAAAGAACAGTAGATTACTTTCTCTACCTCAGGCATTTTAAACCATCTCCTGTGGTAGGCCTGACATTTTTTTTTTTTTTTTTTTCTCTTGAACATGGGAAGCAAAGTAATTGGAGTCTGGTAATTTCAGCCCATGGCTGATGAAGATAAATCATAACGAGCTACTAGAATGCACACTGACAGTCCACATAGGGCTACTAGAACGTGACCTCTCCCTAATGCAATATTCAAATTTTGCTTCCTTCTGATTCATATTCTAGAAGGTCCCTGAAATTGTTAATTATAAGGCCAACCTCCATTTGTTATTCTGCAGAAATTTTATGCCAGAAACCAACTGCTTCAAAACAATTTCACTTTGTTCCAGGACTTTGGCATCTGAGCATCACACTGCTTGCTTGCCATGCTGGGTCATGGGCGCAGGCTCCTCTTCTTTGTCTGTGGGGAAGGAGAGCTCATTTTGTTGCTTCTGGGTGAAGTTGCCCTCCATCTGAAACGGAGTTGTTCCTCATGGCAAGTGGTCACATAGTTGCAACACAGCATTTGTTTCCATTAAGGTGTGGCTGACTGCCTGCAGAAACTCATCCGATGTGGTGCAGGTGAAGAGCAGCCCTGCTGCCTCACAAGGCTTTATCTGGATTCACCTGGTCTCTTGGGGTTACTGCTCATACCAAGGGAAGGAATGCAAAACTGACCATGAGACAGGAACGTAGTGATGCAGTTTTAGGCTGGGCTATGCTTCCAGGGATTTGTGCACATTGTGACTTTGTGCCTTTTTAACCCTTCCTAGCTGACAGTCTGCTCCTGTCCTTGATCTTCACATCTGGGCAGTCTTCAGTAGCAGGACCACCGCCCATATGTGATGGCTCTAGCTCTATCCTTCTCTGAGAAGGAAAAGTAGATACATCCCAAATATTTTATCAAACACTCCATCCTGTTGTTTCAGCAGATGTGTGGCAGTGCCGCATCAGTGGTTGGGGGAAGGTGTGGGGGGACCTGTGGGAATGTAATTTTCTCTTTGGCTACTCTGTCTCTTGTCCTTGACTGTAAGCAATGGCGTAGTTTGCATCCCACAGCAAATTAGCCAGTAGGCAGATTGACTTATTTCTGTGGTCTCAATTGCACTCGTGGTAATGCCTGATGAAATTGTTTATGCAAATAGTGTATTAACTGGAAGACGCAGTGTGGTATTGATCAAAGCTATTTGCTTGTTTTGATGCAATTCATGCCGTAGTTTCTGCTGAGGAGAAATACTGGGAGCTTAAATATTTCATTTCAGTGGTTTCGAAATGAAATGGCTCCTCTCCTTTGATTTTGACACAATATTTTGTTTTCAAATTGAGCTAAGCTGGGTTGTAAAAACGATAAAAACTACCAGGCAACAGTTATTTTGAGACATCCAGAGAAAAAGTTTTACTTCACTTTTACTAAAATAACTTTCCATTTTTCTATTTCTCTGTCTAATCTTTTATCCTTTTTTTTTTCCTTCTTATCATTCTTATTATAGACATACCTTACAGTTCTGTATATAAGCATTCCTTGGCATCATACAAAGAATTGTTTCATTTTACATTTCAGTACCTTGTTTTCTTCCCTTGTGTTTCACAGCCAGGGAACACTTTAATAACAATAATAATAAATATATATAATATTTTATATATCATACCATAGAATATAATTAATATTACATATGTATATAAGATCTAATATTTATATATATATATATATATGTGTGTGTGTGTTTGTGTCTATATATAATGATATAATGATATAATACTGATAATTTTCAGGAGACCAAAAAATACAGAGGAGGAGAATGAGCACTTTTCTCTGGGGAAAGTGTTCTTTTCATTCAGTACCCAGTCCTCTATGTTTCTGATTGAAGATCTCACCTGACACTTGCTATAAACATAGATCAAATGCAGATACTTGTATGAAGCGGGCTTTTGGGGTTTTTTGAGAGGAAATGGAGAAATCACCTACTGTGTTTCAAAAAAAGGCCTAATGGAATGGTTTGCAGGTCTGTAGGATTCCACCTCAGATTCAACAATTTTCTTTTGCGTGAATAATTTTGCCACAAACTCTGTGAGGTTTATTGTCCCCAGAAAACCTTGCCAGTGCAGAACAGCTCTTCCAGTTATTTGGCCACTCTCCAACACCTCTCTTTTGTGTCTGGGAAGTTGAGATTTGGCCTTGAACAACTGAGCTTGCCTGCAGAGTCACACAGTGTTTGCCTCTGCTATTGCCGTGTGCTCCGGGGCACTGATTGTACCTACATGATACTGAATTTTGAGGCTTCTGGTGGGAAAAGAAACACCCTGAGGCAGCAGGAAGGGGAAATCTTGGGAATTCTGTAGCTTAAAAGTTTTTTCAGCACCAGAGGCCCTGTACCCAGGGGAAAGATGCATACAGACTGAGGCATTCATCTTATTCATTAAAAATGTTACTCAACCAACTCATTTTCCTCATTGTTCTATGTTTTAAACCTTACCGCAGTCCCAGACATTGTATGCAGGCCAGCTCAGGGGAGATGCTCCATCAGTGGCTTGAGACCACCAAACCACTCTTTAACTGGTAGTATAAAGTTGGTGCTCCCATGTTGATCTAGTATCACTTTCTCCATAACCAATTGGTAGCTTGGTCTGACACTCTCCAAGGATGAAGTATTTTATCTGAAGTTTTACAGCTTTAAATTGTTGTGAAAGACTGTTGCCTGTTAGAAAGAAGCCATATTTTAAAGTGCTATTGTTTTAACAAATAAAAAAGCTATTATTTTAACAGCTAAAAAAAGTCATGTGAACCAAGAATGAAGACCATATTCAGAGCTGTAGTCATCAGAAAGGAAATTTGCATCATAAATCTGCTTTTGCCTAGTCATTCATTTCTTCAAAAAATGTCACTACATGAAATTGGAAAGAAAAAAAATCTGTGCTTTTAACCAGTATATATCTCTTTATTGACTACTTCTTGATAGGTTCTAAAGGCCTATTAAAAAAAGTCTTTTTAGTATGTTACTTTTAAAGCTTTTTGTTATGTGAAGTTATGAAACTTCAGGGAAATCTGCTTATCTAGGAAGACATACATTAATGTGAATTATAATGCCAGGCTCATCAATCAGTCTGTATTGTTTGGTGCTTAGACACTTTTTTTGTTTAAGAACAATAAATATGACGGAAAACATAAAACAAACAAAAAAGGAAGAAGTTAGAAACAGTATTTAACAAACAAACCATCTGTCTCATGTCATTCAGTATGTAATAGATCTACTTTTCTAGTGGCTGGTACTAAGCTGAATAATTATAACACACCCCAGTAAGCAATGAGGACACTATATAATTTTAAATAAAAATTCAAGTATAGTAGTGTTTTAAATTGCTTCCTGCTATAATCATAAATCACATAATTATCTAGTAGGCATATGTGGAGAAGCAGAGTGAGTGAGAACTGTGAAAAATATTTTTTGCTTGCATTTCTTTACAAACTAGGACTTTCTAAAATGTATCATACCAATTGTCAGCCTTCAAAAGAAAGCTTTTATCATAAGAGCTACTGCTCATGCACACAGAAAAGGAAAATCAGAAGTTGATTAGATTATCATAGTCTTTGTATTTTTATCCTGTTTTTCCACAATGTAGAATCTGAGTAAGGGGGCTTGTGGATTATTTTTAAATTATTTTTGTGTGACTTTGTTTGGTTTGGAATTTTTTGAGTACTATGGTCTCTTCTACTGTATAAATTTAGCTGGTAATTGAAAATCTTGTGTTTGATCTCTCAATCTATTGCTATGGAAATGAAGGTTATTCCAAAAAATTCTTGCTTTATGCATTTGTTGACTGATTCGGAAGGGAGAAATGGTAAAAAAAAACCAAAAACCCAAAACATCCTTGATGAAGAAGGGGAGAAAAAGATATTGTCAAAAGTTTGAGTTTAGGATGACTATTTTTAATTCTTAAAAAGTTCATTGCATTTAGATTCTACGTGTGATTTTTTAGTGCTCTGTATAATGCCAGTTCTAACTATTTTTAATTATATTCTTAACATAGCTGATAGACGAATTTCTGCATTAATTCTGGATTCCTTTGTGACTTTTAATACATGATTAACTACTCTGCTAGTGCATTTGACTGCTATTCAGCATTTGAGTCAGCAGAAACATTAATGGCTTGTAATGATGTTTGGCTTTTAAGATAACTACTAGAACTAGTCATGTTATAAAATGTCATATGTTAGACAGGGCTTCAGTTAAACCGCAGTATTAAATGATGCCTATTTCTCCCCCATTGTTTGAATAGAATGGGAAATATGAATGAACTAATTCAGTGTTAGAAATAGAAGAATTCAAATCTTAAAAGTCCAGCCCAGCTTAAAGCTAATGGAAATGGGGACATTTCCAGCACTTTAACGACAGTAAAAAATTGCAGGAAAAAATGGTTGTTAAAAAAGCTAGAAAATTATGGAGGAAATATGTGTTTCAGAATTATGAAGTACACAGCACTCATGTCAAAAGTGTTGCATCTCCAAAACAGAGCTCAAGAGAAAGGTAAAAACGAGGAAAATTTGGCTGTACTTGGCTGTCTGCTGCTTTTTTTTTTTTTTTTTTTTTTTTTTATTTCCCGATGGAAAGGAATGTCATGGGAGGAAAAAGGGCTTTGAATAGAAACCACAGACCATGGACAGTTTACACAGGTAAACTATTATGAGACTTGCAATTAACTCTAGATAAAACAGCAAATGTGTCAAATAAAATAGGATACTGTGAGTGGAGGAGAATAAAGCTCTGGTGGTGAATGCTAGAAAAGAAACAAAGTAGTTAACTCCAGAGAAATACAGGCAGGCTCTCAAATAGTTGCTGATCATTTCTTCTGATCACGTCCACAGCCAGAAATTTCTGAAATAATCTGTATGTTGTGGGAAACTTCTTGTGAAGTTGATAGCCTCACAAGATATATGTTGGAACTGACTTCTAAAGAGATAAATAAATCTTAACAGCTACCTTCACTGGGATATTAGTATTGTGTAGAAAAAATCTGGGTGGTTGATTTTTTGGATGTGCATAATCCTGAGCCAGCACCTGCTGCCAAGCTGACTTTGTTTGATGCCTTAAGTTTTAGGTTTCATATTTTCCAGGTTCTGTACTGCATTGGTATATAACTCTAAACTTCATGTAAAGTGTTAGCAAGTTCTCTTCACTTTAGTGAAGGATAACTTTAGTTATCCTTTCCAGCATGAGAACCAAGGACACCATTGCAGCTTCGGGCCCAAAAAGTATAAACAACAGTGAATTGAGGAGAGCAATCTGGAAGCATAGGACTTCATAACCTGAAGCTGTAATTGGACAATTAACCCCAATGTGTAAATGGACCAAAATTTATAAAAGTGTGAAAACTTGTGACTGGGGGTCCGTCTTAGCTGTAGCCTTGGCCGTGCTCTTGTACTGCCCAAGGTGTGTCCTTTGAAGGCCTTTTCAATAAATACCTACTTTATTCCTCTCACTCTGTTCAGCCTCTCAAGGCATCACATTCAGTAAGCTGTTGCATTCCTAGCCAATGCCTGTCTGATGCTGTTTGTGAGGTCTCTTTCCCTCCCTGTTCTTTTTGTCATTGTGTATCCTGCTTGCTATCCAGACAGGGAATTGCTGTGAATAAAGGGTCAGAAGAGAAGAGAATCTAATTTGCTCTGCCCACAAGAGATGTTCTGTGTAAATAAAGAGAGATAATGGAAAACTACCTTCTGTCCTGAAAAGTTAATCTGAATGACACATGGGTGGAGGCACAACCAGTATTTGAAGGAATATTTTGTGACAGTGACTTATCTTTTTTTGGAGTAAGAAGGCAGGATTGCCATACAAACTGTTAAGGCTCCTTCAGATTAATTTTAATTTTTTCATTTTAATATTTTATTTTTCTCCTTTATTTCCTTTGGGGGTTGTGGGTTTGGTTTTTGTTGTTGTTGGTTTTTGGTTTTGGGGGGGGTGGTTTATTTTCTTTTATTTTTTGATTTTTTTTTCTTTCTTTCTTTTATTGTTCAGTTCTAAAAGTGAGTAGGACTGGAACACAGCTCTTCTGTAAACTATTGTTACTAAGATTTGGAAAAGTGTTTTTTTGATTTTTTGATTTTGTTGCTTCTTCTTTCCAAAACTGAATCTAATGGGTTTCTGAGCTCTACACTAAATGTGTGCCCTGAGGAATAAGATATATGTAGGGAGCCTGCAAGGTCAAAGATGATACAGTGTAGAAATCTGATGCTTTTTTTAAGAAATCTCAAGTATATATTTCCTACCTCTTTCCTTATTCAGTGAAGATACATAAAGGCTAAATGTAGCAGAAATTGAGCTCCAAGCAAGTTTCTAACATAAAAACACAGACTTGTAATAGAAGTTGGCAAGTGGATGTTATCTTTCATCCACAGATCACAATCTACAATGGGTACTTTGGGGATTGCGGCCATGCCTGGCTGGACAGGGGAATTCAGAGTACTTTGCATTTCCTCTCAAAAAAAGTCCTCATAGGTTTGATTGCTTTTGACCAAAGGATGTGTGTATGAAAACTTTTCCTCATTTGCAGGGGGAAAAGGGCACTCGAAGGTTAGGAAATTAAATTCACTTGCTGCAAAGTATGTATCAGCCAGATATAAAATATACTTTTTTCCTTAATCCTGGCATGAAAATTTGGCACACTGTGTATTTTATATACATGTGAACAAAATATTTGATGTAGCAGAGGCAAGCAGCCATTCTTCTCATCAGTTAGTCCAGAGTGCCACTATTAAAATTGTTTTATAGCTAGCAGGCACCCCATATTGTTTGCGCAAGAGCAATTACTGTAACACATATAATTGGGGGGGAGGGCAACGTTGTGTCTTTCCTCTAGCTTAACATTTTTGGTTCTGAGGTTCCCTTGTGGAACTGAGAGGTTTATTAATAAATAGCACAGTATAATGAGCATGTATCATATTTGGAAGGCTGCTGATTTTGAGGTGAGTAGAAGAAAGCTTGTGGTGAATTTCAGGCTTCCAACCATAATTTTTTGAAGTGGCTTTGTAATTTCTAAATAGGCATATGCTGTTCCCATAACTGATCATTCTGAAGTTTTGAGCTTATCTGCTTCCAACAGATTCCTGAGATGCAGGTAATTATTTGGATGGTCTGATAGGTGACCCCTCCATGGGTAGTAGCCCCTGAAATCCCTGACTTTCAGCAGGAAGACAGCAACTTGACTAAGCATAAGGCAGGATCAAAGGCATGTCAGTTGCTCAGGGCTTCATGCTCTTGAGGCTTCCAGGGCTCATCCCTCCTCTGAGGAGGAATGGGAACTGCATATTCAGTTGGTTTCTTGTAAAGCAGATGAAGTTTTATGAAACTGATTTGTGTTAGTCTTGTATTTCTGCTGTAGAATAGGAAAAGTCAGGTGGAGGGGCTGTAAGTCAACAGTTAGATCTTTCTCGTGTGCAAATAGAGAATCAGTTCTTCACCTATGGTTTGTTCTTGTTGTGATGGCTGGTATGTTTTAAGTATTCCATCACCTACTCTGGGAGGAATGCTCCTGGAGTGGATATCTCCTGGTGCCTTTTTCGGGTGACTGAAGACTTCGGGACTGAGCTGAACAATGAAGTGTTAGTACATCCCTGCAGAGCAATTATTTACCAAAATGTTCAGTGAAACTCTATGCAAAACTATTTTCTTTTCTTGTTTTATTCAGAGGTCCTTATTCTGAGAGCAGTGTGATCTTACATGCATGTTTTCAACTGTTGTAGCACTGTTGCTGCTGATTGATCTTGATTTGCTTAGAGGTTACTTTTCTTAAGGAAGATGCCAGTGCTCTGAAAGCTTAAATCTGAATTGCAACACACAGAGTAATAACTTTACAGCTGAATACAAATTGGTTGAGTTATAATGAACAACTGCTGCTCACTTGTAACAAGTGAAACTCCAAGGCATAACACTTTAAGAAGAAAAGGTCTTATTGTTGTTTTCATCCTTAAAGTTAGACCCGTGGAGAAAACACTGGTATGGTCAACTGGCCATCTGCTGTTAGTAGAATCACAAAATGATTACAGGCTAGGACAGAGGAGTTCTCAACCATAAAAATGTGCCAGTACATGCTAAGGTTAACTTTTATCACCCATAACACTTAATAAAAGGATTACAGGGATCTTGACAGAGAAGACTCTGCCTTTTGTATTGTCTTCAGAAGTGGCCTTGATTTATAAATAAGAAGTAATTAAGGATTTATGAGATATGATCGGACACAGTTTCACGCGTCTGTACACCAGAGTGAATATATATATTGTGCATGCCGAGTGCAGCAGTAGGAAAGCTGTACAAACTGTGATAAGTAACAAGTAAACTGTGGGGGTTTTTTGCTTTGGTTTGTTTTTTGGTTTTTTTTTCACTGCAATCTATAGTGTTTTCTGACTGCTCAGAAGCTTATGCCTGGCATGTGTTATTGCTTAATTATATCCTGTTGTGTGATTTGCAATACACGCAATCTGATCCTGGAAACAAACGGTCTTTCAAAATTATAATGTGTTCTTCATCCTTATTAAGTCTTTGGATTTTGTTGGAATGTGAGTATGGGCTGCTTTCACTCTTCAGTTTCTCCTTGTAAACATTAAAAAGTTGTTTTTTTTACTTTTAAATCTTCTCCTATTGATAGATCCTCCCGTCAGGTTGTCAGCTCTTTCAAACCCTTAAAATCCCTGAACAAATTGAATTACAAATCTTTCTGTGACTGTTCATTTTCTAACAGGCTTCTGTTATCTTTCCACCTGTAATTTTATTAAGGGTGTTTGCCCTGTAATTCCTTGCTTCTGGCTCCCCCTCTGGCTGAGCAGTCAAACTTTTAGAGGTACAAAAATGTGTAGCACCTTTCTGTTGAACCTTTTGAGGAGACATTGAAAAACCATGACATTAAAGCAGAATACATAAAGAGTTTCTGTTTTAATTAAAAAAAAAAAAAAAAAGAGATAGAGAATGCCCCAAAAAACCCTCAGCAAAACCCAAGAAGAAAAGAAACCCATCCCCAAAAAACCCTCTTACTTAAGTGTCAGTAATTGTAATGCTTTTAGCAGAATTTTGAATGGTATTTGAACGCCTCTTAGTAATTAATTTGGCTGTCATGGGCTACTTCTAAGGCTACTAACAGTGAGGCTTGAGTGTGTTTTGAATTATTAGAGAAACTAGGGTAGTTGATATATTCCACAAGCTACTTTACTTCATGTTTCTTAATTATGAACAGTTAGCTTGAGTGGGTGGTGTTTTTGACAACCTTCTGAAGAATATTGCAAAAAAAGTCATTGCAAAGCCTCTGTTAGAATGTGATACAGACTACAGGGATATGACATCTCTTTTGTGTTGTTTGTTACTGAATATCTCAGCCGTCGCTAACTGATCCTGTTTTTCACGGTGCGGGCAACTTTGATGTGGTCTTTGTCATATTAAAAAAGAAGTGCAGAATTTAATACAAAAGCTGTAGGACAGCTGAAAAAAAACCTTAAGTGACTCCAAAGCCCAAGGTGTCTGAACTGCTTTTGAAACATTTTTTCATGTTTGTCAAAATTTCTCTAGCGTTGGCTCTGATAATTCTAAAAATTCAGGTGACATTATCTTTGCATCCTAGCCCTGAAAATAAAACTGTAGTTACTCATTTAAGTAGTCCCAGCAGAATTACAGCAGTTGGGCTGAACTGTGTTTGCATCCCAGGTTAAGACCAAAGAGGCCAAAGATGTTTCTAGTCATGGTGAAGGGAGATTTTTATGGACTGAGGAATGGATTCTGAAAGGGTAAACCTCCTTTTAGGATCCTGTCAGGGTTGTGTGAATGACAACCTGGATAAAGAAGAAGTATGGGCATGCTTAACAAGAGAAAAGAAGAAAGGGTACATACTAGTAGTTAGCTCCTAATCTGTTTTTCATGCTATAGCATTAGCTTTTTGTTCTGTTTCTTGGCCACCCCTACATGCCAAACTGACAAGTTTATTCATGGTTCTGCTTTGCACATGAAATGATGACTGAAGTCACTTAAAATGGTGACTAACTGCTATCATCTTCCACAAGACCTTTTGCATTTTGTAATGCTACTTTCTTAAAGTACCCTAACAGCCATTACTTACTTATGACAGTGTGTTGTGTTTTAGAGACAGGACAGCCTGCCTCAAAGCATCAGGAGCAGCCTACAGGAATTTTCCCTTGCTTTTCCTCCTGTGCTACTACTGCCAGAGGACAGAACACCTCTACTGACCTTTTCATGGGAAAAGGAGGTGGGGAGGGGGTGGGGGGTTTTCTGAGCTTGCCAATATTTTCATGGTATTGATTTCTTTACATTTTCATGATATTTCAGTATTGTCTTTAAACCCTCTAAGGGACAAAATAAAATTTTGAAAGTTTAAAAGACGAGAAATACAATGTTATGCTAGGCTTGTCAGAAGTGAACATTAGGGCAGGCTTCCTTCTTTCCCCTCTGTCCCAAATTACATGGCTCATTGGTGCTTTAAAATATCTTTCTAGTTATTATTCCTAAATTGGTTGAAGTAGCCCAGGTAAATATGAATATGAAATATGAAAACTGAATATGGGGATGGGAGGGAAGCTCCTCTCTGGTCTGTTCAGCCTATCCAGAATCCTTTCCACAGTGCCTCTTGTCCTTTCCACTGGATATTTTGAAAAGCTCTGTTGCAGGACTACTGCCAAGGACAAGGTGAAACATGCCTCCCTTCTTCAGCCTGCCCCAGGCTTTTTCACAGCTGTGGAGCCTGCTTCTCAGATCCAGCTGGTTTAATAGGCTAATGGTTCTGTGAAGTGAGAGTCAGGAGAATGAGCAAGCTGCTTCTGTTGCGGCAAGAGGGGAGGAAATAGGACCCAAGAGAAGGTTGAGCTTCCTGTGCTGGAGCCATGCCTGACTTGGGTTACACGTTTATAGTGTAACAGTCCTGTAGATCAGGCTTAAGGTTCAGCAGGCTTGGTGGTTTCTGGTCCAGCAGAGTTCAAAAACAGAACAAATTTTCTTGTTAGGGGGTTGGATGATCCATAAAGGATAGAATTGTATTTTTTCAGACATAAAACCTAAACTACATTTTTAATATGTACAGTTGTTACTGAATATGCCATTTGGGTGAATTCAGATACCACTGGGCACAGCAATATACATTATACAAAGGATTTTAACATTACGTTTTATGTTGACTTTCCTGATTCTTTTGCTTAAAGAATAGAAAGAATAAGAAGAGGGAAAGAAATATGGAACTTAATGAATATTTAGATTATTTAACCTATTTTGTTGGTTTACTGCTGAGAATTTTGTCTGTCTTAATCAGAGATCCATAATTTGAGCACATCTTCCCTCCTGCACTTTGCTGTTTTTGAATACAGTTTATGGTCATGCTTTGGACTTTGTATTTGCAAATAGGTCCACAGGGAGGAATCAGGCATAGTCTTTGTTCAGAAGTGTTGATGTTTTTCATTATGGTTACTGCAACTGCACAAGATCTGAGACTGGGCAGGCTCTCCTTTTCTCCTCTCATTATCCCTTACAAAATACAGCCTTTCCACAGCAGAAGCCTATGTCCTCCTATTTTGTTAAGTCTATAACATTTAGGGACCAACTAAATCACTTTGTGATGTCTAGAATTCTTTCCTTTTCCTTCCTATACTGTAAATTACAGTTTTCTGTATGGCTGTATAAGTAACCTCAGCTAGTTACGCATGGCAGCTCAGACCACCACCACCACCCAGCTTTGTCCAAAGCCTACATTGTCAGTTGCTGCTGGCCAGAGATTTCCCATCTCCTTAGTCTCTGAAATACCTGTCTCGCCTCACTATCACACCCAGGGCTGGTTACTCTGCTAGTTTTGTGTCACTTGAGTCTCGTGTTTACATTTTAAGATATTTTATCAATATCTTTTGACTTGGATTCTTAAGGGAAATCAGAAAACAAGACTGAGGTTACTTTAGGGAGGATGAGCTGCCTCATACACGGAGCTGGTGCAAAGCAGAGCTTATGGCTTCGAGTAGTATTTGGGATATCCTGGCCCCTATGTAGTATGTGGAGGTGGGAGTCCAGAGCTGTCCTGTGAGGAAAGGCCATGATGGATCTCTGTTCTTGGAAATCAGAGAGAAATGCTGCCAGGTTTTCAGCGCAACCCCAATGCCCCTCTGCAGAATACAGGTACCTGCAAGTCATCTGCCTTGCCAAAGGGGATGAATGTGCTTGCTGGGTGAGCTGCAGAGCTGTATTCAGCATGACTAAAGCCGTTAGTTAAGCCAGTTTTTTTAAATTTACAGCACTGAATTCACTGGGAGAGAAGAGAAAGGATAAGCCTGGATCCAAAGCACAATATGTGCCCCTATTGACCACAACATATTTTGGGGTAACTTAAGCATTCCCAAACCTTCAAGCTCTCTTAGAAGTATTGACTGTTAAGTAGAGAGAAATTCTTAACCTGCATAGTAAAGGTAACTATAACATGCTAAAATGAATGTTTTGCTAAAGCATGATTAAGTGATATATGATTAAGTGGAATTCAGGGATTTATTTCCAACTTCCTATTCAAGTTCTATCTGTCTGGCATACATGTGAATCATAGAGTCAAATCTTGCTGAAACTTCTGTAAATGTGGGCAAGTTTCCAACTAGTCATCTTAAGTTACTGATAGGAACAGAGAGCATTGCAGAGGAAGAATTATCTAGGTACCTGGACAAGCTCAGAGAGCCCCTGCTGCTCTGAGCTCAATGCTACCTCATCTTCTGGTCCTCCATAGGTACCTGTGCTGCTGACATGAAGAAAAAGGATGTAGCCAAGCAGCATCTCATGGTTAATTGTGACATGGATGTTGTCTGAGCTTTCAAATAAAAATGAGCTCTCATCAATATTTTATATGATATAAACTAATTAGATAACCTGAGACCCTGAAAGAAATTTCACAATCATAATCTTCCATCTGCAGCTTCAAATTCTGAAAGTGTCTTTTCTATAATACCAACATTTTGCTTTCTGATATTAATATTATCTTGGCTCCTATTGTAATTGGCTGTTCTTAATGTAGTAATTTTAATGTTAAAACAGGCATTTTTAAATATCATCAATACCTTTCCACTAAATTATATGTAATTTGAAGTGGGGAGTTGATGAGTGCAATGAAAATTGTGAATATATGCTAAAACAGTATTACTTCAGAGCTGACAGTCTGAAAACCGAATCTTTCAGTGACCTCCTGCTGTGTTTGCTCATTTGTATGCAAGAGTTAAAATTTGGTTTACATGGAAGGAACATAGAAGTTATGTCTCAAAAGTTAACAATAGTTCTGACCTAAAGTAAATAATTTGCTAATTGCAACAAACCAAGGAGAATGTTTCCATTGTGCTCCTCTGGTGTATGTTTTTTAGGCCATTCATTTGTATTGGAAAAATCTTCATATTTAAAGAAATTGCGCATTGTGTGTAGAGTTGGCAAACAAGATATGAAACTAGTTTCGCTGCTTAAGAAAGAATATTGAAGTATTAATTCTACAACTTGTCAATGCCCCAGTACACATTTGCAAATGGAGCAGTAAAGAAGCACTCGTTTTTTGAGTTTGCCCATATGTAGCAAGCCCAAACTAACAAATTAAATGGAACAGAATTACAGCCAATACTAATTTGTGCTCTGGCTCACTTACCATATAATTTTTTCCTGAAATATATTCCCGTTTTCAAAATGGTTTGAGTATCAAAATGCTTTAAAATATTTGCTAATATACTTTGAATTGCCACAGTGAACAACATTCACTAATGTTTATTCCAAGCAGTTGTGTACTTTTTTTTTTAACTCATTTTCTTCCAATGTTAGGAAATTTAAAAATTATCTCCTCTGTGTTGCAGAAAATCATCCATTTCCCTCTGAAATAGCATAGAGCTCTTCTCTTATAGACGCAGTACATGTCTGAAGGAAAAACAAAAATCACTCTTTGCTGTAAATAAGTTAGATGAAAAGATAAGAATAAGAGACATAAAAAGCTCAAGGAAACATGAGGCATTATTGGCTTAGCCACTTCACATGAATGGTTTGTTTTGCTCGTTTTGGGTTTTTTGTTTTGTTTTGGGGTTTTTTGGGGGGCATTGTTATCAGGAGAGATTCTAGATAAGAGATAAGGAGGAAAGGAAACTGGCCAAAACCCAACAGAAGAAAGCACCCAGGAACTTAAGTAACACTATTACCTGCTTGACAACTGTGGCCCCATCACAGATGGAGGTGTTACATGACAGATAGTGCATAACAACCTTGAATGTGTATGTGAGTTGCAATAAATAAGCATTTATTCAATCAAGAGCAAGATGAAGTCTTTTTGTTAGCTTGAAGGAAACTCTTCTTAAAAATTTCCTTTGTGCTGATCACTCTTTGTTAACCAAGCGGTTGAAAGCTCCCTACCTTCTGCTTTATGTTCACCTAAAAATATAATGGGTACCGTAGAAGTTCACTTTATTGGGAACTCCAAGGCACATTTCTGTAAATGTAATATTTATGTACTCTTCTAGATATTTATATTCATAACTCTAGCCGCATTTTGTGCTTTGTTTTGCTTGCATGGATAACAGTTGTGATGGATTTGTTCACCCTAGATGATATTTATTCCTTTTACTTCATTACACATAATCCACCTGTGCTAGATCTTAAGGTCTGTGTACACTTTATACTCTACTAGAGAGCTTATCAGCTTCTCTGCAGGCAGCTCAATTTGAATTTTAAAACTGAAAATGAATGAATTTGTGCTGCTTCTTCACAGAGATACCCTTGCACCCTCCTAGTGGTGTGATAACTGGGGGATATCAAGCTTGCAGGGTGTTGTTGATTTTGGCTGAAGGGTTTATGATTTCATTCTGATCAGAAGCCACTTCTACTATTATTATTTCTGCAATTCTCCACCTCTTTCTGCTTATGAGAATGTCTGAGGTTTGTTGGCTAGGATGAAGACATCAGGGAGAACAAGAGCAATTGATACTTTTAATTTTAGATAGGCTCAAAGTCCAGGCCCAAGTGTACAAACAATGTTCATGTAAATGATCCAACTTCATCATCCTCTAAGACAAAATGCTAGATGACATATGGATTTCAAGGCAGGTAGGTGTTTAAGAAGTTGTTGAATATCATTTAAATTCTTATTTAATTTATTTTGTTAATTAACAATATTAAAATAATAATAATATTAAAATATCTTATTTAATTTATTCTTATTAATTCTGAGTTACGGCATCTTCTTTATGATACACACTTCTTCATAACATCAGATTTTTAAAATTGAGTCTATTTCAATTTATGAATGCATTAATTTCTTTTAACTTGTCAATGTACTGCAATACACTTAAGCCAATAATCACCAAAACATAGAATTATGGAATGGTTTATGTGGGAAGGGACCTTAAAGATCACTTGCCATGGGCAGGGATGCCTTCCACTAGACTGGGTTGCTTGGGGCCCCATCCAACCTGGCCTTGAACACTTCCAGGGATGGGACATCCACAGCTTGTCTGGGAAACCTGTGCCAGTGCTTCACCATCCTCACAGGAAAGAATTTCTTCCTGGCATCTAATCAAAATCCACCCTCTTTCAGTTTAAAGTCATTATCCCTTCTCCTATACTGATACTCTGATATATACTGATACATACTGATACTCTCTACCCAGCCTGTATTTGTGCTCAGAATGGTGCAGGTGCAGGACCCTGCACTTGGCCCTCTTGAACGTCATGAGGTTCACACAGCCCACCTCTCAAGCCTGTGAATCCCTTCCCTCCAGTGTGCTGTCTATGTCACTCAGGTTGCTGTCAGCAGCACACTTTTTGAGAATGTGCTCAATCCCAGAGTCCATCTCACTAACAAAGATATTAAACAGCTCTGGTCCCAGCACCAACCCCTGAGGAATGCCTCCAGTCACTGGGGCCTACGTGGATATCAAGCCCTTGATCCCAACTCTTTGAGTGAAACTGTCCAGCCAATTCCTTATCCACCAAGTGGTTCACACATCAAATCTCTCTCTGATTTGGAGACAAGGGTGTCATGTGAGACAATGTCAAACTGATCCATCTCTAAGATCCCTAACAACCCAATCAATTCTGTGATATGATTCTGTGATACATCACATTGTTCAGAGCCCTGTCCAACCTGAACTTGAAGACTTCTAGGGCTGGGTCCTCTACAGTTTCTCTGGGGAACTTTTGCCAGTGTCTCATCACTGTTTCAATATCAAAGGAAGTATTTTCAAACTACTGTTCTTCATATGGACTAGAGGATGCCTTTCTTCCTACAAAAAATTTTAAGTCATGTAAAGCAGGATGACATTGAAGTAGAAAATTTTCCCTGCTTTTGATTTCCCTTGTCATAAAATACACTTTTATCATCTCTTTTTAGGAGTCACTTTATGAAACAAGGGACAGAGAGAAGCAGGGAGAATATATTCAATGAAAATAAAGTGTGCATAGTTACCATCCTGTTCTTTTAAAGAGGAATTGTAATATCTTGATGAAATACAGAGGTAGAGATAATTGCTTTTTCATTTAGGCAGAAGTGATTTTTATCTTCAAATGTTCTGTCCACTATGTTTTGATACTGCAAAATTCATGGTTTCATATTTCCAGTTTCCTTAAGTAGTACATCCTTTATTTTGAAATATGTTTTTTGTTTTTATATTACCTGTATTTATTTCTTAACATGGCTAAAGCTCTATTAAATACAGATCTGACTATGACCTGAGGTGTTTTTCATGAAGTGTAGCTTTACTGTGTTTTTTTGGAAGGAATGGAATTAATGCCATGTACTTGCAAGAAAGGCAGAAGAAAGGCATTTTTTGACAATTGTTAAAAATTCTAAATTTTGCTTTTATTTCTTGACCCCAGATTTTATCTATTATGGATGTAGCCTTGGGTTTTCCATATTAATTTCATATGTTTTCATTCTTTTTCATTGTAGTGCTCAAATGATGTCTCTTTTAGGGATTTAAATTAGTTTATTGTCATGGATACACTTACATATGATGACCAGTGATGTTCTTCCTTTTTTTGATATGTCAAGATGAAAGCAAACACTAAAAATCTTAACTCATTCGATGGTGCCCTTTTAAGTTTTGCTTTTTGAAATTTTATGTATATTTCTTCTTGTTTTAACTGGTCCTAAATATATGTTCAAAGGTGTGGTTGGATTTATTTATTTTCATTCACATTTGAAACCCATACTATTATATTTGAGGTGTGAGTAACAGGTATTTTGTTCTGGGTTTTTCTTTTTCACTGCAGAAAATAAAAAGACCAAAAAAAATCATAGTATAGAGATCAGCTGGATTGTATTCATGTTAATATCTAAAACAGGCTATATGTATGGCATCTGTTTCATCTTAGCTGGGGAGGGATTTGGAGCAATCTGCAGTAAGTGAAGGAACTTCATTAGCCATTTGGTACACCAGTATTGAGTTAAGTGATGGAATACCTTCTCATCTGTACAGTGTAATTTTGTTGAGGAGATAAATTGCAGGGTGCATTTTGTCGTGTTGTGTTTTCGTGTTAGTTGATTGTAATTATTGTTCATGGGGTTAAAGAAGTTAATTTCTATATGGGAGAGATATGTAATTTTCCTAGCTATATAATGCAAAACATGTTCAACTGTCACTAATATGTTTAAGTTTCATTAGAGTGAATTGTTTATCCTGATTAGACAGAATTGTAGCATGCCTGCAAGGAAAGTAGAGGTGTTATAGGATTTGCTTACAGTTACGCAGTCTGCGTTTAAACATGTTTATAAAAGGAAACACTCTCCAAAAGTTAAATAAATCAAGCGGGCAGAATTGTGACTTTCCCAGCTGTTCACAATGATGGTGTGACTTCATTGACACTTCTTTTCCCTTCTATTTTTGTTTTGACTGCTGTCTGCTAGTTGCCTTACATTAGTAGGAAGAAAATGTATTAGGTCTTCGTTTCTGAGCCCTGTGACTTGACTTTCTAATAGATCTGTAGAATTTGAGGAACAAATTCCACAGCTGTTTTTAAAATAAATTGGATGTGACACAAGCTGCAGGTAAGATGGCACTGAGGTTTTTTCTAGACTTAAAGGAAATCTAAAGTACTCTGGCCTTCAAGAAAAATCAAAAGCACTTTTTTGGGAATACAGCGTTTTGGCAGAGTGAACTTAAAATCAGTAAACTCAGGTCAGGTAGGCCAGTGCCAGATGGCAGCTGCCAGCAGGTGTGTATCATTTGCACAGGCACAATGTTCAAAAATCCTGATCAGGGGTTGTCTACCCTCTGACCTGCTGTACAACACTGTGTACATGCCGTGAGAGTGAAGGGCCAGGCTGATTTCTGCCTTTCTCAATGCATTCATGTTTATCCACTGAAGAGGAAACGTGCCTTCTCTTAGGAAAGCGAACATGCATAGATGGAAGGTATTTGAATAAAAATGGACGCCTTTTGGAACATCTATGGAAATAAGTCCAGCATTAGACTTTATTAGAAGGCTAGCATTACCTAGATTTTATAGTTGGCATATTGATGAGTCTGTTTCATATTGAAAGAGGCCTTTCTGCCTGGTGAGTAGAGTGAGAATAAAGGAAGCACTGTTCCTCTCTCTCTGTTGTCATGTTTTCACTAAAAAGGACTGTATTTGTATCATCCTGTTACGAGACCTTTGAAGGCTGCATTTCACCTTCTCAAAGTGTAGCAGAGCTGTATAGTTTGTTGATATTTTCTGTCAAGAGGGAAAGCTCCACAGGCACTTCAAATGTTGCATGCTAGGCTTGCCTCATAAACAGCAGGGAGAGGAACAGGGTCAAATCTTAACATCTTTCTTATGACCTGTTGCTTAATATCCCTGTATCCTAGCTCTGTGTTATTTTGGTAATAATTCTGTTTGTTGGATGACTGGTGGAACTCCAAGATGAAAAATTAAATAGCACCTTTAAAAAAAATCTGCCTTTTTTTCCTCAAGAATGTTGAGGTAATGGATGGCAAGTTCACTCTGGTCAGAATAATTACAAATACTATTTTTACATATCCATCATCCCTGAACTTACTATATTTGCACTATAAATATCAACAAGAGGCTTTTCAGGCATTTCACTGTGCATTCTTCTTGTGTTGACTGCGCATCTTGGAGTCCTCATCTAGATTTGTTTCTTCTTCATTACTCATAAAGTGGTTTGGTGTCAAACATTAACTTTCAGGAAAACCACATTTACAGAGTTTAACCAGTGGTGAACATAAATACTAACCAGCATTCCTCTCTGTCTTTCCTTACCCATACCCAAAACCATGTAGTTAAGATTTTAAAAGCTACAATTTAAGACTGTCAGATGTTAAACCTCTGTCACAAAATTCAGTTACTTGCATGCATATTTCTTATGTATACCTATATAGGAGTTTTTATCATAAAACTGTACCTAAGGGTACATTGTGTTTCCTGCCAAATTACTTTTTTTTTTCTTTTTTTTATTTTTATCTCTTAGTAACTGGAAGCTCAACCACAGCTTCTGTGAGATGGAAATGCTATTATCTGTTACAGAGGTAACTGTTGGAAGCAGCTTTCTGGAGAAAAGCAGTGAATTTCAATGGTGATGCCTAATTAATTCATTTTGTGCATCTGAATGTCTCTTCACCCTGTCCAGGCACAGAGCACAATGCATGCCTAATCTGCCAAAGTTTCTTATTGATCTCCATTAGGTCAGATTTCCTTTCAAAGCACCCCCATTAGTCGTTCATGTTTAGTTACCAAGGCAAGGAGTTACTCCTGTCATGCTCATCTAGAATTTGGAAAACTGCCACAGTTACAAACACTTACTTGTCTTCCAGTGTTTGACAGAATGCCAGAATTAGAACTGCTTTTAATTATGCAAAGGCTGCTGTAATTGCCTCATCCTTTGCATGGCTTATCCACTGTAGATTCTACTTTCAAGTATCATGGACGACTTTCTCCAAAGAGGAGGAGGTCTTACTCATCATTGTATTTCCTAATTTATCCATGCAGAGTAGCAATCTGTCCTTACCTCTGAGCAAAGATTTAATGGAGAATGACTGACATGAAAGCTGCCATTTTTGCAAGATTTCCTGGCTCTTCCAAAATATGCTACAAACTTTTTTAGTAATTTAAAGCTATGCTATATCTGTCCAGTGAGAACAGTATATTTTATGATGAATTTCCCTTGCTGTTTCATTATTTTTAGGACCAAATCCCCAAAAATGTAGCTTGAGTGAGTAAGATTCTACTGAGATCCATTTTAGTGAAAAGTATAAATGTATTTATTTATACAAGTTTGAAGGAAGCTAAAAAATGAAAGTTACTTTAACATCTATTCTTAAATGTGTCTTCAGCCCACAGTCCTATGAATAACACCGACTTACGAATCTGTGAGATTATATAAGAGGACAAATATTCATAAATACCTTATTTGTTAAGCTTATAGTCTCTTCTGAGTTTCTGAATTTCTTCCATTCCCTTGTTTCTTGCAGTTTATTCTGACACTAAATTAAGAAAGTAATTTTTGGAATAACTCATTCTTCACTTTCTTAAACGTTGATATTGGAAAGTAGCTTCCCACTAATCAGATCATACTCAGAAAGAGAAGTTGGCTTCTTGGCTGTGATGTGAGTTAGATAGAAATGGATCTTTAGTGGTGATGAAAAACAGACAGACAAAAAAAGTTCCTATACTCTAGAAACCTATTGTGTAAAATTAAGTTAAAATCTTCACTACGATGAAAAATAACTAACGAATTGTTGCAAAATCTTACAGTGCAGTTGGTGTCAAGCTATATATTCAGGATTGGCATGAAAATTTTCCAGATGTAGAGAGTTATCTGTTGACACTCAGTAAACCCTCACACATAAAAAGAATATGCAGAATAAAAACATATGAAGAAATGCTTCGTTGGTTCCTTTGAATGGTGGTCATCTCCTCCTTCGTGTAAACTTTGTTAATGTATTCATCTAACTTGTCTTATATCAGAAAACATAAATACTAAAGGGAAGAGAGGTGTTGGCAAAAGAGGTGTAAGAGATCCTAAAAAAACCTGCAGACTTTCCTAGCATTTTAGTCTTCTATTAAAGATAATTAAATTTAATTTATGATTGCTTTTAGTAGTGTCTGTGCCCAAAATGCCAATAAATCTTGTCAGAATCGATAAAACTTAATTTTATAAATAGAAACTGTTTCCTTAACAAGATTAAGAGTAAAACTGTGGAGGAGCAGTTCTGTGGGATTTACTGTGTTTACCAAGCTGACTGCTACTAACCATTAGTTAAAGAACTGTTTACTGCTTGCCCTATTCTCAGTTGCTAGGAGTTTTTTTTGCATGGGAAAAATCAGCCAGAGGACTTGGGAGATTTCTGGATGCAAGAACTAAATGCTATATGTTTGTTTGCATCAAAAATAGAGAAGAAATATGATATCCCTAAGATTTCAAGCAAGGACTTGACTCTTCACAAGGGATTTGTATCAAGGGAGTGTCTTTTTCTATTCCTGTGAAAATCCCATTGGAGTTGTAAGCCTTTGAAAAAAATCACATCTCAGCAGAGACTTGGTAAGACCTCAAAGTCTAATCCCCATAGATTCTGAGTATATTAAAATACAGCTGACCATTACTTTTAGGGTTTGAGAACATCTTTACCGTAGTTGTTCTGGATTGCAGAAAATAGTTTCCATCTAGACAACAGAACAGAGTAGGACACAAGTGTGTGTGTCCCTGTGCTCTTCATAGTCTGGTAATTCCCTGGCATCACAGGAAGGGGGTGAAAAAAAAAAGGGAGGAGAACCTGCAAAACAGGAAAAAAGCCTGGCAGAAATTCTGTGTGAGAGAGTGAACAGAGACAGAAAGTCAGTTCAACAGAGTGTAAGTTGAATAGGAGCTGGAAAGCAGTAGTGCAGAGGAGACAATGACTGAGGCTGGAAATAACTGGGCAAAAATAAAGGCGTGCAGAGAGAAAGGGCTTTTAGAGCTGGGCCCAGCTCTAACAGCAAAGATGGGACTAAAAAGGGGAAGCTTGTGGGATGACTGTTGCCACAAAGACTGGCTTTTCTGCCGTAAGAGGAGAGAGAGCTGGCACTGTTTAGTCTGGAGAAGAGAAGATTTGGGGAGAAATTATCCATATGTACAAACGCCTATTGAAAGCAGAAGAGGCAATGGGCATAACTGTAATATCTGAACTGCGTAAGAAGAAACTTTACTGAGAAGATAGTCAAACACTAAGGTTGTCCAGGTGGACTCTGGAGTTGACCTCAATGGAAATATTCAGTACTTGACTGCACAATGCCCTGAGCAGCCTGTTGTAGTTGCTGACCCCACTTTAGCCAGAGAGGTCAGTCTAGACAATCTCCAGAGGTGCTTTCTGACCTCAGCTGTTGTGTGATTCTGTGAGCAGGCAGAATGGAATGATGGATTCTGATGAGATGCCTGGAGACAAAACAAAAGAGTATATGTGAGAAGTAATACTGGCAAGTATTACTTGTTAAGTTAAGTAAGGGGAAAATTACATGTGGGTCGTGGACAGCTTACTGGATAGATAAGAAAGGATCAGATTTATAGAAAGCTGAGAAGGGATCCTGAAATGTAGTCTGCACCTCACTGTTTTTTAAGTGCTAGCATAAAGTTGTAGAAATGACAACAAGGTCATCCCTGCAAAATGGTGTTCCATGTCACAAGGTTGTCAATCCCTCCCTGTTGCCTCATTGCCTCAAAGCTGTAGTTGTCTACACTGGGGACTTTAAAGCTCAAAAAGATATCGATGATTCTGGTAGATACTGGCATAATAGGACAAAATGTGAAGGAAAGTTACGCACAGGTGTAACAAAGTCAAGCCTTCCTTAGTTAGAAAATGTCAGATTTTGATTGCCAGTGCAGTCTCTTATTTGTTCTTCTTCATGGTGAGTGCTGAGATAATGTGCAATTGTCTCATTAGAAATAATCTTTAGCCTATTCAGTGAAGGGGATGATTGTGCTCCAAAGTGTCTCCTAGAGAATCATTTATTTTATAAAGGGGTTTCTTGGCAGTAAGACCCTTACTGGATTTCCAAAAAGTTGAAACTCATTGTTAAACAAGGCAAAAGAGTTCAGGAAGAGAAAGAAACCTTTTTGATGGAAGAAATTGAGCTTCACTCTCAAATACCTGGATTCTCATGAAATTTTTGAGTGATTTTGGGTAGGTCTTATTAAACCAGTTCTTCCACAAGTGGCTATTGATAGAATTTAATCTGGGCCCCTGCACTGGGGTCCTGGGGAACAACCCACAGTACTGCTCATTTTTTTTCAGCTGCAACTGGATTCAGTGGTAATTTTTCCCTGCAAAATATTTAGGAATAGTAACACTGTTGTATTTGTGACAGGCCATGATATAAGAAGGTAGCTGTATGGGGGAAAATGATATAATTTATTTTTATTAGACCCAGTGGTACACCTGAAAAATAAGCAAGCAAACTTTAGGGCATATGGGCTCGTGATGAGAATGAATGACTCTGTTTGCTGAACAGTCCCTGGACTGTGTGTGCAGCTTCCCAGGCTGGGTAAGAGGAAGAGCTCAGCCTGTGTGAGTGGCAGGGGAGGCCTCTGCTAGGGAAAAGAGAGATTTTGACTTAGAAAATTAATAATTTTTTCTCTAGTGTGTTTAATACACTATTGATATGGTTAGTTATGTGCCTGTGTGACTGGCAAATGTGAAAATAATACATAGTTATCTGCTTTGGCGTATGGAAATAAATAATAGTCAATAAGAAGTTTAACATAAAATTCAGCTATTAATTACCAAGATGTCTAAGCAGAGAATGCAGTTCAATTCTGATTGATATCTTTGCCTAAATTCATTTGCAATTTTATTGTCTTTAATAATATGAAAAATTCCTATGGTGATTGATAATGAAAACTTGTCTGCTTGCACTTGATCTGCTTCTATCTACTGTAAGTTTATTTAAGTAGATTCTTTGGCTCTACCCATGCCACACTAATTTTTGCCAATTTCTTCCCTGAATCTCCAGTTTTGGACTACTTTTTATTTTTTCTCCTTTTGAATCATAGTTCAGACCGTTGCCTTTTTCTCTTTCTCAGCTGCCTCTGAGCATTCATAGTCCTTGGCAGAGTGCCCAGCAGTGCTTGTCCTCACCAAATACTATTCACATGCTTTTAAAGTGATACTTGATTAAGAAAAAGGGAAAACTAGTATCAAAATAAATGGCGAGGTCAATACAGGCATAGCTAGAACATTAGATCTTAAGCCCATAGCTCTTTGTGATATATTTGTGAAACCTGATGAAATCCACTTAATTTTTCTAATCCTTGCTAGAAAAAGTCAGTGTGTGATTTCAATTTATTTTTTATTTCTCTAGAGAAAGTTGGATATTCTAGTAAGTTGTCCTTACATAGGGAACCTCTGAGCAATGGGGAGAGATAACTATGGTCTAGGGCTTTGTGTTGCATATTCCTTAAATATTTTTGACATTATTTGCTGACCTCTTTATTAATTGCAACATCTGAGTTAACCATAAGTAATTAAAATAAAACATACTTGATTTTCTCCTAATTTCTGTAGAGACTTTGTTAGCATATCTGAAGAAGTTTCCAAAGGTGTCTGAGGTCTGTATGGTGTATGGATTACAGGATTTGCATACTTAGGGATCCAAGCTGTGAGGCTCTACCCAGCCCTTCCCAGGAGTTCCCTCCTGCTCCCAGCCCCCACACAGCCCCCAAACCCCCTAACACCGTGATGGCAGCTTTTTGCTGACTTTTTTAAAAGAGAACATCCCCCATCCTGCCTTTGTCACTCTTTTCCTTTTCCTGGAGCAGGGCTGGATGTGTGTTTCGACTGACCCTTGGCCCCAGGTGCGCATTTCTTCCTGGAAAGCACAAAGGTGAATTGCAGCTACTTCCCAGGAGAAGTGGGGGCAGCTTGATAAATGCAAGATCTTCACTAGAAATGAAAGAGGTGCCACATCCTTTAGCCTGTTCATTTACAGTCCCGATCTAAGCAAAGTTCTGGGTTTTGTAGACCATTTCTGGGTACTAGGGACAATAAAATAACTCACTGTGGCTTCTCTTGAGGATCCAATAGATGTAATTCATCAACCAGCAGATATACGAAGTAGCTGCAAATCAGAGAGCAAATTTCTCTGAATTCATTTACTTGGACTTGGAACTGAATTGTTAGAAAAAACTACCTATATGTTACAGGAACATCTCAATTATCTCACTATTTCCCAGTTAGGCAGATTTGCTGTTCTGTAGGGTAGAGATGACCACAAGTTGCACCTTTCTCAGTGTTTCCCATGCTTCTGCAGCCAATAATATGGGGTTATATTCCCTGTGCCTGTGCAGCTGCCACCCTGCCACCACCACACTGGGCTGGAAACATCATTATAGCTATTTCAACTTGGTCGCCAGCAGGGTTCCAGTGTGAGTTCTGGATTAATGTTCAAGCAGCAGAGGAAGTTTTTAGGCAGCTTTAGGAAAGGTCAGCAGTTTTGAGCAATGTGGAATATAGCCAGTGGTGAAGACGGAGTCATAAGATGGGCTCATTTTATTGTACTGGGTTATAGATTGATTTCTACAAAATGACAGCTATACTCTTCTATGAATTTTTAGGCATGAATCTTACCTACTGTTAGTTTTAGATACAAAGGGAATTTATTTCAAAAAGTTACATTTTTCCTAATTGAAATTCAGAGTTGTTTTTCTCCATGATAGAAAGAAGTGAGGGTATGTCCAGATGCATGAAAATATTAGCTGTTAAAATAGCTATTCAAATATGCAAATTATAAGAACCTGCTTTAACTTTTGATATTTTTTTTAACCTGGGGACATCTTTTCTTGCAATGCCAGATTAGCAGCACTGCTTTGTTTTGCATTTTGATGGCTCAGTATTTGCAACAGAAAGTCAGAGATGTAATCTTAGAGACCCTGAAATTTTCATCAAAAGTTTCGGAATAGTTTAGGCTGCTGATCTCCAAAATATGCATGCACAGCACCATTTAATCCCAACCCTGTTATTAAAGCAATTTCCAAGAAAATCATGCTACATGTTTCAGTAAGTTGTTTTACTTTCGTTATTTCATTTTTCCTAGACTCACTGTATCTAGAGAGGAGCTGCTCTCAACTAGGTGGGTGCAGCTGCAGGCAGAGGGGGGTGCTGGGTGAAATGTCTGCCAGCCTGATGTGGTCGTGGATTTACTGTCTTCATTCCCACATCTAGTTCAGCTTCCATACAAGGCTGAGAGTTTGAGTAGGTTAATGAGGGGAACTCTTCTCCTTTCTCTGTCCTAGACTGAGGGAGACAGGCCACAGTCTTATTTTCCTTTCTGTTACCTTGCTCATGCTTTTAGTACCATTGGGATTCAGAGGGAGGCAGGATGGAGCTGATCTGGGCTGGGGAACACATGTGTCAGCTCTAGGAGGGATAAGGGGACTAGCACTGAGGTGTGGGAGATGTTCTCATCAGAGATCACCTCCAAACACCCCCTCCGCCACAACAGCAAGACTAATGCAAGTTGTATGTCCTTTTATCCTTGGAGAATAGCAAAAGTCCACTCTAGCAAAAGTCAGCCTGCAGTTCTGTGATGGTTTAAAGCAACCTTAGATGAATGTAGGTACTTTAGGAAGTACTAGTGGAAAAAGAGCAAGCTCAGTGCCAAAGCTGTGATGTGGTAGCATGGATTCCTTATCTTTAGAGGGTCAGAAGCAGTGTTCATTAACCTGAGGAACACTTGGGCAGCTTTCTTAGTAAATCAGGCTGTACTGTTGCTCCTTCCACATCTGGACCCACCATATTCCTGCCCTCTCCCCTCAGTTTTCAATCCAACTATTCTTGTTGCTGGCAAACAATGCCCCTACCTCAAGTAGTAATATTTCCTGTTGGTTCCTGAGGCTGTTAGCCAGCATGGACAGGCTGGGGAGATGCCTGGCACAAACTACCTTCTCATCTTGTTGAGCTGCTGCAAAATCTGGTCTTTTGTATAATGGTGTCATTTCCTTGTGGGACACATAAATGGTACCTTAGTTCTGCCTGAGAGCCAGGTTAGCATTTGTGAAAGCTATTAAAAAGTTTGTAGATGTCAAGTAAATGTATATGATTAAATAAGTGATTCAGCTAGTATAATTAACAGATGGCAGGAACAATTACATATTCATATTTCAGGCCAACAACATTTGGTAGATATAATTGCCTTACAGGTGTTAACTGCCCTTTATCGTGAAATGAGGTGTCTCTAAACACTGAAGGTACTCAGCAAAGTGACTTGTGGTTATGAACTTACAAGGAGGTTAATGGCTCTCCTCTTGCACGTGATGTTGTAAAGCTAAATTCAGCTCCTAAGTCTGATACCAAACCTAAGAAGGTGGAGGGAAAGAGATGAGCAGGTGTTATATAATCTGATTTTGTGAAAAAAGTCACTGAGAAATACAATGGGTTTAAATTCATTTTGATGTTTCAGAAATGCAAAGTCCAAATAGGCATTCAGGGAGGATGAGACATCTGCTGGAATAACTCCTTGGGGTTTATTTGGGATTTTTTTCCCCAAATTACTTTTTCTTCCCCTTATGTAGAAGAGTAAATTGCATGTCATTTGGGTTAGATTCTGGTACAGATTGTGATGACTTGTAGCCAGAAGAGCAAAAATGAATAAGTAGGTGGTAAGTTTATGCTCATTTTGTAACAGTTTTATTTTTTCTTAATAGAACCCAAAAGTGATTATTTACTGTAAGTCTTGTATAATAAGGTTGCCAAAGATGATAACTTGCATATATAAAACACAGACACAGTAAATTGTAATTTTTGAAGTTTCTTTGGTTTATGCCTTACATTTAGCACTTGATTTAAACAAGAAGAGCTAAAAGAATTGATGGAAAATTATATAATTTTCATGGGTAGATAAATAGGACATTAATAAAATTTTACCATTTTCGTTGAATCAGGCAATAACGTATACAATCAGGAGCAAAGGCTGATCTTTAGTTTTCACATTTCTTGATAATTGGTATCTAGAGCTATCAAAAGCTTAGACTTGGTTCAATATTATTATTTCAGCATTACATTATTTTGATTAAGGCTGTTCAGCTGGTAACCTAGGTTTTTCCTCTTCGACATTAAAGATTGCTATTTATTAAACAATTTAGGCAGCTTAAACACTAGCTTCCAAGACCACACTTAATATTGAAGTCCATATTGAAAGTCATATTTATGCACAGTAGTGGTTTCTGCATTGATGCTGGTTATGGTTTTTAGCAGTGTTTGTCAGGGTACATAGCAATTGTCCTCTTCAGATGTATAATAGGGGAGAGGGAGAAGAAATAGCGTGGAAGAGCAGAAAGAAATGAGTCTAGGGACTTCTCTCAGATACAAGCCTGAATAGAATGGAAATTGTTAATGTTTGTAAGCACTGCTGGCTGGATGCTGAAGCACAGGTTACATACCTTTGAGCTGCTATGGTGCTTCTAAAAGTCAGGAAGGCCTGGGTGGGCTGCACTGCTCCAGCAATGGGCTCTGCTGCCTGTGCTGGGTGTGGCATAGCTAATGCTCACTTTGGTGGGTGCTCAAGCCTTGAGACTTGAAGCACAAAGAAATATTCCTCATCATCAAAATGTTTATCTCTTTCATAAGTTTTCCTGTATTAAAAATGTCACACATTATTCTTGTTATGCAAAATCACAGCAAACGGCAAAAGGTCGACGTTAGCAGTCAAGATTATTGGAGAGTAATTGTATCAGTTTCACAGCATATCAAATGTGAAAGCTTTTATTTAATAATAGTTCAGTGGATGGCTAGGAAGTAAATATCAAATGCAAAACAAATGCAGTGCAAAAGGAATGCAAGGGTTTGGGTTTTTTTTTCACTTTGTGGGTCTGTTGCTCTTGCTCATTCAATCATTTTGAATCCCTCTATTGCCACAGCAGATGTTTTATCTCCTCCATCTCTGATTATGTATATCTGACAATTTTGAAGTCTCTGCAAGTGTGACTTGATTATATCATAATTTCTTTCTTTTATAACCTTCACTTTTTTTTTTTTCAATTTTTATTCTGGTGGAAGAGTATGGAAATGTACCTTTTCAGCAAAAAGAAGTTCTAGACTGAGATGGTTTTATAATGTGACATACTTTGAAACTCAATGTCTGTCCTGAGAATAGAGAATTAGATCTTCTTGAAGCAGTTTTGACAAATGCTGCTTGGCTTACCAGTTGTGCATTAGCAACAAACAAGATTGTTGAGATTTTGCTATTTTCTTTCAGAAGTGTCATATATGTGAAAATAGCACAATGCTGTGGTAGTGATCCCATATGTTTGAGGGAAAGGAAGGAATTGTGTGTTATGTACTGCAAGCTTGACAGTATAGGGCAATGCTAAAAAGAAGGAAAGACTGAATTATTTTAAAGTGAAATATATATTAGGTGCATTTTGAAATCCAGAATAAAACTCCACCTTTTTCCTCTTTTTTTTTTTTTTTCCTGTTTTCTGTTAGCAGGGTATGGGATTAAATATTTGGATTTGCTTTTTAATT
The DNA here is from genome assembly GCF_049639895.1 of Pseudopodoces humilis. NCBI lineage: Eukaryota > Metazoa > Chordata > Aves > Passeriformes > Paridae > Pseudopodoces > Pseudopodoces humilis. The sequence continues at coordinate 61,114,080 of NC_142202.1, forward strand.
TATTCATTTATTATCATGAGTGATAATTAATTGAAAGGGCAGGCAGTTTGGTATGCAGTGGATACATTGTAGAGCTAACAGCTTAAATCTTGGTTTAAACTACTTGGATTGTTGTGTATTTCAGTGCTAAGTGACAGTTTTTTCCCCTAGTTTTAATATTGAGTCAGTTTGCTGAAACCGTTTTAAGGATTAGGAAGCTAATTTTGAGTTCTGTCTACTCTAAACTGGTGCACATTTCACATATGGACTGTAGTTTTCAAATATTTTTTTAAAAAATATTTGAGGTAGGAATTCATTGCAATTGAAAATAGCATTCACAGTTTTACTTGTTTGGATTTATTGGGCTGTTATTAAAAGACAGAGTTGGCTAGCAAAACATAACCAGTTTAGAAATACTATATCAGAGTTTTAACAGTGATTTATTAATTCTGGCACTATGGAAAGTAAATAATTTTCTGTAAAAAATATTTAATATGATTATTTAATATGGATTGCTATGTCTATGCTGTGCATTGCTGATTTTAGCACACTTTAACCTTGCTTGCATTTTTGAAAAAAAATCTATCATTCTTTTTATGCTATTTTACAAAGTATTATTTCATTCTCTGTGTTTGAGGGGAGAAAAAAGTGATTCTGATCTATTCCTTATTTGCTGAATTACCCTGTGTGTAACACAGCTGAGAAGGAAGCAAACTGCATAATATTTATACACAAACCAGGGGATGTTGTTGCCAGTGACATACAAAGGAGGAGACTTTCCAGGGCATTTGATAATTGTGACAGGAGACATATCTATTAAATAGCTGAAAGATACAGATGGAAATATATACCTCAGTTAAATCTAAAATGTGATAATTAATAAATGTGATAATAAGTGTTCAGTATACTGATTAACTACACAAGACCTATAAAAGCTGCTTTAAAGGTTAGTTGTTTATCAGTGTATCAGCTAATGAAGTTCTAAGGTGGGAGGGAGTAAAGTACAAGGAATAGTTTAAAATACTCGTTTACTGTGTTATGAATAGTCATAAACATAACTTATAGGATTTTCCCTGAGGTGTTTGGAAAGTTTTTAGTGTGCTGTTATTACAGATGTTGTATTGATTTTCCTGGACTCCAGCTCCTAGAGTTACATGAAAGAGGGGAAAAATTCAAGGAAATTTCTGACTGTGTTAATTCAATTCAGACTGTGAAATTTCCTCTGCTAGAATTCTGTTTTATTTAAGGCTTAGTTAATTCAGCATCTAATGTCTTGACCAAAAAAAAGAAAAAAATCAATTTAACAGCTTGTTTATGGATTTATAGTATTCAACTGCAAGACTGAAGAAAAATGGATAAGGAGGCAATCCACTCCTTCACACAGTGCAGGCCCAAGCCTGTCTGAACCTAAGATGTTTCATGTCTGTTAGTGTGACATGGTTTGATGTGGAAGAGAGGTGGGACAGGGGAATGGGAGGCTGGCAGCCCAGGTGTAAATTTTGGTTGTGTTGTGTCCCATCTGTTTTTGTCCATTCAAAATCTGAGCTCTTCAGAGATGCCCCATTTAGGTCAAAGCCCACGAAAAACATCAGGTAGTGCAAGTCCTGGCACTACTCTAGAGAAGGTTAATCCTGATTTTGAAAATGCTTTTCTGATTTGAAGACTACAAACACATTTTGTGACACATTTATGTTTAGAGTGGGTGCCATTATATCTCTTGTTTGCAAGTAATAAAATGCAAAATACTTTAGGTTTTTGGCTGGGCACTGAAATCAAGTACCTGATGTTGCTGTATCTGTATTTGGAGTTGCTGATGATATTGTTAGATCAAATAAAGAGCAGGAAATTTTTTTCCAACCTGTGGCAGGAGAATCCAAAACACCTGAGGCATTAAAATAGAGTGGGTTTGGGGTTTAAAAGTCTACGGGAGCTGGGTGGGATGGAGGAAGAGGAGTGTCTATGGAGAAAGCAGAGGGATGTCAGTTCATGAAGCCTGCTGGGTACCCTGGTGAGCTGTCAGATCTGTCAAGAGAGACCCTGAGGAGTTCTTGTTCTGTGACAGACAAGGACTCTGGTAAAATAGTTTCCTGAATGAAGACTTCTTTTGATTTTATCCAGCTGACATAAAAATGCTTGTTTTGCACTTATTACTTACTCCTTATATTTTTCTTTAGAGCTAACTTATGAACAAATTTAGCTGTTTTTTAATAGGTACCAATATCAACTAATGTGCCATGCTTTCAGGTTCATCCTGAGCCTGAAAAGACACAGGCCTCATTCTTGTACCTAAATCCATGACTGTACCGGAACATCCTGGAAGGACAGTGGAAAAGCAATCAACTTTCATATAAGCCCACTAAGTAACACCAACATTTCCAATGCCTATTTGTGGTTTAAACATTGTTACGTTACTAATGCCAGAAGAGAGTATTTTGGAAGGGTAGGAACAATCTGACATGGTTCTGAGTAGGTTGTCTGGTTTTATTTTAGTTGTGTTGATACTTGTTTAGATATTTGAGTTATTTGGTGTTGAAAACACTAAAGAAAAACAAGTAAAACTGACAGTACAACCCTAGTGCTGTGTTTTTCTGACCAGAAGCTGCAGGAACACTTTAAATGGGCAAGAGGATTAGGTTTCAGAGAGGTGTCTTTATGTCTGGCCTTTGACTCTAATTCAAGTTCTCCTTGGGGAATCTTCAGTGACTTTCAGCAAGGCACTGGTTTTTGAGAAAAAATTGTGTCATTGTCTTTTGCAGTCAAGCATGACTGCATTTTTTTGAAGTGTTTATGCAGGGAGAAGGCATAGCCCTCTTTCTCACCACATTGGCATTCTTTTCTGGTTTTGTTTTCTTTTTCCCTGCAAAAATAATATGGAATAATTGTAGTATTTTAACTCAGACTAATGTGTGTATTCATAGTCTTTGAGTGATGAGCAAAGTGGATTAGTAAATATGTTTGTAGATAAAGTTTATTGCCTTTTAACCTGTTGTACTTAGCTCTAATTTTTTTGCATTTTTTGATTACAAAGTGCAATCAAAATTTTTAGCTGTGAAATGAGAACCTGAAAAGGCAAGATATCTCACTGTAAAAGTTTATGATGTTATACCTCTTTGAATTTTGTCCTTGCTTTGAGATTGAAATTTGAAGCTTCATTTTTTGCATTTTTAGCTCCTCTGACAGTTTGGAGATAGAATAGATAGTGTGGCTTACTGTCTACGCATGAATGTTAATAAATGCATTTGAAAGAGGTAGTACAGAAACACAAAAAGAGTTTTGGGGGGATGTAGACCAGCAGTCACCAGAAGTTCTTTGTGTAGGGGTATGACAAAAAACCAGGGTCAGCGCTGGGAGAAAAGATGTGATTTTACGATATTGATAACTGGATGCACATCTGGTTCCATGCTTCCAACACACAGAATGCAGATTTGGGAGGAATGGAGAAAAATGCCACAGAGTCATGGCTTAAGATGCAGTCTTAGAAAAGGGGACTTTAAGATCTCAATCATATACATCTATCAGCGAGGAGGAGGTAATTATACAGTATTTGTACAGGGGAATAATACTACATGGTACAAAACACCTCTTTCCTCTAGAGGAGGTAAAATATAAGAACCTCATGGCTGCATGCTGAGGTCAGGCTCATTTAAATTAGAAGTAAGGTACAATTATTTGTCTTTAACAGTGGGCTATTAATCATTGGAACAAATTACTGAGAAAAGTGGTGGGAACAGACAATTGCCATAAATTATAACTCCCTGAGGAATTACCACAGGATTCAGTTATTGGTTTCACCAAAGAGGCATATTATGGAACCCAAATACATTATCTGAAGGAAATTGAACTCAAGAAGTAGCACAAGACACATAAGGCTGGGATATTATCAGCTGTGCAATACCAGACTAAAGCCATAATTGTAATCATAGCTACAGCTCCATCATTTGTTTTTACTTTATAACAGTATCATTAAAGTGATTTCTCATCCTCTTGTCTTTTTTCAAGGAATGTTAAGGAAATGAAAGTTGTTGCATTTTCATTCTCAGACGGAAACGAGGATAACACAAATTCTACCGCTTCACTTTCGCAAGGAGTCAGTATCATTTTGCTGTCAATAGAATATGGTATCTTTTGGTTTTTTTAAATGTCCTTCTCAAATGCCAAATGCTGATTGTTATAATGAGGCTTATAAAACAGCAGGTTGCATAAATGGCTTCCAATCAGTTCAATTAAAGACAAAGCTGTTTTTTCTGTGGACTAGATAAATTAAATTAATTTCTTACAAATCTATAGATAACTTCCTCTTCCAATATTTCATGTTTAGGAAGGATCTATTAATTGTGTTGAAAAGAAATAAAACCATCTCAGAGTATTTTGGATCCTTTCTAAGACAGATAGCAGTCTTCCTAGCAAGTTACTCAGTCATTGCCTGATCAAAATAGCTAAGGAAGAATAAGGGTTCAGAGCCAGCAGCAACAAAGAAATCAACCAGACGTTTCAAATAAATTTCCTTGAGAATTCTTGTGTCTAGAAACAAAATATCTGAATTTAAATGGAGAGCAGCTTGAAAGAAAAAAAAAAAAAATCACTTGCCAAACTCCCCAGCAACTGAAGGAAACTTCATTTTATATACACTGCTTAATTAGTGTTTGTGTCCAAAAGAAGACAAGCAGTCTGTTGTCCTTTGGGTTGAATGCCTACGGGAACTGCTATTTGAGGGACACATTCCTCAGGAGCCAAGCTGCAAGTAGAGCATGGATTACATTCTTTGCTTGGAAATTTCTATGGTTGTGCTGACTTTTTCTCTGAAACCACTTAGGAGCTGGGCTTGAAATTCTCTCTTTTCAGAGTACGTGGCCCCCTTTCCTGCAGAGTATGTCACTTGGGTAAGCCAGTCCTGTAGCCCTGGCAGAAATACCCGATGGTAGATAGCCCTCACTATTAAGTAAACTAGCTCACCCTCTCAGCAAATGGCTTGATTTAAATGCTTAGTTGTGAAAATCATGTATTCTATTGCTCTCTTCAATCTCTGTGTAAAGCTTTTTCTCAAAACCAATTAATAGAGATTAGTCATTTTGTCATAATTTTGAAAAAGCACTGCGCTACCATGGTACTATAGCTGTGAGAAAAGACTGAAAGCATAAACTTCATTAATCATACTGGTGATTGCAATGTCAGCACAGCTCGCAAAATTATATTAGCCAGTTTCTTACATGACTCCAACATACCTGATTTTATTTCTAGATGTTAAAATGGGTTTCTATGCCATGTACATTCATATAACTGATGGCCTTTTCCATCTTTCTTATAAATTGATTAAGAAGTTAAGGCAATGCACTTAGATGCATCACTGCACACTTATGATGATTAACTTCTGTTCTTGGGTTCTATTATAATGTTCAGTAGAAGTAAAATCTGACCCAAACCCTCTAAACAAACAAATCAAAACACCCATCAACAAATTTCTAGTAGATATGTGTGATAACCTAAGGATTATTAAACAGGATAACACCAACTCATTTTGTTTAGATGTCTGCCCCTTGCCAAATGTCTTTAAATAGTGTTATAAAATATGCAGATTAAAGTACAGTGATTTTCTCTGTTCTCTAGTATAAAATCATAGAATCATTTAGGTCAAAAAAGACTTTTAAGATCTTCAAGTCTGACCATAAACCTAACATTGCCAAGTCCATCATAAAAAAACACAGCCCTAAGTGCCACGTTCACGTGGTTTGAAAAGAGGAGACCTGAGTTCTTCTGTTCAATTTATTTTGCACATTTATCTTAAATAGTGCAGTTAAAAATAATATTTTCAATAAGAAAAAATGCTTCTAGTATTCTGTGAACTGTGAAGTTTTGTGTCGAACAAAGTGAAGCTTGGTGAAATTTGAGTGAAGAGCCTTACCATCTAACAGACATCAGTGCCAGATACTGTAAAAAAAAATTAAAAAAATAAATCTGATGCTTTCTTAGGGAATTGTGGAATTCTCTGCTTTTCACCAAATATTTGGAAATCAGCTCAAGACTTGAAGTCACATTTATGTCTCCTATGTATCTGTCATGACTATTGTCCTGAGAGAATGTAGAATTTACCTCATTGGGGATATCCAGAAATAGACTGGACCAGTTCCTGAGCAATTTGATACAATTGCTTTGAGGAGGAGATGGGGTTATATGACCTTCAGAGGTCCCCTCCAAGCAGAATTGTTCTATTGTGCTGTGATTTAATCTGCCTTCCAGATATCCAAGTCAAAAGCAAAAATTGAGGGGCTGCTGGGAAAGGCAAACATGCTTGGTGTTTCTTGGTGGTTGGTTGTTTGGTTTTTGACTGCTAGCACATGTCCTTGTTTCAGCTCAACTTAATAGTAATACTGTAATTTTGCATGAGTATTAAAGTAGCAAGGAAAATTTTGAAGGCAAGAGCTACAATAACTTCAAGATTCAAAACAAGGAGAGGGGGAGAAGGTGGTTATGGAGAATATGGCCAGTGGGAGAATAAGGCTGGCATCACAAGCTGGTATTAGTGGATATGGATAGGAATAGAATTAGCTCAAAAAGCAGTGCAGAAGCTGTCAAGAATCAGGTAGATTTGGAATGTAAATTTGAAAAAACCTCCATTGCTAGTCATAAAAGCCTTTAAACAAATTCTGAAGAATTTTAGGTTTTTAAACAAATTCTGAAGAATTTAGGCATTCTACTGTAGATTCTTAATTCTGCAAATTATTATGGTTGTTGATAAAGGTTATGACCTAGTGGCTTGATTGTGGTGACAAGAGGGGATGGTAGTAGATTACATGTGTGCTTGTTATGTCGATCTCCAAAAGGTTAGCAGTAAGATGGGGTGCCAAAAAAAAATAAATAAAAGCCTGGCAGATACCCAGGGGAATTTTTAAGTCTTTCAGTAATAAGGTAAGAGAAAGGAATTCTATTTATTTATAAACATTTATTAGACTCAGCAATAAATCTGGTTTAAGTGACAGTATTATGCTGGTGTCCAGCAATTAGCCTGCACTTCCAAATTAGTGTGTTTGCCTGTGTGGCCTTGACTTGGCTAATTGGCTTCCTTTCCTTCTTTGCATTCTGTTGTGAGGGTATGATGACAGTGATTCAGCATGTACAACACAGGCATAAAAAATAATTTAATGCTCCACTTACTCAGCAGGCGTGATTGACATTCTCTTGGGTGACTGCTGCAGCAGAGCTGGTTGGGGTAGCACGTTGGCACTTGCTTTGCTGTAACAGTGAAGCCAAGACAACTGTTCTAGAAGAATATCTTTTTGAAAGTCAGAATGTGGTAAAATTACTGAATGTGATTGACAGCTTGAAGTAAATAGCTCTCTAGATGGGTATCTAGAACAAGAAAGCACATAGTAAATGGTGATGGCTCCTGCAAGCAAAGAGCTAATCCTTTACATTCTCATGTGAGTGAAAAGTAGATTCATTTGGATTCCATTTAGCAACATCACCAGTTCTTTATAAGGTAAAATCATTTGCTTGTTAATTAATAACTTTTTATAAAAGACCTGATTTTGAAAGAAGGGTAAGTTATTATCCATAGCATCTAGGACTGTTTTTCATTTGCTGGGTTTGCCACCTTTTTGTGTTGCAACTTGTCCGGCTTTCCTGTTGACAGAAAATTCTTTAGAATCATTTTTCATTAATGTTTTTGTGTCTTGGGATCATGGAATAAGCCAGAAGTGTTCAGAGGAAGTGTGCAAAGAGAAAATTGTTTCTAAAATACATTACTTTCTTTTACCCTAGGTGAATTATTTTATGTTTTCCAAGTTTCTGCTTAGACAGGAAAGAATAGCTTGGTGGAACACTAAATGGCTGAAAGTGAAAGAGCAGGGCAATTTCTTGAGAGTATTTTATGCAGCTAAATGGAAAAGTATTATTTGAATTTCATGGCATATTTTAGAAAACAGTTCCCCAGCTTGCTAGTGCCTCTGTCAGCAAGGCCTTTTCGTTGCTTTTGTGTTCTTTTTGCAAGTACCATCTTTCACAGTGGCTAAAAGGTGCTTGTGAGCTCCCTTCTGCAGAGCCCTGCTTATATTGAGGCAGTGCCAGGAACAAAAGGTTTGCAGGATTAGGTCCCATTTCCCAGAATAGCTTTCCAAAGTTTTGTAGCCACATGGTATTAGGAAAGAGAGTTGATACCATGTCAATTTTGCCCAGATAGCAAGGCAGTATGAAAAGCGAATATTCCTTATATCATCCTTTCCCTTTCTGAAAACAAAGTTTTCAAGAAATTTTGAGAAAAAAGGCTCCTCTCTGGAAATTATCTACTTAGGGCTGTATCTTCTAATGAAAATGTCATGACTGCTCCATTAGGAAATCATGGACAGTGCTTTGCCTGCTGACGCAAGAATGCAATTTTTTCTCACAGGTACATCACATTGAGGGAGAGTTGAATTGAAATTGGGATGCTTAAAATGTACAGAAAATTTAAAATATCTGTAAAGAAATATCAAATTAAGGTATTAAGAAGATTATTCATATAGGTACAAGTATTAGGTTATGGTTATTAGTATTATTAGTATTAGGTTATGCCATCACTTGGCAGTGGTGATTGACCACTAGACTGAGGAATTTTCTTAGTCACGTTTAGTCAAACTTTGGCAGGTGACTGTGCGACTTAAGTAAAAAAATTTCATTGAAATTCAAAAATGCTAAAATTTCACAGTATCCACCTTAGAAAGGAATTTCCCCCATGGCTCCTTACCAGCATTTTTATAATTCTACATATCATTGAAAATGGTTTTTGATCTTTTTCAAAATTTTAATGTTAGAGGAATTCTTTTTTGCATCTGTATTTTTTTTCTCTAAAGAAAACAAGCTTGCTTATACTAATACAATCAACTTGTGTTCTTAAATTTGTATGAACCAATGACAAAAATGAAGGCAATTCATTAAATAAATTTCCAACTGTTTAGAGAAAACTTTTCTGTACAGTAGAAGCTGCAGGTGTTGTCGTTCAACATTTAAAAATAAATTACCTGGATTGTTTCACCGATGGGACAAAATATATACAGCAGAGGCATTGTATGTTACTTACCAGTGCTACTTCTGATTTCAAACAACTTAATGAATCTGTGTTTCATCCAAGGTTTATCATATGCATTTATATAAAGATATATATCACTTACAATATATGCATTGTGTGATATGAAGTCTTGTGTTATTGATTTTGTGAAAGGAACTAGAGTAAGGTGAAACACACAGTTATTACCATGTTTTGCCACACAAGCACAACATTAGATGTGTTAGTTCATGGGCTGTGACCAAGAAACTCAAGGCTTTTTGGGTTGCAGGCAGGGGGATGGAGGGTGAGTGGTTTCAACCAAGGCCTCAGAGCCAGCAGATGAGATAAAAAGGAAACAGGAGAAAATCAGATTGGGACCATTTCAGTAGGTATGCAGAAATAGAGATGGTGAATTTTGGTGCATGTTTTATCTGCATGTGGGGAAGTAAACGTGTCTGCATAGGTCAATCAGTGTACATGCACACGTACAAATGTGTGTACAGGTTTAAAGTGGGTATCATAAGTACTGCCTCCAATTTTCAATTCTTAATTATCTGAGGTAAATGTAGCTTTTTATCCTAGTCTAAGTACTGTCATAGTCATGCTGACTATTTTTTAATACAGACTGCATTCCCCATTTTTTCATTTATTTCATGTGATGATATTTATGCTTCCTAACTTGGAGGACTGAAGTTTTTCTATACAGGAGAAAGGAACTGAAGCTTTAACGATATCTGTAGAAAATTCTTGTTTAGCTTATTCACACTGCTTCAGCTTAGTTATTTTGCTTAATACTCATTACATCCTAAGCTTCCAAATATATAGTTTGTAAACAAAACCATAAAAACATGTTTATGAATGTGTTTTGGAGAAAAATGAACAATATATCACCTAAGCAATAATGGCGATTTATATTCAGATAAATGTCTGTAAATGCTTTCTTCATAACATTAAATAGTTAGGTTCACTGTTAAAGTGGGTAAAAAGTGTATACATGTGTGTGTAAATACTACATATTCCTTATAATATAATTGCTACTGTTTTAGATATCTTCCATTCTGCTTTAACATAACCATGCACTGATATTTCAAGTCAAAGGTTCACTTTTTCCCTATCACTAATAGTTTTGAAATTTACTTTGCAGGATTAAACATAATTGTAGTCATGAATAGGCTTCCTAGGCATTTTGTACTGTCAGGCTTCCCGTGTTTATTTTTGCAGTCAGATGCTTGTTGGCGTGCTGATTTGTGTTTTATACCATTGCGTAGGTTTTGTTCATTTGGAAGAATGAGATTAAAGAGAACATGCCAGCTTTTCCTCTCCTTCCCTAGACCATATAGATCCTTTTGATTTAAACTCAGGTTTAAAAATTAAAAAAAAATAAAATAAAAAAGTGGATTTTTGCAGCTAAGCTAAACTGGAGAAATCAACAGAACTTATTTTCAAGGGATGTCTAATCTCTCAAGCTAATACAAGACTTTGCAGCTATTGATTACATGCTAAGGATGCATAAACTGTTAATTATGCGTGGAGGCAACAGAATAAATGTCTTATCCAGAGAAAATGGGCAAATAATTGTCAGTAGTGCAGTTATATTTATCTCTTTACTACACCTATGATGCAGGGACAGCTGTATTTTGCATCCAAAAAGATGTGTTCTAAAATATATTGAATATCCCCCTATTGCTACCAAAACTAGTGTAGTGGATTTGATTATCTCTGCAATAATTCAGATGTTTTCTTCAGCTCCCTGAAGTATGTGGTCAATATGAAATTTGTAAACTGGCTTAATAAATCAGTCACTAGATGCAGTGAAAGGAGGAAAAACTCATAGATTTTCATGCAATTACTTTATAACCTTTGTTTGCACCAAAATAAATCTGTAGTGCTAACACAGTGTAAGTACCATAGTTTCATTTATTCTGGGTTCATGTTTCACATGACAAAGGGATGGACATACTAATGCATAAAAAGTGAATTATTTTTGTGTTTGCATCCATATTCGTTTTGCATTATGTATGTATCACATATTTGAGAAGGGAGATGCCCAGCAATCCCTATGATTTTTATTGTGGGAATATGTACCCGTTAATTTTTTCCTTCTCATCAGACTGCAGAAAAGACTTCAAATTGTACTACTTCTGTCAACATCATTAACTTCTCTTCCTTTGGTGTTCACTATTTCTTAATGCTTCTAAGTTTAAAAAGATTGAAGGCCTGAGTTTTCAAATGTGGCTGCATAAAAAAGGCATCTTAAATGCTGATGTGAAACAAGATTTTAAAAAACCCAACAAACCAACAGTAAAATAAAAGCCCAAAACAAATAAAATCAATGCAACCAAACAAAGAACCCTACTACCAAGTATCTGAGACTTTCCAACTTGCATTTACCTACAGTACAGGTGTCCTGATTTCTGTAGATTCTGAGAATGAGGGAGTTCAGGTACTCCAACAGCGGAATAGTATTTTATTTATAATACAGTGGAATAGTATTTTATTTCTTCTCGTGCATATGAGAAGGACATATTTATGCCTTATATCATCCTGCATCGATATTGATCTAGTTGGCAATATAATGTGGTGTGGTTTTGGGTTGGGATACACATTAAGTAAGTAGAAGAGAATCCCTGACTGAAGGTAAGTGGTTCATGAACTATCACTGTATGTTAAGAATTGGGGCCAATGCTGATAATTATTTTATGTCTTTACTTCAGAGCTGACTTTAACTCTACTTTGAAATGGTCAAAAATCTGCCAGTTACAGACAAGAAACTTGAATAGAATTGGCAAGAATTATTCTGTCATAAAGACAGACTGGTTTATGAAAATCAGCATGGCATTTTTGAGACGTCTGAAGGATCTTCCTGTATTATCATCATATTGTTAAATAATGGAGTTATTGGGAGTTAATCTGAACTAAATTCTCTTGGACTTGTAGGTTAATAATCCTTGAAACTCAAGAGCTTCATCATGGATATTCTAGTACAGCTCGCCTTACCTAGGGATTTTTGTTAGCTTTGTTCATAACATAACTTAATTACAGTTTGCTCCTTTGACAACAGCACGCTACCCCCAGAAGTGCAGAAGTGATCACAGTTGATGTGCATAGTTCTTGCTGGGACTGTGGTTGTCTCTTGAAATATTTAACTCTAGTTTGGTCCTTTTTAATGATCATACTGCTATATTCAGCAGTCCTAACCAAGTTTATGATGTGAGGAATTCAGTCTCTATATAAAAATCCTTTCTGCCTGATTCATCATTTGCTAATAACGAAAGTTATAAATGAGAGTAATGCAGCAAAAATGAGCAAGAGAGAAACCTTTGTTTATTGTTTTCTTACTGCACTTCTGACAGCTATTCCTGTGTGGGTTGTGCTTCCTTTGGCTCTTTTCCCTCTTACCTTTCTTCCAGGTTCTTATCAGGGGTCTTTCAGAATAATTCTTTACAGCTACAGGACCATAACATTTTTTTTGGTTGTTTGTTGGTTTTTTGTTTGGTTGGTTTTTTGTCTTGAGTTTTGGGAACATTTTGTTTTTGTAGGACCTTGCATGAACTGAGAAAGGAGCAACAACCATGGTGACATCTTAGAATAATCCTTTTTTGTTTCCCACATGCCAAGGAAAGAGTTACCCTGTAAAGGTCAGGAGAACCACAGGACAAGGAGGCTCATGTTCTCATAGAAGAAAAGTCTGGGAAATTCCAGTGGCTGTTCAGACTGAGAATCTTAGCAGAAATATAAAGACTTCTTTTTTTCTATGTAGTTTTTGTTTTAAAAGGCAAGATAATTAAAGGAGCCTTGGTGACAAACAGTGTGCTTTAAATTTTGGGGTTATTACCTCTACTTTGTAAATAATGGTCATATATTTCCTTCTATAAATGAGAGTTTTTATTTAACACAAGCCCTACATCTCTCTGCAGTTCCCTCAAATGCACAAATTTGTGCATTATCACACCTTCCAAGTTCAGTTAGTTTTCACCTCCAGTGTCACAAATGAAGGCTACCTCGGTTGCTCTTAAATTTGATATGAATTTCACTCAGTGTGGTTAAAGCAGACTTTGGAAGTCAGCTCCTCAGTGTAATGACAGACTAGAAAGAGTTAAAGAGGAAGGAAGGATCCCAAAGCCAACTCCAATTAAAGAATTGAATATACAGACAGTGTATAGAAAAGACATGCTGGTTTTTGAGAAGCACCATATTTTTCTGAAATGTTTGTGCTTTAAAATTTGTCCCAATTTTTTTCCATTTCATGTGAAAAAATGTGCATTCTGGTTGCTTGTCAGAAGATCTAATTCCCACACCTCTGCCAGGTACATGGAAATTAAACTGTCTTGCAGTCAATATTTAGGATTTCTGAGGAAAGGCAGCAAAAGCAGAGCACATGTCACACTTTGCTTGCCTCATTGTATGGGATTTTTTCCACAGCTTTCAGGACATCTGTTTGTTTCTGATTGACAGCTGGCTAAAATGTATTCTCATTAAAAAGAGGTTCTGAGGAAATGCATGCTCTCACCTTGCTGCTTCTGCAGCTGTGAAGGCTTTTGTTTTCACTCCCATCTCTGTGTAAGTGAAGATAATCTCTACAAATAGGCTTGATATTGACCTGTCATATCACGTGTTGCTTATCAAGCACTAAAGAAATTGAATTTCATTTTATCTGTTGTCTGGAGAGTCTTATTAAATCATCCTGCAGTTGAGAGGTTGTATGGGGTCAACAGGTTCTGTCTCTTTCTTCATCTATCCCTCTATTGTTAACCTTTGGAGAATTACTAAAATGTCCTTTATTTTATCCCATAAGGTTGGGTTAAATCTTCTTGATCCAGAAATTGTTGTGATTGAGTGCCACGTACATGTAATTCTTTTACATGGTTTCTGGATAAGGATTGAGGTTTTAGTAATCTGTACAAATGTACAAATCTCTTTATCATTCTGCTTTCTCTGTTCTTTTGCTATTCTCCCAATGCCGCTGTTTTTAATTGGTTCAATGAGGCTAAAAACAGTCAGATTGGATAATAGATGTGAGTCAGCGAGCACTGGGTAGTATTTATGTGCCAAGACACAAAGCAGGGGTGAGGAGGAGGGAGAAAAACAGAGATGGGTATTGACAGGTGTTAAAAGGAAAGGGCAGAGGGAGAAGCTGGCCATAAGTAGAGGTGGAGGTGGGGTGGAGGTCATAGCAGCAGCCCATGCGCAGGCAAGGTCTGGCAGAAGGAAGCCTGTCATCATCAGGGGTGTTCACGAGGATCTAAAGGTCAACCCTGCCACCACCACCACCACCAAATCCTCCATATGCTTTGTTGCTGGGTTTCTGTTCAAAGATCTAACTCTGCCAGTCAGGATCTTCATATCTAAGAGCTCAGTGCAGTCACAGGGTATTGAATTTCCTGCAACAACAGAAGTCCTGCATACTTTCTGCTGTCACCACAAAAGAACTCTCTCCAGCCTTTTATCTGATGGAGAAAAAGGCTTGAAAAAAATAAATTATGAATATCTTCTCCCAAAAAATCTAAATTTCAAATACAAGATTTAATGCAGAAAAACAACAACAAAAAAAAGCTGTTTCATAAAAATTCAAAGCTCTCAATCAAGAAATTTTCTTTCTAAAAGAATAAGCCAAATTATTGTTTTTTCAAATAACATGTCCTTATGCTCAGATATTCAATTACTGTCTGAGCACTGTTATGCTCTTTAAAACTTGTTCTCAGAAAACCTTTGAAAAATCCCCACCAAACCTCTTTTTACAAAAGGACTAGAGTGCAGGATTGGAGTTAGAATTTGGGTGGAAGCATTGGCACATGCATTGCAAATGAGGTCTATGAATTGCTGCAGCTAGCTGTCTGATGGCCACCAGTGACCTGGGTTTGGTTTTCTTGCAGTCCTGGCAGTAATTAGCTTTGTAGCTTTGAACAAGCTATTGGCCTTTTTTGTGCCTCTTTCTCTTCTCAGAAAAGTTTTAGCACCACTTACATGTCTCACAGGGGTAATTGGTAAATTAATGCTTGGAAAATATTAAGTGCCTTCTGCCATCATTATTGACACTCCAGCAGATAGGTTAAGGATTGAGCAGGTATTCTGAGAGCATTTTATTTATCACCTCTTTGTCATAGGATGCCTATTTGACATGGGTAATTCAACAAAGAAGAACTCATGTGCTTGAAAGTCCACGTATTGGCTAAAAGTTCTACATGTGACTTAAAGAGGAAAGATGGGAAAAAATTGGAAAGACAAGACATGAATTGAATTGTTTGGATTAGCAGTGCTCAAAGAGTGCCAAGAAATCAGAAGAGAATGCATAAATTGAAATAAAATCCCAGCAGGGTTAAGGAAATGTTTCAGTGAAACGCAAACCCTAAATTGTGATGGGAAATGGAAAAAAAAAGAGATGAACACTATTTGCTCCCATCAAGATCAAAGCTATTCTTAATGAGATGGTTGAGATCTTTGGGAAGCCTACTCAAAAATTCAATAGTGCCTTATCTGAGAAAAGTAATTATTCGAAGATTGCTTTCTACTGAGGTGTTACAGATGGAGACTTTGTGGTGTGGTAGTTTAAAACAATTGGTCTTTACCTCTAGAGATTCCCAAGATGAACATTGCCCAGAAGAAAGAGTAAAATTGTGTTTTTAAAGCATCATTTTAGGAGCAGTGGGACAGTTGGCAGAGTTTACTAAAGCTGTTGAGAGACTCTGCAGACTTTAATTACCATCTCAATATTGCAGAAGTTGTTTAATTTCTGCCAAAGAAGGGAATAGTTGTGAGAAAGCGAGATCACACTCTGTCTTTCATTCTTTCTTTTTTGACAGGTGAATAAAGGATGCTTTTCAGTATCTCCTCTGATGCTGTGACACATTTGTAAATTTTGCATAGAATTGTAAAATAATTTTTCTTTATGACTAAAAAAGCTTTTTTTTCTTCTCTCTTGAAAGTGCTGTGCAGCATAGTGTAAATGCAGTTTAAGTCTTTTCATGAGAGATGCAAGAAGAAAATGTAGTGAATTTTCTGTTCCTGAATGGTTGGCTTCAAACATTAATAGTTTCAAATTTCATGGTCAGACACCTGGTGTTGCTTTGCATTAATTCCAATAAATTTTGAGTTCAGGTTTGAATTCCATCTCTAGTGAGTGTGTTCTCAGGCACAAACTAGAGTAGGAGAACAAAGACAAAATTACTAAAATGAGCAAAATCATTCCATTTCAGGGAAAATTTAGCCTATAACACATTTCCTTGGTGAAGGATATGTTTACTCTTTCAGACCTCAAACTCTAAATCAGAGTGTGTATAACTAAGTTTTGCACTGTCATTCATATGAGAAAAAGGCTGATTTTATATATGTATATATATAGATATACATAAATATGTTTGTATGTATGTATTTGTCTTAACAGTTCTCTTCCTCCGTGGCACTTGGGTGTTCAGTTTTTCCCCAAGTGCTTGCAGTAGCAAAGGGAATACTGATTCTTTGAAGACCCTTTCCAGCTCCTTCCAAAGATCTACTATGTTGCTACTTTTTTTTTTTCCCATGACCACCTCACACCTCTCTACTTGCTTTTTACAGCCATTGTTTTCTTTATAAAACCCAGTTTTTCCTCCCTCTCTTCAAGTCTCTTATCTCTCAAGGACCTTTTCAATGCTATCTTTCAGTTTCAAATCTCTGTTGTTACAGTACACATTGTGTTCAGAGAGCTACTACCCAGGAAGTTTTCTTATTTAATTGCACTTTTCACTGTATATATGATAAATCAGTACTTAATGGCAAAGGTAAAATATGTGCTTGTTCAAAATGAAGAAAGGATAGATCATGGCAGCAAATAGGCGTAACTTTTAATCCTTAACTCTCATCATGTTACTAGGAATACCTTTATGTTATATTTAGAATTCCGTTGTTTTGATGTTTGAAACTAAATGTTTGCAGTTTGTCTGGCAAACTGCATGCTGAATAGATTACACTGATTCACATTTCCTTATTTCAATATACCATCTGTGCTTTTGGCTGGTTTTTACCTTGTTGGAACTCATAAATGCAAGTTACAGAGAACGGTTATACTCAGAAAGAGAAATCCTATATTTCACTTCCTTGAACAATCTTGATTGTTTTGACCTTAAACCAGCAAGGACACAAGGCTGAAGCTGTATCAACAACAGGCTTTATTTTCTCTGGTGAGGAAGCATGTATTAGCAGGGTATATTTTCAGTGAAACTCTAGTATACACAGTCATGGTCGTGATTTTCATTGTGTAATCATTTTAATTAAGTTTAATGATAAAAGTTACTCGTGCATGAGGAATGGATGCACTAGAGAGACAGTGAAAGATTGATGACCGCTTGGGGAGCATCACGTACTCTGTGGTAGAAATGCACATGTGGAGAGCAGCTGAGCTTGGGGAGCAGGTCAGAGATTACCTGCTCAGAGTAATCATGGTTTTCGGGTTTTGCAGGAATCAAGATACAATGGGAATATCCAAAAGCACTTTTTTGTGCTATTTCCGAGGGGTGTTGCTTGAATGAATGGCTTCATTACTAAAATAATAAACACTAATTAATATCTGCATTGTTTTTGTAACTGCTAGTTTAGTAAGGTAATTAGTATAATTAGTATACAGCGTTGCTTGGTGGCATGACAAGTCATAATGTAGTAAATGTTCACTCTTTACAGTATGATGTATTGTCTAATTTACACAGGTGAAAAAAAGGAAAAGAGTAAAGGGGAAATCAAGAAGGGAAGCCAGTAGTGACAGCTGGTTGGCCTTTGGTCACTCTTCTTGCATCTGTTGCCAGTATTCTCAGTTGCTTTGAATTGCTCCACTGATAATTAACTATTCTTTTTCTCACTATTGCTGTCTCCATTACTGACTAAAGCCTGCAAAGACAGGACAAAGAGGAATGAAGTAAAAAAAAAACTAAGGAATGTTTTTTCCTCCAGGGTACCTGTGCAAAGAATGATACTTGAGTGTTTGTTGGGTGCTTCCTTCACTCTTGCGTTCCTGAATGTACCGTCTACCATCTATGGTTCAGTGCTGGATGAAGAACATTAACAGTGTTCTCTTCATTATTCTCTATTTTCTAGAACCTATGAGAACACCAAAAACACTGAAGATTGCTGAGATCCAGGCCAGACACATCGCTGTGGATTGGGAATCTCTGGGTTACAACATCACTCGTTGCCATACTTTCAATGTCACAATATGCTACCACTACTACTGTGGACACAACGAGAGCAAAGCAGACTGCTTGGACATGGACCCCAAGGCACCTCAGCACGTTGTGGATCGTTTGCCTCCCTACACAAATGTCAGCCTCAAGATGATCTTAACCAACCCAGAAGGGAGGAAGGAAAGCGAGGAGACCATTATCCAGACAGATGAAGATGGTATGTTAAATGTTCTTATGGAAATTACATACACGTCCAGTCTAGACAGGTGGAAGGAAATGACTTTGTGTGTTACAGTATGTATCATGAAGGGTGGAAGTTCTCTTCTATTAATGTATTAATTAGCCCAAAAATGGCAGCTATGAAGGTATCATGGCTGTCACCCTGCATATGTCGCTAAAACTGTCCATGCAGCACAAGTCGAACTGGATCTATCTCTGTGAGAGATCTTTTTACTCACTCTCTCCAGAAAAAGGAGGATGGCTTCCCAGTCTTTCAAAAACTGTGTTAATGCAGGTGATGAGAAGCACATGGTGGTGTTACACTTCTTCACAGTATTAGGTGTAGTATTTGAAAGTTAATTCTGTAAATCATATTTAAATATTGAGTTCAGTGCTTTAAGACTCTATTCAAGATTTCAAGCCTCTATAGCAAATATCTTTGAGCAATAATTTATGTTGCAGGTCACAGAAAATAGCATCTGTTAACTATTTGAAAGGCCCCTATCAAATTAAAGTATTATTTTGACAACTTGGGAATTATCTCAGTGATATGTATGGGTCCTTTCCAACTCCAGATATTTTGTGGTTCATCTTCAAAATGCTTTCAACAAAATTTCAACAAGACAGTTGAATTTACATTAGTTGTGGAAAAATAAATATAGATGTAGGCACTTAATGGTGACACATTCAGAGGTTAGGCTATGAATCTTGGTATTGAATATATGAAAATAAAAATTGATATTTTTCCCTAATAATATTTAAAATGTGGTAAAAAAACAATTTTAGTTACTTTTTCTTATGTTCAGTTTTTGTGAAAGTACTGACAACAGCAAAATGAAAATAGATACTTCCATAGGTAGCACAAGTAGAATACTTAGACTAATATAAGTCTGTAGATAAATAAAAAGGTAAAATTGAAAAAGGTAGTGTGTACTAGCCTACAAAAAAGGTAGTGTGTACTTGCCTGCAAAATAAATGAATGGAAACTATAGCTTTATATAACAGTCAGTGTTAAAGTCTGGTAGTGCTGTTTTTCCATGTATTTTCAATTTTATGAGAGAAGAGGAATATATTTACTGTTGCTATAAAGAGAGAAAAAGTTATTAAATGGGTAGAATATGAGGAGCTGTAGAAAACTAGACACATAGATGCATCATATGTATGACTTATTGACAAGTACATAATTAGAATATTTAATGGAATTCAAATTAATTTTTAAGTTAATTTTAAACATATTTCATGACAAATTATTTCTGTGTTTGTGATTACATTGTCAGTGTGTATGGTTGCTATTTTCCTTGAAGTTAAAAAGGGTGGTAGTGATATTGTTAAGTCCATGGAAAACAGACTTATTTTCCTTTTTACCTGGGCTTTCAAGAGAGGTTGTGGTTTCCAACGGCCTTTGTCTTGTTAGATGTGTGGAGATGGCAAATGGTCACTGTGTCAGTACTTGTCAGAAGCAGAATCAAATGAGTTTATATACTTTGTCTCCTGTTTTTGTTGTGGATTTTTTTTGGAAGAAGGTGCACGTGAGGCAGGTTTTGGTCTCAAGCTAACACACCAGTGTGCTGTCAGCAAACTCGAGTCGGCATTGGTGTCACAAGTAGTGCAGTGTAGAAGAAGCCTCACCCAGTGAACAGAAGTTGCCAGGGTAAACTGTTTGAAGCACATGTTTTCACAGAGGGACTAATACATTTTAAAAGGTACCTATATTTAGATGTGCTGGTGATAATAATGCTCATGACCTGAAAATAGCCTCCTGTGAGCTTTACTCTGTGAAACTATTGGGATTTTAATTTTGTGTTACTGATTGATTAAAAGTTTATGTCCACTGTGCCATGACTTCAAAGTTCGGGGCTTACAGACAATGTACAATACTGAGAGAAACACTTGAGCCTTTCCTTGACCTCTCATAGCAATAGCAAACTAAATCCTGTAGCTGATTGGTTATGTGTACAAGGCTAGTTTAGTTCCAATCTGAGTGATCAAGTATCTGAAACTATTTCCAAGCTCAGTTTGAAGCCTAAAGCAGAATTTGGACTAAGAAAATGAGAGGTCTAATTATATGTTTCATATATATATGTTTCACGTGTGCTCAGATGAAGCTACATTGTCTTCATGGGTTTTGCAGGTTTTGTAGAACAACCATAATTTTAATTATATCATGGAGGCATTATCAGTGATTCATTTTGAAGAAGGAATATAGAGGAAATAGAGTGTAGTTCTGCATTTTTGCAAATAACATTTGTTAGAAATAGCCCCTGATTACATGATTATTTGAAACTCTGCTCTTACGTTGTATACTTTTCATAAATAGAAACTTAGAAAACTCCAGATGTCAACTGATAATTAAATTTTTGTTAGCTTTCCTGTAGTGTGGGATTCTTTCCAGTGCTGTTTTTTGTCACGAGGTACTGCTAAACAAGCAAAAACTTTGTAGACTCCTGGAGTTAGAGATGCCTACGCCATGTTTTCCTGTCTCTCTTCCCCTCCACCACTTCCCTTCATTTTTTGTTTTTCATCATACTTCCCCATGCTTCCAAGCTGTTCCTTTTTTGTCTCTTCAGTTGTTTTTGTTATGTTTTAACCTTTCCCTTCATCTCACTATATCTTTCATGTCAATTCCTCCCTTCTGCCAGGATCTTTACACTTTTCTGAACTTCTAGGATTTCCTACAAGCAGAGGACTTTGGACTTTTATGAGGCTCTTCTTTGAGACAGGGAGGATCTCTGGTTGTCTTTCACAAGGGCTCACATTCATGTAAGACTGTGCAGATGGGCTGGGGGTCTTTTCAGAAATGGTCAGATCTGTCAGAATGCTGAGTGGTAACTCAGTTGCATATGATACCTGGAGCAGAATTAACTCAAGAAACAATTAGTAGAGAATTGAGTTAAGATTCAAAAGCTGTGCTTCAGATCTTTGGAGCTATGGCTGACAAATGAGGAAATAATAGCTTGTAATTCAGTATCTGCAAGATAGCAAAGCCCAGGAATACCATGACAGTCTGAAAACAGTCTTTCTTTTGACCAGAGCTAGATCTGAATATTCGGTAGTTTCAGTATTTCTATTTAACATGGGAAGATGGAATTAAATTATGTTTTAGTACTTACAGGTAAAAATAAAACCCCTCAATGAGACACTGTTCAACAAGTTTTTGCAAAAAGATGGAGAAAACAGGGAAATTTCTGCATGTTTTAAAAACAAAACAATATCTTTCACTTTGGGGAGAAGCCACACAGCTACTTAGGTTTGGAAGAAAGCTCTTCTGAGTACGCAGGCACTTGGCATTATCTGAGCTACAGCAGGGACTCACAGTTTTTCCTGGCTTATACAGGAGATGGACACTGAGGAATTTGATAAAGGAAGAAGGCTCATGCAACCTGGGGCTGCATATATGCTGGGCAAAGACAGTGTTTGGCACTTGGAGGCAAAGTACAAGAACCAGTTTAGCATGAATCATCAGCATGCACATGTTCTTGGAGTGCCTGTTGACCACAGTGCTGCCAACTCAGAGGGACCCTTTCTAAAAGCAGTTGATGAATGGGATTATAGCAGATAAATGCTTTCTTAATTTTTATTTGGAAACAGACGCAAAAGGCAGTGGATTAACAGGAGTAGTGACATTAGCCCTGACAGAGCAGCTACACAGAAAGCAAATTGTGAATCTCAAACTGTTCAATGGTGATTTTATAACTAGTAAGGGAGTGTGTCATCTAACAGTAGGCAAACAAATAATTGAAAAGAATGGGAGGAGTATCTGTTTTGGGGCTTAAAGTATAAGAGAGCTTTGATCTGGGGCAAAGCATGGGCTCATTGGACACAAATGATGTCCCCTGATCTTGCAGAGGCTATGGCTCATTCTGCTCCATGCAGAGTTATTGAGATCTATGATGCAGGGTTAAGATGCCAGCTGTCCAATTATTGCTCATGCTCCTGGAAAAACTCCAGCAGGCTTGCCACTCTGGGGAACAGCAGAGGAAGAAGAAATCTTATAAGTAAAGGACAAGAAAATAAAAAGAGGAAGAGTGAAATGCTTTGCATACTGTCTAAATGTGTGTCCTGACTTCAGCTGGGATAGAGTTAATTTTCTTCCTAGTAGCCAGTACAGTGCTGAGGTTTGGATTTAGGATGAGAACGATGTTGATAAAGTACTGATATTTTAGTTGTTCCTAAGTAGTGTTTATACTAAGTTGAGGACTTTTCAGCTTTTCATGTCCTGCCAGCGAGAAGGCTGGAGGGGCACAAGAGGCTGGGCGGGGATGCAGCCAACAACAGGCCAAGGAGACATTCCACACCATGGAACATCATGCTCATTTTATAAACTGGGGATGAAACACGCCACGGTTCACAGCTGGGAAAACAGCTGGGCATCACTCTGTGAGTGGTGGGCAATTGCAATGCACAGAATTTGTTGTATATATTCTAATTCTTTTATATCATTGCTGTTTTTATTATTTTCTTAATTTTTTACTGCCCCATCCAGCTGCTGAGGGAGGAGTGAACAACAGGCTGGGTGGAGCTTAGTTGTTGGTTGGGGTTAAACTGTGACACTGGGGCTGGAAAAGAAATGTCAAGTGGAGTATGTACACCACTGTTAATATAAAATCAGATTTTTTCCCAATAACATCCAATAGTATTTTGTTCTTTACTGAAAATAGTCCTACTTAAGGGATTTCCAAAGAAGTAATTTTTGTCAACATCTTTCTTGCAAGTGCTCTTATGGTAAAGATCAGTAAGAGCCGTTCTGGTTTTGGTTTTCGTTTTTAATACATAAAATTTGCTTCTATTTAAAACTTAGTCTACCAGCTGTAGTAAAATGTAAAGTAAAAATGGCAAATCCCTTAGAAAAAGCCAACGGAAAGGTGGACCATTTTTGTTTCTGGTAACATTTGAACAGTAGGACAAATAAACTGTCACCATCTCCTGAAAATAAGATGGACTTTGAGAGAAAGGCTGTAAGTTTGCTGCTGATATGCTGCCCTTTTTGATTACAACAAAGGAATTAATCCCAATATAACCCTACATATTTCTGCACATAACTTTTATCACAGAGCATAGTAATGCTGTGCATGACTTTCATGGAGTATAATAATAATAAAAATACTCTGTTTACATGCACTTTCATTATTTTGTAGCAGAAAAACTGAAGCAATATAAATTCATTTTTATAGTGGTTGGTGTCAGTTAATACATTGTTTTTCCAGAAGTAATGTACAGTAATATAAATTTCCTGCTAAGTCTGTGTAGAACAACATTTAAGTGACACTATTTGTGAATAACAATTTATTTGTGACTGTGACATAATTTAATGCAAATATATTGGTATAAAAATGAATTGGTGTGATATCAGATTGATGGTTTGTACTTTCATTATGCATAGTATTTATAAAGCCCATCATCCCACATGCATATAGAAGAAAAGATTATCAGCTATTCACTATACAAATATATAGTTTTATTAAAAGAGCTCTGGAGATGCATGTAAATCATGAAAGAAGAGCTTGTGTTGTTTGCACTATAAAACCTTGTTGAGATTCCCTTTGAATTTATCTTTTATATATATGTGCATTTTATGTTTGTATACTTTTTTACTGGGTTTTTTTGTTTGTTTCTTTTGGGTTTTTTGCTTAAGTTCAGAATCTCTTCTGATATAGTTAAACCCACCTAAATTATTTCACTTCTTCAGATAAGTGTAAATCCTGACCTGTTGGAAGTTTAGCATAGAGTAATGCATGGGAAAGAAAGTGTGTTTACTGTCATTGTCACTGAGAGATGATGGGGTCACACTTCACAAGGTCAGCAGACCAGAATCTGTTTCAAGAGTGGGTACAGAGGCCAGAAGGTCTGAGTTCTACTCCTCTAGCAGCTACTTATACTTTTTGAATTATTCAGATAATTATGTTAAGTAACATACTTCACCTTAACACACTTGTAATAGTCCTGTGTGTTTTGATTTAAATGTAAACTGTCTGTAAGTCCAAGGGAAAGAGTGAGAGCTCATGTAGATAAAGAATGAGAGCTGAGAAATCAGCAAAAATGTGCTGCAGCAAGTGATGGAGCTTCTGGAAACACACAAGCCTGAAGAAAGCCTTTCCTGCTATTTGTGAGGAGTTTTCTGAAAGCTATTATCAACACAAGGATGACATTTACCTGGCTAGTTTTGACCCAAGTCCTTGCTAAATATCATCCAAAGATGTATTGGGTCTGGCTTATATGGAGCTCATTTTCCCTCAGCAGCCTCACAGTGCTGTGCTTTGCATTGGTACCCAAAAAGTTGCTGATAACACCTGGTGTTATGGCTGCTGCTGGGCAGGACTGGCACTGCATCACTGCCGTCTCTCAACATTCCCCCTCCAGCAAGAGGCTGGTGGGGACAGGATCCTGGGAAGATCCAGGCCAGCTGACCCAAATAAACCAAAGGTCTATTCCACGCCATATGATGTCAGCTCAGATGTAAAAGCTAAGGGAGGGAGAAGAAATGAGAGGGAATTCTTCATTCTTCATTTTACAGTTTTTGCCTTCTGGAGCAACCACTGTAAAAGTTGAAGCCCTGCTTCCTGAGAAGTGGCTGAACACTGTTCACTTCTAGGAAGTAGAGATTAAATTTTACCCTTTGCTTATGCATGTACAAAATTTTGCTTTTTTGGGGTTTTTTTCACACTTTAGTAATCTGTTTTGGAAATGTGAAGTTTAAGGTATTTCTGAAGTTCTTGGAGTCTCGCTGGGAGTAGCAGGGAATAGACAGCAATGGTTGCCTACATGGAGAAATGCAGTTTGAGTATTTAGGGTAGTGTTACCAACAGGTTACCTTGCTGTTGTTCTTTTGTTGGTGGTTTTTTTGCTTGTTTAGGGACTTTTTTTACTAATTTTGGTCTTTTTAAAATTTCTGTTTGTAACAAATACAGACCTAATAACAAAGATGTAAAAGAACAAACGAGTATGCTAAGGAATTATTTTGATGAACCTGAAGATATTCTTTTCTTTAAGCAAATTCTCATACTCCTGCTTTACTCTTTCCTCACCTCCTTTACCCTTTTGGTAAAGCAGTGCAATTAAAAGACATTTTTACTGTGGCTGAACCAGAAAATAGAAAGGAAAAAATAACTTTAGACCATCAAAATGTGTCCTTCAAATTAATATTAATTTATAGTCCTTTTTCTGGACACTTGAACTTTTATTTCTTTCTTTTTTTTAATTCCAGTTGAGTTCTCACATTATTTAAGGTTAATCCCAACATTCATTTTTATGAATTTGTGGGGGTGGATGAGGTTTGTGGGAATCACTGTTCTCTTTCTCTAGATGCTTGGTCTCTTTTTCTTTCTTTTTCTTTCTGCTCTTTTTGAATTGGGATTCCAAGCAAGCTCCTCATTGCTGTGCTAGCTTCTGTTCTTGTACCCTTCCCATGCCGGGGGGAAGAGAAGTATGAAACTAACCGGGATCATGTAATTCCAGTCACTTTAACACTGCTACTGCTGCCTTAAGCATCAAATTTTGTATTGCAGGAGAAGAAAAAATTAATGAAATTAGATGAGCCTAGAGGCTTCTCTCACCTTGGTGTTTAAACCTAAGGTGTAGGAGGATTTATGCAACCATCAAATGTAGAGCCCTGCACCCAGTTTCACCTGAATATGAAACGTTTATTTTCTAAAGCACTGCACAAAAAATATTTTGCATGTTTTTGAGCAATCATGTCTGGGTTTTTTTACCTCACGCACTTTGATGTGGTTTAATGTCATATTTCATACACTGTGAACATGCCCTGGTGCATACCAGTGTTCTTTCCCAAACACAGATGTACATGTACACACAAAAATCGTGCGTGCATCTCCCAAGGAAAATGTCACGTGCAGCAGGGTACATTCATACCTCTTCTAAGAGATAAGGAAATACTGTAGGGCTTTCCCATGAAAAATGAAACATTGCCTACAGGAAGTCTCTCAATGACAAAAGCAGCACAGAGGGGCTGTCACTGCATGTCAGCCTTCATCCACTGCCTGGTCTGTCCTGGGACACTGAAGAAAAACACCAGCCTGTGATTTTAGTTAACTTCTCCTAAGCCTTCTTACGATGGTGAGATGAACGTGTTCTGTGAAGCTCTCACCTGTTTACTTCTGGGCTTTTTTGACTGCCTGAATTTCCTGTTAATGTGCCAAGTTATGTTGTTTGCACCAAGGGTCAGATCATCATTTATAGTTTGCATGTAGACCAAAATAAATTTCACTGACGGGAAAGACCACTCACTCTTTCCTGCTGCTAGCACAGCACCTGACACTTTCTTTGATCCATTGGATTTTAATTTATTTTTGCTCTTTGTAAAACTTCAGTCTGCTTTGGTAATGAAATCCAAGGAGTGTCATGCATAAGGCTCACTGAAAGTTGCATTGAAGAAAATAGGCTATAAATAAGAAGACAGAAATATATGTCAATATATTAACATTTTAGATCGGAAGACTGCAAATTTGAACAACCTTGTCTCTCTGAGGGGGGGGGTGTTTCACTGGGTTCAGAGTTGCTCCAGGTGGTCACTTATGATCACCTTCTTTCAGCATGTGTGCATTCAAACCCAGGTGAGCTGCTCTGATAAAAAGGAATTGTATGTGTAGGCAAAAATATCTTGTAAACTGTAATGGGAGATAACAAAGTGCTTTTGCCCTGTGTTGATGGGATTACGAGGTGCTCTTTGCTTGGGCAAAGAGGCCTGAGGTGACATTTCAGGGTTCTTGTTACACCAGGGATATTGGTTCCATTTAAAATAAGAAAGTCCTGTTAAGAAACACCTTAGTCCTGTTCAGTTCAAAGCTTTGAAAACATCTCTTATTTGAAAGATTTGAAGTGAGCAGTCTTGATCCTTCTGCACAAGAGGAGGTCAAAGGCTGAAAGAAATGGCAGCTGAGCTGGTGTATTTCCCTATGTTCAGCCCTCTCTTTTAAATGAAGGTGTCTTTTAAAACAACAAATTGCTAGAAAATGTGATTGAGGACTATTTTGTAAGAATTTCTCTCCTTTGGAGGAAGCTGTATAACAGTTCTCCCTTGCCTTTGATTTTTTCCTTTTAAAAGAATTTTAGAACCATGTAGTCCTTGTCCTAAGATACGCTTATTACAGAGTTCAGTGATGTTCCCTGAAGTTGTAATCTAGCTTGAACTGTTTCCCCTGGCTATACTACGAGACAATTTGACTTTGTATAGAGTTTTGAAAACCGTATGTGGGGATAACGTTAATGCTTCAACTTCATGCTCTCTCTGCACTGCAAATGACAAAATACACTTTGAAGTGCTTTTTCACACACTCTACCATTGCCTTTTGCGTGCAAATGAATATTAATAAAAATAGACCCTTGCTCACTTTTGGTTTTAATAGGATGTTCTGTCATCTCTTTTGTTTTTCTGTCTCTTGAACTTCCTATTTTTAAAACTTGTGTTTTGTTTGTAGTGCCAGGCCCTATACCTGCCAAATCAGTGAAAGGAACTCCTTTTGAAGATAAGATCTTCCTCAACTGGAAGGAACCTGTGGATCCAAATGGCATCATTACTCAGTATGAGGTAATCATTAAACACCTAACAAGCATAGGATGGGGTTAAGGAGGTGCATCAAGAGAGGTGGATGACAGTGGGTGTTTATGCTCTGTATGCAGCTAGTCAATAATATGCTCCTTTTATTTACTGAATACATGGTTTTCTGCAGTGCTTAGATACTCAAAATTTGTAATTATTGTGCATATGACTGTCCATCCCTGTCAAGGGCTTTAAAAATATTTTATTGTTACTATACACCATTCCAAAGCCATGACAACTATGATCTGCAAAATTTTCTTCATTTGAAGAGAAGGTTACATGAAAAGTAAGATGGTTATTAAATTTGGAGCAATTTTTTTTAGGTCCGTTAGATTTTTTTATATCACCCTTTAAGAAAACCTCCATATAAATTCTGTTTAATATGTATTTAATTTATGAGCCTTCTGGGAACCTCCACAGGAGGTTAACAGGTAACACAAGCTGGTTTGAGCAACAAACACCATGCTTTCCAGTAATCCTCTTTTAAAGAAATAGAAGATATAACTTTGTGTATTAGAGAATGATAGGAATGCAAACCAACAAACCCAACAAACCCCTTTACAATCTATTTATTTATTTATTTAATGCATAAATTTCATAATATAACAAAAAATCACTAAATAGTGTGGGTCAAATACGATGGGCAGCTCAACCACACTCAGCCATTCACTCACTTCCCCTCAGCAGAATATAACAGTGAAATTTTCCATACATGAACTATGTAAAAGCAGTTGATGAATGGGATTAATGCAGATAAATGCTTCCTTAGTTTTTAATTAGAAACAGAAGCAAGAGGCAATGAATTAACAGGAGTAGTGACATTAGCTCTGAGAAAGCAGCTACAAAGAAAGCAAATTGTGAGGCTCAAAGGGTGATTTTAAACAGCAGGAGAGTCTGTCATCCAACAGTAATGATGAGGGGTGCCTGCATAGCCTTTCAAGTAAGGCAGAGTCTTCAACAGTACACATGAAATCCTCATAGGTTTAGTGCTGGACCTAGCATTGTTGGGTTAATGGCTGGAATCAATGATCTTAAGGATCTTTTCCAACCTAAATGATTCTGTGATATCCCCAAGATAAATGAGTAGCTAAATGAGCATGTGTCTTTTGTTTCCTTTCGAGCCAAGCTAACCTAAATCCTTTGTGCCAAAACCTTAAAGAGATGTTGCAAAAATAATTGTTTCCCCAGGTCAGCTATAGCAGTATACAGTCATTTGATCCTGCGGTTCCAGTGGCAGGACCTCCACAAACAGTGTCCAAGCTGTGGAACAGCACACACCACGTCTTCTCTCACCTGCACCCTGGGACTACCTACCAGTTCTTCATTCGTGCAAGCACCGTCAAAGGGTTTGGACCAGCAACTACAATCAATGTAACAACCAACATCTCAGGTAAAAACAAACAACAGCACAAAGGAAAAAACAGGGAAGGGGGGGGGGGGGTGAGGAAACGTCTTTTGAATATTTTTGTATGACTTGAGAAATTGTGAAGTGCTTAAGAAAATCCCCACAAAAAATCCTACCATGTTAAGAAATTATGTTACTAAAAATGTTTCTGGGTGTATTCACCACAGGGTAGCATACATTCAGGGATAAATCCTTGCATGAGGTGAAAATTGCTCAGCTGTAGTTGTGAACTTTTTTTTTCTGTGTAATATAGTACCTTCATCCAAAGATTTTGAAGTGCTGTGTAAACCTTAACTAATCAGGCCTTTCAGCACTTCATAGGTCACTAAGAACTGCATAAATTTTGCAGGTTAGTAAAGTCAGGTGCAGAAAATTACTGACTTAGTGAAGGTGACACCACTTAGCAGCACACAGCTGTAACAGGGTCAGGACAGCTGGGACATTGTGTGAATTCCTTTTGCCAGATTCATATATGTCTGCTTCCTTGTGCCTTTATTAATTTATTGCAGTGCACCAACTTCGACATTATTTGTCTTAATGCACTGCAAACTCTAGAGGACAGTAATGTCAAATTCATTTGACGTTATTTTTATTTTCTTAAATTTCAATGTTATTCTCAAAAAATAAGATAGTGACTTATGCAGTTGATAGTGGAAGATAATGCTGTATTCAGAGAAACTTGATTTTGTGACATGGTGACTTCAGAGCTTGGCAGAGATCAAAGAAGGCAGTCATTTAAAAATTTAAACAGAGAAAAGCAGGCTATTTTCCTCATTATCTGTCATAATGAAACTGATATTGTCCTGTAAAGAGAAGTTAATAATGTAACGGAATGCACCTATGATTTTTTGTGGGAAACTGTTCACATAGTCTCCTCACAGTACATGAAAACACACATATAAATCAAAATGTGAGAAAATTCAAGGCAGAGCTCCTTGAATTATGTAGCAAATGAAATGCTGTATTTATCATGGCTAACTGTTTGTGGAATTCCACCCCAGCACATACACACTAGCACTCCTCATATTCCTGCCCCTTCAAAGCAACCCAACCAATGCGCCAAAAAAAAAAGAAAAAAAACCGAATTATGTGTTCTCTTCTGTTTATTTAGGTATTAGATTATTTTGAAGTCTGATGTTTTACTTAGGTTGTTTTAAGGGTCCTTGTGTTTCTTCATAACAATTTCTAGTTCATAAACTTTCAAATATGATGGTGGTGTAGTACTTGCATGCTTGTTTTCTAACATCTTTGTAGAAGGGAAAGAGGCGTATATCTTGCTAGCATGTCTGATATTTCAGTATTTTGAGAAAAAGTGCCTCAAGGTGTTTGGATTATGTAGGATGACAATGAATTCAGGTTTCTTCAGATATGTTCTCCTTTACACTCAGAAATTTTGGGAATTCTGTCTAGAATCTGGTATAGCACAACTTTCGAGACAGTATGTGTCTTGTTAGTTGCCAAGACATGGTTACTGCTAGGAAAGCTCAAAGGCAGGCTGTGACACCTCTTGTATCTGAACTTCAGCCCATCCTTCTTTCTATCTTGCTTTGCACTGAACTGTTGTCTAGTTCTACTCTGCATGACTGGTACTTTATACGGAGTAAAGCATGTTTCAGAAAATGCTAACTTTGGTTTAATGAGGTGTGAAATTATTCCTTTTAACTAAGCTTACAAATGGTTACTGTGATTCTAGTGAACATGGTGTAAGCAGTAATTTTAAAATTAACATTAAATGAACATAAATTCTATAAAATATTCTTTCCTGAAATAAGAGCAGGTTTTGCGTTCATCTAGGATCTAGGACTAATGAAGCAAGGCTTATAATCTTTCCGAGCTTTCAGATATAGTATTGTAAAATTATTATGACTTAAATGATTGATGTCCTCCTAGGAAATATCTTTTTGTGAAAGTTCATTTTGAAATATACAGGCTTCATTAATGATTTTATTATGATACAGCCACGTATTTAAAAAAAACCAAAACAACCAAAACACAAAAATTCGGATAGTTTTCAAATTTATGAAAAATGAGTAATTATTAGAAATCTATTATTTTCTGATTCACAGAAAATCCTGTTTCTTTCCTTGCACTAGGGCTGAAGTCAGCAACAGTATTACCAGTGAGGACTGTAACAGGCAGCAGATTAAAGCTGGATGGTTGAAGTAATTGCCAGCACTAGCCATCCCACCCACAACAAATATTGCTGCCATGAAGGTGTGACAGTCTGACAGTCCATTAGTGAATTAGTTCCTGAACCACTCCCGGTTTTGACTTTTGATTTTGTTCTTTCATAGTGGTTTTGAAGCTGATTAATGAGCAGCTTGGCCATCCACTGATAGGAATGGGCATGGGAATAGATTCCCTAATCCAATTCTAGTCCACAGATGCATGTATAAGTCCAATTTTCCTGCACACTGGTTGGTATTAGCATTGTTTCCCATGATGTTCAAGAGGAAATGTGAAAGATTCTTAAATTGTTGGAGGAGGATGGTAGAAGCTGGGTCTCCAACATGGTGTCTGTTGTTATTTGCAGGGTAGAAAAACTGAGGCTGAAATATTTTCATTGTTTGTAGTTTAGGGTTCCTTGTCAATCACCTCCTCCCTCTATTTCTGTCCCTCTTGAATAAAATTGTTTCAGGTTGAGAGGTGACATGATTTGATGGGAAGTGGTTAGAGACAGTTATCTATTGTTCATTAAATCCCATTTCATGCCATAGTAAAAGATTGTGCCTGACTGAAAAAACTGTTTAAAAATACTCACATGGCTAATAAAGATTGTGGCTTTGTTCTATATTCCAAACAGCCACAACCTCATAAAAATTCAAAATGTTTGCACTGATTTGTCTCTTGTTCTTTTCCTTCCTGCTCAACATTAATCAGCTCCCACGTTACCGGACTATGAAGGAGTTGATGCATCTCTCAATGAAACTGCTACTACAATAACTGTACTCTTGAGACCTGCACAGGCCAAAGGTGCACCTATCAGGTAAAAAACTATATATATATATATATATATACACACACATATA
Organism: Pseudopodoces humilis; assembly: GCF_049639895.1. Taxonomy (NCBI): domain Eukaryota; kingdom Metazoa; phylum Chordata; class Aves; order Passeriformes; family Paridae; genus Pseudopodoces; species Pseudopodoces humilis. The sequence goes on from NC_142202.1 coordinate 61,146,427, forward strand.
TATATTAAAAAGAAAAATCAAGAAGAGTTATTTTTTTTAGTTTAATGTTTGTTGTGTCACTGTACATAGAGCTGTTCACTTGTGAGTGATATTCATTTAACGTCACTATTTTTTTTCTTACCCACACCTAGCTTGCCAATAGATGTGTAATTAGAAAAACTCTGGCTTTGGCAGGGTTTTTCTTAGAAGATAGTCATGACTTGAATCATTCAGCTACCTGACCTGTTTGATATAGGGTCCCCCGAACCACCTTCTAGCCATTATAATTTCATTTTACTTTCTCACAGTGCCTCTGAAATATGAGGATGAAAGGTGTTTGTCAGAAAGTAGATTTGAAAATAACACTTCCTCTCCAGTGCTTCAAAGTCAGCTTCAGTATGATTGGAAAATTGTAAGCTGTGGGGAAATGGGAGAATAATAGTGGTGAATACAAACTATTTGACCTTTCTCTTCTGAGAGTGCTTCTTACTAGGAATCATGTAGCAAGCTATTAAATTTTATTTGGCGCATCCTCTAATCATATTAAAATGTTTCATTTATGTTAACTTTGAGGGGTCTTTCCCTTTCTGCTCTCTGTTGAGAGATAATTTAATTTTGTTTGCAAAGATTAGTCCACATTCTGCTCTTTACTTCTACTTGCTAGTGTAAAAATTTTATGATATTATTTGATTCCATTTGTGTTTTACTGATGTGGCTGCATCAGCAATATTCAGGGGCAGGGTTGACTAATTGGGGGTTAATTAGCTGCTGAGCATCTGAAGGTTTTCATGCTATTACCCTTGTGACATTTTAGAGAAACACAGGCTAATGCATTTCATTCTGTGTTACATTAAGTCCACTATCACGGCTCAGTTGATGTCAAGTCACATGCCCAAGCCCTAAAAGCAATGGAAAATTAACTGTTTCTTAAGTCTATTAACATTAAGAGGAATGTATGTTTTACCTGAATGTTGTAGGGGATGAGTCACATACCTATGTGCATTTTTATGTGCTTATCATATAATCACTCTTATGATTGATATTATCAAGTTATTTATTTATATTCTGTCATAGAAGATAATCCAGATTCATCCCCTTTACTGGAGATTTTGATGTGTTATATTTAAAATTGTAATCCCACATATCATTCGTTTCTGAGAAATTGCCCTGGGGCAAACCTAGGATTTTTGGGAAACAGGATGGCTTTCAGTACGGGACTTGGATTCTTAAAATAAGGATTTTTTTTAATTAATACCATGGAAACCAGACTTGTGGTCTGAAAATGCTCCCAAATCTGTAGGTGCTTAAACTTACATCACTATATGCTTTTAAAGGTGATTTTAAAGACTTCCAAGAGTCCTGCTGCTGGCCCTAATGAAAGCCGTCCTTGTTTGGGAAATGTGATATCTGTCTCTCATGTAATCCATGCTACATCTTTTCAGTCTTGTGTTTGGCCACCTGAGGGAGCTGAGGCAAATTCTTGCCCAGGGCAAGCCTGATGGACACCACTGGGATCTACTGATGGCAGTGGTGCACATCTTCTTTACAGCAGCTGGTCCAGGGCAGTCCTGTGCTGACAGCAGCAGGCTTCCACCTTCAATCCCACCACACATCTTCAGGGGGTCAATTTTGGATCCTGGGTTCCTCTCCTGGAGGGGTGGTTCTTTTGTGAACTGCTAGCATGATGGGATGTGGCTAGAGAATTACTCAACCTAGCTCAAGAAGTTGTGGTTTCTCTGCTCTGAACTTGCTGCAGAGTAAACCTGCAGCAAACTCACATTTATTCTGTCAGTTTTTCTCATAGCATCCTCAGTTCAATGGCATGAGCTTGTCACTGTGAAGATGGCAGAATCTACGCTTTAAATGTTAATAGACAGTTTGATAGTGATATTTTCATAGAGTATTAGTAATTGTTGTTTGACTGTGTTCTCAAAAAAGCATACTTCTTTCTTCCTTTCTGTCATCTTCCCTCTCCATTTGAGTTAATTTCTAAAACCTAACATCAAGTGGCCAAGGAAATAAGTCCTTTACCATAACTGGAGATTTGGGCTTTTTTCTTAAAATCAGCCAGGTGTTTTATTCCTCACTTGGAATGAGAAGCATTCTCCAGGGGAATGCAGAAGGCATGGTGTTACTGCTTTTCCTGAAGTTATGCATATTGCAGTCAGGTACTTTTCAGCAGCTTCCTAATAGGGGGATAAATGTAGCACACTGAAATTCTGAATTGATTCAATGCATTTTGCTAAACCTAATGATATATTTTAGTGAAGCTTCACTCCATCCACACTGCAGTTTTGTTTCCCCTAGAAGCTGGCTTACTGCCATAATGAGTGTTACTAGGTAGGTGGGAAAAAAAAAATGGATCATGGTGTCTGCAGCTGTGATGGAGTAGCAGAGTCTCAGATGCTGTTCTTTAGCCTGACCCTGAAGAATACAGCTGGCTTTTTGAAAAGTTTTGTTTCTACCCAGCCCTGTAATCTCTGGAGCTGTAGAGGGTCATTTAATTTAATATCAGTAGGTTCATGTAAAAAAAAAAATAGGAAAAGGAAAAAAAAATAGGAAAATTAAAAAAGCTTAGTTGGATACTCTTTTCCTTTTACAAATGGACTTATGCTATGATCAGATTTCCATCATAGCCTCCCCATCAGCACAGCCCCTCAGCAGACAGACATTCCTTATCTTAAGTACAATCTATGTGTGGTATTTCTTTAAGACACTGCCTGGCTGCCCTAGTCATCACAGTTTAAACGTGACTCCAATAATACCTTCACTGTCAGGTTTTATTGTGCAATCCCTAGCATTCTTTATGGCCTCCTGGAGTTTTAAAACAAAATTACAAACTAGAAATGCAAAGGGAGACAAAGCTGGATGTCTCAGGCTCACTTTGAAGTGCGTATTGTTCCACCATCAATCTTGTGGATGAGATTCCAGTCAGTAGAATCAATGGTGCTTCGGTGATTCATTTGAAGATGTGATTTGTTGCTGTAGTTTTTCTGAAGGTTCCTAACTGAGTACCAGAAAAACAATCTTTTGTTTTCAAATCCTACTGCAGATGAGGATTACAAAGAGTGTACATCAGAATCAGAGTAAAGTTTTAATGATTACATTTATTTTATTCGATGGTTAAAGTGCTTTTCTTATGAAGAATTAGGTTGTTTTCATTTTGAAGCAAGATTAATTAAGGGGACCATGACAGGGAGCAACTAAAACAATCACTGTCAATTAGAATTCCATGAGCTTGGGCTGAAACTTGGGCTCGTCAGTCAGTCTGATGCTTGTCAAAGGAGAAGAAGATGTATCTGCACTAGACACGTAGAAAGAAATGTCTAGCAGGTATTTAAAGTCTACTCAGAATAGGGCTAAAGTATGAACAACATTCACCACTGCTATATCTCTTTGGAAGCCTGAATTTTTAGGGAGGGATTAAAAGGATGCAAGAGGCCTCCTCACCTGTTTGCAATTGTCTTGGTCAGTAGTGAGGTACTGTACAGGTTTTCTTAAGTTAATAAAAAAAAAAAAGAAAGTTTTGTCACAAGAAATAATCATGGAAACTTTCAGCTCAGGAGCTTTTCAGCTGCTGTATCTATAAAATTTCTCTGCTTACCTGGCTGTCTCAGACAGCTGTTTGGCCTTTATGATCCTGATGACTTATGGAGCAGGTTCTGAAATTTTTATTACTCTTCAGAATAGCTCAGAATTTATTTTAGTCATCAAGGAGAAGGAATATTGTCATATAAGCTTTCCACTCTCTATTTCCCTATTTTAATCTTTCTTTGCTGTATGGAAAGACCAGGAAAAAATGCTATTGTAGGAATTCCCTCAGCTCCTGTCACAAAAAAGCTCTCTCAATAATTGAATTCTCCCTAGCACAAAAAATAATGTATAGAAAACCTAAGATAATTGAAGCTAGGATTAGTTATATGTAAAGACACAGGGATAAGCAGAGTACAGAGTTAAATTTTCACTAATATCTGATATCAAAACACATTTGCAGCCAATGAGCACCCCACTTTTCAAGTTGCAAATTTAGCTTTGACTCGTTTCATCACATGTCGCAGCAGGGTGTCCTTTCCTAACATTGTTATGTGCACACAGAGTAAGAGTGCTGCTCTGGAGCCACTGCAGTCTTTAGTAAATGGGTTTAAACAGATGGTATCACAAAGGGCCCAGAGGTAAATGACTGTATTCCTCCATGTCCTGTTAGCCTATAATGCTGCATGAAAAATACTTCCAGATCACCTATCTGAAGAGGATAGGCAAATCTTTTATTTAAATACATTTTTTAAAAAATACATTTTTTAAAAAATAAAAATAAAAATAAAGCTGTGTTTGAGACTTAAAACAGTTTCTGACATTTCCTATTTGTCCTGTTATGTAAGTGTAGATGACTACAATATGTATATCTGTAGCTTTTCATATGGGGGGGTCCAAAAAGTATTTTTGGAATATATTTTAAATAAATTAATTGATTTGAAAGTCTTTTCAGAACATGCACATTTTATTGTGGTCTCATGCTTAAAATTTTGCCATACTTTTTATATCCCATTCAAAAATTACAGTATTCTTTTAAAGAATGCTATAAAAAGAGACTTTTAACCAGTTTGATTTTTATGCCCTTCATCTTTAATATTTTGAGTCTCCAAGGAGACTTGAAAAAAAAGGAGCTATGCCTTAAAATGAAGATACCACATTTTTCCCTTATTCTATAAATTGGAGGGGGAAAGAGGGGTTGGTTTGGTCACTGTGGTGTGTCTCATTTTTGGAGCTGTGTGACAAACCAGGCTGTTCCGGGGGACCATTGCGTCTGTCACGTGCAGGCATTACACTTTCCTTCCTCTGTCCCTGCTGGCTTTCTCCTTTGAAGCTCCAAGGGTGTCACAGACAAGTTTCCTGCTCTTCTGTCACTTCTGAGAGCAGAATTTGTGTTTGTCCCAGACCACTGGCAGCTGATGAGAGAAGACTGCAGAATTCAGGCAGCAGAGACGTGGTGTCTGTGTCCCAGTGCTCTCCAGCTGGTTGTCTGCCCAATTCTGAAACAGTGTTTTTACCATGCCTGGGTCCAGGGCCAGGCCAAGGAGGGAATGAATGCCAGTAGTCATTTCTTAGCTTGGGTCATTATAAATAAAAATTTTAAAAATATTTTTCATCCTGTCAAGTTTTTAAAATATCAATGCTGTTAGGGTTTTTTGCTAGTACATTTATTTTGAAGCATAAAGAAATATGCTGGATATACAGGGGTTTTGTGCAAGTGATTTGTTGGTACAGTCCCCATTACCTGGAGATGGTTAATACATAAAGTTTACAACAGAAGGTGATGTATAACTGAGCTCAGTTCATGGTCAGTTTATGAGAAATAGATATTCCCTGGTCTAACTTTTTGTTTTCCTTTGTTCATTCTTCCTTCTACCTAGACTTTCAAAACTGACATGACTTTGTATATTCTTCTTGAACACATTGAAATGAAAGAGTTATTCCTGCTTAATTTTTACATGCTAGGAAAAGGGGATGTTAACATTTTCTTTCAGCTTAAGAAAGACGTGAAACTAGTTTCCCGTTTTATTTCTTCTTTCTTCCATTCTCCAGTATCATACTTTATCTCTGCCACTGCAGTTATTGGGTTTTCTGGGCAGCAGTAGCAGAGAAAATTGACAAAATAATTTAACACTACCCCATAAGTTCTGAAAGGAGGAAGACTGTCTTTGCCTTTCAGAGTCCTTGCAGCAATGCAATGACACTTCGAGAACTTGGTTCAATTTTACCTTTTCGGTTTAGAAAGCTTTATAACAAACCCAAGACAGACAAGTCTGCCAGATTAATTCAAAAGCTTCAGGTTTCTTGTCTACATGCCTTAAAACCCCAGACCTTTTTTTATCTTATAAAATGAAGGATTGCCTTCTGCTCTCACTACGTAAATTCTGTACTTCTGAAAAGCAGAGGAAGCTGATAATGAGTTGGTAACATCCAGCAGTTAGGTAGTTCCCCTAAAGGAGAAACAAGAATTATAATTACCTGTTCTATTTTGGGCAGGTGATTTTGAAAAGTGACCAAGCCATGATCCATTTCAACAGAGGTATTGGGAGGTTGAGATGGTGTTACGATGGGCTGAATACTCTTTGCTTCAGCAATTCATAACATTTTATCACTGACAACTGTAAAGGAATGAGGCAGTCTATTTCAGTGGAATGGACAGATTTCTGTCCATCTGTGCTTGTATTACAGCATGTCACTTGTACTTTAGATCTGCATAGCTCTGAGCCAAGATAGAAGCCACAGCAAGGTCAAGAGGTGGAGAAGCCTGTCAGCACATTCTGTCTCTAATGATATGACAACTGCAAATTGGTGCTTCAAGCACAGCCTGGAGGCAGCCATTATGTTGGGTCTTGAAGCTCAGCTTTCTCTAATACTGTTTCAAAAGAAAATGCTAACTTCAGATTGCTTCTGATCAGCCAAGAGTTTAATCTGTTGTAGTTTAACGCAATTGTTCCTGTGTTTCGTCAAAAGAAAAAAAAGTTTAAAAGAAAGTAATAGTAAGAGGTCGTGTACAGATTTGTATTGTTTTTCATGAAAAAAAATGGATGCTGCTTCTTTCCAACAGCTGAAATAAATAGCTTTGCTGTATTTCCAGCCTTTGTTTCTTCTCTGCATCCATCTCCCATCTTGTCCTTTTTTCCTCTGTCTCACCAGTGCCTACCAGATTGTTGTTGAGGAGCTGCACCCGCACCGAACAAAGCGAGAAACTGGTGCCATGGAGTGCTACCAAATCCCTGTCACCTATCAGACTGCTCTTAGTGGAGGGTCACCATATTACTTTGCTGCTCAGCTGCCCCCAGGAAACCTGCCAGAGCCAGCCCCCTTTACAGTGGGTGACAACAGGACGTACCAAGGTTTCTGGAACCCGCCGCTGGCTCCTCGGAAAGGCTACAACATCTATTTCCAGGCCATGAGCAGCGTCGAGAAGGCAAGTGCTGACAACACCTTTTTCCTGGAAGGAGTCAAAGACATGCCTGTGGTGACAGTGAGGACTGCTGGAGTTGGATGTGGGAGGTGTTGGCAGTGGCATGGCTGAAATCCCCTCAGTGCTGTCACAGCGTGGCAGTGAGCCATTCACATTTCACATCAGCCTCGTGTCATAGTGACTGCTACTAGATGAGAGTTTAATACATCTCCTAGTAATTGTCTGAGGGAAGTAATTTCAGGACTGTGACTCTGCCTCCTTGGTAAATAACATCCCCAGTACTTTCCCCAGTTCTCAGTACCTGCACTCTTCAGAAGATTAAATTGCTGCAGGATAAAGAGAATGCGGGCTGCTCAGTGGGCTAGTAAAAAAAACATTACAAACTTTTTAAGACTCTCACATTGTACATCAAATAAAGAGTGAAAATGTTCTTGAGTATAAGTAACCCCTGGCCCACCAGGAGTTTGAGAGTCTTTCTGAGGAGGTGTACCTCAGGCTTGCAGCACTGCTGTGCAGTAGAATTATGGCTATCATTCACCTTCATTACCTCCTTGGTGTTTCTTTTTAACTCTGCTGCTGAGTTCTGCTACTGGCTCTGTATGCATGTGGAGGGAGGAAGAATGTCAGGGAGAGAGGTTCCAGGTGCAAAGAACAGCTGTGGCTCTGCAAGCCCAGGCTGTTGCTCTCAAGTGGTTTTTCCTCTTGTAAATAAAAAATGAGGGAGGGAAAAAGGATTGGTAAGAAGGGAAAATATGGTAGACAGAGAAGCTTTAGATATTTAAAATTTAATATTTGGATATATAATTTAGAAAATTGAAGTGTCCAGGCTGTTCAGACAGGGACTAGAAAGGGCAACTAGACTGATAATCACTGATATCCACCAGAACTACTGGAAAGGAGCAGAAGCAGTGTATATCCTTCCTTATGCTTGGGTCTCTCTGATGACTAAACAAATCATTGCTAACAGGCAGCCTTGCCTTGGAGTCTGTTGAAGAAAATCTCAACCTTTACCTATGATTATAAAAATTAGAAATGCATCAAGTCAGAATGGGTACAAAGGTGTTTGAAAACTGAGGGTTTTTTTCTGATTCAGTAGACCATGTCTTCTTTTAAGTTTTAATTTAAAGAGCTGCATGAAGTAAACAAAAGCAAAATAAAAGGTGACTGCTAGACACCCATCCATATTTCCTTCACCTGTTAAAAATAATTCCTTTTGTTTTTGTGGATTTCCAGTAGACTTCCCTGTAACGAAACTTGTTTCATTCTCTGAGGTAAAAGAAAAAAAAGAGGGAAAAGTAAAATGAAAATACTAAATAAAAACTAAATATTTATTCTGACTTATAGATTTTGACAGATAAGTAGAAAATGTGAGAACAGTATTTTTTACTTAAACTTGGTTTCAGTTTGGGAGATTTTAATCCTAAAACAGATTTCTTTGTTATGTTTGAAACTTCAGATCAGATTTCTGCTCCTACAGAGATTTAGGCGTGGGTTTTGAGGGGAACTGCACTGCATTCTGCCAAGGACAGAGATCTAGTGGTTGTAAGATAACCTCTGAACTGCAGAATATTTAAACAGATGCTTTGTTGTAAATGCGTGGGATCACCAAAATAGGCAGAGGGAAGTAAAGTAGGGTCTGAAGTACATGGTAGGGTTGAGAGGAGGTTACTCTGTGATCCTCACAGACATATTGAACAGAAACAGACAAGTAAATCCAGTAACTAGGGAGAACAGGTAAGATTATGTTAGTAAATTTCGCAGGGCTTTCATGTCAGTTGAAGAATTGTCCTTATTGAACATTTACAGTGCCTCAACTTAGAGTTTTGCTAGCTCTAAAAGCCGTGTTTACAAACTGGCATCAAAGTATTTTACCTGTTGCTTTTGAATCTTCAAGAGGAGACAGATGCCAAGGGACAAATTCAGGGATGGAATGCTGAGGGATGGAGGACTAGAGTGAGCATATTTTATAGAATGAAATGGTCATTATTATATTTTCAGATTACATGCTAATATTGTTTAGAGTGATCTAATACCACAGCCGCTGCATCCTCTCACACAACCTTATGCTATTTCAATATGTTTGCCTTTAAAATGACTTCACATTGTACAGCAAGGTCAGAAAACCCCATTTATGACTGACCCTTGTCTGTTCAAGTTGTCCAAACTGTGCATAACCAAGTCATTTCTCTGTTCATTTGATTTAATTGCTGACCAAACTTCTGAGGGGAAAGGAGAGAGTGGTAAATTATATGCAAATTGTCTTTGCATGTGCAACATTTTCTGAAGCACATTGCTGTCAAATCACTGTCTCCTGGGCAAATTGTATAGGTTGTAGATTAACTGTGTCATATGTGGAGGGATATCTGAGCTGCATCTGTGCTTATTCCACATGCAGAAGCATGAGGAGGGAGCGTGCTGCTCATGTGCTTGAGGTGACTCTTCAAGAGCATCAGGTCGTAGCAAGACCTAATTTTGGAATCAGTGCTGAGTGCATGTATCTTCTTTGCTGCACAGTGCTGTTTCAGGTCAACACAAGCTTAAGATTTTTGTGCTGTGACATAAAAAACATCACTCCTCCCTTTTCCTCCTGCTGCACCCTCTCTTTGTATTCTTATGGCATGATTTCCATTTGATTTTAATAACCTGAAATTTTGCTGTATTTGAGGTGTCCTGCCCTTTTCTCCCCATTTTTTATCCTGGACAATACAGTCCAATCAAGACAAAATTCCCCAGCCTCCACCCCTGCTAAGCCCAAAGCCCTGAGCCAAGTCATTGGGTTGTACCAACTCATCAGTAGATCTAAGATGAATTCATGGAGTGGGCAGGGCAAAAAAAAGCCCTTGATCTGACTGTTTTCTTTACTCTTCTTTCCTTAACAGGAAACCAAAACTCAGTGTGTTCGAATAGCTACAAAAGGTAAGAGGTTCGTCCCCACACACAAAGTAGCTTTTTTAATGAATTGTGGTACTTTTATTAAAGGTTCAAAGCAAAGCCTGTACTATCGCTCTATTTTGAACCACTCGATTGTGTTAAAATGGTCTGCTGCTTTTTATTCTTTGGTATTGAGCAAAGAGAGTACTGTTCTAGCAATACCCAGAATTTAGACAAAATAAGGACACCTCTTTTTTCCCGCTTTCTGTCTATGGTTTTCAAGATCTACTTTTAGAATGCTGAAGTGTCGCAGGCAGCACACAGATGGACAGGAGAAAAGAAAGTGCACATGGGCAAACTGTCTGTTAGAGTAACAATTACTTTGAAGCAGGGGTGGAAATAATTTAAATGAAGGACATGACAGTTAACTTTCCTAAGTGAGAGCTCCAAGTGTTAGCAAGACGTAGGGGAGGGTTGATTTGAGGAAAGCTTGTCTCTGACAGCAAGCGAGTTCCAGGACTAATGCTGACTGCATAGCTGTGAGAATAAATCATGTTGACCCCACATACAGCAGGTTAATCACATACTGCTCACTCAAAAACGCTGTTTCATCTTCAAATGAGGACTTGGTTGTTCTGCTTATTGTTATCTCTTGCTTTGACTGTATTTATAGCCATTCGTTTTGGTGGCTTGATTGTGCTGACATGAGAGTTGACAGACTCTGGCAGCATAAATAAGCAAGGAGTTTACAAATGCCCAAAGAGTCTTCTGCAGAGGCCCAGCACTTACTTTGTCTCTTTCTAATTGCATCTTGATATTCAGCATAAAAACAACTTTAGATACGAGCAACCAGGTATTAAGGCACTGCAGAGACATGTCAGCCCCATTATTTCAATAACTTCTCTCAATTTAAATCTTGTTCAAATGAAAAGCTGATGCCTCGAGTGAGATGGTAGCAGTCAAATGTTTTCTTGAGAAACCAGAAAAAAAAGTACTTCTTAAGATGTTTTAGTATTTTCATCAAGTGAGGTAAGCTACTAAAAACAGGAAATTAAAACCATGAGCTAAGTCTTCTGTAAAAAGTAAATCAGCATTATTTTTCTTATATTTACCTGGCAAGATTAAATGTTTGAATTAAAATATATTTGCATAAACAGATGTTTATGTACCACAAGCATGTACTGCTAGTATTTGGGTCTAGGGAGAGTTTTGAAAGGCTCAGAAAACTTAAAATATTGGGGGACTGTGAAACAGAAAAGCAATGGTTGCTCTCATCATAAATTTTCTGGATAGTAATAATAAAACAAGAAGGGAATTCACCCATCATATGAGGAAATTATTTTTCGCTTAACCACACGTATTCCCCCCAATCTCAAAGCAATGTTCATGGTAACAAGAGAAATCTTGGTGGTTGCTTATACCTTCCTCTTCTGCAACAGTCACATTCCCCCTGATGGCTGTAGTCTGAAAGAAAGGCAAAATAAATATGAGGTTTCTTACCTTTGAGCCTTATATATTGTGTGCCTTTGACACTCTGATTGAAGACAAGTTTTCCTGAAGTAACTGCATTGCCTGAGATATCAGTGCTAAATTCCTTGAAAGTGCACCTAAAAATCAAAGTGTTTTCTCTGACTTATTTTAATTGCTAGACATGAATTGTACGGGGAGGCAACATTAGGAGCAAATGCTTTCTCCTCCTCTGTAGGAGTGCATTTAATTAGGAATCATCATTTCAGAGTCATGTACATTCATATTTCTCAAATGAGTTATACTGGTATTCCAAAGTATTTTTTAAAAGTTCATACTGAGTTTTTTCCCCCCCCATGTTTTCATCTTAATAGTAATACCATGATATGTTGTACTCAAAGAAAAGTATACTTAATGTGCTCGTTCTTGCATATGCTCACCTGGTTACCCTGATTTGTTTGGTTGGTTTTTTGTCTTAAGATCACATTGTATCATTGGCATGGGAGATATCTGGTTACATTTGTAATATTTTCATAGGGAAAAAGGGACTGTCTCACCTTACTTAATGCACTCCAGCAAAGTGAACATACCTGTTTAAAATCTGGGAAATTCTAAACTATGTATTCCATTATGAATGTAGTGTGTAGTTCTGTGTCATCTCCTGTGTCTGGAAGCAGCCTAGAGGTGGCCAAACTCAATTATGCCTTGAATATGTTGAAAAGACATTAAAAATTTTAAAAAGCTGTGGTGGAAAGGAGCAGGGAGGGACAACATAAAAGGTGCATGTTAAGACAAAATTTCCCTGGTAGTGAAGTTCAGTATTACCAGTGAAGTATTACCAGCGAAGTTACTTTTCTATTTCTATCTTGTTCAAGTATCTGGTTTATCTACTGTGTATATTCACACCAATAAGGTGTATAGATGGAAAAAAATATGACTGTAATGTCATGTTTTTGTCCAGGAGAAATTCATACCTAACTAATTTTTTTTTTTTTTTTTTACAATTCCCTGCAACATGCTTTTCATGCATATTAATGGATTTCATACATAAGATTCCCTAGGTTGCCTTCTACTTTTGGGAATTGATGAAATACTTTGTTTATTGGTGTTAAACTAATGAAAGCAAACAGATTTAAATTGAAGCATTCGTACTTTTTTAGTCTGTATATTCCAGATGCAGTGCTCTCATGTGCTTCTGATAACAAATGCACTGAAGTGTCAAGTCATCTAAAAGATGGTGCCAAATCATGACTAAAGTATGTTGCTGCTCCTTATTGGTGTGCCTTGAAGAAATGCTTTTGAGTAAACAGAGAGACATACTAGTGTCTGGTGCACTGAAATACATTGACTTAATTTTTCGTGGTAGAAAACACTGGAGCAGCACCTGTTTAAAAAGTAGCCTCCTGAGCAGTTCCTGTGTACTTGCAGCTGAAGGATGAATGCCAGTTATTCTATGATAGCCCTAAATTAGACTTAACAATAGGATTCCCCCTTTTTCCAGACACCTACTTCCATGACACTTGTGAGAGCTTAATGACTAACTTTTGCCCTTCTGCACAGTGGAGTGAATTGGCCAGGCTGAGTTATTAGATGTGATGAGAGTATCAGAAGTTACAGACATGTACACAGTCTGTTCACATAAGCTTTGATTCTTGAGGAAATCAAGTTGAAACAATGTTAAAAACAACTCCTTGTATCACAGGCGGTGAGTACAACATACCTAAATCACCATTTCCAGTTACAGAGATAGCCCAGAAAATATATTAACTGTGAACAAGTTTAGTTCCTTGGACACTTTTAGACAATACTCTCTTCCTCTGTTAAACTGAATCCCCTTCTCATCCAGAAGTAACCAATCATCTTAGTAAACAATGGTCAGTGCATTTTCTTTTGTTTTTCTAACAACATTGAATTGTTCTCTACCTTGTTAATTTTTGACTCTAGATAGTAGGATTACCCATTCACTAATAATCTGGTTTCCCACACAAAGTAACTGAAGAAAGATTTTAAAAAAAAATCTTGTTTTCTGAAGAGTAGAGAAGAATGCAGAAGCTGAGATAACAGGTTAGATATTCAATATGAGCGGAAAGATGGATTTAGGAAATACGCCTTTGATTTAAAAATTTGTTACATATAATTTCCTAAAGAAAGTCTTGAACTTCCTAATACTAGCTTAGTAAGGCAGATTTCAACTGTGGAATCAGAATTTTTAAGGTTGGAAAAGACCCCTAAGATCACCAAGTCCAACCATCAACCTAGCCACCATGTTCACCACCAAACCACGTCCACAGGTGCCATACCCACATGTTTATTGAATGTTTCCAGGGATGGTGACTCCACCACTTCCCTGGGCAGCCTATTCCAATGCCTACCAAGCCTTTTCATGAAGAAACTTTTCCTAATATCTAATTTAGATCCCCTGGCAAAACTTGAGATCATTGAGTAGTTCATAACATGCACATATCAGAATGAATACATGATAACCAAACCTGCCTAACCAAAGTATTGATAAACTGAAGTAAATAGAAGGTGTGTGCACTTCAGAGTAAATAGGTTATGTTGGTGACCGATCTGTCATATCCTGGAGTTGAGTTTGACTCAAAGTGTAAAACTTTGGATGGTTTCCACTCACACACAACATCAGCATTTCACTTTACAGTCTAAAATGTAACTGACTGCTAAGGGAGTGAAACTAGATTAACATGGTCAGAGAAGAGTGATGCTTCAAATTATTTAGCATGTAAATAGACATTTAAGAGGACAGAAGGGACAGCAGAGCTGTTATTAAGCAGAGTATATGAAGCTGACATTTGTGACAGTTTTCAGGCTGCCAAGTTTGAGACTAACACTGATTTATGTGTATTCTTTTGTTTTGCTTAGTGGGCTAGAGGAAAATATTGAAAATTTAATTAGAAGAAATCTACTGTGGCAGTAAATAAAGAAATGGTGGGCCTGGCAGCTCTATCACAAAATAGTTAGAGGGAATAAATGAAGTCCAGGGTTTCTCAGTCCACATTTAAAACAAGAACTTCATCAATTCCAACATTATTTTCCCTTGTGGTTTTCATTTGTGTTATTAGTTCAGGCAGTATAGAACTTCTCTATCTCTCTGCATGTTTGGTTCATACAGATGGACGAAAATGCCATTTGAGATGATGCGCATCTGGAAGTAATTGGGAAATGGCAGAAAATGACTTTTTAATCTGATTTGAGGAATAAAGAGGTCTGGGTGGTAACATTTCAACTCCAAGTGTGCATTTAGTCCACCATCATTACTGCTCTGAATTCATTCCCACAGCAGTTGGGGATTGATCCAAAGGCCTTTGATGTCAATGGGAGTCCTTCCACTGACATTAATGTGCTTTGGATTAGGTCTTTAGAAGTCATAAATCTGTCTAGACCATAATTATTTCCTTGAAATTGCTCCTGATGATGTTTCTGCTCTTAGGGAAATTTGTGAAAGTCAAATCACGTCCTGTTGCAGGATGCTCAAAAATGTCTGTTACCGATTAATGCACAAATGAAGGGAATATGTCAGATGCTAAATGTATCTGAAAGGAATTTTCTCTCACTCTTGTTTTTGTGTTTGGATCAATGCTCTTACAATGACTTTGAGCTGTACCATCACAGCAGGAACTGGAGACCCAAGTGGCAATATAAACATAGAGAAGAATGCAGGTGTTTCCTAAGTCACATCTTTTTTTTTCACACATTCATGTGAATAGCATTTTCATATGCATGTTTAAACTTCAGTGGTCTTTTGCATAATGTCTTTTATCACTCATGGAGGAGAATTTAGTTGACTTGCTGAGCTTTCCAAAGATGGAAACAGAACATTAGCATGGCATATTTTTCTCTTTTGTATATGAAATTTCAGTAGCTCACCGAGCAACCACATCTGCTAGTTCTGATAAGTAGTACCTTTGGTTGTAAATAAAAAATTGTGTGATCCCTTGATGGAATATTTGATGATGTTTATTTAAAAATCAGTTAAGTGAGAGACACTTCCAGATATCCAGATACAAAACCTATAATGTGAGTATTTTCATGTATGCACAAAGATTGAAATCTTAGCAACCTAAATGATTTCCTAAAGAATAATTTTAGAAGTAAGAATTCAGGAAGAGTTTTCTAGTTTATATTTAAATATTAGAAGAAGAATGTTGATACAGTACAAGGATCAGCATCTTAGCATATATACTTTTTTAGTAGATGTTTGATTTATTAGGTCTCTTCACCCATTACAAATATTATTTCATGGATCAGACTGTAGGCATTGAGTGTTTTGCATCCATTGCAGAGAATATGGAGGCATAAAGCTAGAAATCCAGAGTTTTTACAGAACCCATTAGATTTTTAACTGCAATTGAAAATTCTTCATTCTGCTTATAATAGATATGCATTTAAAAGTACCTTTTGCTAATACTGCTGGGTGCAGGGGTGTATTTCATCTCCTCTTTTCTTACTGTTCTTTCACCATCTCTCATTTGTCTTTTCTAATATATTTCCTTTCTTTGTGTCATTGTAAAATTACAAGTTTAGAGAAGGTAAACTCTGACCCCTGATAGGACTGGTCTCATTAACCCCTTTTCACAGAGGCAGCCTGTGTACACTTTCATTTTCTATTGTGATTAACTCTACCATTGGCTGAAATGGCCTCTTGCAATGCCTGGGGTTGAAGAGTGTGTGAGGCAGAGGAGGCAGAGATTGCTGCCTCTAACAGCCTGTCACAGGCATCTCGTGCTTGCTCAGCCTCAGAGCGACAAGAATTTGGCTCATGTGTGCTGTAGTGAAGTTTTAGACCAGCCTTTTGAAGGGACAGCACTGTTTTCAAGAAAGGAGGAGAAAGGTGTCTCTAGGAATTATAAATTGTGTTTATATGCAGTCAGTACTCTTCAGGCAGAATGACACTTTCTCTGCATTGGCAAGATGTCAGCATAGACAACATGCAACACCTTACCACAGAGGAAGTAATCTTTGCAATTATTCATTCTTGCTTTAACAGCTGCCTAATGCTGAGGTATTTTGAGTAGAAGACAAAATATATTTTAGCAGTAAGGCTGCTCACTGTGCACCTGGACAAGAAGGACATGAGCTATTTATCAGAAAAGAATGGTGCACAAAGAATGCAGAAGAAATTCAGCAACATCTAAATCAGAAATATTCTTACTTACCTTTATGAAAACAGTTTAAGACCCTGAAATCAGTTGTCACCGTGTTTCTCTGTATCTAATTGAACACTTCTAACTAAATGAAAAGAAGTCCCACCTTTTGTTGTCATGAAGTTTACAAGGATTTACTAAACTATGTGCATGTCATCTCTGACAGAGCTAAGTGAAGTTCTAGTCATCTAGATAGTCATCTAGAAACAAGGAGCAGCACTGCCAAGTATAGTAGCACTTCCTAAACATTCCAATGTGTTGCGGAGCAAGTCAGTATGGTTGATTGGCACTGCTGCCAAATTATTCGAATACAGAGACTGATGCTTTGTCAACTGCATAAGGAGATGATAGCTCTGAAGTTCAGGAGCTCATGCTGCTTTCTGCTCTAGTGGGAAGTTGTGTATCAACCAGGCTATTTTTGGAAAGATGCCAGTTGGAAGGGCTTCCAGATGGACCTTGTAGGCAGGATGATCTTTCTAGAAATAATATGGTTATCACACATCTGTCTGTCACAGCAGGGGGTAGTTACAGGCAGTGTTAAAACAATTTTTGTGGCCAGGTGAATTCAAAGCATAGGGAACAGAATTACAATCCTGTGTATGGTTTTCAATACTGTCAATTTAGGAAGTGTCTGGAGACTTCTGTGTGAATTCAGCAGTTTGGAAAGGACTGGGAATGCCCTTTGTACTGCACAGTGATGAAGGTGCTTGATCAGGATGGATTTCCAGAACTCTTTACTGTCAGAGAGGTCCTAAAATGCATTGTGTTCTTTGACACTTCTGTTTAACATCTGCTTTGTTGAGTCAACAGGAAAAATAACCACATTCAATACCATATAGATGCCAGAATATTTAACCTGAACATTAAATCAGAGGTCCCATATGTGCTGAGTTGTGTTACTTGCTCTTTGCTGATGACTGAGTATTGGTAACGCAAACATATATAAGCGGACTACATATTATCGACTGTTTCAGCACGTCTGCCAAGAGCTTGGCCAGGCCATTAGTACAGGGGAGAAAGAGGTCCTGCTCTAACCTTGCTGTGGTGGAAAATATCCTGAGGCAGTAGTCTGTGCTGATGCTACACTACTGAAATTTGTGAGAATAGCAATGCTACTCCACCAGCACACTTTTTTCAAAACTCCACAGTTAACAGGAAAGGCATGCAGGGAATAGCAAATGCCAATGTAGTATTTAGGATATTAAAGCAGCATGTCTGAAATAAGAGGCATCTGGCTTCAAATAAAAGGAAATATCTATTGTACATTAGTTGTTGTCACTCTGTGTATGGCTACAAAACTTGGACATTTTATCGTCTCCACATCTAGCATACAAACCATTTCTGATGCACTGCTTTCATGCCCTTGCTGCCATAAAACTGCAGGATATTGCCCTGAATTATGCATTCCTAAATTGCTGTCACATCGTCAGCACTGAAGCAAGATTATAGGACATCCAGTTATGCCAGACCTGCTTCTCATGTTGGAAAATAAATTGCCTAAAACTGGTTTCTATGGGCAGTTGAAATGCAGAGTAAAGCTCAGAGGCAGCATAATGAGGTGGCTAATGGGTGAGTTTAAGGCAAATCCTCACTTATGTGTCATCAGTTTCACACTGTAAGAAATTAAATCTGAAGATATCCTGCTCTGGTGAAGAATGGGTACTTATGCCATCATAACATTCAAATAAAATTAGAATGGCACTGTATGGTAAAAGTGAATATGGTAGAGAAAAGGTTATATCTGCACACTTCACAGAATCATGGAAATGTGAGTCTTCCTGGGACAATGAAACCAGGTCCTTACGTACTGATGGAAAACAGGAATCCTTCCATCCCTCGTGCTCCTGGGTTTCTGAATTTGCCATTTCTCCATGCTCAAGAATGACACATCCTAATGAACAAGAAATCTGCCAAAGGAAGCAAGAGACCTGCATGGATGAATAAAGAACTCCTGTCGTTAATCAAACATAAGCAGAAAGATGGAGATGAAACAGGAGGTGGAAAAATGGTCAGGCCACTTAGAATGAATATAGAGAGATTGTTAGAATAAGTTGAAACAGGGAAGGCCAAGGCCAAAGAATTAAATCTGGTCAAGGGTATTAAGGACAACAAGAAGGGCTAGGCCACTCATGATCATCTTTGCAAGGTCATGGAGATCAGGAGAGGTACCTGAGGACTGGAAGAAAGCAAATGTAATCCCAGTCTTTAAAAAGAGCAAGGAGGAGGACCCAGGGAGGTACCACCTAGTCATCTTCACTTCAATCCTGAGAAAGGTGATGGAACATCCCATTCTGGAGGCCGCCTCTATCCACATAAATGACAAAAGATGAATGATCAGTAGTAGTAAACATGGATTCACTAAAGGTAAATCTTGCTTGACCAACCTGATTGCCTTCTGCGATGAAGTAATTACCTTGATGGTTAAAGGGAGAGCAGCAAATATTGCCTACTTCAACATTGTCTCACAATATCCTCACAGACACACTCAGGAAGTGTGGACTGGATGAGTGGACAGTGATGTGGATTGAGAAATGGCTGAATGGCAGATCCCAGAGGGTTGTAATCAGTGGCACAGTGTCTAGTTGGAAGCCTTCAAGACTTTATAGTGGGCCCAGACTGCACTAGGTGACAGTGTTTCCAACCCAAACTATTCTATGATATAAGGACGTGTATTCTGGTTGTACAGCTAATTCTTGAGAACATTAGGTAATGACAGAAAAATCAAACTGTTGACTATTTGCCAGAACCATTGGAAGAGATTTTACTGCTTTATCCATGTTTTTAACAACAGATGACCCTTTTTCCATATCAGAGAGAGAAGGGATAGGATTCTACAATTACTGTAATTGGCATTCAAATTGCTTCAACATATGGAAGGAATTGATTTGCACAAGTACAGACATTTTTTAATGTGAATCTTAATTTTTGCATACATTAACACCATCCGGATTGTGTGAATTTGCTTGTTTTGTTAACCCATTACAATAGAAAGCCTGTAGTCAAGCAAATCTTGAATTAACCTTTGATCTGTTTGTAATTTCAAGGATTTTGCTGAATTGAGTCTTCCATTTCTTTTTTGAAATGATGGTGCTGCATCCTCTAGAATTTTGTAACAAATTTTGTAAGAACTGGTAATTCAACATGCTGTAATTATTTTCTGCAAATATAAATAGATTTTCTCACAGTTCTTTAATGTTCCTTACTTCTGGTAGTTCATAAAGATTTAATCCTGAATGGCCTGTTATCTTATAATATTCCAAAATTTAGAAATTTTGTTAGTTCCCATTCCTCTTGAAATCATAGAACTGTAATATTTATACATGTGCTCATCTTTCATAGCACATCCTTTTGTATACCTCTGATAAAAAGGGTTATCATTCTTTGTCCTGGTATAAAGGCTTTTAAGATACTGCACTGTGAAACATGGGTACTGGGTGCTTTATCTTCCTAGTGAAACATCTAGAAGGAACCTCTGTATCTCAAATGGGATCAAAGATTTGCTGTATGTATTTCCTTTCCTACTCACTCATTTACAGAAAATTCTGCCATACATATCAGATAAGGAGGCTGGTTTTTCAGACTAGTCTGTCTTTTGAGGAATGTATGTCTCAAGTCCCCATGAACAGCAGTCAGATATTAGCCATCATGATTAGATAGGATTTTTAATCAGTAATTTGAGCTGTGGAGTGCTCCCTGGCTGCTACCAACTGCTTAAATATTTCAGCCTAGATCATGCTGTACACTGAGATGGGAAAGGCCACTAACAATTTGCAGGAGTCATTCCATATTTGTAAATCTACCAAGTTCTTATGTTCCTTTTGAAAACAATTTAGAAAACCTCCCTCTACGATAGGTCATTGGCAGTTTAGTAACTGAGAAATCACAGAGTCATGTTAAGGTTGTAAAAGAAATCTAAGATCTTAACCCACTGAACTACTTTCCCCAGGTGCCATATCTGCAGATTCTTCAAACATTTTCGGGGATGGTGATTCCACCTTTTCTCCCTGGGCACCCTGTTCCAGTGTCTAACCACCTTTTCAGTGAATAATTTTTTCCTAATGCCCAATCTAAACCTCCCCTGGCATGAATTGAGGCCATTTTCTGTCATTTTACCACTTGTTACCTGGGAGAAGAGATAACCCCCACCTCATTACAACCTCCTTTTAGGTAGTTGTAGAGAGCGATGGGGTCCACCTGAGCCTTCCTTTCTACAGCCTAAAGAACTACAGCTCACTCAGCTGCTGCTCATAGAAAACTGAATTTCATTATTTGCTTGTCCAAATATGAAAGCTGGTAATTTGGTTGCCTTTGTATTAAAAGCATTTGCTTACTCAGCATAAGTTCCGAGACATCACCTTACTTAGCCAAATCAAGTAGCTTTACTAATATAAATTTAATTCAAACAGAACTGTAGAGTTTTCTCAGACAAAGAAAGTGAAATCAATTTATGCATGCAGAGTACTGACCAACTGAAATCACAACTTCCTTGATGTCCCTTTAGTAATGGTGAAATTTAGACAGTGAAATTCTATACCCACGAAACAGAACCGCCTGGAAGTATTTTTCCAAATTGTTTCAGGAAATACAAATCTTACGCTTTATGTTTGAGTAACCCAATTGAGGAACTATTTAGATGAATGCAAACACATACTTAGGTAGAACAATTTTCTATGCTGGCAGAGGGGTCTGTGATGCTTGCATAGATCAAAACATAATGTGATTGATGTTAGGCACACGGTGCTGTTGCATTGGACCTGAACCAGATGGGTTTTGCATGAACTAATGCCTATAGCTTGGAGGAGAGGAACAGCTGTGCAAGTACTGCTGCTGCCTGAGCTTGCAGTAAGGGTGTAGTGCCTTGCCTGCCACCAGCCAGCATGTAGAAGTGGTGAGCTTGGTTAGTAGCACATTGTGCATAGCTAGGCCCAAGATGTGAACCTGTCAGGACCTGACTGCGGGATGTAGCCCATGTCACTGAGGTGGGGTCATACTGCCAGAACAAGAGAGCCCTGATTGCTAGAATATTTGTTACAAATGAGGATGTGGCCAACATCTTATGCTGAACAAGACATTTGTCTAGTTTTTCAAAACTCTTAAGATCAAGTGACAGCTGCTTTTTTTATCTAATGGTAGAATTTCTTCAAATACAACTCCTTCCACACTTGACTTGCTTGCTCCACTTCTTGTCAAAGCAAAATATATCAGCGGTACTGCTTACTGTATTCAGCCATGTATAGAGGCTCCTTGAGTCCTACCCAATGCTGAAGTATTTCATCAAGCCAGATTTTGTCATTGCCATAGCTGGAGATTACATGAGAAGAAATGTAGGATTTGCAACAAATTGTCTTAACATTTGTTAGGCTAAAGGGGAAATATAGTCATGCAGGATAAGATGACTGTAAGTCTTTCATCTTTTTCTCTTCCTTCTCAGGATGTAGCTACCTTAAGGTAATTAGAACCAATTTATACTGTGGTACAAGTGTTTGAGACAGAAGCATAAATAAAGCATCCCTAAGCTGGAAGCTAAGTAGAGATATAATATACATTTCTTTTGTCAACTTTGAAACTGGCTATTGTGTTTTAAAGTCATTTTATGAGATCAGATAACTCTCAGTTATTTTTGTATTCTGCTGATGTTTGTGTCACATTATTTTTGCGAACTTTGTAATTTTTGACTCCCAATTAAATGTCTAACTAGCTTTTTTACAACAAAGAGTAAAAAAGTTATCCCTGTAATGAACACTATCCAGTACTCTATCTGTAAGCATGATAGCTGCCTTGTGATATTTACAGTCCCAAAACGTATTTTTATCTTGGTTAAGCAATTTGGAGGACATTTTTCTGGTTTGGGGCATTTGCAATAATACATGGTTTCATGTTTCTGCTGACGTCTTTCCACTCTCTCTTCCATTTTATTATTACTGGCCAGTTTAATGCAAGGTATTTCAACTTTTCTGGTGAGAGTTCTCTATTGAAGAAAAAGATCTTGTTTCCATTGGGGTAGACAGCATTGCCTAATGCTCAGAGTGCCTGAGCTCTCTGCACAATGTATCAGAGCTGCTTTTCTGCAAACGGAGTAATTAATTTCTTAAACTGAGCATACTCAGATAAAAAAGTGCTGTAAATTCAGTTTCAGGAAATAAACCACAGTGAATCAAAAAGTGTCAGGAAGCAAAAGAAAATGTGTGTTCTTGTACCTGAACAGTTTGGTGTATTTTTTGAGGTGTCTCATCAATTCAAGGCTGGATGCTGGATCTTGCCCCATCTCTCTGTGCAGCTGTAGATTTCTCTCTTGAAACAGGAAGTCTCATTAGGATCAGAGCAAGAGGTCTTGGTTAGGGGGACTGCTCTCCTGATTTTTAACTATGGAAGAAAGAAAGAGAAAGAATACAGATACTTTATTTGTGTAGAGTGAACATAGTTATTGCAGTCATGTATATGTTTAAAAAAATTTGCACAATAACAATAACCCACATTTTTTCCTATGCTCTGAGGATTTTTTTTCATGTCTGTCGTGGTTTTAAAGCAGTAAGTAAAAAATTACTTATTTCTTGCTGTGAGATATGGATTAGAACAAGAGCAAAACAGGCTTAAAACTTAAAAGGAATAAAGAAAGTTTATTAACAAAACTACAAGAATAAAAACACCAGAATAAACTTCCAGAATACTCTTTTATCCCCCACTACCTGACCATTCCTTTGTACACGTGACAACATAGAGACAGAAAAACTTTAGAACTCTGGTGGTTAAAACAGTCACAATTCCTGCTAGAGTCTTTTCATCAGCCTTTGTAGAGAAACAGAAGTCTTCTGCTAATCTATAGAGTTTTTCACAAGAAAACTATTTCTGTTATAGTTTTCCATTTCCCTGATGCTAGCTGCCCGGAAATCCTGTCATCAGAGCTCACTCCTCCCATCTCACATCACTCTGAGGTGTGTATGGGCCATGAGTCTAGGGATGGCATTTTAAGGATGAGTTATTCAAAGGCAAAAGTCCTCTTCATCTGTCTCTGTGAGCTTCTCTGGAAACAGTTTTCTCATTGCCCTCAAGGCCTCAAATCTTCACCTCACTCTGTTCCAGCACCTCACTGTATCACAATTACTCTGCTTTTTGCTCAAAATCCACACTTTGAACACTCCATTCCTCCTGATATATTCTGTCATGAATTAAAGGAGTCTTTTCAAACTACTATTGTCCATCTCCATAGCTTTAACAGAAAAATATTTCAGCTTATAAAGCATCTCCTTATTCTCTCTCCATCTAAAACTTAACTCTTTTCCTCACTGTTGTTGGTGGTTTTATGATGTCTTCTTCATGTTGATTGTCTCTCTCTCCGTCTTTCTGAGAAAAAGGAGTAATCTGTATGTTTTATCCAGGTAGTAAAAGAATTAAAGTCTTAGAAAAGCTGCAAGAGTTCATGGTGTCAGGTTTCAGTCCAGCAGCAGAAACTGAAAACTAAGCCAGGCCGGCTGGCTCTGTTTCTCACACCACCCCACCCCCCGCCCTTGTGGCCTTGTCCGGCCTGGAGGCAGGGGAGGAGGCCGAGACAGAGCCTTGTTACCTTTCCAGAAGCCGGAAACACAAAGAGAGCAAGAGAGCTCTGGCTTTACGTCTTAAGGGGGTGTTCACAAGTTGAATTCACTTTTTAATGGTCAAAACTGCTGTCAATTCTTAGAAATGACTGATAATTGGTCAGGAGGAAGGACTCCCATCAGCCACCTGCAGCTTCAACTTCCTTAGCTCTCAAAACCACCGTAAAGGTAAAGCCACCCCATGACAATGTCGAAGTTTGGCTTTTATTTCACATACTCAATTTCTCCACTCACACCTAACAATGTAATTATTAGTGAATTCCCATGAGTAGTATTGAAGAAATATGCTGTCTTAGGGATATTTTAAGTTTTTCAAGGCAAAAAGAGCTTGGTATCAGAATTGCTATTGATTTCCAGTCACTGTAAAGTACACACACATCACAATAAAGGTTAACTGCCTAGAAGAATGTAAAAGAGCAGCAACTTTAAGTATAAAGAAATTCCAGCTGAAAAAGAAATCAGACTAAAGTAAATGCACTGAACTGCTTCCTTCGTGTCTGGAATGTTTTCTTCATATGGCTACTGTAAAAACAATGTGTTTTATTGTTCTTTTTAATGCAGATGAAAACACATCAATATTTAATTTGACCATGAGTAATACATGTATTCCATTTAACCCCAAGTATATTTCGGACTTTGTATGTTTTTATAATGATGAAGTGAATTTATAAATCCTAATGCCCTTAATGCTGCCCATATGTTGTGTTGAAATCCGTAGGAATCTATAAAAATAAAAGTCAAGAAGATAGTTATTGGGCTCCAAAAGCTGAAAAGCAACCTAAGCCAGTCTAGCAGCTAAAGATTTGTCAGCTGTATCCTAATGCTCCTAAACCTTTGGCATAACAAATGTTGCACTTGAGAACTTATTATATCTGGGCATTTTAAATCACTCTACAGAAATAATACAAAACAAAATAAAATGTTCTACTTCTAAATAGAAGGCATGATCCTGGCATCTGTGCTTCTGCCCCAAGTGCTGTCCTTCTGTGCCACAATCAGCATGAGTTTTTCTTAGATTTGTGCTTGTGGGCATATGGACAACTGGAAGTCATTTGGAGATGCCAGTTGTCCTCATTATTATCTTTTTCTTTTATCCTTATCCACTGACAGTTGCTAAGGATAGCACTAGTTTTACTTTGAAGCAGTATGCAGCCAAGATTACTTCCTGTACATTTTTGAATCTTAGAAGAAAAGGACAAGAAAAGCCATTTTAAGGACTAATATGAATGGGCTTTTCACCAAGAGAAGATGATGGTGATTCTTCAGCAGGTGGAAAAGCTCTGCCTCAGGTTTTTGCACACTTGCCCAGTACCTGCTGAAGACTAGTCAGGTTGAAGCAATCAGGTGTTCTCACCAATTTACAAAGTTTCCATACCTATTTGAAACCCAAGACTTCTAAAACTCTCAAGTCATTAGTAGTTTGGAGGCTACCCTGCCCATGGGACTTAGAATTTCTGCTTGTCATCCTACCTTTTGTTGGCAGCCTTTTGTTAGCCAACAATTACTTTCTTCCTTTCACACCAGCTATTCATTTTGCTATATTTTTCCCATCCACTCATAGTAAACTGATGAAGCAGCACAGCATTATAATGAATTCCTATTTGGTTAGGCAAAAGTTGGATTGTTGTGAGTAATCGAATTACTCCTCTGGAGACAGGATTTCTAAGTAAAGTGATGAGGTGAGGCGATTACAGCTGTAACCCTTACAAGCATAAAAAGATGTGTTATGCTAATCCTTTGTGAATGGGTTGAATTGAAAGTGAGGGAAATAAAGAATGCTCTTGAAAGAAGAAGAGGGGTATGAAAGGACTACTGTGTCATTTATTCCCTTTTCATTCATCCTCTCAAAAAAAATTGTGGCAAACTGGAGTATTTTACCTTTCAAGTCTGACATTCAAATCATTTCATCTTTAACTGCCTTAAATATTGTGTGAAAAAAAATGAGGGGTGGGAAGAGAGGTATAGCAAGAAAAAAAAAAAAAGGGTGTGAAAATGTGCCAGTTAGTGTAGGCTGTTTTTTGGTTAAGGTTGCTAAATGTGTTATGACCTTATCTTACCTTGCTGTAAAAGCAGCAGAGTGAGGAAGGGGAAAAGAGACTCTGTGGAAAGAAAGAGTTATGCCAAACATTACCTTTATCTGAAAACACTTGTAGCTCAAGTGCAAGATCCTTGTTACTCCCAAGCTTGTTTATTTTCTGTTTCCACTCTTTCAGCTGTTAAGAGTGCTCTGTCTGAAATAAATACCTGAAAGGACTTTTAAAGGTTCAACTAGGAGAGATGACATGCCAATTACAGTATAGTAACTAACTGAATAGAGTGTTAAAAATATGTCGTGTTAATTGGATAAGAAGAAAAAACTTATTAGTTTTTAGACAACCAACCTGAATATAAATGGACAATGGTATAAGTAGCTTTTGGGTTTCTTCTCTGAGTTGGGGTTTTTTTTTAAAGATCTTGAACAATTTTCATTGTTGCTGTTTTTGGGTTTTTTTTCCTTCCTGTGTACTTTTTGGAGGGTAGAAAATTGACCCCAACCAGCATTTAAGCACCTACTCAGCTGCTCTGCTCACAAGCAGAATGAGAAAGAGAATCAGAAGCGGGAAAGTAAGAAACCCTGTGAGCTAAGAATGGTTTAAATGAAGAAAAGATCAATTTTTTTAAAAAAAAAATAGGATACAAAGACAGTCACGCGCTACCTCCCACACCTAGGCCCATACCCAGACTATGCCCATGGTTTGGAAAAATAGAATTCCCCATTTTTATTTGAGCATGACCTTATATGATATGGGATACCCCTTGGGGCAGTGTGAGAAATGAGGCAGCCTCGATGCTGTGCACGTACTTCTCAACAATAGCTAAAACAATGTTATCAACACTGTTTTAGTCACAAATTGAAAACACAACACCCTAACAACTCTAGTGAGGAAGGCTTACTCCACCTCAGCCAGACAGATTCCTCAACAATGCTTAGACTTTATGGTCATGCTTTTCAGGATATTAAACTTCCACTGAGAATGGAAGAAGTTTTAGTAAAATTTCTTCCCCTTTGTAGGTTTACAGTGATGATTCAAATCTGATGTTCTGAAGTTTCATATTAATGAAATTCTTCATTAGCTCTGAATTTAGAAAAAAGATACCAATGGGCACAGGACAATGAGCTGCTTATTTTTCCCCATCAGTTACCTGAAACTAACTGGAATTTTAAGAATTTAAGCCTTTGTGGGAAAACAAGAAGAATTATAACTCCCAGAGTGTGCTACTTCATACTTGCATTTCCCCCAGATTCCTTGAGCTCAGCCTCCCTGAAAAATCTCTGTGTACTACTCTTGCTGTTTTGCCCACAGCCCTTTTGAAAATTTTAATGTATTAGCTAAGGTGAAAAGACTTCTTTTAACTTTAGTAATTATTCTCAAACCATTTCTGTTCATTTCACTGTGTCTGGAACCGTCCCTTGTGTACAAGAAGCCCTGTTTGAAGGGGGAGGGATAAGCCAGCTCTGAACCTAACTCAGCTTAATCTCAGCTGTAATCTTCCCTGATCCAGTGCTGCAGACAAGAATGCAATCTAAGATGGCATATTCTGTTACTAGAGTATTTGATGGGCCAAGCATGTGATAAAGGTCTCTACAAAACTCTGAGCAGGAGTTCCTTAGAGTTGTTTACCCACCTGCAGCAGCACAGGCATAGTGGAGAAGGATATTTGGGTCTAATGGGGAAGCACACACCAGCATAGAGAGCTATTTCTTCTGGAGTTCTGGAGTCAAGGGATGAGGATTTTTTGCCTTTTTCAAAAAAATTTGTGTGAATTTGGCTGTTGTTGTCACTAGGTTTCCAATCAGCATTTGTAATTAAAAGTTCTTGAATATTAATGGTATTTTTTATCCTTGCCAAAAGTCAAGATTAGTGTAAGATTGTTCAATGTGATGAAACTTGTTTAGAATTCATATTCACTAAGTGAACATTGTTAAGTCAATGAGCTGAGAATGAAATTTAGTGTATTGTTACTCAGTAAAATATGTCATGTTTCTTAAAAGAGGCTTTGCAAGAGTTCAATAAACAGAGTGAAAACTGATATTATATGAAAATAGCTTCTGGTGAAAAAACTGATTTAATAAATACCTGCAATGTCTATGAATGTTTAATAAGGCATTTTTTTGTTAGTGGGCATAAATACATTTTGCTTTAAATGCCTGAAAATAAGATATTTTTGCATATGATTCTGTTGGAATCTTAGAGCAAATGCATTAAACTAATTGATGAAAAATGTTGCGGTAAGTATTGCTGTTATGTAAACTAATAACCCTTAAATTGGCATCTTTGTTCACTATGTTTCATGATGCAAATGCAGAATCTTGAAATTAGGCTTTTCTTTTAGTAGTTTCCATTAAGAGAGGTTGAAACACTCCTTGTTTGTCCATCCTGGCATAACCCCTTGATCTCTGTAGAAGTCCTGTTCTCAGATGGATATAGAGGTGTTCATTTTGCCAGATCTCAAGAGAATGTAAAGAATATTTTAAATATTTGAAGTAAACTGGAACGTTTTTTAGTTTAAAAATCTGTTCACACTCATTCACAATGCTAATATTTTTTTAAAAAAAGTAAACAGACACTGAAATTTAGTCATTACTTTGCCTATCTTTAGGCTTAATCTTTGGATTCATTTGTTTGGTCAGTAGAGGTTACTTTTATAAATAATTTCTTTAAGCTTAGGGAAAGGTATGCAGTCTTAAAAACCTTAAAAGAAGTATCAAGAGTAAAAGTAATGCAGTACTTTGAGGCAGGAATTGTTTGATTGTGGAGCAGGGGCAAAGGTTAGGTAAGGTTAAATGACAGGATCTTTGCTGATATTTTCTGTTAAGTAGAAGGTAATGCCATTTCCCTCATTTCAGTGATGCTGGTTGGCTGTTTCTATCTGCACATTAAGAAATAGGAAGGGATGTACTTGCTCCAATTAAAGGTGAAGGTTTACAAACGGTGACCCAAGGTATATATCACAAGGAGAATGATCTGTAAATGACCTCAGGCAGATTTGATAGTGCCTGTCATGATTCCGAGCACTATTTGTGTTCCTGTTCTGTGCATCTCACAAAAAGGAAGGCTATTTATGCAGAGTTAATGGTAGTTTTCTGTGGTGGCAGCATGTGTAGTTGTACATGTAGTTGTCCCATTGCTAACCAGCACAAGGAATGGGGTCTCTAGAGTGTATGAAGTAATGTCTGAAACAGGTCTGGATTGTGCCTTTGGAAAGAAGGAAAGAGGTAGGCCACCTCTTTAACTCAAAGAGATCCACATTTAGATTTGCTTCTCTTTTCATTGTCATATATCTCTCAGATTCGTGTAGATAGGGATACAATTCCAGTCCAATTTAAACTGATATTTTACAATCACAAATCACTGATTTCATTTATATTTCTTACTTTTCTTTTTCGCATTTTGTCCTGCTGATGTGTTGTAGTGATAAAAAAAGGCTTTTATAGTTTTCTTATTAAGTTTAATGTAGTCCCAAGTTGTTCAATATTTGCTTCAGAAACACATTATTGTTCTCTACTTCCTGTTTCTTAAATGCTTGAAGTTTTCAAAAAGTTTTGTATTTAATTTTACTTTCTGAGTATTTTGTAGATAGCAGGTGTGATTATATGGGATTGCATTGTGTTCTCATGTGGTACTTTCTAGTCTTGTCATTACAACAGAATCAGGCAAGAGAAGGTCTTATCAGATATTGTCATTCCATTCATTGGCTAATATATTTCTCAGGTTTCTTTTCACATATTAGTTAAAGTATGACAGTTCATCTGATTTATGAGAGCTGTTCAAGCAATCTGAAAGTCATCTCCTGTGTTGGTGCTGTCTGAATATAGGAGGGTGAATCCATCAACCCAAGTTTGAAAATTTTGGCCATCTGTCTCTAAGAAAGCTGATAGATAACATTGCTTGGGTTTTAAGCAATAAGAAGCTGAATTGAACCATTCATTAAAGTCGTATCAAGTTAGTCAGTGAATAAAGCCATTTTTCCCTTCCTTGAAAAGAAGAAAGGCCATTTTTGCCATGAATGGCCAGGAGTACCTGCTTATAAATGGGAACTCACAGTGTGGAGTGGCCTCTGTGTTTCAAAATGGAGTTCACATTTGCAAAGGAACAATGCAAATACAGATGTGTTTTAGCTTGTGTGCTCAACACTAGACCTCATTGTTTTAATGTCAGTTGTTTCATACAGTCGTTCTCACTTTAAGATGCAAATTTGGTTTTGGTCATTGTTAGACACAGCTCAGGGTCTCAGTATAAATATTTTTTGCCACCTCAAGAGTTCTTGGCAGTCCTTCAGTTTAAGGTGATTTCCTCCTCCAAATCAGTCACATTTTAATCAGATCACAACTGACTGAAAACCCTAAAACCAGATTTAAAGCATAAATATCAGAACAGTAATCTTCTTTGCTGACAATCCATTACATAAATCATAATACAATATTTGCATGTTATAGTTGGCTTCATTTTTTTGAATTGTATGTGAATTTGAAGCTTTTGTTAAATATATGGTTGGTTTTTTTTTCTTTTGATACAATTGTATTTTCCTGGAGAAACCAGCTGAGAAAGCAGCAGCCCAAGGCACATCCAATACAGAGCAGGTCATTTCATCCTCTGGATAAGAACAACCACACACTCTATACTTGTGTGAAACATGCAGCTGAGGGGGCACCAGTCATTTTCAAACTGATACCTTTTAGTTCTGCATACTGTACAGCCCATTACTACCTTTCCTACAGCCTCACTATTCTGCCAGAGTCTGTGCTTTGTGAAATTAAAAGCTGCTTCTCCTTTACTTTTTATGAACCAGTATAATAACAGATGTAAAACGCTCATCTATCTTTAATCATGGAAGTTCTCTATTACACCTAGTTCCCAATCAGTCTTGTATGGCTATTTCCTTGAGTAATGGAAATAACAAAAAAAACCTTTTTTTTTTCATATGAGGGAGAGTAATTAGAGTTTAAGGTCTGACGGTAACAAAGCTTCAGTATTAAAGGGAAAAATATGAAAAAGTAGACCCAAAGGTTCAGAAAGTGGCAATACACTTTAAGTCTTTTTTCTTGCTGGCATATTTTGTCCTGTAGTCTGCAGGACTGCCATCTCCTCTTCCTGCTTGAAAGTTTCTTTGACATATTAATAATGTAGAAATATATAGAAAGGGAGGCAATGACACAGTATGAAAGGCTTTTAATATGATTACAGGTCCTGATCTGAGCTCAATAATCAATGACAGTCAAGCCAGAGCTGTGATTATTGATGTGTTTTTCATACAGTTGTCATTGCATTAGCTGCGTGTTGTTGCAGTGTCGTTATGGCTGTTTCTAGATGTCAGATGTGGTGAACAAGCCTAGAGACCAGCTCTTGACTTCTTACATAGGGTTTAAGGCTTAGGTAACATATTTGGGTTGGAAATGGTGGGGTAGCAGAAGATGACAAAGCTTTTAGCCAGCTAAAGGCTGTTGCCCTCACGTCACAGCTGGTATACTCGCAGGGATAAGCACCACAGCTTTGGATGTTTCAGTCCAAAATCAGGTGGCCGAGCTTAAAGTGCTGACATAAGACCTTTCAGATGTATTTGGATAAGCAGATTTGGGAGCAACTGCATAATTAGGGTAATGGCTGAGATAGTACTTGCAGCCTGCTGTGATGTACAGCTGGGTGATACCCCCCCACTGGTTTGGAAGAGGATATTTGCCTTTCCCTCATGCGCACAGACATCCAGCTGCTATTAGACACCTATTAGTGCTAAAAAGTTCAGGAGAACCTCAAGAGTTTTGACCCGTGTAGCTTTCTGGGAGTGAAAGCTCTTCAGATGGGAAGGTTTTAAAAGTGAAGAAAAGGTTCTCTGCCATGGCTGTTGCACTTCCAGTGTAGTTGTTTCTCAGCCAGCCTAGTGGACTCCTACAAACACTGCACCATGTCATTAAGGTATTATAGAACTGAAGAAGTTCTAAGAAATTTCTCTAAATGGAAGGATATAACTCTTGTGAAAGAAAGCATGTTTTCTGTTTTCTTCCTTCAGAGTGTGTGTATGTATATATATATATATATATATTTCCTCTTTCACTCTATTTGAAAAAGTACTAAACTTTGCAGGAAAAAATACTGAAGGCTGGCAGCCATGACAGTAATAATCTGGGATACTAAGAACAGATGTGTGCTGTTAAAGATTATATATAAACTATATATATATATATATCCTATGTATAGAATTTCATCTATGCATATTTGGAAAAACTAGGACCTACCTCCAAAGGAAGAATTAACCACTTGTTTTCTTGGAGGGGTTTTGTTTATTTTCTCACCTTTCACCATCCTGAATGGCAAATAACAATTGATGGCTGCTATCAAAGGCTAGATTTAGCATTATATAAGCTTTAATTTGTGTGGGTTTGGTTTTTTGGAAAGAATAAAGGAAAGATTATTTCTGTTCTTCATTTTCTCTATCTTTTGATTCCATCTGCAATGTTATTAACACTGCATTTGATATAAGAAAATTTTTCATCTCATTTTCTGTATTTTGAGCTATCATTTGGGGTGAGAGTTTGCACATTTCTGGTGGAGGAGAGTTAAGCTGTCCTTACTTCCTTCAGCATAATTACACAGGTCTGCATTAACTCTGCAACTCCTACACTACCAGCAAATTCTCACTTGCAATTTTATAATTGCTTAAATTAGCAGAAGTTATTCATAGAGTGTTATTTTCAATAAATATAGCAAAATGTAACTTCAGGCATTGGAGAGTAATATTTTTCCACATAAACCATGTAATGTGCCTATATAAGTAATAATGATCATTATAATGTACTTTCCCTGCTAAACTTCTTAAATGCTATCTGGTGGGAAGATGAGGCATTTTTGTATATTTGCTAGCAAACATTGCTTCTTAAATAATTTTCTTTTAAGAATTAATTTTGAGCTAACAAGTCATACAGGACTCATTGTTAACACCAGGCAACTTAGTGCAGTGTCTTGCACAGTTAAAATTTTATAACATCAAGAGAGATTTTTATCTTTAAAAACACTTATTTTTGAAGGCAGTTTGTTTAGAATAAAACTTAAAATTTTATTAATTTGTAATGTAGCCAAACATTAACTTAACAAATTATCTCATTAGCAAGAGGTTGACTGCTTTTATATGTTCCCAGGAAAAAATGCTGCAACAGGTCTTACAACAGGTCCATTGTGCTTTTAAGGGAAGTAATCACAGTGACCTTAAGAAATGGTAACAATTTTTAAGTGGTTTGCTGGTGAGGTAGATCAGAGGATCACTCTTAGTCAATACCCCTTTCCAGAAAATCAGAGAGCAATAGTGGTTTATATTTTCTTGTTTCAGTCAAATACTTTACAGCATGCATGTTATATATTTCTACATCCATTTTTTACATACCCTTTTCAAGGTCTGTTAGTACACATGCCATGAAAAAAAATTGTTTGAATTTTTAGATCTCTACTTCCATATTGGTTACTGAAAGAAACACATCAAGCATCTCAAGAAGGCCTTATTTTGAAATTATTTTGGCAAGATGCATACAATTAACCAGATTACCCCAAAAAAATAAAATCACATTAGGTATTTCTCTGAATTTTTCCACATTTCAAATATGCAGCAGTTAGACAGTGAGATTATATATTTTATAACAAGCACTTAATATGTTCACAGTTTATTTTTTAGAAGATCTATAAGGTTCAAAAACCTGAGTTCTCATGCAGATTAGGATTTTTTCAGGCAAATCTCCAACCTTTGCATTGCTGTTGACAATTTTGAAACAGTGGCCTGAAAGAGAACTTCAAAGATTGAAAAACACAGTACCAGACCCCTGAAATATAGTATCCTAATTCCTTTCAAATATTTGTTATTTGTTTTGAAGCTAAAGCAGTCCATAATGAGAGGGGAGAAAAAAAGATGGTGTAATGGATTTTCTGGTGTTGAGTAGACTAACAAATAGACTTGAATTTATCCATGTGTAGAGCTCAACAACATAATTTGTTCTGAAAGTTCTGGAGTTAAAAGTTCTAAAGGCAGCTCAGCCACCTCCACTTTGTCAGAGGCTGTGACCAGGAGGAGTCTCCAATCTCTTGGGCAATGATGTTGCAAGATGGGGACAAACCACGTTCCTCTGACCGTGTTTGCCCTTTGAGAGGTACCGTTTCAGAAGCCTTAGCCCACGTTTTTATCTCGTGTCTGGTCCAGTCTAAGCCAACTGAACTAGAAGCTGGCAGGGTAACTTCAATTTACATCTCTGTGTAAAATGCCTTGTCAGTGTTGCCGTCTGTATTGGCCCAGAGATCTTTATGTCCTGGGGGCATGGTTGCATCACTGAGCCAGCTCCCTTAAAGCTAATTTTGTTATCTCTACACAAACTGCTGTTTTCTAGCAGAGGACAGCACCTTGCAATTCAAAAGCTGTAAAACCTGTGGATTATAACATTCACGGAACATCCTAATTCCCCATAACCAAATCCTATCCTTGCCATAGTTTTAAAGATAGTAAAGTGCCTGCAAAGTACATGGCTCCAGAAGTATGTCTTAGTGGCCAATGTAGTTGAAAGGCATTGATGGCACTAATTTTCTCTTTCAATGTGACCCATGGACAGCAGGGCAGAATGTTACAGGAACATTGTCTCCTCAGCATTGTTCCAGCTCTGACTCTCTTCATCTGCTCATGTCCAAGGTTTCTCAGCTACTGAGGCAAACAGATTCAGCACTTTCTTCACTTGATACTTCTGAATCTATTGAGGTAAACTCTTTGCTAATTGGTCATAAATTCATGGATATTACTGATTTCAGAGCCCTCATTAATTTTTGTTTCAGACCGTTACAGCAGCAGAAACTTGGTTCACGTAATTCTGTTTTCCTTAGAGTTTCCTTCCAAAATAGTACCATCTATTAAGTGATCTGAAAATCCTGGAGAGTTGTAGGGATGTTTTTTTATTTTTTTGTTTGTTTGTTTGTTTTTTGTTTTTTTATTGTATATGACTTATCAAAGCAACATTCATTAACATTTGAGAGGGATTATCAACACTAGTCAGGAACTGGTCTTTTATACATAAATGTACATATTATACTGGAATTTCAAGTAGCATTATCATTATTGTAGGACAAGATATGCTGTTCTAGACTGTTTAATTAATTACAATGTATATAAATATTTATATGCTACGTGTTCATAATTTTAAAAGTATCCAGTAGCATAAGCTCAGGCTATTTTTCTGCATTATCTGAAAGAAGGATGTATAACCTGTTTACTTGACACCATATTTGTATGCATAGCCAACTGTGAGTTTCCCTGTGCTTAACTTCTACAGCTCCTTACACCATCCCAAATCTGACTAACTAGAGGTTTGCCTGAAGCTGTATTTTTGTTTTTGCACGTAAACTATCAAAAGAGACCCATAAACAGTGTCTGTATCAATTTCTGCAACAATGACCTTTTATATGGAGAATGTAGTCTTATATAAATTTGTCCATATGAAGGCTTAGCTTATAACAAAGCTTTGGGGCCCTGAGGGCTCCTTCTGTTAGGCTTAGCTGGCAGCATCTGGAGGTGGTGACACCTCCCCCCCCCAGTGAGGGACACTCACAAGGATAAATTTGGCACAGTATGTTGCAACACAAATGTGAGACAGCAGGTTTTATCTAAGCATCTCCTTGCTACCCTCCCCTTTCAGGACAAGTTCAGAGAAGAGGCTGGTGGTTCCCCCTTTTCGCTGGCAGAGCCTGTTAAACTCTCTTCCTTGGGACAGTCATGAACCTGGTTACCATGGTGACAGGGATGAACCTGACACTTCAGAGCACAGCTTGGGGAATCACACTTTCTGTTCACAATCATGTACAATTTTTCTTTCTAATAATGCTACCCTAAAAATATGTAATTTAGAATCCTGGAGACAACAGGTTAGATGGATCCAAACCCCAGTATATTTTTGGCATGCCTTCATCTCCCAGGAGCTGTAGACCAGGAGAAAAATTCTTTAGGAGCTGTAGGGAAGGAATAATTGTGGAGATTCCCACTAAATATATCTTCAGCTTTCAACTTGAGAAAGAAAAATCAGTAGAGCTGTACCAAAGTGACCCATGTGAGGATATCTGTAAGACCTCATGAATCATGTGCATGGTTTGCTAGAACAAGTTGCACATCCTATCTGCTGATCCCTGCAAATATACATTAAAATGTTTTCAGCAAATAGAATCAGACTTTTTTAAACTTAATAAAGCTAAAAGTGGTTATGGATTTTCCCTCACTGAACTTGAATTTATTAATTAAATTTCAGACTTACAAAAAATTTCCTTAATTGCACAATGATTATCACTGTAGCAAAGCAGTGAAAAAACTAGACTGAAGCAGGCCGAACAGTCTTTCTGGCCAGATGATTAAAACACAGGGCAGACAAGTCTAAAAAAATATTTATCAGAGAATCTCACCTGGTTTTTCAACAAGCCCTTTTCTCAGTTGGTAGACTGACATCTCCAGAGCTACCTTCAGTTTCATTTGATGTTATCATGATGTTACCTTGTTGAACTCATTCAGATGTCATTCTTGGATTTAATTAAAAGTTTTTGAATGTCACATAACAAAAGTGCAGAACAGATTATCTTGAGCACAGCTATTTTGAACTTCAAGCTATGCAGCAATAACACCAGTTTGTGAGAATTCAAAGATCTGCCATAAACAGAAATTAACATTCAAAGAAAATGCAGTGTAATAAAATAGCAGCTTTAATCATGCATAAAACTGTGTTTCATTCCTTGCTCACACAAAGGAAACTCAGAATAAAATGCTGTGAATGTTAAGAGAGTCAAATCATATGGTGAGAAGGTTATGTATAAAAATGTTGTTCAAAACTTCTGATTTAAAAGCTGTCTTTTGGAAGGCTGGCTGTTCTCTTAGTGGTACCATGCAAACAGCCCTTCAAAATCCTACCAGAATTTTCTGCTTGAATAATTGTGTTTGGATGAGTAAGAAGAATATCATTATCTTGATTCCTACACCATCTTCTTGGGAAGGTATAGGCAAATAGATTTTGTGCTGAGTGTCATAAATTCTCTGACAATTTTGCAAGGCTCTGTGTAAATTTTGAACCACAGAAGGAAGGAGAAGACAGGAAAGAAATATGTGCCGTGACTGGATTCCTTATGCCACAGTATGCTTCAAAAATTAAGTGTAAATAATTTGTATATGCTCAATTTTAGAAGTGGATATTGGATTTTTGGTGTGTTTGATTAAAAATGTAGTTAAAAAAATTAGAGTAATTAAGTACATCAGGAAATTGTGAGAAGATGGACTCTACCTCACCTGATAGAATTTTACTGTCCCTGAGAGAGTTAGCTACACTAGTCTAATTTAGTGCTGTTCACAGCTGAACTTCATGCTATTAATCATGGAAGTTGACTGATTGAATGCTCCCCTTTGTCATCTATTAAAACAAGGAGAACAACTTCTTACGCGGTGACTGTTACTAGCTATGTGCAGAGTCAGAATCACTGGATCGAGTTATTTTATGAACTTTGTGAGTGGAACTGTGGAATATGATTGTTGTTGCTGTTCATTAGTTCAGAAGAAAGGCAAGTAGATAAATTGCTAAAATCCAGTGTTCACCTCCCAGTCTAGCTCATAAATCTTCAGTGCAGGCAGCAATTTTTGTACAGGAGGAAGATGTAGTTAATGCTCTGTTTCAGGTCAGAAGCTCTTCTTGCAAATTTTATGGAAGATGAGTTTGTATGGGCTGAAAACTGCAGGGTTCTCTCTTTTTGGATTTACAGGATCAAAGTGCAAAAAACATACTGATATGCAAGGCAAAGATATTGTAAAAATTAACACTTAATTCATGGTCCATTAGAGTAAGGCTGCCCAAAGGAATTAGTAGTCAATAGAGAGTCCATTTTTGTATGATGATCATTGTGTTACCATGCAGGGTTCTTTCTCAGATCAATAAATTACCTTTTAATAGAGTCTGATGTTCAAGATATAAGAGAGGATTGCAGGACTACATTACTAAAAATTAATATTAAAAATTAGTAAAGCAGGTGTTTTTATAATTTAAATACTTTTAGAGTATTTTTGCCCTTCTTAGAAATATACAGTAGTTAATTCCAATTATCAAAATAATTGTATTTCTCCAATTTAGAGATGTGTTAGGATGTTGTTGTGGATCATGTCAAAGGCTTACAAAAAGTCCAGATAGATGATCTCTATGACTCTTCCCTTGCCTGCTGATGTAGTCACTCCATCACAGAAGGCCACTCGATTGGTTAGGCAAGATTTGTTCTTGATGAAGCCTTGTTTATTTCAGTGGCTTTGTTTGACAAAATCAGCAGTTCAGCCTGCAGAAGAGCCACTTCAGAGGACTAAATCCTGGTTGTCTTGTAGAGAGACAAGAAAGAGCAAGTTCTCACAGTAAGCAGCAGTTTACTTGCTGCTGTAGTCCTTGTGCAATCAGTAGCCAGGAAATATTCACTTATATATGTAGGTTTAACATGTAGACACAAGGTTTCTCTATTTTTCACTCTGGTTATGAGCTTACCCATGTAAGCTCACACATGGTTATTACAACACACTTTATCACAGTTAAAACACAACTAATACGAAATGTTTTCAAAGTCATACATTTCAT
This sequence comes from Pseudopodoces humilis, assembly GCF_049639895.1. Lineage (NCBI taxonomy): Eukaryota > Metazoa > Chordata > Aves > Passeriformes > Paridae > Pseudopodoces > Pseudopodoces humilis. Next base: position 61,185,091 of record NC_142202.1, read on the forward strand.
TAAATTATTCTATGCTACATTCAAGAGCTTCCTCAAAATAGTCATTGCATGCAATTCACGTAGATTACAGTGTGATTTATATCTATGATTACTTTCATGTAGTCCCCAAATGTAGAATTTAGTCTGAAGAATGCATATATTATCTGTTGCTGGGAATATGCATATAGTAGTCCTGGATTCATTTAAACTTCATTTAAGTTCAAAGCAATTTTTCTGTTGATATTGGCAAGACAGGTATCATTTTGTCAGTAGATTTTAGCATTTTGGGTATATGAGGCTCATCCACTGATTATACACTTGGTTAGTGTATGACGATTCAATGACATTTTCCTCAATTAATTTAGGACTCTCTGGTACATTTCTAGTGGGCATCAGCTTTATCTCATAAGTAGCCTTAAAGTTCATTGAATGAGTTACTGTCCCTTACTTCAAAACCCTTAATGTAAGGAAACAAGAACAAATGGTCAGACAGTAGATATCCTTCTGGCTTTCCACTGTTGTTCAAAAGACTTGGCAGAGAGCTTCATTTTGAAGTTACTGGTGATCCAAACCAATAATTTCCTAGAGTGTATATAATAAAACACCTGTGCCTAAGTTTGGCCATAACCAAATATGTAAACACCCTCCATTACCTTTCCTTCAGATTTTCTGAAATGTGAATAGTTGTTTTTCTAATGTAACTTTTCTGAATGAAACAACTGTGTGTGTGGCCATGCAGTAGTTTTAAACATGACTCTGAGAAGCACATATATTGCAGCTTACTCTATCAAGTTATAGGTGTCCTATCTTTCTCCAGGGAAGTGGGAAACAGGTCTGTCATTCTTTCCCCTTCACTCTCTCATCACTAATACTCCTTTCAAAATACGACTGTCCTGATCAAAGCTCAAGCCTGTAGTGATGGATGTATTTTTGAGCCTTCAAGTTTTGAAGTGCATCTTTGGGTCACATTCAGTCCCTATCATTCGTATTTTGAAATCTCTGAGTCTTGGCCTTAAATCTCCATCCACACAACTAAATCTTTTGCTCCAGCCTTAGTTATTGTGCAGATTGAGTAGTTCTTACCTTTGCTAGGTCAGAGCTGCCCAGCTGCACTCACATTGTACAATTCCAGACACAACAAATATTCCATTCCTGTACGGTCCCTCTTTACCCTTCCCATGTCCTTGCTGTTTCTCAGTACTCCATACAGCAAAAATGATTTTCCCCCCCCCATTGGCATATGAAGTCGTTTATATTTAGCTTAGATTTGTCTTTTGACTCTACTGATTGGCCTTTTGGCTCTACTGCTTATTAAATGTTCATTCACATTTGTCACATCCAGCCTGGCTAATACTGGGACTGGGAGTTGATTCATTTTAAGCATTGAGAAGGTTGAATACCTTCATCTTCCAGTTCTGCCTCAAAAGTCATTCCCCTCATTTCCTCTGTTAGACAGCATCACATGTGTATCCAACATTAATTCTAGCTTGTGTGTGTTGTACATGCACACATCTCTTGCCTGATCCCCACTTTCACCCCTTGACACCTCAACAACACTTATACTACAAACACAATATACAGTGTTCAGTCCTTGCAGGTTATGTATGCAAGTGTGCATGCAGGCATGTATTTACATAGAGAAGGAAACATTTAGTATTTCTCAGCAGATAGAGTTCAAGCTGTAGGTGAGAGAGATGATTATAATGATGAATTCTTATGATGATGATTAAGTTTTACGATTAAAGCACTACCAGATCTCTCACTGTCTGTCTAGCTCTCGTGTAGGTGTCTGGAAGAGAACACACTAACTCAGAAGGTTTTTCTGAGGGTAAGTTGTACATGGTTCAGATACTGCAGAGGTGAAGGTTACAGAAACAAGTAATAAAGAGTAATTTTAAACAACAGCAGTATCCTTCCCTCAAAAGGTACTACGGGTTCCTGCATGTGGAATACAAAGAGAAATTATCTGTAACATGGTTAAACCCAGAAAGCATTAGATACCAATTATCCCTGATAATGACTACCCTGGCTTTCTAAATGGAGTAGATTTTCAGGGGAGCAGTAGCCTTTCTCTCATGTGACACCTTGGTTTTTGTTCTGCTGCTTTTGGTGATCTGTTGAGAAGCAACCTATTTCAGACTAAAGGACACTTTTCTGTGTAATGACATAAGCATGAGGATACCAGCAGTTTGTAACTTATTCCACATGAAGATGCTGCGAGGGGAGAGGTGAAGTGGCATCTGCTGCATGCTGGGTGGAGTGTGAGAGAAGGGCCAGAGGGAGAGCAAGCACACATACCCACCCCTTCATGCCAGTGAGTAGAGAAAGGGCCACAGCCCTAGAAAGCAGGAACTAGAAAACCAGAAAGCCATTTACTATTCTACAAGTAAACATCTCATGGGATTTTACCCCTGGCTGAAACCTATTTATATTTTTCATATTTTTACCAGGCTGGAAAAGCTCTTGTTCCTGATCCTTTTTACATCAGGCTGTTATGCAAAGAGGTGCAGACTGAATGGCTGTGCACTTTCATGTATATTATATTTTTCTCTGTAGAACAGTGGTTTGTGGGGTTTCTTTCAGGGCCTATAAACAGAAATAAAACTACTGCTGACTTCAAACTTAGCTTTGTGGATGACCTTATTTAGAGAATCAAAATTCCCAGTAGAATGCAGATCTCAGAGCAGATGCTGTAAGGTGAATTAATGTACAAAGGTGAACTGAAACTGGATGGAGGACAGAAGTACTGCAGATTAGGGTTCACATTATGGCTTGGAAAAGTTGTTTTACGATTTATTTGTGTATAAATGCTTTCTTACTATTCAGTGTTAAATATTCCATATTTAATATCTGAAAAAAATATCATTAAATGAAGTAAGGGTGGTAAGTTGATAGATTGTCTCTGCTTCGTCTTCTGCTTTTTAATACCATAACTTATTTGGAAAACCAGGTGCATAAACACTTCTGCATGTGTGGAGGTGTGTGTGTGTATATATACACACACATATTTATTCAGCTGTATATATACACGTATACATGCTGTTGCAAAGAGGGGAACAAAGATGGTGAAGGGCTTTGAGAGGAAGTTGTATGAGGAGCACCTGAGGTCATTTGGTTGATTCAGCCTGGAGAAGAGGAGCCTTGAGGGGAGATGTCATTACAGTTACATCTTCCTTGTGAGGGGAAGCAGAAGGGCAGGCACTGGTCTCTTCTGTCTGGTGCCCAGTGACAGGATCTGAGGGAATGGCCTGAAGCTGTGTCAGGGGAGGTTTAGGTTGGGTATTAGGGAAAGGTTCTTCTCCCAGAGGATGGTTGAGCACTGGAATGGGCTCTCCAGGGAAGTGGTCACAGCACCAAGCCTGGTAGAGTTCAAGTGTTAGGACAAGTCTCTGAGGGACATGCTATGTGTGACTCTTGGGGATGGCTCTCTGCAGGGCCAAGTGTTGGACCCTTCTGACTATGCTTATTCTATAGTTCTGTTAAATTTATAATATGTCTACATATGTATGTGTAGATGCTTAAACACATGATGCCTGTATCTGTATTTTGACTACTGTATTGACACACACATGTTCAAAAATTGTCACCAAAATTATTTCCTTGTCTCTAGTGCTTACACATTTAAGTAACTTCTTTTTTTGATTCATTTAGCAGCAGCAACAGAAGAACCTGAGGTGATTCCGGATCCAGCTAAACAAACAGATCGTGTGGTGAAAATAGCAGGAATAAGTGCTGGAATTCTGGTATTCATCCTACTTCTCCTTGTTGTCATATTGATTGTCAAAAAAAGGTAAGAAAATTATCTGTGCTGATTGATCTTTTTTTTCCCCCCCTCCCTATCAAACTATTTTTAAAGGCTGTTTTTTACATGTCTTTAGAAAAAAAATGTTTTAGGACTGGTAGGTCCTTTTGGTCAATTTTTGAATTAGTTCCTTGTGTTTTCTCTTGGTTTTGCTGTGATTCTTAGGATGTCTTTAAAGATACTATCTCTTTATATTTAAGATCTGATAACTATACATTTTCTCATACTATTTATTTCCAAGGATTTTTAAGTTGGAGATGGAAGAATGTACAGATGGTTAAAGTGGGTGGATTTGAAATTCATGTTGCCTTTTTTATTTTTTAAAGCAAAGAAAAAATAATAACTTATTGCACTTTTCATGTTTTAACCACTTAATGAATATTATTTTCTCAATGCGGCTCTAATGAGTTATTTGTATTTGTATGTTACACAACTTGAAAATAATGTAATTTTATACCTCTATTTATGCTCTTGTAAACTTGGAGTTTTTTCTTAAAAGTCATACCACATCACTGTAAAATTATCTAGTGAGTCCTTAGTGCATGAAATTGTTTAAAAGTGTATTAATTTGAGTGAATTTAAATTTTTTTCAGTGCTTTCTTAGACAGTAAGCAATATCGCCATCTTCTGGCATTGTTCAATGCTCTCCCTGCATCCCAATGCTCCTACCTGTAGTAACTTGTGCTATCCTATTGCTTGGTCAGTGTTTCAAAGCCTAGCCTTCCCAGTAGCTGTAACTCTTTTAACCTGGCATACAAGTTCATAATATGTCCCTATAATTCTGTAGTTATAGTTTAGAAACCAGTTCCTCTCTCTTTGTGCAACCCATCCCTGGCGGGTCCCCTTCATGTGGCACAAGCTGATTTCTCTTGGATAGAACAAGCCCTTTGCCTTCCCGTGGTGTGTGCGTTGCGTTCCCTTGCCTTTTTCAGAATTTATCATAAAAAATATTTTTGTCATTGTTGCGTATATTCCTCTGAAATTCAGCTTGCTATTATTTTTAAAGATTAAGATCATTCTCTATGTTATGATTGCTGGTTTGTATTAGATTTTTTTAATTTATTGCCTTTTTACAATTATCCCTGGAGATATATAACTTGGAGAAGAAACGTCTGCATTAGAAACATTAGGTATGCTTATAGTGTTCTGTGTTAGTTAGCTACATATGTGATTTTTCCCAAAAGTGCTTTTACTTTTCTCTGTTGTTTACCTCTGTGGTTGAGAATTAACACATATGCAAAAGGTTCAAACTCATCACGTGCAAAAAAGACATACAGTCAGCTAGCCTTCTTTATTTACACGACTTTTGAAAAACAAAAAAAGAAGTTGTTTTTCAGCTTTTAGGTGGAAATCTCTATATTTTAGCTTTGTATCCAGGTATGTGCTGGAAAATACCATCTTAGTGCGTGTTACAGTGGTCCCCTTATGTTTAATAGAAAATTCTCTGTGTGTGCACGTGTGTTTGTGTGTGAGAACAAGACTGTCTAACACTACAGTGTCAGTCACTTCCAGATGTGATTGACTAGTTTTGCAAATAGCAAACAAACAAATCCATGTGTACATTTATCCTGTCCTTTTTGCCTCTTCCATTCAGAGTCCTTTTAGGCTCAAGTTTTTGCTATTGAATTGTTTGACCAAAGTGAGTCAATTATATCTGTGAAGTAATATTTTTAAATTTCGCCTTTTCCCCCTTCCCTCCTCAGAAACTGTGAAGGCAGTATTCTTTTAGAAATTATCGTCATTCTATAGCACATAATATTTCTAAACTCCTCTAGTATTTTGTATTCTAAATAGGTGAGAAATTAACCTGCTTAATGAATTTTTAATGTTTAGCAGTTTTTCATCACGATAGTTTAATTGGTTGTCTATTGCATATGTTGTAGGTGTGCCATTCTTCTCCCCCTCTGCCTTTAGTGAAAATGGGCACTTTTTTTACACCAGCTTTAGTCAAGGTCTCTTACAAAAAGCGTAGAAAAACGGTGTTCCTGAGTTTAGTCAGTCCATCTAGTGAATCAGGGCAATTCATATAATGAAGCCAGAAGCAGCTGTAAAAACTCTGACACATTCACACATACAAAAACACACTTCACGTAGTTGTGGTGGGACTGAAAACCGATCCGTCTGAATCATCCTCTGTAGTGTACCTATTCAGTGATCCATTATGTAGTATCCCTTTTGGTACCCGAATTGACCACAGCTTATTAGATGGAAAAGTCAATAAAACAATGGTTTCTGCATTTTTATTGGTTTATTAAATCGTATGCACAGCCACCGCTATCTCAAACTGATTAAATGCAGCATTACATTTTATTGAAAAATGGAGTACTTAAGCAGTTTTGTTCATAAGCTCGAGATGTTTTAGGCTTTGCCTGATCATTTTGTACAAATTGGTTTGAAGTTTTCCTCAATGAAGCTCTTAACAGCTTTTACAGACTTTTACTGGAGTAATCAAACCAGCTAAGAAAAGGGATACTGCATCTTTAACAAGCAATGCCATTTTTATTTTCAAAATCATTGTTGGACTATTTCCAAATGTCCTTCATTTCCTTCCATTTGTTTACCTTCCATGTTTTTAATGCTCAGCATGACTACATCAGCATTTCCAGTTGTAAGATTTTAAAATAGAAAGCATATGTTTGCATTCAGGAAATGTGTGGTGGATATGCCAGTACACACATGTCTGCTGGAAATGTGCAGTTTTCTTTAAAATGTGTGTACTCATATAGCTACACACAGTACGCATACAAACATATATGCATACAACTGTGTACTGATAAATATGTTAAAGTGAATGACAAGAAATTGTTTTCTGATTAAATGTATTTATTAATGGAACCTTTATTTTTTTGTGACTGAAAAGTAAAAAGCATATCTGCTAACAAGATTTGTACACAGCTGTTCATTTGTCATGACATCTAGGCAGTAATCATTATATTATGCTGAACTGCATGTTGAAGTTACACAATCCATTTAATTTTCAAAATTTTTTGGCAATAAGTGAAATCTCAGCATGTAATTTTCTCAAGTGATCTTTCTGAAAAACAAATCATTTTTATACGCTAGGGGTTTTTTAATTTTTGTTTTTGTTTGTTTTTAATTGCATGGCAAAGTAAGGCTAGTTTGTGCATGAGCAAGTTGAAATGCTAACCAGAGAAACATGAATTTTTCAACTTTTTTTTAAACGCACATTTCTCTGCTTTATTGGATGTGACAGAGTCACGCTTTTCATTCACCATTGCTTCTCTTTTTCCACTGTCTGTGATTTGCTTGCCAGGAGGAGCTACTATTCTTACTCCTACTATCTGTAAGTAGAATACGGGTGACTTATTATTTTATGTGTTTTAAAGATGCAGTATCCCTTTTTAAAAAAGAAAAACAGTCTCTATGATTTTTCCAAAGTTTTATTTATAAAAGTTACCTTTCCTTGTTCTCAGGCTTGAAAAATTGTTTGTAGCATTGCTCCTGTTATTCTTACCCTGTTGTTTCTTTTTTTAAAGGGATATTGTATTTCTAACTGTATATTGAGACTTTAGCTTTTTGTTACCGTTTTTTCCATAACTATCACTTTAATTTTATTATAATCATAATTTAATTTGCATTATGATTCACAGCAACACATCACACAAAGGAAGAAAAAAATCTTTTCCCATTTCCTAGTTAGTGAAATGTGCCTGTAAATCACAAACTACATCCTTCAGTATCAGTTCAGGAGTGATCTTGCACACCATTTTCCTATGCAGGTTGTAGGCAGATGCCAAACTTTTATAGTTTATGGTCTGCCTCTTTTTCTTTAGGGGTACTTTACATACACATCCTAAAGTGGATCTTATTTTATGGCATTGGTTTGTATAAAGTTTTTGCTTCATTGAAGCAAAACTGACTTTTTTAATACTTTGTGACCAAATGAGTTTTTGTGAGCACTGTGACAATTTTGTCTGTGATTGAGCAAGCAGTTACACGCATCCTTCATTTTAAATAAATGCATAAAGCACTTGACTTCAGAGGAGTTCTGAGGATTTGCTTGAATGCTTTGATGAACTGCTGGTGTCCAATAATAATGCTCTTCCACGTTTCTAAGCAGAATTAGTTGACTTCTTTAAACAAACTTTAAAATAATTTTTTTTTAAAATATCAGCTGGTTTAGTTAACTGCCATTCTCTTTTATTGTGACAAATTATAATTTCCTTGTTAAAAAAACAATTGCTTCTACTCAAGATAATTGACCATACAGTTTCATCCTATGATGGAGCACCTTTCCTCTCCAACCACTGTAACATGTAACACCCACCTGAGCAGATTAATCCAACTGAATCCTTTTAGCAGATAATGAGAATCATTTATGCTTTCTGTCAGCCTCAAGTTCTTTAACCTAATGATTCGCTTAACTATCACGAAGCAGAGATTGCATGTGCCTTTAGCTGAGCAAGGGAATGGAAAAAAAAAAGGAAAGGGAAGGAAAAAGAAGTCGTCAAACCCCAAGGGACCCAGGAGCTGCTGAACAATAAAGCTGTCCTCCCATTTCCCAGCAGCTTTGGGTTGCAGCGCCACAGCACAATAGGCCTTTTTAGGCGTTGAAGCAGAGCATAAGAATTAGAAAGTAGCTACTGTAATAAGCTAATAGCATGAAAGCCTTAATAGCTGTTGATTTATTTAGCAAATCTAGCAGGTTTTGTTACAAAGTGATGCTTCAAAGAAAAGCTTAGTATCGTCGAGAGATGAGATGTAATAGTCCTTTTTGTTCCGTTTCTGAGGTGATGGTAGAAAAAGGTAGAAAAAAAGGTAGAAAAAGGTAATCTTCAATGTATAGAGACTATTTGAAAGGCTCTGAAACTTAAAAAACTACTTTGAACTAGAAATGCTAGTTTTGTGGAGGCTTTGATAGTATTGGGAACCAGTTATAAAACTCAAGCAGTTTCACTCTTGGAAGTCCTTATGGTCTTCATTTGTTGAACCAGAGTATCATTTAAACCAGCTCCTCTTAAGTTAAAAGGAATATGTGGAGTAAATGTATAAAATAAAGCATTTTATGGGGGACAGCCAACAGATTTTTTTATTTTTCGTGTAACAACTGATACAGAACCCCTTCAAACAATAGTTTGATGAAAAAATAATAGGTTTAGAGACCACCTTTGAGAATTTTTGTAGCAAGATTTTTACTGAGTAGTAATTTTCCAACTATTCCATCTGTAGATGGAGCAAAGGGGTGGGGAGGAATCTGACAAAATAAGGACATGAGTGTGATTGGTGGAAGAATCTACTATTCATAGGAGGACTTTGTCCATCCATATTCTATACTGTGGTCCCTCATTGTGAACCAAGACTGTTAACTTAAGAAACAGCCCTGTCATATTTTCTTAAATATGTGCAAGCATGAAGCACTTCTTGCTCTCTAGAGCAGTGTAGGTCCTATCTGGTGAACTTTCCTAGGACTCAACAAGTAAATGGATGGACAATTTACACTAATATTCTTCATAGAATGCCAGAGTAGTTGGTGTTGGAAGGAAACCCTAAAGATAATCTAGTTCCAAACCCCCTGCTGTGGGTCAGGGACACTTTCCACCAGATCAGATTTCTCAGAGCCCCATTCCACCTGGCCTTGAACACACCCAGAGAGGGTAGGTCCACAGCTTCTCTGGGCAACTGCTGTCAATGTCTCACCACCTTGATAGTAAAGAATTTCTTCCTAACATCTAATATTATAATATGTAATAGGTATCTAATCTTATCCTTGTTTGCTCTTAGAATGTGCATGGAATATTTAGAGTTGGCCATCCTTTTAGTAAAGAGAAATGTAAGATAAACACTGTCTAAACAATTACTAGAGCATTTGATGGTATTCTAAGCAAAAGAAGCTTATGAAGATAAGCTGTGTTTTAAACATACGTTTTCAAGAACTCAATATATTGAGTGATGATTGTGTCTTTCCCATGTGGTGTCAGATTTATCCAGCTAAGCAGGTTGGCTATCTAATGCATTATAGTCATCGCTTCAGTTGAAAACAGGAGGATTTCAGAACAGTTTGGTGCACTTCATGGGTTTCAGCAGAACCAAGGTGCACCTCATGCTGCTCTGCATATTTCCTGCTACTTGAGATTCATGCTTTAAGTTATAAGTGAAATATATTTTCTGCTTCCATTTGACTCCTGGAGACAGTGAAAATCACTTCCAGTTCTTTCTCAAAAGGGAAGAATTGAGCGATATTTCTGAAGTGTGCACTTTAAGGGCACTGGGTGTTAATTTGAGGGGTTTAGTTGTACAGATTAACTTGGTCTTTGACTGTGATACAGTCAGAGTGTAAGACTGTTAATGTGAAAATTGCAATATTCTCAAACTGCATGTAAAGGTAGAATGATAAGAGTGGTTTTGTTTTTTAAATAACCAAAGTTAAGTACCAGGACCATAGTGTGGTATCCTCTTGTATCTTGTATATTGAATGGGCAGCACAACCTTTTAAATAAAACATAATATAAATATATAATATAAATATTTATTGAATAATTATGCTTCTTTTGTTACTTCATAGGTTTTTTGACTAACGAAGTAATTTAGAAGGTTACATGACTCTTTTTCCCAACAACGCAAGCAAAGGGGAATGAATTATCCATTTAAAAAATCAAAACAGATATTTAAATGGAGATGGTTGATAAAACTGCATGCACAGATGCTTCTTATTTGTCATTTCAGTTAAAATGTAATTATAGTCTCTAATTTGTTTATATTAGTGTAATTACTCCACAGGGAAAAAAAAAAAAAACCTACTACCAGGGTACAGAAGTAAGCTCTTCCATTGCAGCATTTTGTGTGTACAGAAAACACAAGACCATGACTGTTTCATAGCAGGGTGCACAGTTTTATCACACGCTGAAAAAAATCCATGCAGGGAAATAAGTCAAACTTTTCCGCTACTCAGGATTATAGAGAATGATTACTGTACACATCAGCATTCATCAAATATTAAGGTGGTTTACTTTTTTTTTCTTTTTTGGCTGGGCAGCAAACTTGCAAAGAAGCGCAAGGATGCCATGGGAACCACCCGTCAGGAGATGACCCACATGGTGAATGCCATGGACAGGAGTTATGCTGACCAGAGCACTCTGCATGCAGAGGATCCCCTGTCAATCACTTTCATGGACTCGCATAACTTCAGCCCCAGATGTAAGTAGACAGTGATAGATACTCCGGAGTGTAGGTGAATATAGAAATACAGAAAACAATTCTGCTTTTTAAGGAAAATTCTTTTATGCTCCTGGTTTTCCAGGAATGCTGGTAAAGCATAAAAGTTGAGGAGGGATGTTTGTATGTTGCCCTTATTGGAATGTGCCAAATTATTTAATTAAATATTTGCATGTGCTTTCACTATGCAATGATATTTGTTTTAGAGAAAGTATTATACTTGTAGAATACCTCAGTTAAAACTTGAAATTGAGTTTTCCTGCATGAGACTGTTTAATGCCAGCACATTAAATATTACTGCATAACACCATGTCTGTATTGAATATTAATATGAGGTCCAAATTAATTTCTATTCTTTTGGCAGTAAGGACATTAGAACGGAAGGAAACATTGACAATTTTCATTGCTGTTTGTGAAGTTTAAGAACAAGCTTGTTAATATATCTGAAAATTTGTTCTATATTTGTATTTATTTTTTGTAGACATGCTGGCTGTCTGGTTTTGAAAAAGTTTGGGTTTCTGACTGTTAAGGGTTATAGCTGCCACTATACACCACTCTTGCCTCCCAACATCTGCACTATGCCTTGCCAAAAGCAAGGTACTCCACTGACAGACTGAATATTTCAAAACTAGTGTATAAATTGCAAAAGGATAAAATTCTACCATAGAGCTGGTAGGAGCCTGAGCTTCTCACAGCTCCGTGGACTTGTGGCTTGGCTTTAAACAGATATGAGCAGCCTGAGCTGCTTCTGAATTGCCATCTTTTGGGAATGACATTCCATGTTTATTCTCATCTCCCATACTGCTTACTATGCTTGAGCAAAATACATCCGTTAAGGCTCTTAAGCTCTTTCCTAGTTGTTGTAAGGGAAATGGGTTTTGGAGGAGAGTTTATTGCTTGGTTTATTGAAGCTTACCAGACTGCTAAGTGCTAACATTTTAAGTGTCTAATAACCAATTATAAATGGGAGTGTCAGCCTGGTGGTTTTCTTACACAGTTTTGGCTGGAACAGGTTGAAAAGTCTCCAAAGTTTGATGTCTTATTGGCATTGGAAGCTGTGGAGGCAGGATTTCAGAGGCAGTTTGATATGGACTGTGGTGGAGGCTAAGAATTTATCAGGAATTTATATGGATATTAGTGAGCCAGGGCTGCCAGGCACCCAGGCAGCCTTTCAGGTGGACTGCTGTGCTGCCAAGAGCCCATGAGCTCCTGTCACCACAGCTGTTCTGGCTGGCCATCACTGGTTTCTATCACCCTAGGTGTGTGATTTTTTTGTGCATTGGAGGATTTGTTTCTTCTGACCATTGTCTGTGCTGAGACAAGTCTTCCAAGCTTACAGGGTTTCCTGCTATGTGACAAACTTTCAGGCAGATTGTTTGAGAACTGAAGCTTAATTCTGTTACAGACACTTTGATGTTATAATTTTTTGTTCCGGACTGGAACAAAACAAATCCTGAATTCTGCCATTTCTGTCCAAAACAGTGCATTTATCTCTGCATGGTTCTAGCTGTGATAATAAAAGATAAAATTCTATGAATTTTATTCAGACATCTGCATCTGTGTGTCTGTATTTTTCCTATACTCATTACGAGCAATCTCTTTGGTACTGAACATTAAAAAAGCTATTAACAGTAAAAATATATATAATTTTTTTAATTACCTGGAAAGCTTTATAGAAATAGCATTTTATTTTGATATTAGCTATTCAAGTATTACATGAGAGGATGGGTTTAAAAGAAAATAAGTGAGTTCTATGAAAGTGAACCTTTATTGTGAAGTGAAAAAAACAATAGTGAAGGAGGAGCCCTTTCAAAAACTAAATTACATGTAATGCCTTCTTTATTTCATTTCAGTAAGGATCTCTTTGCTTTTATCATTACATTTCTGAAGTCTGAAATCACTGCCTTTCATACCTCTTTTATTCAGGATGCTTTCTAGAACTGTATTCATTTTGGTTTTCTTTTGTACTAAAATTAATGGAGTTTAGTTATCGCTTGGTCATACTCTGAAGTATATTGTTTTTATTCTTAAAAATACACAAATTAAGGGTAATGTGTTTCTTCATGGGCTTTGTTTTCCTACAGTGCCCAATGATCCACTTGTGCCGACAGCTGTGTTAGGTGAGGACCCTAGTCCTTCATTATCCATTCCTGCATGAGTTCTGTCTCCTTGCATGGCTGAACATTGAAACAGCTTGTTTTATGTAAAACTATGCTGTTGCCAGAAAATAATTCTACACTCAGTTCATCAATTCAGAATTAGACTGACAACAATTTTAGAATAAAAATTATTTTATGTTCTCATTAAGAAGTTATTCCTAGTCACTGCTAACTGAAGAGTAAATGAGGAAATATGTAAATGGAAAATACTAAAATTTTTCTCCCTAGAGCTTTGAAACTGAATTCCAATAAACTGACATGTGAAACTAGAGCTCTGTTAAGAGATCTTTAAACATAAAATTGAGGTCCACATTAGCATTTTTTGGCACCCAAAGCTCAATTTTCTAAGTAACAAGAATGAAAAAAAAATAGAAAATGGAAGAACTTTCAGAATATCTAAGAGGAAACAACTTTTTTCGCATGTTCTGAACAAGTGCTTCTGTATGCCTATATTAATTACATAATTGAATTGGTATTAACTAGTAAATTTCTCAGCTTTGTACTTACTTTAAAAAGAACATACTTTGAAATGGACAAGCTGCATATGTCTGCTGCATTGAACACGGAATGCAGATTTTAGAGTTCTTTTATTTTTTTTTTTAAATAAGAAGATAAAAGTATAATTTGTACCCGAGTTCTTGGTTGGATAAACACAATGTGCAGTATTGAATTTCAGTCAGTTACTGAGGTTATTTTAGGATAAAAGACAAATATCAGAAATGGATATGAATATAGACATGTTGAAAATTAGATTCCTAGAAGTAAAGCTTAAAGGGACCTGGGGGCAAAGAAATCCCTTCTGTTTTGAAAAGGGACATTATACATAAAATACAGATTCTTTTTGTATATAATCTCATTATGTTTTAAAAATTTGTAGCAAAGAAAATTTTGCTCTTGCACTGGAATGTTTCAGTGCCTCTGTCCTCCTTAGTAAGAATAAATTCCGATTCACATTAGTAATTGACCCAAAGGTCAATTTTCTGAATATTAATTACTATTAACTGGGTGTTACTACTAAGTATTATTAATGCTCACCCCTAGTTTTTCCTAACTAGGCTAATCTAGACTAAATTTTCATTGCTGTGGATTGAGTCATCTCCTTTTGAGAGACTCATAGAAAATATGGAAAACTGGCATGTTTCTGTCCTTTCAAAACTGTCTTTGACACATTGAAAATCTCGTGTCCTCAATTATTTCTCTTTTAGTTGAGTTTAACCCAGTTCTTTTACTCATCATCTTGCAGGTGATATTTTCTAAATTTGTTGTCATTATTTTCCTCTGAATGCTTTCCAACTTTCCAACTCATAGGTTGAATTTTAAATTGCAGTACCCCAGATCAGGTAGCGTTCTTGGAAGAAATCTTAATGCTGAGCGGAATAGGTACCCCTATGCCCCACTTTTACTGTTTCTGTTAACTGAACTCTATTTTCTCCTTTTTATTGTGTTCATGTTGCTGACTTTCATTGAGATACCTGTTAGAATCACAGTTATCATTTTCCAATCCATTATTCCATTCTCTATTTATATATTTGACTTCCCTTTCCAACACACGCTATTGTTGCCTTTACCATTCAATTCACTTCGTTGATTTTCACATTGTCTCCTAAATAATCAAGATAACTTTGAAATTGGATGCTGTGCTTGTGAAGTGCTCTTGGTACCTTCCTACACAGTGCCATACTGCCATGGTATTTTCTGCTGTGGCAGACACTGTTACAGACAGCTGTGGATACTGAAGGCAAGGAACCAACTGCAGAGCAGCTTAATAATTCCTATCTGCTTTTTCATCTACTGGCAATGATATTCTGGGCATGATAACTTCCTCATATGAGCAAACCATTGATAGTTGGAAGAGGTACTAATTTTCATTGAGTGGACTGATATAGTGGAGAGAAGTGTACAAGCTTTTGGGCACACCATGTAGTAAAAGCTGGGTATCCATAGCCTTGTTCCTTTGGAACTGCATCGTTTGGCCTACTCCATTTTCATATAGCCTTTGCTCAGCCCAGCATGATAAAACAGTTTTCTTCTGCCTTATTTAGAGAAGAGGAATATTTTATGGCTTCTAAATCATAGAACATGTTTTTTTATATGAAGCTCTTATTACTTTGTAGCTATACTAGTTTTCTTTCTCTTCATGTATAGATTATTAATGCTGCTCTCCATTCTTTGTACATTAGCACTAAGTTAGTATGACAATTTTGCTTTTCCCAGGTCCCTATTATTACACTGATAGTATTATAATGTGACCCTTATATTTTTTAAATGGCTTTCATTGTTACCTATTGTGAAGATTTAACAACTTTGAATGTCACTTTCTGTTAGCCATTTTCTAATATAGTCCTGAAATAAATTTCTCATGTTCTGTTCACTCATTGTTTTTTGCTGCTTCAATGGGTTAAAGTGCCTATTACTGGTAAGTATTCTGTGAGGATTGGGGAGAACTACAAATCCTGAAATAGTTTGAAATGTGTGTGATTTAGTATGGGTAACACTACAATAAAAAGTGACTGCTGCATGTCACTTGCCTTGTTAGGCAGGTTAGTGAGGCATAAATTAGGTACTGAAATTAGCAACTCAGGTGACAGTTCAAAGAGTCGTGTTTCTCAGGAGATTTAATTTCAGAAGGCATTAATAGTGTTTGCATTTTGGTGTAATTGTACAAAATCCAACCCTTGGGGCATTCATTTTTTTCCTAGAATGTTTTGCTTCCTAATCTAGATTCTTTGCAAGGAAAATGGTAAACTGATTTCAAAGAAGTTTAGGAGGGGTTGACTACCCACTTCTCATTTCAGTAGCTACTTAGATTACAATTTTTCTTCCTGTGCAAATTCATTTGATCTGATAATTACTAATTTGAGTAAAATGACTATTTCACAGAAGGAATTGACAAAATGTGATGACCTCATGCAGCTTTGACATTGGCTTTTGATATGAGAATTCATGTAACACAGAGCATTAGAAGAAACTTATTTGCTTGTACAGGGGAAAAAGTTGTGACTGAAATCATGCCACTCAAGTCTCATTTTTCTACTAAAAGACTTGAGTTTAAATGACCACTCTGTCATGCTGATTCATCTTCCTAAGTGGAGGTGGTGTTCTGAAGTGGTGGCATAATTGCTTCTCTTTTTCACTGGGTTCTCAATTCACTCTTTGTTGCCTTTAAGCAACTGATGTGCTGATGCCACTATGGAATTATTCTAATTTATTGTTTAGGGTGTAATATTGCTATTGATATGTACTGGCCCTTAAAAAGTTACTTTGGTTGATAGAGTCTGGAGTTCCCAAGTACATTAATGTCATAAAGTTTTGTAGCTTCAAATAAAATGCCCCTCAGACATCTTTATTGCTGGATGAAGGACTGCTAACTTTTGTATGTGTTTGCTGCTAAATTCTTTTACATACTTCACAGTATTTATGTGCTGGAGAGTAAGTGCTTTGCGTTCTCAGAAATTAGAGAGGTTTTTGAAGGTTCAAAATAGATGTTGCTATGTATAGCAGCAGGTGTTACTGCTCTGTGGGTACATAATGCAGCGATTTCTTGTGAATACAGATGAAAATCACAGTGCAACAGCAGAGTCCAGCCGACTCCTGGATGTCCCTCGTTATCTCTGCGAAGGCACAGAGTCCCCGTACCAGACCGGGCAGCTGCACCCTGCCATCAGGGTGGCTGATCTCCTGCAACATATTAACCTAATGAAGACCTCTGACAGCTATGGATTTAAAGAGGAGTATGAGGTGAGATCTCCAGTGGTGGGGCTTTGCTAGGAAAAATCCCTTTGAAATGGGCAGCCTTTTGTTTGCATTGTATTGCAAAAGCATGGAACTAAATGTCATGGGTTTAAGTGAAAAACAGATTAACAGGCATAGGATTCTTATATATGTAACCCAAAAGTGAAATAGTAAATGGAGGCAAATGGTTTGAGCCTTTACAACTGCCTGGTAGAAAATCCCTGTGTGTTTCCTAGGGTATAAAAAGAATCCTTTTGACATATTGTAAGAAGTTGCCAATCTTGTTCCTGCTCTTTAGTGGAAATGCTGTAATCAGTTATGTGAGCTATTTTTAGTGCAGATCTCCTGGATTAGGTTAAAGTAAAGAATTTAACCTGCCTGGTTTTCCAAGAAACATTGACTGGAAGCACTTTCCTGATTTATTTTAGCATCTCGGTAGGGCAATACTGGGACAGCTCCAGCTGAGAAGCAGTAAAGAGATGATAAGGGAAGTAATGTCTTGAAGTTCTAATTAAACCTGTCTGAGCATGTCTACTTACAACTTTAATGTTAAAATGGAAGCAAAAAATTCCCAGTACTGGAGGTTGAAGATGAGTACGTTTCATTTCTGATCTCCGAATCTGTTGTGATTCTTTGGGATTAGAGTATCAGGCAGGACACACAGTAAAGATGGGAATGGGACTGCCGAGGTTGCAGCTAGGTTTACAATGAGTTTTCTCTGAGGAAGTAATCTCTTCTGACACAGTTTTCAACCTTCTCTCCTTTCCGCAGCTGTCTCTACTGTAAACATAAGAACTGGAATAAATAAATGTGTGGTTTTTAAAAGAATATTATGCTCTTTTCCTCTCTTTTACTTAAACATGCTTTGTTATGCTCTGCCTAACTTCAAGGCTAAGGCCACTGCTGGGGGGGAGGGTGGTCCCTGATTCCATATCAGGTGTTTTCCTGCTTTCTGCTTCTTCTATCTCTATACATGACATCTATTCCCTGCTTTCAGCTTCTGACTATGCATTAAAGTTCTGACTCCATGGCTGCTGTGTATTTTCTGGAGATAACTTTCCCAGGATAAGAGATCATCTGGAAGGAAGGAGTAGCATAGACCTACAACAGCAGTAAAATATCTACGGGCAATGAAGAGAAAGCCAAGGAGAAATAAGAACTTCTTCTATCATTACTGAGAGACCAAAGTCTTAAGAGTTCAAAAATGTAGAATAATTTTGATAGTGACTAGAGGGAGGGATATCAGGAAAGGCAAAAAGAGCAATGAACATTGGCAGAGGAGAGCTCCTGATGTCTCTGTAGTAAGGAACGGTGTTTTACTAAGTAATATGTGGAAAGCAATGTAATGCTGTAGTAAACAGACTGTATATTACACTGTCTTGTAAGAATAGCCATCAGTCTCTCTGTGCTTTCTCAGTTTACTGTCATTCCTCCATAGCAAGGATGTAAAAGCAAGTTTAGCCTTCCAGCAATTACAGGATTTGAAATCTCTGTGGAGTTCCTCAGTGAGTTGCCCACTTAATGGTAGCAGAGGGAGAGAGGCTCCCTTCTTCTCTAGATATTTCTGTACCATGCGACTGCCCGGGTGACTGGGGCAGGCGAGCAAAGCTGAACTTACTTTGTGGTGGGGCAGTTCTTTTAAACTGTTATTTTTGGAGATAAATTAATGGTCAGAATGTTTTCTTTCGGAACATTTTTATTTATAGAGTTTCTTTGAGGGGCAGTCAGCTTCTTGGGATGTCGCTAAGAAGGATCAAAACAGAACAAAGAACCGCTATGGAAACATTATAGCATGTGAGTATCGGTGTCCTCGGTTTAGCAATAGCTCTACTCGTGTGTTACTCGGGCCGTGCTCTCTCCTCCTTTGCAAGTCTCTGGTGGCACAACTGCTCAATACCTGCAGCGGAGAAGCAGAACAGTGCCTTTTTCAGCTTTTTTTTTTGTTGTTGTTGTTGTTGTTGTTCTTCACAGTTCAACTTTCTTCCTCGTATAACTCAGGCTGAATTTCACATTTGCATCTCTGTTGTGCAAGCTGTGGTAAGCATATATCAGCGACACACTGGCACTCATTTGGATGTTGATTCTGTTTATTCACGATCTGTATTGTTTTACCCATGCAATCGAACATGCAGGAATCACGGTGCCGGAGGAGTCCCTGAATGGGTAGTGTTACCTCTTCATCGAATCCCAAGTGCATTGCTAACTCCTTTGTCTCGGTTTCATTAATGTCTCAATATGAACTTGAGCAGGCTTGGGTTGGAAGTGAGGAAACAGTAATCAGCATTTTTGGTTTTCTAGATTACCAACAGTGGAGCTGATGTTGAAAGGGACTTTGAGCAAGTAACCTGGTTTCTTTGTGTCTTTTTAACCACATGTAACAGTGCCAATACCTTTCAGCTGCACTTAGTGAAAAGTAGTGAATGTGTTCTGAAGTAATTGCAGACCTCAGACAAAATGGATCTTTGTATTTCTGTGTAAACACTTCGTATTTAAGGACTGTAAATTGTGAGGTGCTTATGCCAGCTGATTTTGGTTTTCTAGATGACTTACCATTAATATCTTACTTAAAAATCACTCTTCAAAAAGGCTCCGTAACCACTTGGTTTTTACAGATGACCACTCCAGGGTGATTTTGCAACCTGTTGAAGATGATCCATCTTCAGATTACATTAATGCCAACTACATAGATGTGAGTGGAATGCACAGCTTTCTCCCTCTCAATTTTCCAGCTTCTCTATGTGAAATTATTGCATGTTATGCTACAAAATTATTAAAAGCTTTCTTTTATTAAGAACAAATGTACACTTTCCTTGTTCTACGTCCTAGTACTCACTGACATTGTTGTGCTTTCTTTCACATCTGACTTTGGTTTGGGCTGTAGATTTGGCTGTACAGGGATGTAAGTACCACTATATGTGAATAACAGCATCCTTTTGTAAATATTTAATATAGATATTGTTATTAATTACATTCCTCTACTATTTTTATCAGTTGATAACTATGCATGCTTCATCTAATTTATCTCATCTGTTCCTTTAAAGAATTTATTTTTGTGTGAATATTTTTTGTACCTGTTTTGAAAAGACAATTTAGCCTTCTAGCTTAGCTCTGAATATTATTGGGTGTTAGGTAACGCAGGTGAGCCAATCTGTTAAAGAGAATTTGCTGTTCCCATTTTCAGTGATGGTTTTGGCCACTAGCTTTTCTCTTCCCCTCCCCATGTATATGTAAGAAGCTAGATAGTATGCTGTGCTGTAGTTGTTTGAAAATATACCCGTGCATTAGTCATCATAATTGCTTGACAGAAAAAGGAGGGACATTTGTAGGTTGGGAGTTTTTGTGTTAGTTTGTTTTTAACAATGTTTTAGATGAGCAATATTTAGCTGGCATTTCCTTTAAGGTGCTAGTTTAGGTATTACAAAGTATATACACAAACACACACACACATATATATATATTGACAGAAATTTTCTCACTTCTGCAAAAAATCTCTAAAATTTGAAATTCCATTCTTTAATCAGAATACAAATGAGTTTATAAATTTTAAAAATTTATCCAAATTGCCAGGTAATTTGACTAAAAAAAATATGATATATCTGTAATTAAAACCTTAGAAATAAACAAGTTGTTGTATTCAAATTAATTTTAAAGCTGTTTGAAAGGTAGTGGAACAGCTATGACAAGTGTTTTTGTAATACATGGCTTTGATTGCTTTTCTTGATAATTGCACCTTAGTAGTTTTTCCTGACCACTTTTAGTTGATAAGTTATTTGAGACTCTTTTGACTTTCCAGGATATAAAGATTTAGCTTTAGCAGATGTATTTCTGTCTTTTTATTTGGATATTTTAACATGGCAATCTCTGTGAAATGATAGGCCTGTGATATTTTGCCTGGGGCCTTAAACAAGAAAACTCTCATGGATTTTTTTAATAATTCCCTGGGGATATTGATTTTCTTATTTAGGAGTGAGTTGCATCTCATTAGAATCAGACAAGAAAGCTGCAAGTTAAAACTGGCATTTTACAATTTTTAAGTGACCCTTTTATCTTTTTCTTGAAAGCATTACTTAGTGTAAACCTGTGTAGCACAGGTTCTACTTCCACTTGGCTTGATATTAAGGACTTCAGGAGAAATTCTTTCATCACTTGATGCTATTTTGGTCTCCCATAAAGCCAAGAGTAAGACATTCAAAAGTTGTTTTAGAAGCACCAAAGGAAGGTGCTCTCACTCTAGAAAGATAATGAAGCTGTCTGTGGAAAAGAACATAAACTCCTTGGGTACACTGAAATCCTTCACTTTGGTAGCATCTTGTGAATACCAGGAATTCAAAGGGCTTGTACTCCCCTATAATGCAGTACTTCCAGCAAGTGGCCTAATAAAACTTAACCTAGAGAATAATTGGAGTTATTAACATTTCCATATTGTGAAATTCAGTATTGTCTTGTCACCAGCAACACTAAACTTTCCTTCCTCTTTGTAGCTAAATTGCTGGCACTGGTCAAAATATACCCTGAATTATTTCCTCAAGAGCAGTAGCTCTTTGTCTTGTAGTTTTTTATGTGGACAATTAGTGCTGTAAGTGCTGCTAGCATTGGCATAGATCCAGCTATCTGGAAAGTCTTAGCTGTGTAGGGTTATCTATTTACCTATGTGTATATGTATATGTATATATATATGTGTGTGTGTGTAAGACTGTATACTTGTGTGTATCATGCCCACTGTAATTGGTGCACACTTTGTGCAGTCGAGTAGATTTCACTGCAGTAGGACCCTTGATTCTGTGCACACACCAATATATCTGTCCCCATTAGTTAGGGCTGAGGCACACACCTCTTTGTGCCTTACAGTGGTCCTCTGTTTAGAAGAAGACAAAAAGGCATTTATTTTTTCATATTGGCTAAATTGGGAACACAGATCAGCTGTGAGATAATATGGTGGCAGAGAATTTCAATTAAATTTTCAATAAAAGCTCAACGTATACAGCTAGGGAAATAATGTCAATAGAGGACTCATTTTTAGGTGCAAGGGACCAATCTAGAGTACTCCTTCCTGGTACACTACAATGTCTGTTCAAGTCAGATGTTCTTATTTTCATTTTATCTGTTGTCATTCAAACCTTTTCAATATGAACTAGTTTTTTAGGTTTTGAGCTTCATGCTGCTCTTAAATATTGGTTTGTTCTGAAAATGTTGTCTAGATATATGGATTCCGTAGTATCCTTATGCTTTTATTTTCCACTCTCTGTTAGTAATATGGTACTCAAACCAATTTATATTGCTGTTTTAGGGATATCAGAGACCAAGTCACTACATTGCAACCCAAGGTAAGGATCTGCCAGCCTTAATCCAATCAAACAGTTGCTCTCTGTAGTGTTCCACAGTGTTTTGGTAAAACAGATGTAGATGAAAATAAAGCATACCCAGTATTGTGAATTTTCATCTTGTGTTATGGTAAATTAACATAGTATGTTTGGGTGGAATGTGAATAAATTCAAAAATTGCACTAATTTATAATGTTAATTAGCTATTGAGCAAATCTGTCAGTGATAAATTCAGCTGATAAAGTCAGAACCTACTACCATGATTTCCAATTATGAGGATGAATGGAGAAAAGAGACATGCATAGAGAAGAGAACAGTTTCAACCTGCCTTGAGGCATTTTTCTTGCCTTAGTACAATGTTTAATTTTACTGTCTACAACTTAGTCCTGGATGCAGGGAAGATAGTAATGATAAATTAAACTCTTTCAGAAAATCTGGGTAAAGTAAGACCAGAGGACAAAGACTCTTTGTACAAAGGAGTGAGGCAAATCTTTATCATATAACATCATACTAATAAAAAGAGGTGCTAGAGAAAAAAAAAATTCTATTTTTCAGTTTGTATTTCTGATAAAACTCCTCACAATGAGGAAAACCAAATAGATTAGTCTAAGATTGCACTGAAATAACAGAGGCTATGATTTAAAGTAAAAATTATTAGATTTAGGTGTGCCATTATTTGATCTGTCAGCATAATCAGATAGCTGTCTGGAAATATCCTGTTATTTGTCTGTCAGTTGGTTGTAGGTGCACACAGGAAAGTCAAAGAGTTATTTTACAGCAGGATGCTCAGAGTTCTGTCCACATTTGTTTTTCATTTTTGTATG
The DNA here is from genome assembly GCF_049639895.1 of Pseudopodoces humilis. Classification (NCBI taxonomy): domain Eukaryota; kingdom Metazoa; phylum Chordata; class Aves; order Passeriformes; family Paridae; genus Pseudopodoces; species Pseudopodoces humilis. The sequence continues at coordinate 61,208,081 of NC_142202.1, forward strand.
AGTGCTGTCTAAATACATCTCTATACAGTATTAAGTCTATATTTGTATTTTATTTCTGTTTTACTATGCAAATCATTGCACATAATAGTGTGTAAAGGAGAGAAAAATTAATTGCTGCTTTCGTGTGCAGCCTTTAATCTAGCATATGAAGAATGTGTTTGAGTCTTCAAATATGGCACTTAGGGTTAGTGGTGTACTTGGCAGTGTTAGGTTTACAGCTGGACTTGATGATGTTAAAGGTCTTTTCCAGATAATTTTGTGACTCTATGTCTGTTATATACAGCAATATTTATAGTACTGCTGGATGGTGATAAAGGAGCCATGTTGGAGATTATTGTGACAGGGCAAGTGCCTCTGTCACTTGACTGAACACGTCTCTGCAGCAGAGCAGGGGGCAAAGATTAAACATGTGCTTCCTATTTGCCTCACAGAAAAGTACTTAAGTTAGTTTAAATACAGTTCAGTGGGAAGTTTCTGGCTCAGTGCCCACTTGTGCATCTATGCTTGCCAGGAACTGGATAGTAAGCGCGCAGTATCTGTACCATCACCCTCCTGCCTGATACTTCACTCTGGGGTGGGCATCTCCTTGGTGTGCACCTGAAGAAACTCGTTCTCAACACATTATATTTAACAAATGTAAAACAAAACTGGAAGTGTAACTACAGATGCAGTCACACATTGCTGTTTTCTTGTAGTTCTCAAGCAACTTTTATCATTTTGCTACATGAAACATCTGCCATTATTTTCTTTCAAGTGGTAATTCAGTTAAATTGAGAATATCCAGAAGTAATAATATAATCTGGAAACCAGAACCAGTATGATGATGTGGTTTCAAAAAGCTTTCTTCTCTGAGCAAATATTCTCACATGCATCAGCTTTGAAACACACTGGATTTTATTATCATTCACTTATTTTTTTGCAGAATATTACCTAGAATTTTTTCTTACAGGTCCAGTTCATGAGACTGTGTATGACTTTTGGAGAATGATATGGCAGGAACAGTCAGCCTGTGTTGTGATGGTCACAAATTTAGTGGAAGTTGGAAGAGTAAGTTTTTGGGTTTGTCTTTCCTTTTAATGCTGCAAGCTTAAAGAAAAAAAACTGCTGACAAGACATACTATGGGCAAAATGTAGAAGGGGCTTATGAAGGGCAGCATCCTGAGGGGGCAAGGGGAAAGATTCCAGGCAATGTTGCAGTTATAGTATTGGCTTAAAGCAACTTTTGAAAACTGATGCTGTGTTGCTTTCATGTATAGTGGAAAATTTCTGAATCTAAATTCATATTTCAGCAGAATAGATTTATATAGTATCACTCAAATGAGAAGAGTAGTGGAGGAAATGTGCTTCTGTATCAGTGGTTAGAAATCAGCAAATTATTTACAGTTTAGCAGTAACACATACCTCAGGGAAGTCTATAAAGTATCTGGGATTACTTGCAACAGTTTGATTATGGGTACAAAATGCATCACAGTTTAGCATAAGTGGAAATATATTCCATAGCTCAGCAGTAAAGAAAATACAAATGCTCATTTAGAAGTGAATTTGGCACCTAAGTACAGCTGTGTAAAGCAGTGGAAACTCCTTGTAGCTAGTGCTTAACTTGACATAACAGCCACTAGCCATGACAAGCCACATGAATGCATGGTCATTTTGGAAATAAATGTGGTGTTAAGCAGTACATGCAGTACTGTATCCTCAGGCTTTTCTTTTCCCTTGGTGTAAAATCATACCCATTTTTTTATTTAGGTCAAGTGTTACAAGTACTGGCCTGATGACACTGAAGTTTATGGGGACTTCAAAGTGACTTGTGTAGAGATGGAGCCCCTCGCAGAATATGTTGTCAGGACCTTCACTCTGGGAAGGGTGAGTGCATTTTGAAAGGGCTTGGCAAAATACTGTTTCCTGGTAGCAAGGAGGATGAAAGTGGCTATGCTGATGTTTCTGTGGAATACTAAATCCCTCTGGCTTGTTATCTGGGAGACAGTGTAGGCATCCTTACCTTACTATGGGAGTTATGCATTGCGTCAGTGCTACCCAAACATGCCTCTCAATGTGGGACTTGGAATTTCCCCAGAATGTCAACTGCTGCCATCCCCTCTCTGACAGTCACATCTTCTCCACAGCCACACTTCTGAGCTAAACTCAAGTACCAGATTATGAGTCATGCCTGCTGTTCATCCCTACGCACTCTGTCCTGACCGCTGCTGAGTCAATCAAAGGACAAATTCCATGAATACTCTATGTGATACAGTTGTGGTCATATGCTAAGTTATACTTGAGTTCAAATGTAGCAGGCCCTTGTCCTAATTAACAGAACTTCTGAAAATCAATGGGAATGCATCGAAGTCTACTAAAAAAACCTTCACTGCAGCAAAACTATCATACCTAATGTCCAAAGTAAAAATTACAAATTTCAAAATTAAAATAACCCAATGACATCGCTAAGCTTTCTATGGATTGTTGCTTTAAATAATTGTTGAAATGATGAAAACAGCATGTAGATTCTATCAGTATGCGTGATCATTATTTGAGTCAGATAATATCTAGTATACTAAATATTTCAAATTTCATAACTTTTTTTTTTTTTGCCTTTTACAGAGGGGCTACAATGAAATCCGTGAAGTTAAACAGTTTCATTTCACTGGCTGGCCAGATCACGGAGTTCCTTACAATGCCACAGGCCTGCTTTCCTTTATACGGAGAGTCAAATTATCTAACCCTCCTAGTGCAGGGCCTATTGTTGTCCATTGCAGGTGAGTAGAGAAGGCACAGATTTGTATTTTTCACAACTGTTTCTATCATTATTTACAGCAGTCTCTTCTGAAGCATCCATCATTTTGAAGTGTTCTGTTTTTGTTGGTCCCTTTTTGAATTGCCTAATTCACACTGCAGTAGGATTTGGCTGTCTACAGCAGTGTTTGAAAATAACCAGATTCTAGTACACTTTTCTTAAATGGAATAGTCTGAGATTTTCTTTTTCCTGCAACAGCTGCACCAGCTAAATAAGACACTCCAGGCTCTCATTTTAGGTAGCCTTCAACAATTTTTTGACAGTGTTTGAGAATGAGTGTAGATGCATCTGCTTTGATAGCTTGGTGTTGCATATAATGTCTGAACAGAATATTAATTTAAAGCAAAGTAAGCAAGTAGATGAAGAAAGATGGAATGAGGTTAGTAGCAACAAATACACAATGTTTCTCCTGTGCAGATTTTGCAAGGTTATGTTGTTGGGACACAGTCCTTTGACAAATAGAACTTGCTTTCTACAAATGTTTAATTTACTTAAATATTTTAGTCAAATGTTTAATTACATTTTGTAGATACAGTTACTCAGCCTTTACAGATTTTAATAATGCACTGTGCAAAAACTGTCCATAGCTTTATGTAAAGCCAAAATAAATCATGAGTGAATCTTCTGGATATTGTTAAATGTGCTGTCTGAACTAGCTTGGAACTTGGCTGGTAAAATGTACACTTGAGTTTCTTATTGTAATAGATCACTTAAAATCGTTCTTAGTCTTATTAAAGAAAAACAAGATCTATAAAAATATTCTGAAGTGCGTAAGTTTAATCGTTCTCCAGATTTCAGTTAAACGAACTTCTTTTTTTAATTTAAGTGTTGATCTGGGTGATAAAAGGAATAAACCTTTTCCTTTTTTGCTGTTACTTAGTGGATCAAATGTGATGGAAAAAATGTTTTGAACGCATAAAAAAATTAAAAGGATGTTATGATGAGAAGGAGAGAAGATAAAAATTAGACAGTGGCTGTGATGAAAACCTGAATGATTTTATAAAAAATGCTCTCAAACAATGGTTATAAATTTTGTAGATGTTTTTCTGAGTCTATTCCTAACAGCATTTACTGATTCTTTTCAGTGCTGGTGCTGGGCGGACAGGCTGTTATATCGTGATTGATATCATGTTAGATATGGCAGAAAGAGAAGGTGTTGTGGATATCTACAACTGTGTCAAAGCTTTGCGGTCCCGGCGCATCAACATGGTACAAACTGAGGTACAGCAGTTTGCCTGTGAAGCACCCGATGCTTTTTGAAATGTTCTAGGTCAGAATTTCACTGTGCCTCTGAAAAGAGCAGGCAGTGGCCCTGCTGAGAGAGTACCTCCACTGGGGAGCACTGCTCAGTGTAAAAGTGCCCAGAACCAGGTGGTGCAACAAATCTGTCAACTCTTGTAGTCCTCACAGAAAAAAGTGCCCACCCAACCTGGCAACAAAAGGAAAGAAAGAAGGTTTTTTTTCAGGGAAGACCTTATACTAGGCATATCTGGGATGTCTCTCCTCAGCTCTGTTATCAGCAATCCCAGGATCCCAAAGGTGGATCTGCCTTTTAGGCTGCCACTCCTTTTAGACAATCTCCCTTCACTTTATCTATAAATTGACTGGTGAACTTTATGTCCATTTCACACTCTCTTTTCAATTCTGTTTTTGTTTGCTTTATTAACCTTGCTGAAAATCTTTTCCATACTCTTGCTCTTTCAACATGCCTTCAGTATCTTCACCATTGCCTCATGAATGAAGTTGTAACAGCTCCCACTCTGCCACCAGAGTACCACTGAGCTTCCAAAGAAACACAGGTTATTGGTTTATATTGGCAGATTACCTGAAGAGGTTCACCACTTCTCTCTCCTGCCCTCCATAAGGACACGTAGCTGAGATGTTATTTCACCTGTGACCACATGCAAATCTCTGCATTTGGCAGCCAAACGTGTCAGTGTAATTTGGTGCAGTTTTTATTCCATGCAATCTATGCCAGTTGAGCAATAGATGATCCTGGTCAACTACTCCTGCTACAGGGTCATTAACTTTTGGGAAGTGCATGGGGTGAAGTGTTTCTGTGTGGCTGTGTAGTCTTCCCAGCTTAATCTGCACTTGCATGTGAATTAATACATCCACTATTATTCCTTCCTCTCCCTTTTGCCTCTTACCTCTCACCTTCTCTCAGAGAAGAGAAGTCTCTCTTATACTTGCACAGCAAAATAAAGCTGTCATTGCATCAAGTTCTTGTGATGGTCATACAGTCAACAGTGATGCCAATAGTTCCATAGTTGTGTGGGTAAGACTGTAGAGCCAGAATATGACTGTGGTCCCTGGACATGTGCTGTTTTTACAGGCACATGTTAAATTCTGTGCTCTTAAGAACCTCATTGGTATTCACAATAGCTATGTGATGCTGGCACAGTTCTAGACAAGGTTTACATCTATTACTCTCAGGATGAGTAAATACAACGGGCATTTTGTGTAAAAACTGACAGGAGGCCTAACTGAAATAGTAATGCAGTTATCTAGGACTCAGGCTGTCTCAAGGCAAGTTAGTAAAAATGGGAAGAAATGGTGCTTCCGTTGGAACACACTGGAATTTATTGCTGGCCTAGAGCCAAGTATGAGGCAACTGATGCACTAACTTGCACATGCATAAGGAGAATGCAGTGTGCCAAATACTTGCTAATCACACTAGTAGTGCTTGAAGCAATTTACACTTTCTGCTAACGTCAGAAGATTGAAAGCTATTAAAGTAAATTGATAAAGCAAACAGGTCTTTGGCATATGCACAGGAACCCACAAGCACTACAAGAAAACTGAAACTCTCCTCTTAAATAAATTACTATCCCCGTTCTGTTAAGTTTTACTCAATTTAAATTGGTCCTGGAGAAAACATCCTTGTTCACTGCACCCCAATAAGAACAAGACTGTTTGTACTAAAGCATTATTTAATGTATTGATGGACAGCACTTTGAATGGGTTTAAGAGTCTGCAGTAGTGTTTATCCCAAAAGAAAGAAAGATCTGTTGGTTTTAAATGGCTACAATTTTTTGTTTCTTTTCCTAATTTGACAGGAGCAGTACATCTTTATTCACGATGCCATTCTAGAAGCTTGCCTGTGTGGAGAAACTGCCATTCCTGTCTGCGAATTCAAAGCTGCTTATTTTGATATGATTAGAATAGACTCTCAGACAAACTCTTCACATCTCAAAGATGAGTTTCAGGTATTCACAGTTCCTACTAACTCTTGATGTGACAACATTTTTTTTGCCTCTAGATACATTTAATTTATTTTAGGGGGAAGGTTTTTCATATTACTTTTATAGCAATTGGTCCCTAACTTTTTGTCTACAAAATAAAGCACACATGTTTATGTGCTTTGCAAAATTGTTTTAAATACAGACTATCCTCCTTTTAATAAAATTGCAGTAAATACCTGTCTGAAATAAAGATCAGTGAATAGGAGCCAGAGAGAGTTTTGGCTTGCATTTGTACATGGAAGGAATAGCTTTTTAGGGCTCCAAAGGATCCTCTTTGTTTTATTCCTTTCGGAAGGGATGGTGTCATGCAGAATGTATTCAGTGGTACACAGAGTGCCTTTAATACCTGCAGACTAACCCCCCCTTGCAAAGCCCCAGAATGTCCAACAAACAGACAGGCAGGAGCTTGCATTTGCTAATGTCCTCTTGCTAATGCCTCATGTTTTCTCATATTGCAATATTTTACAGTAAAACTTGGGGACTCTCGAGTCCATGTGTGTTATCTCAGCGTGCTAAAGCAAGCCTCCTCTTTCCCTTAGACCTTGAATTCTGTGACCCCTCGCCTGCAGGCAGAGGACTGCAGCATCGCCTGCTTGCCAAGGAACCATGACAAGAACCGCTTCATGGATATGCTGCCACCTGACAGATGTCTGCCTTTCTTAATTACTATTGATGGGGAGAGCAGCAACTACATCAATGCTGCTCTTATGGACGTAAGAGACTACCTTCTTTGTCTGCATAGTGTGCCATGGAAAGCTCAGTAATGTGAGAGAGAGCACTTGCTGGTTTAAGAAAGAGTAATTCTGTCTCTGCAGTGCCCAGTAAAAACAGTCCAAATGAAGAAAGTGGGGTGGGGGAGAAGGGTAAGAAGTGAAACCAGCTTGTGTTTTTTGTTCAGAAGGTTTGTTTTCTTTAGTCTTTGGCATCCCTGTGGGACCCACTGGAAATCTCACCTTTTTAACAGCTTTATATAAAGCTTTAGTGTCCAGACCTCCAAATCCCAAATCTCAGCAGGATCTCAAAAATCTGTTTGTTAGGAAGTAAATGTTATCTATCTGAGCATGAGGTTACTATCACTATTTCATAAAAAAGTCTTTCTATATTGAGGCAGGAGCAACAGAGGAAGAAAAAATGGTTTTCTTGGAATGTTTGGTTATAGAGTATTGGACTGAGGATCTTGTTGTTTATATTTTGAGTTGCAGCTCTTTAGAGCTGTGGTCTTAGTAACAAAAGTACTGTCAGGGGAAAAGGTGAATTAATGGAAAAAATGGAGTTGAACCCACTTATACGTGTCTGATCAATAAAACAGTTCATGTGCTGCCAGATACCTGCCTGTGCCTCCCATTAACATTTCCTATGTTAGGCCCCTAAAGTCACTTTTACAGTAAATACTTAAATAAGGAGCATCTTCCCTTCCTCAAAAATGAAATGCTGTCAGAAACTGCCATGTCAAGGAGAGATGCTGAAATAAAATGGCAAATAGCAGCAGAAATCATCAACACTGATTGGTATAGTCATCCTTGAGTTCTGCCTGAGCTAGTGCAGAAAATGAACTGATAGCAAAATGCAGCCCCTCATCTCACAACTAGCTTATTTTATAAAAAAAAAAAAAATAGAGGAGTAGCATGTGTAAATGTGTAAGACCAATGTATTAGGGTATCATGGGGCCTGAACAGATGAATTAGAGCAGTGAACAGAATTCTGGTAGCAAAAATTGTTTAGAATTGCAGTTAAAATTGCATTAAGCACCTGGATAAAATTGATGTGCTATGAACCTACCAATAGAGCTGCATAGAGGAATATGTTTTGGGATGAAGGGAAGACAACACAGGATGTGGGGAGCAGGAGGACTCTGAGTGTGCAACAGCATGTGGCAGGTAGGGACATGAACCAAGCAATGTATTAATGGATTGGCAATCAGAGCCAAATTAGAAAAGGCAGAAATGGTAGTAATAAAAGGAAAAACAGCAGTAGGAAAAAAGGTATTATATTACAATGAGAGCAAGATTATAAGTAAAAGGTTAAAATTTTTGGTAACACAAGTTGGGTTTTTTTTCCTTTTCTCTTCTGGTTGTTTCTTTTAAGACTGATTTATTCAGAGAAGAGGAACTACTCCTGGACAAGAAAAAGGGACTTTCAATAACAAAATAACAAGAGAAGCTTACCCCTTATCTTTCTCTTGTGTTGAGAAGCACTAGAAATTATGGGGAAGGGGGATAGGACAACATCAGCTAGGATGTGTTTTATTTCTTAAAAGTACAGGGGAAAAATCAAAATTGGTTGTCTCTGTGTTGTCCCTGGGCAGTTTTAGGAAGTAGGACATGAGCTGCTGCTACCCCAACATTCTTCCTGCATTAGAAAAGGTAACAAAAACCTAGATTAAAAATAAATCAGCGACCTCCTCAATCTCTTGTCAAACAAGTACTGATGCTAAAGACATTACCAACAAGTTATTGGAGGGTATGTCTATGTATTGCACATAAAGATCTCTTAGATCAATCCTCACATGAGCAAGCTTCCATAGCAAAAGTGGTTTATCTACCCTACTTGGTCTTTCTTCTGGGTTAATTTACTCTTCCATGGATGGCTACAAATTGCCTGCAAAAGACTTCTGATATCTCCTCTTCTGCTTGCTGCTCGTAATACATCTGCAGCAGGAAAATCATCCTTCAGCTGTTAGTTGCATCTCAGTTACTGTGCAAGGCTGGAAATCCCTATTTCCAATTGTGTATAACACAGCACATAGAAAATGGAAACTGGTCATGGCAAGAAATTATATTTTGCTGTTTGACTTCTGCTTTCTTCTGGAAATGCATCCCAGTGATCCCAAAAGTCAGTTTCCTGGGTGTCCCTGTGGCTGTGCACTGTGAAACAGAATTTGGGATAGAGTTTAGTCCCCAGTTTGGTCACAGAGTCCCTGCTATGAGGAGGGTGATCTTCTGAGACCTCTGTATGGGGGGGTGAAGGTTCTCTGCTTGGCTCCTGGACACAGTGCCTAGAGCAGAGCTCCCTGATTCGTCTCAACAGAGCCACAAAGAACATCTTCAGTGCCCACAGCATATCTGAGTGTAAAATCAGGGCTTGCTCTGTAACCAAGAAGGCGGCAGACATGAGCAGAGTAACCTCTTTGTTCTTACTGGATATGATAATGTATTTCTAACTTTTACATCCTCAGTGATATATGAAGTAACAGATGTCACAGCTTTATTCTGTTTTTATGCTTTGTTCTGTTTCAGTTGAATTCAAGTACTTCCCATACCGGTACTAATAAAATCGTTTGTGTTTACAGAGCTACAGGCAGCCAGCAGCTTTTATCGTCACACAACATCCTTTACCAAACACTGTGAAAGACTTCTGGAGATTAGTGTATGACTATGGCTGTACTTCTCTTGTGATGCTAAATGAAGTCGATTTAGCACAGGTTAGTTTGGAGCTTGAGTTCTCCACGTACCATCACGTGTTTTAATCACCCTGGATTTACTACCTGATGAAAATATAGAGCAGTGCAGTGACTTTGCAAATTATTCTCTGCTTTACAGCAACTAATCAACACTAGTTGCTCAGTAAAGGTTAGGTGAGATGTCTGCAGTGGAATAAGGCAATGCTCAGGTTGTAAGTTACCATTTAATCATGCTGTTTTGCTCTGGCACAGGGCTGCCCACAATACTGGCCTGAGGAAGGGATACTGCGGTACGGCCCCATCCAAGTGGAATGCATGTCGTGTTCAATGGACTGCGATGTCATAAACAGAATTTTCAGGATATGCAATCTTACAAGAGTAAGGATTATTGTAACAATATGTGACAGAAAGATATGTATTTTTTCATGCTCTCTAGGACCTTGTGCTTTTTAATTTTGAATAATAGTAGAATACTAATGTTCATAAGACATTACTCAGAAAAGAGTCAATCAAGTATCAGTATCTAATACTGATTCCTAGTACTTTTTACAGCTACAGTACTTTTCTACACTAAGCAGAGAGAGCTTTAAGGTGAATGGATGTTGTTCTGAGGTATTCTCCCTGATGTGTGAGAAGTATTCTGTATTCTGTTTGGTGTACAGTAAAAGAAATATCCCTGTAATGAACATGTACCGGCAGGTATTTAGTTCATAGCTTTGGTAAGACGTTTTCTGTAGTGAATCATGAACAGAAACACCGAGGCTGATGATAGAACCAGCAGCTTCTCAGCCTAAGATGTGAAAACCACAACAGGAAAGGCAGACTGTGGCACCCTGCAAAGCAGGGTGTGAAAAAACTCTGAAAACTCTGAAAATTTATCACCATTGCTAGTGTATCTTGACTACGTGTTTAACTCTCATTAATCTTGAAAGATAACTGTGGGGAAAATTAATTACTATGTACACAAAGATCTTTCATATATTTTATTTTATTTTATTTTTGTTTTATTTTGGTCATATTTTCATTTTTCAGTGGGGCGAAGATTAGTTTTTATGTGGCTAGCATTTTACTCAAATTTTATTTTTCTTATATTCAGAATTATGAAAAACATGTTCAGTTCTTCTTGGAAACTAGAGGAAACTAAGGTGTGGGCACACTGACAAACATTACACTGTAGTGCTTTTTTCTTTTATTTTGAGACTTCCTCTTTTTTTTTTCCTTTTTTTAATTTCCATTTCTTCCTTTTTTATGAAGCTTTGATTTTCTACTCCTCTACTTCTCTTTGTCTCCTATGCCCTTTAGCTCATAGGCCTTGCTTTTAAAAAATCTCTTTGCTCTGTTCTTACTTTTCTAAAATCCACATTCCTACTTGTCATCTTCAGCTTCAAGAAGCTAGGTAGACTATTTATTCTTCCTGTTATTGAGGCCTTTCTTGTGACAGTCTAATTCTATTCAAAGCTCTCCCTGTGTCACATTTAGCACGTGGAAGGCTTAGAGACTGGCAGCAAGGCTGTCATGATTATCATAGTCTGGCACAAAGGGAAGATTTCAAGGACAGTAGTCATGTTTGTGCACCAGTATTACTTGTTGTTTGTTTATAATGGGGTCAGTTCATGTGTAGAAGCCAAATGTATCTCTCTCTCTTTCTGCAAGCCTAAGAATTCAGTACTGATGTTTTAAATTGATCAGTGGTGTTAAGCAATCTTGGCACACAGAATCTATGGGATATAGGGAATTTGTTGATTTAGAATTCAGGATAAGTTACATTTGTGATCGATAAACTGTGATGTTGTCTTCAATGTAGTTCCCTTTTTAACATTTTCTGACATCTTCCTTGAGCTAAAGTGGTAGAAGTTACCGGAGACCCTACCATGCAATTACACGTTTGAATCTGCTCATAATATAAACACCTAGGTTTCCTGTTAGTTTTATATTTTGGTTTTCTAAGCCAAGGTGTAAAAGTGCCATTTTGACCTAAAGCTCTCTGTTTTCTCTCAGCCACAAGAGGGCTATCTGATGGTGCAGCAGTTCCAGTATTTGGGATGGGCTTCTCACAGAGATGTACCAGCTTCCAAGAGATCCTTCTTGAAGTTAATTCTCCAGGTTGAAAAATGGCAAGAGGAATGTGAAGAAGGGGAGGGCCGGACCATCATCCACTGCCTGTGAGTAACTTGGAGAAAGTCAATTGCTGATCTTAAAATAAACCCTAATCAATTTATTCTTGGCTTTAACTAAACAGTATTCTTATGGATACCTTCTTCTAATGGGATGCCAAGTTTTGTGTCTCTTTTGCACAGTGTGCTAGATTTTTTCCCAAAAGGAAGGCCTACAGTATTTTGAGGAATTTAAATGGAAAACTATGACATCTGAAAGAAGCTCTATTACATACACAATAATAAAACTATTGTTGGTAAATGACTTCTGGCTGCTTACCTGATATTTAAATGGGAGCTGGAATTTTGAAAAGAGAGCATCCTCTCCCAAAGCAGAGAGAAATCAATCTGTCTCCTACCTTATTTAAATATAATGTTTAAAAATTAGAAATTGAATTATGCATTCCTCCTTACTCTGGAAAAAAGACCTCTGTTTAAATGTTCAGAATTAACTAGTGACCCATTTCTGCCTATGCCACCTCAAAATTAATAAGAAGAAATACCTACCTTAATTTCTTTGAAATTAAGATTAAAATAGTTCAAAAGTGTCCCCAAAGGTCAACAGGTTATTAAATCAGTGGTATCTTAGCATATCTAGTTGAATAATCCTCATATCATAGGTTAATATAAGTGAGTGTCTTTCCAGAGATAAGTGGAAAATGTGCTGGGCATTGAACTTGTTTTTATTATTTCTAATGTCTTACTTGCCATTGAACTTGGTCTTGGTTTTTTTTTTTTTTTTTAATATCTAAAGCAGGTGCAATTTAGACTTATAGCATGGTTGGGCAGCATGATGGGCTGTAAGGGCAGAATTCAAAAGCAGTAATTGAGAGGAAGGTCAGAAAAAGCAAGTGTCTTAGACCAAACCCACTGGAGCTGCAAAGAGATTGATAAAATCTGATCTCCCTCTGGGACTCAGGAATCACTTGTGCTTACAGAGTGAAAGAACAGAAATGTGTTCTGGACGCCGTCTTAGGCCACAGTGGCATTTAACCCTCTCTTTTCCTTGCGTACAGAAACGGCGGTGGCCGGAGCGGGATGTTCTGTGCCATCGGCATTGTGGTTGAGATGGTAAAAAGGCAGAATGTGGTGGATGTTTTCCACGCTGTGAAGACCTTGCGGAACAGTAAGCCCAACATGGTAGAAACTCCGGTAAGCACCAGCCCCACAGGGTTTCTGCAAACAGCCAGGCTGCCTCGTTGTGTGAGCTGTGTTTTCAATCCTGTGCCCACAAAACAGTGCAAACCTACCCTGGCCCACGAGAAGAGCAAACAGATATTGAGTTTAAATGCAAGTCAGCATCATGAGAGGACAGGCTTAGCATTTTACACTACCTTTCTTGTAGTGTCTGCGTGCTTTCCACAGAAAGCATTCTGAGTTAACAGAATGCACTTTGGTCTCCCAAAATAACCCGGTCTGTTTGAAAGGAAGTTGCAGCAGGCTGCACTCACGCAAGCCACCTTGAAATTTTACAGAGCAAGGCATTTCTCCTCGATAGGAATAAGCAGTGAAGTACAGATTCCTGGCTGGATCTGTGAATACTTTGCTCCTTAGTAAGAACTGCTGCTTTGAAAGTTGTATTGAATAATGACAATCCTTGTTACCCAGATTTGTAGTAGTCAAAATGACACCTCAGAACTTAAAAATTAAGCATTCGGATCTAGTGTGTTGCAAATGAATATATAAAATCATTTAGGTTGGAAGAGACCCTTAAGATTATTGAATCCAACAGTTAAATAATAAACAATATAAATAATAAATGATATCAACAATAAACTAATATAAACAATATGAGCCTGAATTAGCAAAACTGCAAGACTAAATATTTGTTTGTACATCGCCAGAACTCAAAATAACCTTGAGTCTTCTGGTTAATCTTCATGCATACAGTATGAGTGCCTATCCATTCGAATGTTTGCTTCTGTCATAAAAACTGAACATTGAGGACTGGATGGTCCTTAAAAAATTCTCCCACATGGATGTTTTTCCTTTTTGTAGGTGAATGAAAGCAGGTTATATAGTGTTTGGGAATTCCTGCCATTTGAGTCTCACACTGCCAGCTGCCAGTGTCACTTTTCAGCCAGATGGCTGCCTACAGCATAAAAATCAGGGATGCCAATTGAAATTAAAAACATATTTTAGTTTACGCATAGTGGAAATTGCTTCTGACCCTGTGAACTTGCATATTGTGCAAAATGGCTGTAGCTGCCTCTTCCCATATTCCCCTTTTTTCCAGGTGTCAGTGTCTGCTTAATATCAAGTAGCTTCTGTGGCATGATTCTCTTAATCATAGTGCATCACTTCCATCCCTTGCCACCACATAAATTAAGACGATGGTTCACATGTTAACAAATAGAACATCCTGTGGCAGCAGTGACACTGGGCTAGGTATTGCTGCTTTTGCTGCAAATGCTTTGCAATCTCCTGTGCTATAGACGCCTGAGACACAACATATTGAATTGCTGCCTGGATTTCAGTTCACTGCTGTCAAGAAAACAGGTCAGATCACATGGAAGATTATTTGTGCCTCTGTAAAGAGAGGCCAAGGTAGATTGTGTTTGTTTCTGATAAGTGCTCTGCAAACTTATATTGCATTTCAAAATACTCCTGAATTCCACTGTAGCTTTTCACTGAATTTACTATATTTTTTAGTTATGTATTTGGGTTCTGTGAATTTTTATTCCAAGCTCCTGAACAGCAGAAGCTGTTGAGTTGTTAGTTAGAGAACAAACCAGGAAAACCACTATATAACAGTGTCACGTGCCCTACATTCAGCAACAGGATCAGATAACAACGAGCAGCGCCATAAAGCCTTTAAGATATCCCCACAACTTCCTGTTAATGCATCACACTGTCTTCCTATGCAAACAAAAATAAATCATAAGGGCAGATTTAATTTTTCAAGTAGTGAGGACAATAGACATTAAATTAATTTCCTTGGTTTTATTTCTTCTTCCTCTTCCCCTCTCCTCTCTCCTTCCTCCGCCCTCTCCCCCAGTATCAGATCTCAATTGAGAAATAATAACCACAGTGAGGTTTTGAGCTTTAACTTCTTTTTTAAATGTGCATTTGATCTTTTGGATTCCATATCAACGGGACTGCACCAATGGGCTCTGGGCACGGGGCTACTCGGGGTCCTGCACCAGTTACTGCTCAATATCAGCTAACTCAAATAGAAGTGGTGTATCAGAGTCAAGGTGCTTTCACTGCAAGAATGCTCTGACTGAGGGGAGAGCTTTTCATGTTTGACAAACCAGTTCAAAAGCTGAAAAAATCAGAGAAGCACATCATTACTTTCCATGGTCAGGGTCCTTTTCCCCTTCATTGGTTAGGGTGAGTTTTTAAATCAGAGCTGGTAATATACTTGTGTAATAGGGGGGGGAAAAATGGAAAATCCAAGCCTGTCTGAGTTTACTAGTTAGCAAAGAATGTTGTTCTTCATTATAGATACCGCTGCTAAGATTTTAGATTTTAGTGTAACTTCTGTTTCTGTTTCCCCTTAAAGGAGCAATATCGTTTCTGCTATGATGTTGCACTGGAGTACCTGGAATCCTCTTAGTCAGAAAGGATGTGACGAAGTTCACCAAATATATGAATCTCAATAAGCTGTTTTGACAACAGTTCTTGATCCTGTGAAGAAAGATTTTAGGGGACGAGGGGGGTGGGAGGGATTTTAAATTTTAAATGCAAAGTATTTTTCTTATGAAGTTGTGTATCTTAATAAAAGAACTCAATCTGTTTCTATGCTTGTATACAGTATCAACATTTAGTGCCACATAAATACTATTTAATGAAAACCAGAGTCAGAAGAGATTTGCTCAAGTTAGGACCTTCTCGTGTGTGTATATGCAGCCGTCTCTCGGATACAGTAGAGCGACCATATGTTGCATGTATCAATATTTCCTATATGGTATTAATTTTTTTTTTTCTTTTGATACATTGTTAAAGTACAATAACAGTGCAGATTGATAGTAAGGTTCATTCTTTATACGTTTCAAGTGTTGCATATATATATTATATATAGTAAAAGAAAAACTGGCTTATTTTGTTTTAATGTGCAATGATGGCTGGATCACATAAAGATCTTTATAAAGAAACTTAAACATAAGCCAAAGACTCAAGTGTAAATATGTCTATATGGAGAAAGCACATGTATTTATTGTTTACTTGCATTCCTTTTTTGATGGCTGAAAAAAAGAAGAATGATTTTTCTTGAAGAAAGCTTTTTTTTCTGAAATCAAGTGTAAACAATTTTTGTAGTTTATTTTTTGTATGTTTTAGTGTAAGTAGAAGACATACTTTTTATGCATAGATCAAGAAACATTGGTATAGTGGTTTTGTTGTGTACATGCTTGTGATTCAAATTCATGTAAACAACTTGATTATAGGAGGTCTTTAAGTACAGGACCAAAATCTAAAACTTTTCCTGAAAATGTATAGTTTTTCACAGTTCCATTAGTTAGGTACTGACAAAAAAACTACATAAGGAAGTGCACACTTCAAAATGGCCTTGCCTGTGACTTGCACAATATTGGAAGAAATTTTTGAGATCCATTAAAATTGTACAGGAACCAATTGTTTAAAAAATATTGAAGCACAGATCAACAGAACTGTGACACAAAGAGATGGGTCTGCATATGCCCTTCAGGGTAAAAAAGTATTTGTTTAGCAAATTGTAAAATTAAGCAATGTTTGATTTGATGTTTACAAACATGTAAGCTTTGCTTCCAAGAAAGCAAAATTTGAATAAACCAATGCCAGGTTCTGATTATACTTGTGGTGTACAAAATATTACTTTGCTTTTACTTAGCTTGCAGACATTTCTTCACAAAGTTTCTTCTATACTGCCAGCTAAAATCAGTCCAGTCGCTTCTTGGTCATTTTTAGAACAGACAGTAAAATGCTATGGTGCTTTTAAATATTCTGTAAAGTAAGAGTGAACTAAATTTTTATTTAAAGATTATTTTATATTTTTTTCCTTCATTGATACCTTCTCCTTTACTGACCTTGTTATGGAGTCATTATTTTCTGGAAGACCAATATATTTGGATAAGGAAAATCTTGAAGTGAAATTGTATTATTTTTCATCCCGGTATTTCAGGGAGTCTGTCACAAGGCTCCATGTCATCTGTATGTCCTAAATTTCTTCCTTCAGATACATGGAATTATCCATTCAACACTATAAACCGCAGAGGAATGTTTAGAGAAACACTGCTTCTCAGATTTTTTTCAGTGACTCCATCTGTACTGCATAGCTCCATTTCTTTCAAATCTAAACCACTTTTTTTTTGGTGTGTGTGTGTGTGTCACCCACTGTTAATTCCTAGTTATGAACAGCAAGGTAAATAAATAAGGTTTGAAACCTTCACTGGGTCTGACTTCTTAATACTCAAATTGCCCTATTTTTTCTACTGCCATACTGGGAAGTGGATTGTAAGTTACATGCTTTGTAACATTCTTAGCTTTCCCTATGAGGAAATGGCATTCAACTAACTTTGGCAGTCAAGTGCTGGGTCTGTTACCTAGAGCTGACTGTCTGGTCACCACATTTTGTGGAAACAACATGCCTGATGCATCCTGCCTGTTAGACATCTGTCTGGCACTAGATGATTTTGACTGTGGAAAAATCTTCCTCTGTTGTCTGAGAAGATGTTGTAAAGATTAGTCTAAAGTCTAGATTAATTTTGTGACAGATGAGTAGCTCTTAGGGTTGTGGAATGCAAAAGCTACATTCTGTACTGCGCAGAATGTTATTTATGTTTTGGGTGGAGTTTTTCTCATGGTGAGCTGCTGTGTTTGGGACAGTGGGGTCCATCCCCATCAGAATTTCATGATCCTGGTTAAGACCTTTGAGCCCAGTTTCCCCTGGACATCAAGCATGACTGGTGCAAGTGCCAGTATTAATCCTGGCATTGCAGTATACTAAACCTGCAATAGAGTCTTCCTTGGGAGCAATCCCCTTGGATGGAAGAGATTATAGCTGCTGCTGGTCATTCTGCAGAGGGGAACTCTGCCAGTGTTCAAGTACTCTGAGAGTCTCATAATTTCTGTAGCTGTTGCTGACTGTGGTGATCTAAAGAGCTTTTGCAATATCTCATGAACGAAAAATTTCTGGGAAATTCTTCCTCGCAAGGTCAGGGAAAAGTACGCAGAGGGAATATGGTATGTGAGAAGCAGATGAGAAATATTCTCCAGTAATGCTATCTCTTGAGGGTCTCTTAGGCAAAAGATAATATTAGAATGTGTTTTTTAGTATAAAATCAGAAGAGACAGATTGTTTCATTGTGCAGCTCTTTCTCTTCTCTTATCTCACCCAGTGTAAGCAAACCCCAGCTCTGTTTTCTGAGGGTACCAGCTCTGCTACTGCAGATAAATGCTGCTCCAGCATCCTTTACTTACACCCATACAAGACAGAAGAAAGGGAAGTGAGGGGAATGAAACCTGATCCAGACAGAAGACAAGTATTTATTACACAAAGAGTGTGCTGTGGAAGAATAGAAGTATTCCTGACCTTGGACACTAAGTGGGAAACGTTTCACTCCCTGAGGTGGTGAAAAGCCACTGGCACCAGTATCACGTGTGCCAGCAGCTCCTAACCTGAAGTAGTCCATAGGGTTCCAGACTCCTCAAAACCTTTCTGTTTGCTATCATCCTTGATGAAATACTAGCACAGACTCAGTCAAGTGGCTAAAGTTTGTGCAGTGCATTGTATCTGCTTTCCTCAGCAGCACGAAGCAAAGGCTGGACTCAAATATGTGGTGAACACAGCGAGCGGGCATCAAGGCAGAGTACAAAGAGTTGCAAAAGGCTACATCCATGGAGGTATGTGAGGTGATTAAAAATTGAAATTAATGAAGTTGAAACTGGTTTAATACCACATAATGAAATTAATCAATTTGGTTAATACAAGTTCCAAAAAACATGGTTGCTACGTGCAAGAAGTTATTCTTTGCTCTAAAACTGAGAAGTGGTGACTTCAGTGTCCTGCTCTGTGTTAGTAGAAGAAATTCTGTGAGTCCCTTGGATGGCTTTGGTTCATTTTCTATAGGCTGATAATCAAAGAGGTAATTTTAGGATGTGTTGAAATTACCTGAATTTTCCCAGAATAACCAGATCTTAAAATTCAACGCTGAAGAACCACAGAAGTCATCAAACACGGACATGTTTGGAATTGTTTTGAGCCATGTCATTGAGATGTAATAGCTACCAAACCTCAGCACCCTGTATAGTGTGAGGCTTGCTTTCTTTTTTCTTTTAGCCTTCTGAATCTGGCTTTCCTGTTTATGCTGACCTAGCTCCAGCAGAAAGAAGTGTGAGGAGACTCAGATTTTGACCTTTTATCTGGGTCCTGAGAGATCAGACCCCAGCTGTTTGATGAGATCCCAGTATTTACATTTCCTGCTTCCTGGGTAAATGATGCCATTGGGAAACAACTTGGAGAGATGCTTTACTTTCCTGGAAAACAATCACTGACACAGGAGTTTGAAGCTTGAAGCTTAGTATCTTTAGCATATGGGATTTATTTATTTTTGGAAGTTGCTCAGTTAATATATTTACTTAGTTTATTAAGAAACAGAATATTCCTTCCAGAAACATGAAAGCCAAGGCTACTGCAGGAGTATGCTCTTTCAAACTGATTAACAATTTCCAAAACCAAAGGTCTAAAAAAAGCACACTGGGGAAGCAATGGTAGGCAAGTACTTCGTCATTGAGCCTCGAGTGTGAATTGAAATGTTAAAGCACAAGGAAGGGACAGCCTGAGAAAAAACGTTGCAGAATCATTACATGGCCAGGCCACCTGGACTGACAAATGACTGTATAAAGGACCTCTTTTAAACTTCACTCTGCTACAGTGTCAGAAGAAACCCTGAGATCTTGAAATAAATGTAAAAGCTGCTTTTATAGTGCTCTGCTCTGTACTGAAAAGAAAAGTAACTCATTTTCTGCTGTACTTTCCTGTGTCACGTAGAGGTCTGAATTGAGTAAAGTGATCCTAATCTCACAAAAGAACCTTTGTGGTGATTTATTGCTAGTGGTCTTTGTTAAACAGTCAAAGATCTTGTAACCTCTGCAAATCCAGGATAGTCAAGGGTATCTGTGAATATTCACCTATGTCATTACTTTCCAGGGTTGAATAAACTGTTGGGATCAGATTGTGTGTACTGAGGGTGAGACTTTCAGAATATGCAGAGGTTTAGTCCCATAAATTTTCCTTCAACTTTCTGCAGAATAACCTTTGGTAATTTTTTTAACTGGGGCCTCTGTTTGAGCAAACATTGAGATACTGAGAATAGAGAAACATTCCTAAATTATTTTAAGCTTCCTGGATGTTTTTCTCTTAAAGTCTGGCTAAAAGGATGATGTGAGATTGTGGTGGTGGTTGACAGGCATAAATGTTATTTTGTCCCACGCTTCTCAGAAATTAATTCTTTCCCTGCTGTTTGGTTCAGAGTCCTAATTTATGCAGGGTACATATGATGACAGGCACAACAGGATGCTTACCTAATAATAATGTTTATTAACTGTGTCTTGGCCAACAAAGAACAGATGTTTTTGTGCCTTGTTGAGATACAACAGCTTGATTTCAATAGTCTTTTGTAATGTCTTCTAGCTTTGATCTGGATCAGAAAATAGTCCCTTACTTCACAAATTACATCAAGATATATTTTAAATCCCTTTATGCTCAGAGATTTTTTTCAAACCTCCTCTAAGTAAAAGACAAAAAAAGAACTGTATGTTAAAAATAAAAAACTCAGCAAAAAAGTCTGTCAACTGGACATGGAAGCAAAACCTGATATTTCTTGCAAGCTTTGGAGTATCCTGAAACTCTTCTGTAATGAGCACGGAAATGGCATCTGGCAAAACACAGCACCTCCAAACTGTGATAATATCTCTGCATTTTCCTGCCAGGTGCAAACCAGTGTGAGCTCTTTCTATTTCTCAGTGCAAAACTTTTGTCTTTCTTTCGTGTGTTTAATATTCTAGAATAGTATCTGAAACAACACAGTATTTTGCAGTCCTGGAATACTGAAGAAAGTGAATGTCTTTTTGCATTCTGATAATAAACATGAAACCAAAGCTTACAGTATCTTTGGGGTTTCTCTCTCAAGATAACCAGAGTGAGTTGGTTATTCATAGTAGCCATAAAGTCAAACTTACAGTTTCATAAAAGTCTGGAAGATATTTATCTTGCTTAAATCCAAACAGGGGAAATTATAGTTTGTTGGTGATCAAGGACATTAAACTGCTTAATATTTTGTTAGTCTTTCTGACCCACTTGCTGTATCAATGAACAGGTACAATAAGTAGCCTATCTGGACCATGGTCTGAACTATCTTCCACACAGAACCTGGTGCTGTAGCCTTTTTCCTTGCTTTCAGGGTGAAGTTGTTATGAAACGCACTGATAATCCAGACTAACATTGCAAAATTGCCTCTGTGTACTGAAAATGCTTGAAACCCCCTGCTCAAGGTGTGTATGCATTCATTTTAAACTAGGTGGAAATCATAGAAAGCTGTGATGATGCTGCAACCTTTTCTGTTGCACAAAATCTATCATTGAAGCTTCAGTTGGTGCAGTTTAAATTGTATAAAAAGTTGCTGCTTGGTTTCATCTCCTGAAATGATCAAGGTTTCCAGCTTACCTTGCAGTTAGACATACAGCAGCAATTCTCATAGGTCAGACTTCTTCAGGGGTGAGGATAAAATAGAATATAAAAGCACTAGGCACATTATAGGTTCTTCTAATATTTCTCCTCCAGCCAGAAGAGGTGGTTCAGCTAGTGCGACAGTGAGCTGCA
Source organism: Pseudopodoces humilis (assembly GCF_049639895.1). NCBI lineage: Eukaryota > Metazoa > Chordata > Aves > Passeriformes > Paridae > Pseudopodoces > Pseudopodoces humilis. The sequence continues at coordinate 61,229,469 of NC_142202.1, forward strand.
ATTACAGCTGTGAGAAAATAACTGTGTGGTTTTGTCTGTGGCAAAGGCTTTTAAAAGCCTTTTAAAAAACAGGGAAGAAGTGCAGGCTTTGTTTCTACTTCAATGTGTCTTCCTTTCAGGCACTTTGTTTACTTCAAATAATAGCCTTGCTTTACACAGGCCCCTTCTAAGATGATAGTCCTTTAAGTAGTCAGAATCACAGCCTGCAGCAACCTCTGTCCTTAAATACAACTGTTGGTATATGGATTAAAGGTAGCAGGGACAAGTATGATGAGTCCTGTAGAATATTCAGGGGGTGAGCACAGCAGACAGAGGCCTGAGGAATAGGCCTTTATCTTTTGTAGTGGGGGATTTATAAACTGTGCAAGAGACAGAGAAGAAAATAGTGAACTGACTGGGATCAGCACAAAGATAGGGATCTTGTTCACCCTTCATTTGGCAACAGCATAGAAAACTCTGGCTTTGGATGTAAGAATTGGCAGGATAGAAAATATAAAAATCTAGACAAGACTGGAACTTCCCAAAAAGCATGCAGTTGTGAAATATATGGAAGGATATAAAAATCTTGACTGCTTCAGTCAGTGAAAAAGTTTCAAATATTGAGTAAATGTCATATTCGTGGTCAAGGGAGGTTGAACAATTGATTTAGGCCTCTGAGGATAAAAGATGCTGAGCAAGGGACAGTACCAAGGAGAAAGAAATGGGAAATTTAAGTGAGCAGATCCTTCAATAAAGGACATTTCTGCAGAGGTATTGTGAAATATTAGAAAAATAATAATGCCACTAAACCAGGTTTAGCACAGGCAAGAAACTTGAGAAAAAAGAAACTTGAGAATCTCGTCACATGCCTGATTTGATGACCTATGAACTCCAGTACATTTCTGGAGTCAGTCTGCCTTGAAGGCCACAAGGTGCAATTTTTGTGATACCATATTTGTTGATGCTGACCAAGAAAAGGGAAACAATGCTGCAACATCAAACATGGCCTTTCATCTTGGTTCTGAGGAAAAGCAACAAATGAAAAGTAAAGTAAATGTGACAGGAAGTTATAGCTCAGGTGAGATTTCACAGGGGTGTTCTCAGCCCCTACCTCACTGCTAAGTGACAGAAAAATGCTACTGTGCAGGCTTTTTTTGATGCTTGTTTTTCTAGCATAGTTTTATATATATATATATGTGTGTGTGTATATATATAAAATTTTCATTTCTTAGAAGGAGAAAATTTTTACTGAGACAAGCAACATCAGAGATTGGGGTTGAGAGGGGAGAGGATCTTTTGGGAGAGCATTCTGAGGGGCAAGTGCTTTACTGTGTCCTCCAGGTAGCCACAGTAAACATTTCAGAGATTGAGAAGAATTCTGAGTGTCCTGAAAACAGAAGCTGACTTGATAAACAAATATCTTCAGAGTCCTACTTGACCTGGCATTTGGGAAAAATTGTGAAAATTGGATTGGGGGGGGACACATGCCCTGCAAGTTGATCTGAGTTTACAGTCTAGCAAAATAAAAATTAAGTTATCAGGTAATCCTGGGAAAAACAGAGACTAGAATGTGACAATTATTTTGTTGATATACACATACAAGTCTGCGTTTTCCATGCCTTCACTTAAGAAATTAACTCCTCGCTGCACCATGATGTCCTGATCTTGTTCATTACTTTGAGTTTGCCAGAAGGTACCTATTCTGAACTTATCACAGGCACACAAATGTTTAAGGAAGACAGATAATCATCTCATTTCAAGCCTGTGTGCTTTTCAGACTAGATTCTATACTCTTACCTGATTTTTTCTCTTCTTCCAATGGCCTTTGTAAACTGACTGGAATCCAGAAACAAACAGGACATTGTATATGTTGCTCGATTTTGTTGTTTTAGTTTGGTTTCTTTTAATTCTTGTTTTCACAGATGTTTTTTTACTCAGCACAGGCTGAAGCAAACCAAACATGGATGGAACATGGTATTATCTCTATAACATATTTCAACTTTTCAGCAGAAACAATTTTCAACAGGTAGTTCCTAATTTACACTAAGTAGCTGAACCAACACCTCCCACCTTCACCTGAGGTCAGCTGGCACCTCTGAAAGCAGGCTTCTTGCTGGATGTCACTCAAAATCTGCTGAGTGATTTAGGGAGGATGACAATGACTTAATTCCAAAGTGACACAACTGCAACTGGTTTTTTTTTCCTCTGAGTGCTTTTCTGGGTTGGGGAGGAGGTGAATAAGCCTGCCCCCTTCCAATTCTTTGAGGGTGTCTCCAAGTCTTTAAAGGTCAGTGGGCTTTAAAAAACATGAAAAAATGCAGGAAGAACATTGGTAAGTGATATATTTAGGTGTGTTTAATTTTAAAAAGATTAATTAATTTAAAAAAGCAACATATGGGGGTAGCTTTGTTAACTCCACAGAAGATCCTAGGTTTTAAGGGAAACAGGAATACCTGGATGCACGTCATCCAGTGTGTATGTGTAACTGACTTTCTGTCATGGCCACTCCTGAAATGTGCTATTGTGAAGTGATTTTCAAAGGAAACTTTAAAATTAACTAGTCAAAGGGGTACGGCAAAAATTACTTTCCCATACCCACCTTTCAACAACATTTTTGTTGCTGGTGTCCACATGGAAGCTGGGAGATATGCTCCTGTTTCTTTGCCATGGGACTGGGATAAAACACACAGTCTGGGGGCAGAAAATAACATTTTATTTACTCAAATTTATTTCAATGTTCAGAAATACAGTGTTCTGGGAAAAACATAACTGCCCAAAACAGGATGCTGCACCCCAAGCTACAAACATCTTTTGAGCTGATTGCTCTCTTTGCTCCTGTCCAAGCTAGGGAATAGCTCATGATAAGTGCCTATCATAGGGCAGGCTTGGATGGGCTAGGGGCTCTGGTTACCTGCTGGGTTTAGGAAGGAAGCATCCTCAGCTGTGTGTTAAAACCAAACAGCAAATTTTCTTTAGCATTTTTTTTTTCAGTATTGGGGCTGGCTTGTTTTGGGCTTTGATATTGTTTCTTGGTTTGGTTTGGTCTGGTTTGGTTTGGTGGGTTTTTTGGTTGTTTGTTTTGTTTTGTTTTGTTTTGTCTTGGATTTTTTCCTGTGACTGCTTACTTTGATTTCATGTTACTTTCTCTACTAGGAAGAGTTTAAGTTTTCAGATTGGATGTTATTTTCCCCTTCTTAAAGTACCTTCTCTCATATGATATATTGGATCTTCCTTGGCAAGCTCATCTTCAGCCATATTGCATAGGCGGATTTTGTTGGTGAGCAGAGAGCAGAATTCAGAAAAGAAGAAATTAACAAAATACATTGTTTGTAAAATGGACTTTAGTGGGAAGGTTTTGTAGATTTCGTCCTCTAGCCTTGGCAAATCTGAATTAATCTGTTGACATAATTCTACAAGAACACTTACAGATACTTTGCTCAGAGAAATGTAGAGGGACATGCAGACTTTAATTTTTCAAAATATATCTCTCTATTCATGCTGGCTGTGTGTTAAATCTCACATCATGCTCAGCACTGAAAGGTCCAGGATGCTGTAGTGCCCCACAGGCTCTCAGCATCCCCTGGCTCAGGGGTCTCCAGCAGTATGGTGAAAGGAAGAAAGGAGGAGAGGAGAAGGGTCCAACTGCAGGGAACATGTGCTAGAAACACATTGAAGGAGATGCCCAAGGGTCACAAATGCTCTTGGATGTCAAATAAATGTACATGCAACAAACTGAAATCAAGATGAAAGGCTGGCAGAAGGACTTATACTCCAAACTGAGAGCCCCAGGATGTTTCCTTACAGACCGTTTGAAATCTTAGATAATTTACATGAAGTTTGTGGAGAAGGGCAAGGTGAAAGAGCATTGGCTGCATCACAACATATGTTTCATACTGCAATGCAAAGCTGCCTACAAGAAGAAATGGATGCAGTGTGTTCTACCCAGTAAGTTATCATTTTACATGAGAAGTAATGAGATTTATTTTGCTTGGTGAACCTTCTGGACCGAGTATTTTAATAGGTAAGGGCTAAAATACACACAAAAAAATAAAGTTAAAATAAATTCTACCTATGGATTCTTCAGGGAAAAAAAAAAGGCTTTTTGCCTTTTTATAGGTTGTTTTTGGGGAAGAACCCCTTTGCTCTTTCCTCCTCCCCAGGTGGGAAGATGGGTTTATTGACCATTTTGATAAGGGAACATATTTGTGTTCCAGCAGTTTTCCAAAACAAGTCTCTCATGAGGGTTATCTTCTCACAATGTGTGTAATGTGCTCATCACAGACTACCACAAGAATGATGATTCTGTAGGACTGGAAAAGACGTTGGCTAGCAGCCGTCCCTTAGGTGAGGTAGAGGATGGAAGCTGAGACCCTTCCCGGAAACCATGAAAAAAATGGCTGATAAGTAAACAAAAAAACATATGATACAAACACAAAATAAAGAACTTGTTTTATCTGTGCTTGTAATGAAATGCAGGCAAATCTCATCTCAGCTGGACCAAATACAGCTTTCATTCCACCATCCCTAGGGGTAAGGAATCATGAGGGCAGACTGAGAACTCCCTGGACACTATCTTCTCCCACAGGCTGAAACTCTGGCAGGTGCCAGCCCAAGAGTCTGGCTGCCTCTTCAAATAAAAGGAACCTTGAAACTCTTTATGTCAGATCTTACTTTTCCCACAGCTTTCTTAGACTTTTCCAAATTCCTTCATCTATGTTCAATTTGCCTGTGTATTTAATTAAAAGCAAGCAAACAAACAACAAAACCCAAAACAGAAGACACAATAACAAAACAAACAGAAAAACAAACCAAAAAGAAAACCCAAAAAAGACTCCAAGAAAGAAGTCCACCAATCACTGATACCTTTATGCTACTTCTCCTTAAGAAAAAGCTAGGGACACCTGGAATAAGAGCATAGATGCAGAACACTGAGGCAGCAAATACATCTGAGTTTTCATACGGTGAATTATAATGACAACCAAAATGTCTTGCAGCAGGGTAATATCAAGGCCTTGGAAAAGGTAGGAAATTATAATCAATTTCACTGATATGCTGGCAAGTGTTAAGTGCATTTATATGAAGCCTTTATTCTTTAATGAAACACATTTTTCCTGCAGAAACAATTTGCTTTTAGATTCAAGTTCATACACAGAATAGAAGTAATTACATTTAAGTTTGTTCTTCAGCTTTCTAAAGCTGTTTCTAAAACTGGGCAAATAAAATTGTGTGTTGACGGACTATCTTTCTGTGGACCTTTTAGAAAGGCTCTCACTGATGATAAAAAAAAAAAGGAAAGAAAAAGAAAGGAAAGAAAAAGAAAAAGAAAAAGAAAAAGATGGAAAAGAAAAAGATGGAAAAGAAAAAGAAAAAGAAAAAGAAAAAGAAAAAGAAAAAGAAAAAGAAAAAGAAAAAGAAAAAGAAAAAGAAAAAGAAAAAGATGGAAAAGAAAAAGATGGAAAAGAAAAAGAAGGAAAAGGGAAGGTGCGGGAAGGGAAGGTGCGGGAAGGGAAGGTGTGGGAAGGTGCGGGAAGGTGCGGGAAGGTGCGGAAAGGAAAGGAAAGGAAAGGAAAGGAAAGGAAAGGAAAGGAAAGGAAAGGAAAGGAAAGGAAAGGAAAGGAAAGGAAAGGAAGGGAAGGGAAAGGAAAGGAAAGGAAAGGAAAGGAAAGGAAAGGAAAGGAAAGGAAAGGAAAGGAAAGGAAAGGAAAGGAAAGGAAAGGAAAGGAAAGGAAAGGAAAGGAAAGGAAAGGAAAGGAAAGGAAAGGAAAGGAAAGGAAAGGAAAGGAAAGGAAAGGGGCAAGCTTGGGTTTTTTATGCATTTTAAAATGACATCTAGTATTTCAGTTTCAATAAAAATAAGCAAATACATTCAGTGCCACCAATTCATCATTAACTTAAAAGTTAGACAAGTCTGTCATTTAAGATAAATATTGAGGGTGGAAAAACATTCAAGGTAACACTTATTAAACTAAATGTTTTGTTGATTTCTTTTACCAGCTGTTTAGACTAAACTGTGTTTTTAATGCTTCCATAAAGAGGAGTTATTAGTGCTCTTTCTTCTGGTAGTATAGACATTGGGGAGGTAAGGAGTGTGAGATGTCAGTTTTCATTATAGTTCTGTTAAAGCTCTTTGCTGTCAGGAAAAGTCAAACTCTTTTGCTTCCCTTCTGTGGAAAATTGACAGCTGATAGGTGAAACTTCAGGAATAATTAATGAAAGTAGCTGCGTAAATTCCATTGGGGGAAGCAATCTTTCACAAATATATTTAAATTAATACAGTGTCCTTTTCTTTGAACAGTGACAGGGTGCAAAAAGATTATTTTGGATTCCTTTAACACATCTATAAACCTACATTGCCTCTTTAAAAATAAATTACAGCCCACTCCACTCAAGAAATCACAAAAGGAGAGAGTGATATTTGAAATTAATTCAAAAATTTCTCCAGCATGTTTCCAGCTGTCAAAAACACACTGAAGGAATGCCAAACATATTTCAAACACTTTCTGTAATTTGAAGATAGCTCAAGTAATTTTTACTGCCAAAATCTTTTCTCCATCTTTAATAGATCCATACGTCTTCCTAAAGCTGTAGGATGTCTTTTTTGTCTTTTTGTTTAAGTCCCTACTATAATTTTTCTTTCCCCAACAAAAAAAAAAAAAAAAAATCCATAGAAACCAGACAGATAATGAAATTGCCTGGTTTGGGTGTAGACTTGGGAGAATGGGTTAGACTTTTTCTTTTTCTTTTTTTTTTTCCAAGAGTAAAGTTTTTTAGCTTTTAGAAAGAGTAAAAATTGTTACTGTAGTGATAAGATTTAGGCCGGGCTTTAGGGATCAGGACTCAAGACCATGGCTTTGCCATAGATTTTCCATGTAGCCCTGGTTATGTTGTAAGTTCTCTGCTCTCTACTCTTGCTCTACTCTGCTCTCTGCTCATGAGTCTACTCAAGCAAAATGGTACCCCCAAACTGAGTTTGGAAGATAAAACCCAAATATATTTAATATCTGCTTAACCATTGGAACACTGAGGCTGCCTGAATATATTTTGTAGTTTGATGCAATGCACAGATCAATAAATATTTCCATTGGAAGAGTGAGTTCATGTTCTGTGCTGTCATATTAAAAGTGGTAACACTGGCTGAGGATCGCCTGCACGGCTCATTTTGTATAAACAGTCATTTTGGCAGGTGCCTATTTGTATTGGAACTCCTACTGTATTAAGCATTTGCATTCTGCTTTATCTTCAAAATGCTTTATAAACACTTCAGTATCAATCATCTTAATACATTTATAAAGACAAGTACCATTAATACCTGTCAGTAGATGGAAGAGTTTTTAGCTTGAGACTCTATACTCTCAAGGCTATTTTTAGCTTTGAGTCTGTACTAGCACAGAGCTTAGAAACCTCAAATAGTGTCCTTTTTCTCTGTGATTGAACAAAGCATTGGCAGAGCCTTTGCAGCACTCGAACATTTCAGGGGGTTTTAGTGTTCAATACATCCATGGTGCTAACACTTTAAATGCATTCATTAAGACCATGATTCTTATCACACTTACCAAACAGCTGGGCAGAGATTTCTGGAGATATATTTTCTATAATTTACTGGAGTATACAGAGCTATTACTCTTTGTTGAAGAAACTTTGGAAAACTTCAGGTCAATATTCTTTGCAAGACTGTAACTTGAAATGCTGTTATAAGCAAGGTGTTTCTACACGAAGCCACAACCAGCTGAAAGCTGTAAGTCTTCCTTATTAAGAATCTACTCCAGCTTCTATTAAAATCAATGAAAAGATCTTTCTGACTCTGGCAGGTACAGAATTGCTCAATAAAATGAAAATACCCACAGGTTATTATTGTTCAGTCCATAAAAAGTCAGCTAAAAACTTACTATTTTTCACAATGTAATGTGTGTACATCTGCTTCAGTTCTTTTAAAAGCACTGGGGGATCCTGGTTCTTCAATAGAATGTTCACTGGAATCAAACACTGGCAGATAACCCTGTGGGCTCAAGAGCTTTTACTAACAACCTTCTGTTCATACCTGCTAAGCTATTTAAATTTCATACGAAGAGCATGTCTAAAATCTCTCTGTCAAACTGTAAGGAAATGTCAAAGAACCCAAAATGTAGTTCCTGAAAATGTAAAGGAAAGCTCAAAATAAAATCACAGGGCACTAGAATGTTCTGAGATTTTAGAGCCAGGAGCCACCACAATTCACAAGGGTGACCACCTGCTTTGTGAAGGCATTAGATTTTCAACACAATCATTTTGATACCAAGTGCAAAAACTTGGAGCAGAGCAAGATGTTATTTTTAGAAAGGCAGATTTTATCTCTATCTGTGGACTTCAACTGATGGTGATGTAATATAAAATTCTGTGGGCAATGATCCTTGCTTTTTAACATAGCTCTTAAGTTTAATTTCCAGCGAGATCTGCCTCTGTCTGCAGATTTGAAAAGTCCTCTACACAAATTCACTCATCCTAAGGGGTGTGTGAGCAGCAGCTGTCCATGAAAGAAAAAACATTAAAAAAAAAGGAAAAAAAACCCAAAACAGTCATTGAAATATTCTAAGCAATGAGTGCTTTCTATTTTCAGGTAAACTTAGAAGCAATTGTTGCAGGTGCTGGAGGATAAGTAACCTAAATATTAGGCTAAAAAAGTTAGGTTTCTTCGGATAGAATGATTTCAGTGCTTACGAGCTGATCACGGTTGGCTTTACTGGGCAATAAATCCTATCACCTATACATACTGAAGAAAAAACTTTTACACAAAGACCCACCCATCGTGTTGTAACTCGTGTTACAACAGTTCATGCTTCAGCCAATTCAGCCTCTGTCTCTCTGTGGACAATCCGTGTGTGCCATTGTAGGGATGAGATTTTTTTCTCATGCTGGGGATAGTTTGTTCAAGCTGAAACCATCATTTTACACCACAAGGGCCATTGGAAGGGCATGTCTGTCAGGTCAGTGTTGTGCTTCTTGGGTGGGTTGTATGAAACCCAGCTGGTATTACCAGAACCAGTGTGGGTTAGCAGAGGAACACCATAGCTCCTGAAAGTCTCTGCAGCTTCTTTTAATGCTCAGTTCACCTCTGGAACAATTAAATATAATACTGTTCACCTGACTTATGTATTGAGAAAGTAGATTCCTATAAATGAAGGGTAGAAATATAGCTAACTACCCATAGGAATAGACGACCTCACTCCCTCTCTTTATCAGAATTATTCTTGATGGTATCATAGAGCCTTTTATTTAGTCATGGCTTAAACATTCCAGGAGTCCAGTGTTCCCTTGGGAGATTATTTCACAGCTCAGTGCACCTGTGTCAATGGAGGATTTCTTTCAGCTTAGTCTGACTATTTTTAATGGCAGGTGGAGTTTCACCTTTTCCTGGTTTCAGCCAGGACAGGGTTCATTTTTTTACAGCAGCCAGTAAGGGCCATGGCTAGAACACTGAGGTTATTCTATATCACCTCACATCATTGCCAGGGGAGGGGAAAATGGACCTCTGCTTCCAAGGAGAAGGGGTTCCTTCTGGTCAAAAAAATCATGGTCGGGGGGCCATTTGGTATTGTTTATTGTCGAATGCTCCATGGTGAGAATTTTTACATGTGAATCACTCTCTCTTTTGTGTTCTTTTATTATTAATTTTGCTGTCCTTACTGTTCATTTTCTTATCTCATTGCTGTTTCTAATATACTTATTGTTCTTTCAATATACTTATTGTTAAACAATATACTGTATTGTTAAACGATATATTTATTGTTCTTTCCTCAGCCTGTGAACTTTGCCTTTTGTGCCTCCAACTGGAGGGAAGGGAGAGGAAGCATCACTCGCTTTTTTTAGTGGGAGTACTAAATTGGAGAATATAATTCCTAAACCATGACAACCTTACACTGGAAAAAAAATATGCAAGTGTATTGAACTTCCTGCAGTATCCTGAATTTGATTCAAAAGATAGTGTAACCATTCCATATGAGCCTCACTCACACCTGTCTCCCGGGTCCTGTCTGTTCTGAGTTTCCCTAAAGCATTTTCCTCTTTGGAATTACTGTTCTGCCAGCTATATCAAATACATTTTTCTTATGTTTTTAAGTTCAACAAATGGTGCATATATTCTTGTAGACATAATGCCTAGTTTCATATTTACAGGATTGTTTTAAAGTTTCTTTTCAACCAGCTCAACTAATGGCCACATTTATCTAACAAATGGTCTGAGCTCAAAAAATATTACAACCCTTCACAGGTTTAGAACTTATTTTCATTGGAAACTTGGAACATTTTACTGCCTTTCTGAAAAACAATAATTAAGCCCATCAGCAAGGTAGAAAAATATTCCTGGATATAGTTTTCAAAGTTCTGTATTTTGTCTATATGTCTATCCTTCTGAATTAGCTGACTGCTATTTTTCAGTCCCATTCCCCTAGAGCTGGTTCTTGGCCACCCTCTTGGGGAATAAGCAGGGCTTTTCCACTTGGGTAGATATGTGTCCCTGTTTGTGTGCACCTTCCAGAGCAGCTGGAGCTGCCAACACCGTGGCTGCATGAGGACTCACGGTCACTTTGGCTGTTGTGGGTTTGGCTGTGCAACTTGACCTTCACCCCACGGCTGGAAGTAGAGATGGAGTGGTCAAGCTGATTGTACCTGTAGGTTCACACAGGGCAGAGGTAACACTCAGGTCCTGACAGGCTCTTTGTGAAGAATGCCATAACTTAGAACTGAAGAAGGGGTAAGGGGAGGTTTGCGATCTCTGTCCTTTCCATATGGGAAAATAGGGTCAGATATTGCCTCTTCTCAGTACAGAATATATTTATTTCAGGAGATTGTACAAATCTTCAATATTGAAACTGGACAAAACAAAAGGAATTTTTCCTAGTCAAGATCCTCCTAAGAATTTAGTCCGCAATGTGAAAACCTCCCCAAAGGGTCCCTTATTACCATCAGTCCATGACGACAATCTGATGATCTCTCATTCCTAGATCAGGGATGGTTTGGAGATGGCAAATTATTTTCCTCTGCACTTGGCCATACACCTCAAACTGAAAAATCTCCTATGGAGCATTTGGAAGAGCAGGCCAGTGATTCTCATTTACCAGTCTATGTATTAGCAGATGTGGGGACTCTAACATATGCATATGACCAGTGGGTAGCATTCCTGATTTAAACTGCAATTTCAGACAAGTGCATTTCTAGTTCCTTCATTGCAGCTAAGATGGCTGGTTTTGTTAGGTTGTTGATAAAAGTCTGGTTTCTGCACACACACACAAAGCACAGACGAATAACAGTGGCTGGGGGAATCCCAGAGGAATTTCCAGGGTATTCCCATGCACATTACAGGGGCTCTGGGCCTCCAGAGCTTCTTGCATGCCCCAGTGGCAGCAGGATAAGAGGCCACTGGGTGGACTGTGCCTAAGTTCAGCTGCTAGAGAGATCCCCACTGCATAAATACATAAGTGTGTATTTCCTACTAATACATCAATCAGACAGAATAGGGGAGCAGGATGAGGCCACTGGGGCTTGTGGGTTTTTTATAGGTTGATTTGTGTCTGGCAGTGTATTTATGTGTATAGGTGCTGTATACATCTGTGTGTCTGTGCCTATTGGAAACACATGCTGCTTGTTGGCCATGGGAGCACAAATTTGCAGCTGCCTTCTCCATGCTGTTGGGCTGCTGGATTCAACAACAGAAACCAGGTTTTGTTCTGGATTTTTCTTGTGTGAAATCCATGTCTTTTTGTGCATTTGCTTTGTTGGATTCAAGCAGTTTTGAAAATATTTATTAATTTGTGTATGTGTTTGCCATTCATATTAAATGCTCTTTTGTAGTGTTGTTCCTGGCAGTCTTACCAAAGTGAAGAGCCAAATACAAGTGAATTGAGGAACTACAGAAATGGCCTTAGGGGCTCTTTATTCATTGATCAAAACAATGTGTACAGGTAAAGCCTAGCTGCTGGCATTGGCAGAACACCTGACAACCTCGGGAGCATGTACCAAGAAAGTTGGCTTTGAATTGCTAGAGCTGCACACAAAATCTTAAAAAATACAAAGATGTCCCACTGAAATAACTGAAACCACTCACACTTTTCACTGTTTTTTGCTTGTAAGAACCAGCTTTTTACCATATGGGTCTTTTGATTACCACTGAATATAAGTGTTTTCCTCAGCTCTCTCTCAAATCAATTACATTTGCGTAATTTCAAGTATGTTTTCTTGGGACGGGAGAATAAGTAATGTATTGCATTAAAATAGTTGATGAGTTGTTGGCTGTGCATATTTTCTAGTATGGGTTTTACTACTTAATCTGACTCCTAAACCCCAAGTCCAGTTACTCCTCTTCCCTGTAGCACCTGCAGCATTAACAACTGGCAATAGTGAGTTCTGCACCTGGAGACTCCCCAACTATAAGATTTATTTAACATTATCAGGAGAAATATTTGTTAAGACCAAGTTACCGAATTTTTCAGACTCTCTAGGTAGCCTAGCACCTCAATAGCCAGTGCCCCCACTCAAAGAATCTGAGTTTTAATTGTAAAATTTTTATTATGTGAGTAATATTGTCTCCTGAAAAATATTACATATAGAGGAAATGAAACTAGCAAGCTTTTTGAAAATAACTGGTTGCTCGCTGTTTTGTCACAATGTCATGTTTCTACTTTCCCTGACCCCTCAAGGAGACAGGAGAGCAGTGTCAAAAGACATGAAATCACAGTCACTTCAATTTTCCTTATGATCTGAGTCTGCTGCTTATTTGCTATGACCGTGTTCTTCAGAAGTGCCTTGCTGAAACAACAGTGCTTGATCAAGCTCAGAATGGTAGAGCTGGGATCAGTGCTGGAGGTTTGTCACCAGCACAGTCTGATTTTCACCTGGTACTGTCTCAGAATTCCCTCCCAGCTGAAGCACCTCAAAATCAAATTCCCACAAATCATTGGTGGCATAAGAAAATGCTGACTATTTTGCAAAACAGAATTGTGTTTAAATGTTTGTTTAGAGGAAGAAGCAATTTGTATTCTATTTGTATATCTTAAATCCAGATAAAATATTTAAGACAGCAAAGTGCTTAATTTCTTTTCTTCAAAAGCTACCTATGGTTTTGAAGTGAACACCAAACTATTTTGTTGTGTTCCAAGAGGGAAAAAAACCCAGCCAAAAAAAACCCCAACACCTCACCCAGATATGATGGGTTTTTTCCCACTCTAGGCTGGGCTGATATTCGGTATCTTCTTTCCACAGGGTCAATAACTATTGCTGATGAAATGGAGTTTCGTAGCAGATCCCCCTTTCCCCTTTGGAGCCCAGTACCCATAGCAACCTCCCAGCCTGGCACAGACCCTTGGTGGATGTGGGTGCCAGAACCACTGAGGGGGCCTCCAGCTGTCTCACCCCACTCCAGCTGCACTCATGGCAGGAAGCAGCCACGGAGGGAAGAAAGCAGAAGTACCTCCCCATGCCACTCCTCCCCTCTGCTGCGGAGCTCCCGAGCTCAGCATGCACCAGGCTGAGGGTGCTGCTGCCTTGAGAGCTTTTCACTGGTCTTTACGTGCCACGTACTACAGCGTACTACAGTACTACGGTGCTGCCGACCATGGCCTCTACCCTGGAGAAGTTCATTCATTCTCTGGACCTCAGAGCCCTTCCCAGGGTCCTCCAAATCCAGTCAGGCATCTATTGTCAAGGTGAGCATCGAGCGTTTTCTGGCAGGGCTTTGTTTGACATCAGGTCACCCTTCAGACTGGATTGTGGAATGTGGGGGAGGCTTAGGAAGGATGATCATGGAGCTGTCTCCTAGCAGCTTCCCAGCTGAAGAGTGAGTGTTTTATCAAAGGCTTTGGAAATGTCTTTGGTGCAGTGTGCATTTGGTCTTCTTTCTGGAAGTGGAAAAGAAACTGTAGTTAGTCCTCATCATATCCTGGAAAGAGTACTGGAATAAGACATGAATTTGCTTTACATTTACACAGAGCCATCAATCCAGCAACTGCAAATCACCTCACAGAGCTTAATTGATTTAACTCATCTTGAACTTCTGGGGGTGCCTTCTGTCTCAGAAATAAAGAACCAGGGAGTCTGGGAAATGACCATGAAGGACAATAAGATTTTCCTGAAATTCTGTCTTGTATTTGGAGGCACTTCAAATGTGCAGCAACTCAAAGAGGTTGGTATGAGTTGGACAGGAGCAATACAGGGCTAATATTTTATTTTCCAGTGTTTTCCTGCTGCAAATCTGTTTTTATGATGTTTTTAGTGCTCTGCTTGTGCACAAAATACACTCAAAATATGGTAAAGAGGCTTGCATTAAAGGGAAAAATCTACTCTTGGTTTGGGCATGGACTTTGTTCAGTGACAGTGAAGATATTCAGTCTAGAAAAAGAAAGTTACCTCCATGCCACCAAAAGGGAAAAATTTGGGTTCAACTAATAAAACAGAGAGGGTTTCATGGAATGAGCTGAAGTCTGCTTCAGCTTCAACCAAGCACCCACTTCAGGATCCACAACATCTATCTTTACATCAATTTAAATATTTCCATGCTGCTCCATTGTAGAAGGAGAGAGGAGGTGGCCATGGAAAATCTGATTGGCAATCAGTATGTGTGGCCAGATTTTTCTTTTTGTGGAATGACAACAGCCTTTTTGGGCAGAGAGGAAATAGGAAAGGTCATATTGAATCTGTGATGGTAGTGCATTGCCTATGTGCTCCTGATTGCCCATCCTGCTGCTCTGGAAACTGCCTATGAATAATACTGCTGTATAAAAAAAATTGTTCTGGGAAATAAACTTAGAAAAATTACCAGAAAAACTTTTTAAAATACTCTTTTTCTGAACTTTGCTTTGTGGCTTGTTCAAGTTTTATCTTTTAAACTGGTCTGGCAGCTGTGACAAATAAGGTCTTGATAAGAAAATTACGGCCTAAGTGATGAAGAGTAAAATTAAAACTAAAAAAGAGAAGATCACCTCCTTAAGCTGGAGTAGCCACTGTACTCATCTCCTTTCATGCAGCTAGGAAGCAGAAGTGATATGAAAACAAGTTGTATGCATTTGTACATGTAGGTATGCATACATATATGTATTTTTGTGTACACAAAATACTGTGAAATGTATGTGTATATATATGTATATATATATATATATATATGCACATAAAATATAAAATGATGGTAACCTAGCTGTCTGCAGGTTTCTGAGTTTGTATAGTCTGCATCCTGTTGCTCACAGATGGTAAAACTTATACCAGTACATTTTTGTAGTCAGAATATTTCAGGTTTTAATTCTATTTGCTGTCTAAACCCTTCCACACGAGGAGAAAAACACTGTTGAGTTAGCCCACAGACCATTCTGCAACTATTCCTCACATGTGGAAGAAAAAGGCTATTAGTTGTTGACTAGCCTTGCTAGGGGGTAGTGTCTGCTCCAGAGACCTGAGAATATTAGCATTAAAAAGTGACAGCCCTCACGCTGCTCCGATGCTTTTTTGGTCTTCAGCAGCACCACCTCTTCCTGTCCTCTGCTCCTGGTGGCTTCTCAGCCATTCTCATACATGCTCCACCAGCACAGCAGCTGCAGCGACAGCTGTGCATGAGCCTCTTGTTTATACAACAAGCAAGATTGATATATTCTACTTGGCTCCTTGCCCTCCCAGACAGCATATCCCCAAAATATTTGCAAGTACCTAGAAATACCAATGTCCTGTAGTAGGCTTCTGTGGGTTCCTCTTCTTCCTTGCTTCAGAGGAAGATTGAGATGCTCAAGACATTCAGTGCCTGATAGGTTTGTAGGATCTAGGGCTTCAAAAGGTCTTCTCAGGCCAGGCTCTCACTCCCTTTCTCTCCCTCCTTCCCTGAGCTCTCTGTCTGTGTCAGATCTTTCCTGAATATTTTCCTCCCTTCTGTACTTGGCAGCTGGGGTGAACACATTGTTCTGTGATTGCATTATGATTTATGTTACATTTTCTGTTGCAAGACTAGTGCTTCAAAGAGAGTCTGAAGTAACCCCTGTT
Organism: Pseudopodoces humilis; assembly: GCF_049639895.1. Classification (NCBI taxonomy): domain Eukaryota; kingdom Metazoa; phylum Chordata; class Aves; order Passeriformes; family Paridae; genus Pseudopodoces; species Pseudopodoces humilis. The sequence goes on from NC_142202.1 coordinate 61,245,435, forward strand.
ATATTGCTAAACAGGAGAACAGGCCACTTTGAGCACTTCAAGCTTCCATTAGGACAACCACTCTTTAGTCCTTCTTCAGGCAGATCCCTCTGCCCCTGCAACAACCTTTTGATCTCTCTTACCCCATGCAGTACACCAGCAATCACAGTGTGGGTAATGGCAGGTCTGTCGGCAGGGAATACAGGTTTATTGCTGTGGCTGCTGGGACCAAATCTGAGCACTTGTGCACTGATTGTAATAGTCCCCAAATGGCTGCACAGTCAGCCCAGTCAGCTAAGTGGTTTTGTGGAATGGGATTTCATAGGAATCTGTAACCATTCTCAGCACAACCTGCAGACAGCAAAGGAGAAGATCGATTGTTACAGCATTACATGTGATCATTTGAAACTGATCAATCACCAGGGATACCTAATTGTCCTGCGGAAGAACTTAAAATAGGAAGAATTTTTGTATATGTAAATGTTAATAGTCCCCTCTTCGCAACCCACCCACCCCCCCACCCCCCCCAAAAAAAAATAAAGGCAAGGGTTTTTAACATAGCTTAGCCACATACATAGAATGGCTGATGGACTAAATAATGGTCTACTACATCCATTAGAGCTGTCACATCAAAGATGTAGCAGCCAACCAAAGAAGACTACAGCAAGATACGTGATAATAAGACAACACAGTGTAATTGATTCACTGTTCTTCTCTGGTGCTCTGTGTGCTGTGGGGATGAAACTCTGTTTACTCTACTGGAAGCAGCATTTTCCACACACTGCACTTAGGTCTAATGATTTTACAAATATAAGACTTGCAAGCTAGCCTTACAGTTCCTGACAGATTTTCAGTATCTCTGGAAGTATAACAAAAGGGCAGTGCTTTGTGACGATGGACATCTTCCATGTGGTGAGGTGTTTTTATTAGAAGCTGCAAAGTCAAGCTCCAGGGACAGAGTGGGAATTTACTTGCCATTGGCAAGGTAACATCTCTGAAAGGTAACATTTTGCCTCTATGCAGAATGCCTCAATCCATTCTGCAACCTGTGTTGCACCAAATACAATCTAGGTCTCTCTTTTCAGACCCAAGCCTGCCTGCTACTGTTCCCAGTGGAGAGCAAGTAGAAAACGTATGCTGTGTGCACTCACTCTACCATTAGTCTCTCTACTGGCCTATAAAAATAAATATGTTCCTGCTGATATTAATGGAATATGATGTGTTTAACTGTAGTTCCCCAAACTGCAAATGGATGTGACTTTATAGACCCTGCTTCCACACGGAATACTTTCAGCTAGAAAAGCTATGGGCAATTTAACTTTTGCTGTTGGTAGTGAATACTATGATTTAGACACCTTTCTCAAGTTTCTGTTTACCTCTCTGTTCCTGGCATGAAGAAGAGGAAAGCATTTCCCTTGAATGATATCACTGATTTTCATGCTACACCTGGACTTTGGGGTTGGTTGAAGCCTTACCAGTTTGTCTCTAGGTAGAATAGTCAAGGTTTGAGGTGCTTATTCACACTCTCATGCTCCTACTCCACTTTGGCTCCAGCTGTGTGGGGCTGCATGGTCAGACACCCAATCTGCAGCTATCACCTACACCAGCATCAGAAACGTGAGGTGTTAGTAAGAGCCCTGTGTTCTTCCAAAATGCTTTTCATCATTATATTCAAAAGTCCAGACAGAAGCAGATAAATTGTTGTCATCCCTGGTTTGAAAACAGAAACACAGGTGAAAGGAGATGGTAGTTCTGAAAATGCCAGAGATACCTCTCAGGACTGTTGCTTTGGACTCAGCAGATATAATGTCTTAGCTACAGAAATCAGAATGTACTGTTGAATCTCTGAAGGGAATTGAAAGGATGATTACAAAATGAAATCAAGTCTGCCAGATACAAATAACTTGGTAATCAGCACTGATTAGAAAGGAACTACAGTGCAGACCAAAGTACATGACAATTTCATAGTCCATTAAAATATGTTACTAAAAAATTAAAATGCTGAATCTCCATTGGGAACTGATTTGATTGATCATCAATTGATTGAATTGATTTCATCAGATTGAAATATCTTTCTTTGAACATTTTAGTAAATATTGACACTTAGTGAGGTAAGTACTGTCTGACCACTGATTTTTACAGATAGCATGCAAGTGTGGGCTTTCATCTTTATGTTGCAAAAATTATGTCTGTTTTAATACTGAAATAATTATTTTATGGGTAATTGAATTTAATATTTTGCAGGCTTAATTTAACCAGCAGCAGGACAGTAAAAAGTGCCAACTCTAATTATGAAAAATGAAGAACCACTCAAGGCACCTCTTCTGTTGGTGTTTGTTGTCATTAGCCTACCCACAGTCTTCCCATTCTTGCCCCACCTAAACACATACATCAGTAACAGTATTCCCCTATCTCTTCAGGGGTTGGGACTTGCCAGAGTGTGGGGAGAGTTTGTAGCTCTGCTCTGTGGTTCAGTGATTTGAAAACAGCATGTGTGTTGTGTAAATTCCAGGACATACCCTCTTTTACAAAAACATTAGGAAACTCTGTGCTCCTTCTCTGAGGAGAAGGGAACTCTAAGCCAGCAGCCTCCACCTCTGCAGGCTGGGGATGCAGTGAAACAGTGTGCTGTAGCTGTGGTACTCCAGTCTCTGGTGTTCAGGAAAGTGCCAGATCTGTGCAGGGAGAAGATAGTGGGAAGAGGCAACTCTGGGGTCACATGAACATCCTTGGTTAATGTCCTTCCAGACCTAAGGGATCTAAAGATTCTTAGTATTGACAGGTTGGCATTCCTCCTCTGGGAGGTGTTTGGTGATCTCTGACAACTGAATGAGAAGCAATGCCAAACAAAACCCTTTGGGTGAATAGTTCCATTTCAAATTCATTTGGAGGCCTACAAACATGACTCATGGTTCCATGTGTGTCCACATTCACTCGCTGTCTCTGCAGTTTCGGTTTCACTCTCTCTGCTTCTGTGACTGGGAAACGGCATCTTTCCAGCATGCATTTCTGCAAGCATTTCAGGGAAGTGATGGGGTCTGCTGGCCATCAACAGAATTCAAAAGGTCTCATTAACCTTGTTACTGTAGCTAGGTGAACTGGACACAAAAGGAATCCTTATCTATCCAATCTCAGCTGCCCCAAGTCCTAATTTAGACAAGAAATATCTCTCAACAATAACAGCTCAAAAATGATCACAGAGGGTAGAGTTTTTTTGCTCTTTCTAAGCCAACCTAGAGAGAACAAATCCTGCTCCCTTGTGTGATAAGCTGATGAGTTGATGAAGGCTAAGCTATGCAGTCTGTAATATGTATGAATAAAACAAACTGCCTCTTCAGGATTAATAAAGCTACTTTTTCTTACAAAAAGCAACAAGTAATTTAAACAGAGGCCAAGAGTAGACAGCTTTGATAAAGATAATTAGGGCTGTATTTCTTAGAGGTGAAGTATCATTAAAAATGTTCTCTGTATTTACTGGTTGGATTCTCAGTGGAGTGTACGTCAAGGGAGGACTGTACATGAAATTGGTGAAACTTGTGGTACAGTGCTTTCACTTACTAATTTGTGTCTTTTTTTTAAAGATAGAGAAGCCAAAATGATCAAAAAGTGGGAGGGTGGTTTCCTCTGAATATAGTTGTTTCTGTTCCTCTTGACTGAGCAAGTAGGAGCAAGAGCCTTAAGTACAGCCAGAGTAACAGATAGTTTGGATTCTCTTTTGTGGTCAATAGTTGGAGCATATTGGTAAATTTTCTCTATTAATACAAACCACTGAAACTGCTGCCCTTGTTCAAGCTGCTTCAAATGCCTGTTTTATTCTAAACAAGAAAGAAAGCATTCTTCAGTGGATGTGAGAAACCCTGCCTTTTATGGGTCAAATATTGCTCATTTTATTCTACTGCTGCCCTCAATGGAATGACTCATCCAGACACATTGAGAAAACTCTGACACAGGGTAGCTGGCACTCAGGGTGAAGCTGATTTGAGGATCTCCTTTGAGGGGATTTTCTTTCTGCGACATTCAGTTTTGGGCCTCCCTGTGGATGGCACAGGATGTAGGCAGAATACCCGAGTTGCCTGGTGTGTCTCAATGCAGGGCTTGTCTTGGCGAGTTGAAGCTCTCTAAGTTTTCTGGTGTCCTGTAGCAGAGAGCTCCCCAGCTGTCATTGCACTTGGGCTCCAGGGATGTGAGGAGGAGGTCTGCACCAGGAGGGACCCTGTCTCCCTTCCCATCAACCTACAAAAAGCTTATAAAAATACCAAGATAATTTTCAATAACTCTGTCTCTGGAAAGATGAAGGGACAACTATGTCAAATTGCATAGGAGGGAAGATCCTGGGATAAACATCCCACGATAAACAAACCCATGACCACACACTGCTTCTGAGCTACAGGGCTTTTGTGACAAGACTTTTTCTTCAAGTACCTGGTGATCTGTTCATTAAGGAACATGGCATTTGTCCAGGCCCACTGTTTCTGGTTAGCTCCCTTGGACATACAGTAATGGCACAAGGGGCCTCATGCTCTGATCTCAGTAGGGGAAGATGCTTAAACATGTTTCCAGTTCTGGACTGTACCTGTGAAGTGCTCAGCACTCTGATCTGATCCTGTAACTCAATTGGAGCACTTTCCTAGGCTTTGTCCAACAAAATGTAGTTTTTCTGTTGAAAATATATGTGAATAAACATATTAAATGCAAAGTAATTAATGTAGTAAAGAAAATAAATAATGAACAGCTATAACAATGACTAATACAGTTCAAAATCACATTTGGGCATTGTCTTCACTGTTGTAGTAATTCTGACTCATTTGGGTAAACCCAAATAAAAAGTCAAAAGTGCTTCATTGGGAGCTGGGGTTTCACTTGCTCTTTCCATTATAGTGGGTGCTGTGTGCATAAAACTCTGCTGCCACATACAGTGTGTGAACCACTGGATTGATGAGAATCAGAATAATGCATTTATAAAAAAAGAAAAAGTCCATAAAACCTATCAGGAAAAGAATAAATCAGAAACTGCAGAAGTATTTTTTTTAAAGTCCATTACGACTGAAATGGCTTAATGCACTTGACATTAAAAGTTTGACTTTATATGGCAGAAGATAAATCTTAACAGCTTTTGTTTTTTGATTGTTTCATGCTGGCAAAAATCAGACCCTTCACAGCCTAAGTAGGTATGATGTAGATAAGATGCATCTTTGCATAGAGTCTTCTGGAATATTTATGTCCCAAACTGATCAAACCTAAAGATTTTTGTTGCTTAGGACATGTTAAAGAGAGAGGAGTTTTTTGAAAGCCCGATAAGTTGCTCTGTCACTTGACAAATTCACACCACCTTCATGACCACTGCTATTCTTGGGCATCTGGAGCACTGTGTGGGCATTGGGGAGCTGGGCTCTCTTGCTCTCACTGGGGCACCTTCTGGGGGAAGGAAGGGAGGGGTGGATAAAAGTCACACAGGTGTTTTTTCCTGTTTGCAGCCACTCACAAAGCCTGGGGCTAGAGAGAGAAGCTGGGGAATGCTTCCTTCTTTGCCTGTCATTGTTCATGATTTCCAGCCTCTTCCCTACAAGACATTAGATTATTTGAGTTTAAGTGGAGGAAATCCAGCAGGCTGCTGTGCATCTTTGGTGCTCAGGAGGTATTTGATTGGGGAAAAAAAGCCACCTAATGTCTCCCCATCAGAAATTGTTTGCTTTTTCTTCTGCTTAATCAGAGCATAAAATGATTAAAATGATTATGCAAAACTCTCGTCCTTAAAATTTTAAAATAGATCTCTTTTCTTGCCAAAGAGCATAAACTCTGAACAATTGGATAGCCCTCAAATAATGCCCATAAAGAATGATATCTCTTTTTATTGGCACTAATTATAGATCCATTATGCCCTTCATATTACTTTGAGAGCCTTCAGCAGACTTAATAAAACTGTGATTTCAGCTGAGCTATGTTGTAGGGGAGAATGGGCTATTGTAATTCTGTCTGAATGGCTGCACCAGGGGATGGAGCCTTTACGTGAAAGCAGAACCATTTCACCAGCCCCTGAAACATTCACCTCTGACAGTGAGGACAGCATCCATATGGGCAACCGATGACAACTTAATAGTGGAGAAAGGAGCACTGGGAAAAGGACACTGGGACAAAGTTCTACTCTTTCAGGAGATGTAGGGGGATCTTTCATCTCCCTGCTAAGCAGCCAGGTCCCCGGTTCTTTGGATCTTCTTTCAAAGACAGCTCAGCCTGCCAGCTGCGATGAATTCAGTGAGTGTTACTGAGACATGAAAGAAAGAATATTTTCCTTCAAGGATTCAAACTCATGGGACTAGGGAGTCAGTGCCTAGTGTTTGGCCTCCAAAGTAATTTGGTTTTGCTAGGAAAAAATCTTGGTCTTTGTTAAAAAAAAAAAAAAGAAAAAGGAAAAAAGAATGGGGGATACTTGGAGGTATCCCTTAGCAGCGCCCTGTAGCAAACCGTCTGTGAGACTGGGAGTCAGCCAGCCCGAGTTTGAGCTTCACCCTTGCTGAATAATCCTTTGTGCCACCTTAGTCAAGTCTTTTGTCTCGTTTGCATTGCTCTTCCTGGCCCTCCGTGCTAAACTGCCCTGAGGCATGCGGCAAAAGGCAGTTCCGTCCCAGTGATGCATTACTGCTGTTAACCCACGGGCCTGATTGTGAGCCGCGCTTTCCATCAGCATCAGTGAGGCGTTCGCTCTCAGAGCAGTCACCCAATGGAGCTCCAAGCTGCTGGGAAGAAAAAGGGACATATTACTGAGATATTTTATTGTTTCACCTTGCATTATAAAATATTTATCTCAGTGGTACTGTCAGATGCCCTGACATGAAGAATGATATCCTCCATCTCAGGCATTCACTGTATTTATATTTTATATTGCTGTTTTTAATACAAAAGTCTTCTTGTACCTGTAATGAGAAATAAATCAAATAAAGGGCTTATGTTGGGGAGGATAGTGGTGTGGCTGATTAAAATTTTAGGAAAGATAGAGGGAAAAATATTGAACCAATTGTGGTGCTTGCTTTGATCTGATCATGGTGGTTGATAACACAGATTGTCAAACTGGAGATGAGCTTATGAAGGATATAAATGTGTTTTTTATTGAACAAAGTAGCATTCCAGAAAATGTTCTTTCAAAGGCAACAGGTTCTTTAATTACAGCCTTCAGGGGCATTGTTTGATCACTGTAAATAAGCTGCTTTATTCTGGGTTCTCCTAAAACATTGGTTTGAGGGGTTTTTGCATTATATTGCATACATCTTTCTCAAATCAAAAAATTCTGTTCTCAAGGTTACTTGATTTACATTTACAAAGAGTTACATTTTCTTTGTGACTTGAGTGGGAAAAACAAAGTTATTGTTTTACAACAACAAATAAATGTTTAGAAAGTGTATTTTAATTTTATTTTTCAATCTATTGTGTAAGGGGGTCCACATTACACAGCTGAAGTAAAATATGACTCTCAGTGTCATATTGTCACAAAGTGAGAATTTTCAAAATGTCTTAAGATTAATTATCATGGCTTCTAAAGGAAAAAGAACTTTTATTATCCTTTCTGAAAGCTATGCAGTTTCCCTGGCTCCCTTTTACCAGCACAAATATTTGCTGCAAGTGCTTAGGTAATATTTTTCTTGTCTGAATGTAATCTTCATTGTATTATTCCAGGCAAACTGCCAAGCAAGGGCTAAAATCAGGACCAAAGCAATCTAGTTGCAGACAAATATATAATTAAAATCAATACTGTATGTGCAATTGCACCCCTGAAAATGTGGCTCGCAGATTTTAATTTCACTTTTTTTAAAAAATCCTAGTATTGATAAAAATGTGGCTTCTGCAATCACGGTCTCAGTCAGAAATTATTCACCCAACCTCTCACCGTCATAGTCTTTCAACCTTTTGGCCTATTTCAAATAAATCTGATAATATATACTTCACTATTGATAAGTTGGTCTCTGATGTCTTTAATTGGATGGAAAATGTGCTGGCATATCTCCATTATTCCATGGTTATATGATTTATCTATCTATCTATCCATCCAACCTCTCTTCTGGAAATGAAAAGTACTATCCTGTGGTTTTCACTGGTGATAATACAAAGCACTTTGTTTGCCAGTGGATTATGTACCCATGTTAATTTCTTTGATGGTAAGACAATAAGATCCCTTGATTTTAATTTTCTTGGGGGGTTTTGTGGTATCACTCTGTTGCAGATTAAATCATTAAATATTCTTCAATAACAGTTTTTTGAAAACTTTAGCCCCTTAACTGCTCCATTCAGTGGATGAGGGAGAGACTGTGGATGTTGCCTACTCAGACTTCAGGAAAGCCTTTGGCACAGTCTTCCACAACATCTCTTGGGAAAAGAGATCAGCAGCCCACAGCTTGGATAAGTGTACTCCTCACTGGATATAAAACTGGCTGGATGGCCAAGCCCAGAGTAGTGGTGGTGAAAGAATGACAAGAAAGACATTGAGGTGCTAGAGCATGCCCAGAGAAGTAAAATGGAGCTGGTGAAGGGGCCTGAACATAAATCCTTTCAGGAACAGCTGAGGGGGCTGGAGAATTTAAGCCTGGAGAAAATGAGGTTAAGGGGAGACCTTATCTCTCTCCAAAACAACCAAACCTGTGGGGAGGTGAGGGTCGTCCTCTTCCCCCAGGCAACCAGTGACATAACAAGTGCCAGAGGAGGCTCATCTTGAATACTGGGAGTAAAATGTTCACTGGAAGAATGGTTAAGCATTGGAACAGGCTGCCCAGGGAAATGGTGGAGTCACTACACCTAGAAATTTTTAAAAAGTTAACAGACATGGCACTTCATGATCTGTATTAGCAGCAGCCAGCCTCCTGATGGGAGCTGTAGCAATTTCCATTGAGACAGCTGAGTTAGTCTGTGTAGAATTGTTAGGGCACTGCAGAGAGCAAACAACTATGCACTATATTTACAATAAGAAAAACAGATTGTTCTTTTTTGTTAAAGGGCAGCAGCTCTCTTGGTCTTCTGCTCAGTATCAGAATTGTGGAAAGCGTGTGTAAACAGCATGTTTCTTCACCTGGGGCTGGTTGATATTTGAGTGGCACTATAATCCAGAATATCTCTGAGTTAGTCCTCATCCTGGTGTGCAGCAGAAAGCCTGCTGGGTGAGTTTGGAATCTAAGTACAGCAGAGCCCTTAAGCCTGTATAGGGTCCTCAGGAAACCTGGGAATGTTGTCCCATCCAGCCTGTGAAAAGCATCTTCCAGATGGTTTTTTACTTTATTTTTTCAACCAAGATTCCTTCTCCGGAGGGTTAAAACCCTACATCTTCTTCAGGGAAGCTGAGGATTTTCTGGGGTCCATCTCAGTTGTTGAGAGCATTGCACAAGCAACCAATAGCTTTGTCTGGACACATACAACAGAGCACACTTAACCAGCTGCTCAGCATTACTCTCCATCATTCTCCTGTTGTTTTGTGGTCTCTACTGAAGCTTTGGGTAGGTTTAGGTTACAAGAATAAGTTATGCTCAGGCTGGGCTCCCAGTGAATTCTCTTGAGGTCTAGCAGATAATCAAGCGTGTGTCGTTTGCAAGTGCTGCAGCAGAGTTAATAAACAAATCACAGACTCAGTAAGAGATGCTTATCAGTCTGGGTCTGGAGTTGTTCTTGAATAAACAATAGGAAGATCAGTCAGCTAATAGTTGGGTTTTTTTGGTGTGACACCTGGGTGGAAAAAAAAAGCTAAGCTGTTGGGTTTTTTATTTCCCTCCCTCCCAACATCCCCACCAGCTACAAGGAGAGCTGTAAAGAGTGTTGCTCCTCAAGGGGAGTTCTGCCAGCAATGATGATATTTCAGTACAGGCCTTCTCAATTATTGATTGCAACTATGTAGCCAGAAGTCAGGTTTTAAATATTTCTCATTGCCTGATACCATTCTGTTTACCTAGGTTAGGAAAAAAAAAAAACCAAAAAAAGACTTTATACTGAACAAGATGTAAGGGCTTAGACCAATTGTGTGAAGGAAAATCTGTCTTAGAGGAGATAAAGAAAAGGGCAAAATTAACCCTGAGAACCAACTGGGGAAGGGAAAAATGGAAATGAGAAAGAAAGTATTTTGGTAGCTGAACTATATTAGTAGGAGAGCAAATAAATGCATTCACCAATGCATTGCGAGTGGAAATGAGAACATTTCTCACCACAAGGGAAATGATACTTTGAGATGAGATTTCAGAAAGGGCATATCCATATCACTTCAGGACAGATCTTGGTTAGTTCTTAGGAGGAAATGCACAGAAGAATGGAAGCTAGTATTAAAATCATCATTTCTGTTGTTCTATGTTCAATGCAATTCTATTTACAGATGGAACACCATGTGTTTACTGCATTGTCTTTATCTATAGTTAATTGATCCCATGCTCCAAAACTTCTGCCAATCTTCTGCAGAGACCAGGAGGAATTTTCCTTCTTCTGAATAACTTGGCTTTTGAGTTTTTTGGCTTTATTCTTCTTCCTGTGCACCTGCTACTGAAATAGTAAAGGTTGACCACAACCAGAATGGAGAAGGGAGGACTGGTTTTGGTAGGACAAGATACACTTCCAGGTTTGTCTGAGGAAGTGCTAAAACTTCCTCAAAAAGTTCCTTCCAAAAAGCTGGATTGCTTTGTTCCTTTTCTCAAAGCTCTGAGCATGACAGATAAAAGGAATTTTTTGCTGCCAGATCAGAATCAATATGTTAATTTCAACATGGAAGAGGGATTGCCATTGTTAATCTGCTAGTTTTCCAATTTCTTATATTTTCTTCAGGTCTTCTGTTACCACAGGAAACTCAAATGCTAATTGCACTTAGATGTCTCTTGTCCTCTCCCTGGGTACCTTCAATGGTCTGTGGATTTCTGTTTCTTGCTGTAGTCTGTTGTTTCCTATGGGATATGCTATGCCCTGTGCAGTGCAGAGGCGCCTTTAGTGCCTGAGCTCCACTGCCTCCCGGTTTCAGGAGACAGCTCCTGACAACCCAGGTAATTGTGTGCTCTACCTCTACCTATATTGGTCAAATGTTTTGGTCTAATAATTTGGAAATGTAGATTCTTCAGACCTTGTTCTCCTCGCATGCATTGAAGAACCGTGTACACATAGAGCTGATTGGCCACAGAAGTCACAAGATGGTTTTTCTCATAACCCCGAGGAAGCAAAAGAAAATTAAGTTAATTATTATTTCATGTTTACATATGACTTTTGGCTTCACTCAAAGAGGTAAAGATTCTTGACAAAGAGAGAAAAAGCTAAATAATGATTTTCTTTCCTTTTGTATTTCTTTTCAGGCTCTGTCTATGAGATGTTTGGAAACGAATGCTCCCTGTCAACAGAAGAAGTCATTAAAGTTATTGGCTTCAAAATTAATAAGCTCATAGCAAGTATCTGTGAGAATAATGAAGTCAGCCAGTTTTCAGCCAAAGTGGAATTACCACTAAATTTTCCTGGTATAGTATTTCATGCATTCATGTTTTTGAGGAGTTATAGCCCTGAGTAATCACCTTTGTTCATTTTATTGATTTGTTGTCTTGATTGATATTTGAGGTTACAGCTCAGCTGTCAGAAATACAGATTTTATCAGATGATACAAGACACAGTCAACTAATTTTTAAATTTCAACTCTTACAATCCTTTCTCAAACCTGGATAGAAATTATTGAAATTATAAAGTTTGGTGGTAATGTTTTCTACATTTGGAGTCCCTTGGTGTAAGAATTACAACAAAAAATCTTCTTTTCATTTACTTATGACTTTGCCAAACCCTGTCTGAGTTGAAATCTTCTTTGTCGTGTTCTCAAACTATAATTTATTTACTATTAATAAATCTGTATTTTATTATTTTGGGTACAAAATATTTTCAATAATTTGTTTTCAATAGTGCTTTTATTTTAATGATTTATTTTAACTATGGTGGCCAGAGTTGGTCCATGCTTGGAAAGAGGACTACAGGGGAATAGATGTGTTTTTCTGCTTAAAAACCTCTTTAATTGTTCTACAGAGAAATCCAAATTTTGGATTTTGGAGTATAAACTTCAAATTTTGGCATGTGCTACTGACTTGTTACTTGAATCATATCTTCCTCTCTTTGTGTTGCCCTGTTAAGGAGAGCTGGCCAAGTACTGAACCCAGTACTATTTCATCATGTGTCATATTTATTAATTTTTGAATTTTGCTCTCAGTTCTTTTACTGTTAGGGCCCAGCAGAGTTGAACAGGGAAGTGAGTAAAGCACAGAGGGAGAAGTGCATATCCCATATGTGGGAAGTGTAGGAGGCAAACTATTTTAGGAAAATGGTAGAAAAAATTTTGACCTCAGAGCAGGACAGAAGGGTGAAGACTTCCCATGCAAAGATCAGAGACCGGAGGCAGATGAAGGTGATTTCAGCAGCAGAGGAAGACTTGGAAGTAGGGCAGTTCCTATGCTGGGAGTCTTGCAGGCAGCAGAGGTAATGGGAGTCCCTTGGGGAGAGGAGATGAGCAAGCTGAAAAACTGCATGAGGAGGGCAGGGGGAGTGGGAAGGAGCCTGGGGGAGAAGCTGTGGGACACTAGCGTAAAGGAAACACTGGTACAGAGCACACACAGTACACAACAGACTTCAAGAGTCTGAGATTGTGCCCAGGACTCACTTTGGCCATCAGCCTAGCTAATGGACTGAATGAGGTTACAGTTCTGTACAAAAGAAAAAAAAAAAAAAAAACCCAAACCCTAAATATTTAATTATCACTGTTTTGTACTGAAAGCACACGGGAAATTAAATTGATGCTGCATGGGGAACATAATATGAGTGTTTTCTAGTGTTTGAGTGCTTGACTTAATAACCTCATTGATGCTCTTCTAAAGTCTTGCTGAGTATGCCAGAGTGTGTGCACGTGCATGTATAAGGTTTAGGTTATGCCAGTATCCAAGCTGGGATGTGTTTTTTCTGCAGAGGGAGACAAGACACACTTCTTGAAACAAATAAAATGTAAAAGTCCATGAGAATTAAATGTTTCATATGAATTCTACAGAAAAATATCTTCTGCTATGCCTTTATCTGCCACCTCTAAAATACAGATTTCACCCTGAAATAGTTGTGTATATATAACTTTCTCCCCCCCTCCAGTAAATCCTCAATTTTCTTTCACATTTTTCTTATCCTGTGAATCTGAATGGTTTCTATGACCACTTATTAAAAGACTTTTTTTTGGAATGCCATTTGAAAACACTAGTAGGGCCCAGACGTAGAGATCAAAGACCTTTTAATTATCTGTGGCTATCTAGAGATATTGAAATATGACTCTCCTGTGAACTCTCAAGACACTTTGTATTTCTCTTGTAATCCAAGTTTCTCTGACATTATTAAAATTTCTTCTATCTCTGAAATACATACACCAATAGAAATATATTCTAAATCTTGATTGGCATATGAGGTTGAACATTTGAATCCTAAAATATCCAACACAACAGAGTGATAAAAGTAGTCATAAATTTATTAATGTCTGCTAGAACAGAAAGATTTGTGATTTCAAGTGCTTGAACCGGGTGAATCGGGATTTATTTGCATTCAAGTGATCAGTTTTACAACTTGGCATTTGGATGCTGTTGCCCTACTGAGTACATTTTCAAATTTGATCTAATCACTACAATTTTCATGCATAGTTATGAACTCTCCCAACCAGTGTTCTAGAAAACTGGGTTATTTCACTTGAAAAATAAATTCAGAGTTCATTTTGCTGAAATTTATCATTATTATCCTCCACATGATGGGTATTACTGAACAGCAGCACTGAAGAGGGGCATAATGACACTTCTTATTAGCCCAACAGGGAGCACCTCTTTCCTGTTTTTCTCTGTATATGTACTCTTATGCATTCAAGAGCTATTTGGTAAGACATAAATTTGTCATTTCTCTAATTTAGTTCTTAGCTGACGAACGATTCTGCTCTGCAGAGTCAAGATTTCCCATTCTCTTGCTCTTTCTTGACCTTTTTCCTTTTCACTTTATTACATACACGTGCTAAGCTCTAACTGAAACATTGTACACGAAACATGGCTTGCCCCCATCTCCTGAACAAAATGCAGAACTGAATTGCAGATGATCTTATTCACACTGCCTTTGACTTAATTCAATACTCGCAGGTCTCCAGGAGGCTGACCCTGTATTTACATTGTATGTACAGTGCCCTCTTGCCTGTGTTGATGCAAAGAAATCTTTTGCTTTGATGCTCTTTTCCATTTCCTTTGCCATGAGTTCTTTTGCATGCCATGGGCTCATGTATCCTTTCACTGTGTGCGTGCTGGCACGAATGAGCAATGCCCCTATTTAGGTTACTCTGGGGATAGCAGCTCTGACAGTGAAGAACTGGGCTCATTGGCTTTAAACGAGCCTTACTTTTTGTCTTTCTGAGCATATTTGCAGTCTTCAGAACTCCTTTTTTTCTGCTCTGGCAAATCAGATTCTTGATAAAGGCCTAATCTGCCCTTTGCATTAGAGAAACCGCTTCAACCGCAAGTTCACTATCTGTGTTATTTCGTTTTATCCTCATCCTAATTTGTTCTTTTTCATGCCTCAGAGGGCCAAGCTATTCTTTCTGTGCTCATACACTGGGTAAAAAAATAGAAGTCTGCTGTTACTCTAGGCACTTCAATGGCTACATCTAACCACATTTTGAAATACAATTTTCACTACTAGCAAATTAGCAGACAGGTAATTTGCACAACAACTGAACTGTTTGCCAGCTCAAATGCTGACATTCTGTTGTGTTCCTTCCTCTGCAAAAGACATTACTGGGCTGCCCCTGTTCTCATGAGGGCCCTGGTTGCCACTGCTGCTCACTCCTACATGGTCTGACAAACACATAGCTGAGCATGACTGCCCCTTTGAGTACATCTTCAAGTCACTGACCACACAACACACCCGTGAGAGAACAGGGTTTAGGCATTAAAAGGCTCATCTCGCTACTAGGTGAGGGAGAACTGGCCTTTGGGACAGCATGAGAGAAGGATGCTGAAAGAGAAGAGGGAGAGAGTGGGTATTGGAGGTGGGGGAAAAGAGGAATAGCAATTAGGTTATCTCCAGAGAAGGTAGAAACTGTGCTCTTCCCAACCTCTTGCTTTACTTGGGGAACAGAAACTGCTAGTCTGGGACAGATGATCTGTTCTGCTCTCATTTTTTACTGAAGGTTGCTTGCTACTCTACTAGGCAAGCCTAACTCAGTTTTCTCAGCTTTCTGTGGAGGAAAGAGAGTAAAATACCCTTTTCCTTCAGGACTCTAATTAAGACTGAAAATAGGAAGTCTATAAAGCTCCAGGGTGGTACATTTTACACTGCAGCCAGTAAAAGAGAGCTGCATATACTGCTCTGTAAAAAGGTGATAAAAATATCCTTCTATCAAAACATACTTTCCCATAGCACATTCAGTCTTGTGATCCTCTGGCTATGTTTTTTCTCTCATACCAGTGAAATAATTTTCTCAGATTCTCAAACTCTCTCTGTCTCAATTTGTACACCAATTAGTAAAACTTCTAGAAAAGATGGGCTGATGATATTTGAGGCTTACTAATTATTGCATTATGTCTAGACAGATACTTCATCTAGTGAAAAGTCACTAGGTACAGAGGCTTCATGGAGTGGAATGCTTATATTTATTTTCCTCTAGTATTATTATATATGTACATAGTTCTTCTTGTATGACTGTCTTATTTTCCCCCAAACCATTGGACATCAGAACAGTTTGGTTGTAGACCAGATTGCATTAGAAAATATATCTATAGGAGAATAATGCCAGATCTTGATAAACCAGATGGACTTTTTTTCCAAATTTGTTATTTCCATCTGTCTTTCCCCCTTACAGTCCACCAAGATCTCTTGGGAAAGTCTAAGTGAATTTGATTCAGTTGTTTTATGATTTATGAAAAAGTACAAAAATATTTTTGTTTGACCTCAAAATGTCCAAATTTTAATATCTCAAACTTGCCATATGTCCTAAACCTCCTGGAGGTTTCCTTTTTATCTTAGATTTTGAAAACATTTGTTTTTGCAATTTTCTTCACAGTGATTTTAATAAGGCTCTGAATTGTTCCAGATAATATTGTTTGGTGTTTTTTGTGGTTTTATTTTGGTTTTTACATATAAATGTATATATATATATATATATATATATATATATATATATATATATATATATATTTATATATTTATATTTATATTTATATGTATGTGTATGTGTATGTGTATGTGTATGTGTATGTGTATATGTATATGTATATGTATATGTATATGTATATGTATATATATGTTTTATTTTGGTTTTACATATATATGTACCAAGGAGAGCATTTATGACAGGATACCATGGCAGAATATGGCAGTGACATCCACCCAACATACCAAAATAGCCTTTTATGTATTTACCTGTGTTCCACATAGAGAGAAACATACAGAATATTGCATGCTCATAGCCACTCAGAGGTGGCTGTTAGGTGCCTTCATGTCAGGAGTCTTATCAATACAGATGGTAAACACGCAAGGCCACATGGCTCTTCTTTTGCCCAAGCAAGCATTCTGTCACCAAAATTAAAAAAAACCAGCAGAACAGAAGGCAAACATTTTTTTGCTCCCATCCTTGACAAAGCCAGTCTGCCTGGGCCAAGGGGATAATCAGGTGCTTAGTTTTGTATGAAATCTGATAATTATGCTCCCATATGACACCTGCTTTCCAACCTGGGATGTTCATTGGTTTGCTGCTGAAATAATTGCCTTCCAAATAATTTTGTTGGCACAGGAAAACTAGTAGCCTGAGACTATTGTCAAACTCATAGAAGAGAAGAATGTTTCTCATACATGTATGCTGGCAAATATTTTCAACTGGAAGTGGTTTTTAGCAGTTTATGGAGGTTTTCAATACAATTCAAGGAGGTCTGTGGGCTGCATACACTTGCTCCTGTATCACAAGGGTGAGCATAGTTAAGACCTTTGGGACACTCCATAAGTTTTTTGAATATCCTTTTTAATGAAGAATATTCCTATTTGCTTTCTCCCAGCACTGCCAGGAGATGACATCCTTCTTGTGCTTGCAAAGCATGATACTAGAACACTGTCTTTTCCATAGTTTCAGTTTGTCACTGGTGCCTTGTCGCATCTAGACTTTCTAAATGCTGATGAACCTGTTTGTGTTGATCTGCACTGACATGCTCCAGTGGTGATTAGGACTGTGGCAGATAACTTCCTCACTAATAATTGTGTTAAAAATAGCAGTGAGAAACATCACAAGTATCAGTGGGAAAGAAATGTGTGTTGAAGTTGTACTTTGTACATTCATGCATGTGCCATCCTTGCAGCCCAGGAAAAAGCCTGGAGGTTTTCCTGTAGGTTTTCCTGCAGTGAGGACATATATGTAGAGGATGCATTGTCACAAGGGTACTGGTTTCACACAGGAAAAGCTGGCTGTCATACAGACAGCTGTGAAGGCACAGAACTGTAGAAAGAAGTGACAATGGCACAACTGGTGACTGTTTCTGCAGCAGATCAAATAGGCTATTAGTGCTTAGGTTACTGATACCCTCAGCGGTATTAGTTCCCAGAGTTACTAGTGGCCACATGGGACACTCAGAACCCAACATGCCCAATCTGGAGATGAATTCAGTAAAAAGCTGCTCAAGAGACAGAATCTGAATTATGTCTCCTTTAACAAGAGTGGTGCTAAAGTTGCAAAGTGAAAGTGTGGGGTTTTGTAACTGTAAAGCCAGAATCACAGCAATCCTGTAGCCAGAACCGTCTGTCCTGTCCAATCCACCCTCCCCCCCAAAATATTAAAAATGGATTTTATGATAAAAATAATTATTTGATACATTATTTTTAAGAAATACAATCTTAGGGACACCCTGATACCATGCAGGGCCCTGATAACATGCAGGGCCCTCAGTTGTGTTGATTATGGTCAGTAATGAAATTTAGTAAGGGAAAGGATGTGGAAGAAAATAGCAGCTTGCTTATTTTTAAGAGAAGCAATATCCCCTGATACAATTTATTAAACAAGCCCACAATCAAGGGAGGTCTAAGGAAGAAAATTAGTGTCTTTCCAGGATCCAACAGCAACCGTGTGTTCTGGCAGCATTCCACCTTACTGAAATCTAGGTGTGTGCTGGAACATCCTGCCCTTGGCTGGGGACAACTGGGTAGGACATTTAAAAACCTTGCAGACATGGCTTAAACTAGTCATGGGATTTGAAGCTGCCATAAATGTGTCTTTAGTGGTACCAACCAGGCTCCTTGATTCCCCATCCCGTGCATCCTCCTTAACAGCCAAAATGGAAGCATACCTTTACCACAAGGTGCCCTATGGTCCAGAGGAGTCCAGGAGGAGCAGGGCCATAGGATTTTTGCTGGTTGGCTTTGGCAGACAAAGGGAGAAAAAGCACAGTATCTCCCAGGGAGCTTAGCTTCTTTGTCACTGTAGTTGTAGCTATTTGTTTATTTGTGGCTAGCAAACTTGGCCTGGAAATAACATCTATTCTCCTCCTATATTCACTCGAAAGCAAGTTTTTGTCAATGTCTGTCTCAGAAGCTGCACTGCAATTCCATTAGGCAGCATTCACAATGCTGCCACACCTAGTGAAGAAGACAGCTGAACCACACAGTTCGGCTAAGACCTGCTTTTTAGTCCTCTCAACCCTCCAGTTCATCTTCCTTTATGAAAACCCTCATGCAAATATAGAAATGTACACATTTTTCTTGCAATGGAAACTCCTAATGAGACAGATCCAAAGGGCATGATTAACATGAAGTAATAATGTCCCTAGGAGATAGGGAAGCTCAGATACGGCTTCTGCCTTGCAGAACTTCAGCATTTTAATTGCCTCGTGATGTCTGGAGTGCTACAACACCCAGACTCTGAATTAATCCAGCTGGTGGATTGGGCTATCAGATATGCTAAAATCTATTTGCTCTTTTTTATCGTAGGTGCTACTCTTCCATTTGGGAATACCTGTAAACACACTTGACCAAGGAATTCCCAGGCTGTGTGTGGAAGGTTACATAGTACTGATGTTCAGGCAAGAAACTTATCCCGCATGAACTGATCACACTAATGTTGTGTTTCCTCATACCACATCAGCATTTAGCTCTCAAAGGCTGGTTTTCTGAGAAGACAGATAGGAATTAGGATAATTTTTCTCTTTTCTGTGGCAAAGAAAAATTTTAATGTGGACTCAGTATGCCGGATGTCAGAAATTAGATACACAGCACAAAGGGTTCATTCCAGCTTCCTATACGTTGTACCATGCAGCTGATATTACCTCAATAGAGTCGTATTTCTAGCAATTGAGTTATCATCTATGAATTATTTGATGTGCTTTGCTCCCCCTTTTTATAACATTCGCAGTCTAAAATTTGGCATGAATTTCTTTGTGTATTTCCCTTTTTATAATGCAAGTTTTCTGTTCTAGGTCTTTACAAAGTTGTGGCAGATAAGACTCCATATGTCAGCATTGAAGAGATTGTAAGAAAAGTCTCCATTGGGCCAACAAGGTTTGGCCATCCTTGTTTCTACAGCACTGAGGATATACAATTGGCAAACTTCACTATCAAACATGATGAGCAGATCACCTTCAACTCAGTGGAAGAAGTCCATGGAACAATGGGTGTGAACTGTGTTGTGGTCAGAAATAACCAGTCTCATTCCTTTACTTTGCCCCTTTCACAAGAAGGTGAATTCTACGAGTGTGAAGATGACCAGATATACACCCTAAAAGAGATTGCAGAATGGAAAATCCCTAAGTGTAGAAACCGGATTGTTAAACTTTCTAATACTGTACATATGTGGGACTCCTCTAGTCCACTTCCTGAGAATTTTAATGGCTGTTTGATTCTCATGCCTGTCTACGAAGTGCAGGCAGTAATGAAATGTAAGTAGGAATTAAAATCATTGCTCTGTTAAACTCGGTGTAACAAAGTCCAAAAGTTCCCTTAAATATATCACATTTTCTTAAAATAGCCATGAAAGATTCAGTTTGCTAAAAATTCCTTATTCATATTTGCTACTAATGTTGGTTTCAAGAGGAAGAAAGATAAAAAGAATATTTCCTTTAGTATTTCTTCATCATCTGTTAGTTCAGATTATTACCTTGCATTTCTTTCTGTTGCCATTTTGCTGATCACTACAATTAAATCCTCACTGAAAATATATTGCATAGTAAAAAGGTTGAGCTTAGGAATTCTGTTCTGTTCCCAGTTTGTGTATTGGACTTTGGCCATGGAGAAAGCTTTTGATCATTTATGGCTATGTCTAGGAGGTAGAAAAAGAATAGGGACATACATGTTGCAATACACTTAATTACCATTTACTTTTCAGAATGAGGATGTCACAGAAAAGAAAATCATTGTTTTATTCTGTTGCAGAAACAAGTATCAACTGACTATAAACACAAAAAACTCATGGGAAATTTCTGAAACTTGTAAGTTTGAGGAAGCAGAAAGATTAGAAAAACCAGTGTCTTTGAAAGTTTGTTCTCTGAGATTTTATTTTTAAAAACTCTGAAATATCTATGGTACTAGTTGTTCTACTTGTTCCACCAAAACATTGATACAGCTGGGTTCTGATTGCAGGATAGTAACTTAGCTTTTGGGAAGGTTTTGCTGCTTGTTACATTTACTAGAAGCAAACCAATGATCTCCAGAGAAATTGAATCTGTTCAAAATATGCCATTCATGAAGATATCAAGCAGGAAACCTTTTTGCAATTGAGCATTTCTCTATTGAATTATATAAGCAAATGGACAAAATAGAAAGAAATAAAAGTGGGCAGAGACTGTTAACACAATATAACATAATTGTTTTATGTTTACCATAAGACATTCTGCTGCACTTGCTATGTGATTTAATGTGTGAGTTTGGAAAATATAACTTCGCAAGATAAAGGACTCCATTTGCTGTAACTCGAGCTAGATTCAGGGATCTAGCTCATCTCTTGAAGCTCGATTAACTCAGGTGTACTGCTATACCCACTTAGATATATGTGCAGAATCAATAGGAATTTAATATCCCTGAAAACCCTCAGAAGATTCAGAAATATTTAGTATTCACTTGTCTTCCAATCAGTTATTCCAGTAAGGATTGTATTTGTTGTTTTTATTTTAAGTTTCATGGTGTTCTCAACATTTAAGAAGTTTTGCATATGTCCTAAATAACTATTTAATACAAACTTGAAAAGTAGGCTTCATGGTACATGAATAACTACTTCCTCGTGGACCATGAAAAATGGATTTTCATCATTTTTAGGAGAACTATAAATAGACACAAGATAAAGTATGAGAAATACTATCCACTATAAAAAGAAAGATTCTTGATAACTGGGATAACTGATTACATTTTCACAGGCTGTGAGCAGGAATCCTCTATATTTCTCATTATTAATAATGAACAAGTTATTTGTGTGGAACTCTCGCAAATGCTCATAGAAAGTTTCATTTTCACCACTCATTTTCCTTTGTTGTCTTTCCCTTGTGGTGCTTAGGTTGTTTATCACCTCAAGGTATCAATGTGACAAAAGCAGAGTTGGAGCAAACAGACCCTGAATCACTGTCATAGAACTCTGTCATATAAAATAAATTTTCAGTATAAAATATTGGTATGTCCTGCTATGAGGAAGTGTGAATCCAGGATATACTATCCCTTTGTGTAGGTCTATACAGAATAAGTCATATTGAAGAGAGTCATTGAATATTATTTGCTTGTTAAATTTTACTGTATTGGTCAGCGACCTGTGGTATCACTGACTTAGAGCCAAATTCGTAAACAAGCCTTAATTACGTAGTTAGCTTTGTTCTTGGAAGTTTTGCATTCAAAATTTTGCAAGTTCAGTTGTGGTAAAAGAGCTGTTGTTCCCTATCAGATTGTTAAAATAAATGGATCAGTTCTGATAGTGAATGAAACCAGGTGATGCAGAAAAAGATGCAACAGTTCCAGAGAAGGGCATAATATTAAAATTACTTAATTCATAAAAATAACTTACTCTTAGTTATACAAAGGCTTTGCCATTTTGTGAAGTGGTATTATTTCCTAATAATTACAGATGTTTTAATTATTCTTATAAATATCAAAATACCTTCTTTCTCCCAGTCTGGCCATAGCAGCAACATGTTTTTAATGGATCCAAAAGCTATTTATTTATTTAAAATATTTCCCTACTCATTTCTTTAGAGAAACCCTAAGCTGCTATGAAATAAAAGAATAAAAATACAGCTCGCACCCAAGAGTTTGAGAAGATAAACAAGTGATTAAACTTGGAGGTGCTGTGGAGAAAATAGTGAATTAGACTTTTCTTTTTTTAAACTTTGTGCTCACTTGCTCACCTTATTCTCTCTCTTAATTTGTGTGGTCTCGTGAATTCCTGATACCATATCTCACAAGTTACAACAATTAGACTTTGGCTGGCCCTGTTAGTGGTTCACATTTACACATGGACACACACACCTCAGGGGAGGTTGTTTTAGGATCTGGTCAACAGGACTTGTATTTTGTTTCAATGCCAGTTTGAAAACAAAACCCAATACATTTCTTTTTCTTTTCAGTTCGAAAGGACATAGTTCATATTCTCTCAGATCTGGATGTTGAGGTCAAGGATGTAACAGACTGTTATGATATTAGCTCTTTCCTTCAGCCACTTTCTTTGGAAGATATATTTGAGAGAACAAACAAAGACTTTCCTATGGTTGCTGAGATAATGGAAGGGCCTTCGGGAAGCCAAAAACCTTATAACTTATTGTCTACAGGGAAAGAGATTGTCATCTACAAAAAGTACCAGGCAACAAGAGTCCTAGCCTCTGAGATGAGAAGTGATTCCTCCAAAAGACATTATTTAATCCCTATGAGCTACAAAGGAAAGTTCAAGAGAAGACCTCGGGAGTTTCCAACTGCCTATGACTTAGAGATAGCAAGAAGTGAAAAAGAACATCTTCATGTTGTGGCAACTAAAGCCTTTTCTTCCCCTTTTAAAGAGCTTTTATCTGTTTCAGTTGGAGATCAATTTCTAGTTCAGCAATGCCAGACTAGTGAAGTTCTGTATGAGGGAAGAAAGAAACTCATAGATGTTTTAGCTTGTGAGCAAATACTTAGTGATTCACATAAAAAAGTGCTCCTCCCCATGTACATGGAAGGTGGCTTTGTGGAAGTGATTCATGACAAGAAACAGTACCACCTCTCTGAGATTTGCAAAGAATTCCGTTTGCCTTTCAATGTCAAAGTGTCTGTGAGAGACCTTTCCATTGAGAAGGATGTCTTGGCTGCCGCGCCTGGTCTTCAGTTTGAAGAAGAAATCACAGACTCTTACTTGCTGATCAGTAGTGCCAGCAATCCAGCAGAGAGCTGGGAGATCCCTGTGTATCGCTTAAACATGCTGGTCCATTTGCTCAGCAAAGATGTCCAGACAGTTGTACCGCCTGTGACTAGGACAACAGTGGAAGAAGTCAGCAAAGACGAATACTATATGTTGCGAAGGTATGAAAACCTGCCCCTTCATCCACCACCCAGGCCTCCCAAAAAGCCAACAGCAGCAGCACCACCACCTATTTTTGCAGTGCCTAAGCAAGGTGTGTCTGATGTACTACAGGCTCCAAAGGTAAGGTATCCCGCCTTGTCTTTGAACGTCTTACAAGCACAGGTCATGTTCTGTGGGTTTAAAGTCTTCATTTCACTGTTGTGTCCTTATGGCACACACACAGATGGCTCTCAGTTCCCTGTAATAAGCAAATTAGCCATTACAGACAGGAATGGCTAAAATCTCCAGTGTGCGTTAATTGATCCATGAAAAACAACGGAACCATGCCGACTCACAGCAGAAATCTTGGCTGTATAATTTTGCACTGATAAACCTTTACTGCACCATTGTAAAAGTGAAGGGAGAGATTTGAAGTGCTTGTATTTAAATCTTTATTAAGGGGAAGCATATGTTTTCATGATGTAAAGATAATTTTGCTCAGATGGAAATTGCAGAATTAAGTTCACAGAGAGGCAGGTTGTACTGAAATTTTTGAATTCATTGTTTTGCACTTACCCAAATGGGAAATAGGTTGGATTTTTTTTTTTTTTTTTTTTTTTTTAAAAAAGAAGCATTTCTTTTAGAATAGAACTTGATGTTAAAAAAGAAGGGCCCCTTCTAGGACAATTTTCTTCATGTTTAACTAACTAGGACAATGCTTTTGTTCATTATTTTTTTTTGTTGTTGGGTCTGGCTGAGGTGGAGTTGATTTTCTTCACACCAGTCTGTAAAGTATTTTTTGATTTTTGATTTAATAAGAGTTAATAACACACCAATCTTTTGGCTATTTTTCATCCATGCACCCACAGCCTCATGGACTTCTTGATTTCCCAGGCTTCCCCAAGGAAGTTAGCTGGGGTTGGGCAAGAGGCTGGGAGAGGAGACAGGTTGGAGAGCTGACCCCAGCTGACCAAAGGGATATTCCATGACAATAATACTGTGTCCAGCAATAAAAATTGAGGGGCTGATTTGCCTGGGAGGGCAGCCATAATTCAGAGACTGGTCAAACAAGAGTCTTCTTGTCAGAGGTGGTGAGTGACTGCCTTTGCACCACTGTTTTGGGGTATTTTTTCCCTTTCCTTCATTTATTAAGCTGTCTTTATCTGAACCCATGAGTTTTCTTGCTTTTGATCTTACTATTCTCTCTCCTGATGAGATCCTCATCCTGATGTCAGGGTGGACTGAGCACCCTGTGTTGTGATTGCTATGCTTTAAGTACAATATAACTCATGTAATTATATTTTGGAGATTCAGAGGAAGTTTTTTTTTTGTGTGTTGGTATGAAACTAAAGTTGAATTGTAACCAGTCTGAAAGGGCAGTGTTTGTGAGTACCTCTCTTTGCCTGCTGGAGGTGTTCTCCTCTCATTCCCCAATTCCAAGACCACATGCAGGTCCAAATCTCCATATAAATCCTGGGAGGTGATTACAACAGTCCATAGAAGAATTGAACGGATAAGATGGCTCCCTAATGTAAGGTTACTACAAAAAAAAGGTGCATCATTTTCTCCTGTCTTTACTACAGAAATGTCTTTCCTTCTCATTTTTACAATGAATACTGAGCATCTTAAATAACACATGCAAGGAAATAAAACATGCAGGGAAGGATACATGAGAAGCTTGTCCATGGAGCTAACAGACAAGCAATCACCCTGGTACTGCCAGTGGTCAGGAACTGGGGGAAAATTCCCTAAAGCTGTGTTTCTGGTCAATCTGTACCCTTGTCAGGAGGATTCAAACCTCCTGCAGTTACTGATGGCTGTGTATGCAGAAAAGCAGGTAGATACTGACTACAGATCAGGCTCATGCAGAAGATAATATTTTCCTAAAGTGAGAAGAGAGCGGTAAGGGCAGAAGAGGGGTGAGCCAAGGTGATTTTGAACATTCATAAGTGAGAGCAACCTTAGACTACAGCTGTCCAGACAAAGGAGATAATTTAAACACTGTTTCAGAAGACCCTATTTAATTTTTTGTGGGGGCAGGTACCTGTGTTAAATAAATAATAAACTGCAGTCAAAATGCTTGAAGTTTTGCATATAGCAAATCTCCTCCCCTGGGAAGGTGAAAAAAGTAAAGATCTCTTATTCACTAGATTAAACATCCTGAGCTGTAACATATTGTGTTTAAAGTCACACAGAATGCATTATCTTTTCTATCCTGAGCACCATGAGTCCTCTGAGAAGACGTGGATGGTAGCATCTAGGCTCTGCCTTCTCCTCTTTGCAGTGCTGGGGGAGATTCTGGTTTTTTTTAAATGTATCAGGAATGTCTGAGGGTTCAAAAAGTCAGAAACTGTGCCAAACAGATAAATAGCCATCTTTGCATATTTTGTGACTATGCATAGGCTTATTTGCATAAATAACAGATGAGCGTCCTAATAAGTTGAACTTAAGCCTGACAAGGTGGCAGCCTGGGATAAGCTTTAGTGCTGCATGAGTTGCCATGCTTCTCCTGCAGGTAGTTCCCTGCCTGGTCCTTGGGGAGCTCTGGCTGCTTGCTGGAGCGTGGTGAATGGTTTCCTTGCACACCAGTTGGGAAGCTCTGCTTGGTTTGGAGCTCCAGGATAAAACACTGCTGCTGCATGAGTCCACAGAAGACTAAGATCTGTCTGGTTCTTGACAATACCTGAGGATTATCTGCAAGTGTGGGTCACCTTTAGCTACAGCTTGTGCTTTGATTGCCTCAGCTCACAGCAAGGATGTGAGAGCAGAGAGGCTCCAGCTGTCTGTTCCTGCTGTTCTCTGACCTTGGTAAGGAAACTCTGAACCCAGGAGAAGGACTGCATGCTTCACTGCACACTTTTCGGTCATGTCAGTCACTGGATTGTGTGAGATCGGCATCCAGCGAGGACTGGAACCTCAGACAAGTGTGAGAACTGCCTCTGCTTGTGTGCAAGGTGCAGTGCTGCAGAGACATGGATGTCTTCACAGTTCAGCAAAGTCCAGAGACAGCAGAGGAATCCTCAAACATGATACAGCTGTATTAACCAAGCACTCTGCCCTGTCTCTTCACAGGGCTAATTAAGTTTGCTCAGCTCCTGCTGATACAGCTTTCACTTCCAGAACCTGGGATCTCTCCTCTCCCCACACAGCATAGACTTTCCCTTTCCCTCTCATATGGACATTTTGTCTGCGTAAGAAACATCCAGACCACATATGTTTGCAACTTGCTAATTGAATTTAAAAAGACAAACCCCAAGAAAATGCATGTAAACTAAACAAATGGAAAAAAAAATAGCTTGTATCGAATGATGAAAATAAACTTCATACAGAAGATATCTATCTAATATTACTAGATGAAAGCAGATATTTATCCAACAGCCAATACCTCTACCCACAAGCACCCCCAGCTGAGGACAAGGATGACATAGCAACTTGTATCCTTTGTCTATCCTATGGTAATATGTATTATAAAATTCATCAGAAAACTACATTCTCTTTTCTAGAATAATTTGAGTGAATTTTGGTGGGGGTTTTAAATGACATGCAGAAAATGGTAAATGGTCATTCAGTTTCTGATTTGTGAGCTTATCTAAGAAAACCCCAGAAGTTAATGGTACTGATTTGAGAATGGAGCATTGTTCCTGGAGAGTTCCTGTGGGAGTACTCAGTCAGGACCTCACTTTCTTGAAATGAAAATTCATATAAAGGGAACAACTCAGTTGTGTCTGTTTTTTCCACACATTAGAAACACCACTGCAAATATGATAAACCAAGTTTTCACTTAGTAGCTTCCTTGAAAATAGTTTTCTAACATTTCCTTTTTCACCTGCTCAGAAAACTACTGTTTCCTCCCCTTTAAGAGGATTCAAGCAGCAAAAGTTTTCTAGCCTTCTTTTTGCCTGTAAGTTCAAGCAGTAAGTATCCTACACATTTAAGGTGTTAATCTATGTCCCTCAATGGTTTTGTATTAAATTGAAACAAAAAGTCCACACCAGATACAGATAAATGCAATCTTAATCAATACATGGAAAGCCACAATTTAACCTTGTACTCCTAAGACCATCAGGGCACTGCTTAAGGGACAAAAAAGGCAGTATTTCACTCCTGTTAAGGAGTAAGAGAGGTTAGTTCCATCCAATGCTATTATCAATGGTCTCTTTAGTCATGTATCTAACCAGAGCAGCAGCAGAATCAGTAAAAAATCCACCAGCTGGATTGCTTCTAAATAACTTTATGAATGTGGAACTGGAAAAGTCAGTCACAAGCAGTAATCTGCTCATCTCTGGCAAGAAAACTGAGAGAATTCCAGCCAAGGAAACTGGAATTTAATAAAATAGGAGCATCAAGGCATGATAGTTAATCGTCATTTTGTGCTAAGGTCCATTATCCTTTCAAAAGTCATTGCAGTGTTAAGATACCCAGAACTTTCTTGCTTTCTTGCTTTTTATTTCAAAATTAAAATGAAAGAAAAATTATCACTTCCATCTGGCTTTGCAGTTCTACAAACTGAGCTATCAAAATCTGCCATTAACATATTTATCACATCTGTCTCCACAGCAAAATGAAGACTTATCTGGAATTAAGTTGATAAGACATAAGCTGCATTTCTCTGCAAATGAGTTTTCCTGTAGTGTCTCCTTTCCTTCCTCATAACTTTATTTTCTGCTTCCAGAGCATTTTTCACATTTTTGGCTCCTTTATAGAGTAGATTTAGCACAAATATTTCTGCTGTGTAGCAAGAAAATAACTTTCCTAAACAAAAGCATGTTAGAAAATGCACACTGGACAGCCAGGAAAGAATAGATAAGAACAGACTTCTGGAATTAACAGTCTTCTGGCTCTAGAAATGAGGAAGAAAAAAGACGTTTATTAGCAGATGCAGAAATATGCATATGCAAATATAAGGAGGAGGGTTTCTCTCTGATAGGTGTGGCACTGTGGTTGCTGATGTTGCACCTTCCTCTTGTTGTGTTTCTTCTTCCTCTTGTTTTTCCTTTCCCCACAGCAGAGTATGTTTCCCATTCTCTGGAGTCTCACATTCCACTCTCTCTTCCCCCTCTTTCCCCACATTCTATTGTTTCTCCCTGTCATTTTCCACTAGTTTTGTAAGTCCCTAATAAATAATGTGTGAAGGCTGGAACTACAGCTCTACAAATTGAGGACCAACCCATACTGTCATTGTGTTCAAAGTGTCTCAAAATCCCATCCCCACCACAGTCTTACCTGGTAAATCAGGCCCAAATTCCCTCCAAGCCCTTGTGCTGCAGCTTCTCACTTCTCTGAGAACCATGTCTGCACTATAACATGGGTTCCTTTTCCTGCAAAAACCCATCCTGTGACACACATGCCTGATTCCCCCAGACCCATGTGTTTGGGTTCCCCCATGCTCCACTCTCCATGCACCCTTCACCTCACCCCTCACCTATATGATATTGATTCCCCAATCCCCTGTACTGCTTTCAGCAGGCTTGCCTTTTCCTGCTCCTTGCTTCTTCCCAGCACATCTCCACTTCTTGCTCTTCTCTCATGCAGTGAGCTGAAGCCGAGGGCACAGGCATAAAGGAGTGGGAGTTGCAGGGACATCTGAAGTTACACACAGGCTTTTGTTGCCTTCCCCAGCAGCACGTATTCCAAACCTCAGCACAGGATGGATCTCCTGCTAGGATCTTAAGGGAAAGCTGGAGCAGGATGTAGGTGCTGACAAGTATCAAGCAGTTTAATTTTTTTGTTGGCTGGACAGTCCAAGCTGAAGGATTTTGTATTGATGCTCTGTTGCAGAGATCCTTATAGCTGTGTTTGGATGTAGGGGCCTGTCACCATTTTCTGGAAAGCCTATCCACATCCTTACCCTATGCTGGGCTGAAGCCTACGCATGTGCCATCTCACTCCACACCCTGGGGTTTTCCGCAGAAGAAACCAGGCAATGCTGGCTGTAGACCAGGACTGCTGGGTACCCTACAGACTCTGACAGAGAAACTGGAAACCCTAAAGCCCAAGCCAGTAAAGGACTGGAGTTTTCCTGATATTCTCAGTACCCTCTTTTTCTTTTAAAAAATACTAACAGCTTAAAATTTTCACATAGAATCATCAAGTCTTCAGTGAGGCACATACTGTGGTTTGATGTTAGTCTCAAACTGAAATACAGTGGGGAAGATACAGTGTGCCTGCCAGAAGGACAGGCAGTACATAATTGCCTAAAGAAACAGCAGGGCAATCTGAGGTGTCTCTTTGCAGAAAGGCATTAGTGATACAGGAAATGCTGATATAGTACATGGAATTAAGGAAGGTACAGATGAACATTTGGATATGCTGACTGATGAAAATGCCAACTGGTTAAAAGCAAATTGCTTAATTTAGAGCTAAAAATTAATTACTTGGAGAACAAAGAGGAAAGAAATATAAAAATAAAGAGGATGCCCAGAAGAAATAAAAAATTGAACCACATGAAAATATGGAACCCTTGATAAGAAGGAAAATCCTGAACAGAGTGTGTGAGCCAAAAGCCATTGATGTCAGTAAGGAAAGAACTGGCTGGCACATCTTTTTCCTGTCTCACAGAAATCACATAACATAATAAAACACAGAGCATAATAAAATCATATAATTATGTATAATTATGAAGCAGGACAAGAAAAGTAAAACAATAAATCTAAAATTCAAGGAACAACTGCAGCAGAATAACTCTCCAAAAATAGAATTTGGGGAGTGGGGTGATAGAAATGTCTTTTTTTTCAGCTGGGGTTCCAAGAAGCCTGACTTCCCACAAAGCCATTTTGCAGGCTGCATTTTACCATTTGCCCTTCTCCTCACAGCAAGAAAATTGGAAAATTTTGTGTTTGTGGATATCTAGCTGTTGAAGCACTACCTGTTATGGACTGTATTTTGGACTTCTGTTTGGAAATCACTGAAAGAGTTTTCTGGTATAAACTGGCCAGAGATAATCTAAAGCACAGCAAATTTCCAGCAGGAAGCACAGTCCCATACTCCTGAGATGTCTGTCTGCAGCAGTGGCAGTGACCTGCCAGGCAGCTCCCCAGGATGCCACAGAGCCAGCTGCTGGAGCTCTGGGCAGCTCTCTGACTCCATCCCTGCTCAAACAGCTTCAGGAACTTTTCTGGGCTCTGAAAGCCAGCTGGCGTGGGGTAGCTGGTGGCTGATTT
Organism: Pseudopodoces humilis; assembly: GCF_049639895.1. Taxonomy (NCBI): domain Eukaryota; kingdom Metazoa; phylum Chordata; class Aves; order Passeriformes; family Paridae; genus Pseudopodoces; species Pseudopodoces humilis. Next base: position 61,276,032 of record NC_142202.1, read on the forward strand.
TTGGAGACTTTGGTCTCTTTATTTGTGGGAATGGGCTCTGGGGTGCTACAATCACCAGATTATGCCTGGGAACCATGTGGAAAGAGGTAGTTGGCACAGGCTGAAATGAAGTCCAGTGATGTCTTCCAGGCACTGTGTAATCAACTGGTGCTGATATAGCCACTGCTAAAAAACAATGGAAAAAGAAAAAGAAGGAGCTTCACTAAAGTTTCTTAAGTGTTGTATGTGGTCAGTGTAAGGGACAGCACTGGCATTGCCCATTCACATTATGCCCTCTTTCATGAAATTCAAGGTTTGGCAGTGTTGCCAGCTGAGCATTCTGGTAATGAAAGCATCCCAGAAGGTTGGGATTATGCTTTGAAATACATGAAAAGAAATGAGGAAGTTGCTGTCAGTGTGACAGCAGGGTCACATCCTAAAACATTTGTAGCCATGGTTCACATTTTCCAGAGAGTCCTCACAGTGAGGAATTGAAAATTATCAAGAGACAGAGAGTGCTGTGGAAAGACTCATCAAATCTATTAAAGTTAGTAATGATTGTCCAAGCCCTGGGTTTCCCCTCTTTACTTTTTGAATGTGTTTGTCCATGGACGTGGCATAAAAAACATATGATGAGGGAGATTTTAAGAGCCTAGAAATAATGTATTTGTTGTCTCTACCACAAATTTTTTTTTTTCTTTATGCATAGAGGTTTATTATTTACACCAACCTTTTTCAAGGTATGTAACATTTCTGTCTTGTTTTGCCTCAGAACATGAAACAATTTTACTAGTAAACAGATGTCATGGCAGTATGTTGTAATGTAGTGGTTCAGATTTTTTTTTTTTTTTTTGATACAGAATAATGAAAGGATTAAAAATGTATAGAGTGCAGAGTGTTCAAGTCTGTTGTGACTCCTGTAGTGCCACTGAAAAACCAGAGCAGGGAGCCCAGGCTTGCAGTGACTGTAGGCAGTGGCTTGTATCAATGGCCCACCTGAACTAGTGTGATGGAATCTAAGTAGAGGGTCACTTAATAGGAGTCACTGGGGGAAAAAAAGGAAAATAAAGGAAGCTTTTTACTAGTTTGGGGCATACCATGGACCACCCTGATGGACAGCACTGATGATGAACTCTGCTTAGACTCTGTTCTAGTTTGGACTCTTAATTAGAGTTGAAATCTGATAAATAAACCAGGATAAAGCTATTCCCAAAGCATCAGTTTTAAACTTTAAATTTAAGAGTCTTTGAAAAGTAAATAATGTTTTATGTGTGAAATGAAGAAACTGTATCTGGAAGCTACTTTTAGGGATCCATCTGTTTTGCAGTGGTAAATGCATGTGCTGCAGTATTAATGAGGGAAAAGTGGTTGAGTTTGCTTGTGAATTACTGTCATTTGAAGGGAAATGTGCCAAGCAATTGAACAGTAGCTCTACAAGAAAATTCTGACCATGTGAGGAGAGGGGTTCACAGGAGCTCAGTATGTCTGGTTTACATTTCCACTTCTGTAAATGCTGCTTCAGTGACCACAGGCAAATCACATAAATATCATTGCCTCCAGATACATGAAAAAACTTCCAGGTGTGAAGAGGGATTGTGGATTTACAGCTCATTAGTTACTTTATATGGATGCTTAAAGCTCAGGTAAACGCATGATACATTGCCTTGCTTTCAGTAAGGGTCAGAGCTGCCTCGCATTTACTCTGGAGCAGTAACCACACAGACAGTTGCCATGGAGTATTAAATGAGCTGTAAATCCATGCTCATTTACTAGGTGGCAACTTGTTCATGTAGCTGTCTCCTCTGTCTGCGAAATGGGACACGATGCTTCATTTTCACATCTTGGATATTTGTATAGACAAGAATGATTTTTCTGTGAATGCAGCATTTTGTGCATTGGGTATTGCAATAGCAAAACCAGTATTTTCATAAAAATATCAACAATGAAATTACTGGAGATTAGTACATTTTAGCCTTGTTTAAAGTTTTTAGCTGGAAGTTAATCTACAAAAAGAGTGAAAAAAACAAGTGACAGTTGTCTGGCACAGATGGATTCTGAAGTGTGTGTATTTGAAAGAGGAAGAAACAAGAAAGAGTAACTTATTTAAGAATTTATACCATAAGAAGGTGCTAACCCTGAGGTTCACTAACACCTTTGAGGGATCAGTCTTTTGTTAACCACTTCATAGTTTATTCTAATATTAGACACGGGTCTTTGTGCTTGTCCTTTGCATCTGCTGTGGTATATCTGGTTTAGACTTGTCTTCACCAGTTGGCTTACAGAAGGTAGAAGTTTCAAGACAAAAAAGAGTTATGGAAGGAAAGTCAGATGTTCTTTATAATGCCTCCATAAATTTCCCCAGACTGTGGGACTTGGACAGATGATAACATTAAACTAAGGGTTGCATGTTAAAGGTTAGTGTGCAAGTATGAAAGGTGTCAGCAAAAGAAGAAAATGAAGAAAGAGGTAGCTACAGTACAGGTTACATCTATCTACCTATCTAGATAGCTCACTAGCTCTCTAGCTATATATATCTATATATCTGTATCTTATATTGATACATCATACTTGTATGAAAAGTAGTCAGACATAACTGATGTTATTAAATAAATGCTGGACTAAAAGGTTATTTTTTGAAGTCAATCTGACATATCATTTATACTACTTGCAGTGATTGAGCAGCACCTCCATTTGGGTGGAAGAGTGGATTAAGGAGCTAAGCTAGGAAGATGAAATTGAGAACCAGTGAAACAGAAAAACAGAATATCCAGTTACATTCTATCAAACTGTGAAATGGAATGGGAAAGCAGAATTTATGTAGGATGGAGGGAATTGCATTTTTGGTACAAAATACTGAGGGTGAGCACTTCTCTTTCTGAAAATTATCTTTTTCCCTTGTGAATAACTTAATTCATAACTATTCTGCCCTCATTGTCTCTCATATAAAAGTGAAAAGCAGTGTAATGTAAAAATACTCTCTGTTGGAGCCAGCTGAGTGCATACATACATGGTGGCTAACATGAAATATCTACTATTTAATATCTGTTCTTTGCACCTCGCTGAACACACAGACCAGAGAGGTCTTGGCTTGCCTCCTATTTTTACTCCATATCATCAACATTTGGTGGTGCGAACACCCAAGCTATCAACCTCCTACACTATTCATACTCCCTCTCTCTTCTCATGGTTCGAGCAATAGGAATACGGATGCAAAAACATGGGAGCTAGAAGGAAAACAGAAACTAAATCCTCAAACAGCAGGCTTAGATTTTGCATAAGGCTTTTCATTAGTTTGCATCTTCAAGAAAAATAGAGATAAAATCATCTCATGAAATATTGAAACCACTTCTGCCCATACGAATAGCTGAATGTGAAACATCTCAGTCTACCCTCTGAAACGGAAAATAAACCTTCTTATGAATGCTATGAGTTATTGAATAATAATATGGCAGTAGTCTAATGCTGCTATTGTTGAACCTAAATGAAAAACCTTATTAATCATGGATTTGACAGCTCATTCAGTTATAATAATGTTTCCTGTCAATCCAAGCTCTCATTATAATTGGATCTTACTTAGAAAAGAAGATGCTCCATTGACTACTCAGATGGAGAAAAATACAGGTTTGAAAATGAAAATATCAGTCTGAATTCTGTTTCCAGGGAGCCTGCTTATGCATTTACAAGTTGGATAACACTTTAATCCTTGCTGTGTGTCATATTTGGATGTTACTATAATAAGATTCTCTCACTGACTAGACACCAGCTCTAGAGTCATGACAGTGAAAGTGAAAGCAGGAAGAGCAAATGGAACTTCTTCTCAGGGATGCTGGTGTATCATCACCTCGACCTAGTTGCAACGAATTAACTGAAATAGATGGCTTTTCTACAGAAAGTAGTGTGTTCAGCTGTAATTTTACAGCTAATTTGGTTTCCTGCATGCCCTCTTTTGTGGTCACTCAGTTTGCAGAAAGTATTAGATATTTCACGAGGCATTGAGAGGAGATTAAGTTGCTTCAAACCAGGGCAATTTAGTGTGCTCTAGGGGTGTTTACAGAGAGAGTTAGTGACAAGGAGCTGTAAATTCATTCCCTAACTTACTGAGCAATATCTTTATAAACAAGGCCAGAGACAGAAGCAAAAGCATCTGAGGTGGTTATCAAAGCAGAGGAATATTCAAGCTGAGACTGAAAGCACTTGAAAAAGCATTTTGGATAAATGTCATTTAGAAGACACTCTGTGGGCAAAATCTGTAAATTACATATTGGAGGCCCCAATTTTGTGGGTGTAACAGAGGGAGGTGGTGCATTCTGCTCAGGTCACGACTTGTTGAGGACACAGAAAACACAGGGTAAGTAAAACAGACTCAAATTTGAAAAAGAAAGGTTTTCTAGAAATCCCTTTTCTAGGGTAGCTGAAACAAGAACTCCCAGAAGGTGTTCTTTTCTTTTTCATTGGTAAACCTGTGTAGTTACAATAAATGGGGATTTTGAGTAGATTTGTAATGAGTAGTATAATACTATCCAGCATAGAGACACCAGACTGTTTTCGCTGCCTTGCAGGACAAGGAGTAAAAAAATCTGATAACCTCAGGAATTCTTTGCACGATTGTAAGGGCTCGCTGGTTGTGTGCTTGATCCTACAGCAGACATGCACACTGAAAAGCAATTAAGTTATCTTTTCTCCCTCCATGGCTCAAACAGATGAGGCACAGACGGGAATAGGCTGTAATCCACATCAGAATTTAGTAGCTCCATTGGGACAATGTGCTTCTTCTATTATTTGTCTTCAATCACTGCAGCTTAGCAGTACTTTTTATTTTGCTTTGCGCCAAGCGAAGACAACTCAGGTCCTCACTGAGACTGCAGTGCCTGAGAGAAATAAGGGCAAGGTTAAGAATGAAAGTGTTACCAATGTGAACAGGAATAAAAATCCAAGGGAAAGTGGAAACTGCTTGGTTTTGTTTTGTTGTTATACATTCCTATTTTATTCACAATAGCCGACTGATTTCTTATCTCTGAATGAGTAAATAGAAGTTAAGATTTGTTTCAGGTGAAGAGTTGATGTCAGAGGGGATTTCTTTTATTGTTACGGTGCAAAGATCACCAAGTTACCAACCATCATATGCCTCTTCAACCACTCATGCAGTGTGAGTTCATGGAGGTTATACAATAGTTTGTAAGGTGCCTATTAGCATAAAACGCCTACAAAATTTATTGTGGAACTATGTCACTTGAATGGTGGCATTATAATTCAAAGAATACTTTTCAAAATATATAACTTGATCAGCAGCTGCTGAATCCATAAAATAAATATTTATATTCATGGGATAGCTCTGAAAAGGTCAAGTAGGAGACATTTTAATCCATGTTTTCAATTTGTCGCTATATGTTTAGAGTAATAAATCATAGCAGCTTTCAAAAATAACAAAGGCAACAGTAACATATGGCTCTCAAATGTCTGTGGACTGTAGATTAAACTAATTTGTTTTTCCTGAGCACCTAAACACAATTTTGTTATTTGTTGGTTGTGATCTCTTCTGTAATTACAAAAAGAGATTTGATACCTAATGGCATAAACCATTATGCTAACAACTTCAAATTAATGGGCTCTTCCATCTTATTTCAAAAGACACATTGCCAAGTGCTGCCATCATATTTTTCATAACTTTATCAACTGTAAATACATTTTCGGATGTACAAATGTAATTTGTATTTGCAATTTTCAAATGTAAATGCAGCTTCTCACCCTGCTTGCAGGTACAGCACAATTGTAATAACATGACAGTCTGAGACACTAATCTGTTGATTTTAAAAATACTTTACAAATGTTTTGTGTGCATATTATATATTGTATGCACCCCTAACCAACATGTTGTGCTTGGGTTTCTCTCAACAAATGAAGCGTGTCATTCAGATGTAACCACAAAACCTCCTCTCTGGTATGAAGACTCCTGGCAGAGCATTTGGCTTTTCTAGCTGACTTCATTCATTAGGCAGTGCTAAGCAGTTTCCTTTCTGAAACCCACCCTATAAGCACACTTTTGACTGCTCTGTTTGCCCAGCTCCTCTGCTGTGTATATATTTTGATGCCTGTGTCCCATCTTAAAGTATCTGCACTGGGATAGATGGACCTCGTGGGATATGTGTGGGTGTGGTTTAAGGAAATACAGCTCCGTTTGCTTTAATGGAATTGAAACTACTTCCAATAAGTGTGAATGTGGAATATTTGTTTTGGAAGAACGAAATGGCATGAGTGTCTCTTCAAAGCTGGGTCGGCATGCTGCAGTGATGGATGGCCTGGTACAGCAGAGCCACTGAGAGAGGTACCTTTGCTTAGGTAAGTTTCCACTCTGGTCTCTACTCCCAGTGGTGCCTAGAGAGCCAAGTAGACACTTTGTGGTGAGCTGGATGTAGTTTTTAACTGCATTGTGGAGGTTTCCTGACTAATCAGAGCAAGGACATGCGAAACATGCAGATAGATACATGTAGTTATGTACATTTTTCTGCCTTGATCTGGAGCTGAACTCCACTGGTGGCATAGCAATTAACCCAAAGTGAATGATAGAAACGTTTTTCACAATAAGGCTGTGATTAGTGCATTGTGTAGGAAAAAGGTCACCTCATTATGGCTGCTAATACAGACAACACCCATCAGCAGCTCCAGTGAAACCCTGGGGCCATGGATATGTTGACTTGGACTCGGCAAAGTTGTGCATGTACAAGGTCTGAGGGATGAGGTGCAGCCCTGGTTCAGAAGGATATACTTTGGCAAGGAAGGCTGAGGCTTAGCTGTCATCCAGAAACTTATAGCCTAGAGGAAAACCAACATTCTCAGACAACTGTTTTCATCCCTAGCCTACAAACTGCTCTAGTGTTTGCCTTTTTCGGGTCCCCCGGGCATGTAACATGTGCCAGTCTCTCAGCCTTATTCAGGAATCTCATGGGGTCTGGAAGTTTGGCCATATGCATGTCAAGGACAAACTTCATTCCTTCATAGAAACTGGTATAAGCACAATTTAATTTAAAAATCAGTCCTCAAGATAAACATCTGTGGATTCATGCTTTTCTGTTGTTCACATTTCATTCCTTCTGAAGTACAAATATGTTCAGGAAATAATGTATAAGTAAATGTTTAATGGAATTACTTAATATGGCTCAGAAAATTTTGTTTTTCTCCAATTTGCTTTTCTTGGTAAAACTAAATATTGCCCTGCAAATTCTTTCTGGACAAAGAAACAACGTAAAAATTCAAATGAGAGCTAGTTCTCCTGTTTCCACAGCTCTTGCAATGCCAGTAATTGAAGGGTGCTGGGTTTTGGGATCTTTAACAGAGCCTTGTTTCCTTCCACCACTTTACTTTTATAACATTTTTGGTAACAGGAACCAGAGGCACAGGAAAGAAAATCCATACATATTTCAGAAACATAAGAAACGCTGACCCGTCAAAGGCAACAGTCACAGCTTTTTTTGTTCAAACCCTTATTTAAAACAGGTTGTGCTTGGTTAGAGGTTAATTCTATGTTTGATGTCTTGAAATTGTGGAAGACTGTCCTTTGCCCCTTGCAAACATGCACACACACAGTCACAAAGATGACAACTGTTTATTTTGACAATGTAATCCCAGATCATGCCCCATGCCTTTCTTACAACAAGATGTAATGATAGGGATCTTCATTGTAAGAGTCATCACCTTACAACAAGATGATGAATAATGGGGATTTCTGAAGTCTTCATCTTTACTGTTAATGAAGATGTAAAGTATCAGTTTGAATTTTAAAATAAATAAAAAATTCCAGTAAGTTTTTGATACCTTTGTTGTGAAAAAGAAAACTATAGTTACATTTGCATGTGGAAAATCCACATACTTTGGCAGAAAAGCATATGATTTGTAGTCCTGCCATAATTTTTGAAACACTGCCCACATGAATGTGTCTGTTCAACTTCCATTTCAGGTAAAAGAACAGATACATGTTTCATGGCTTTGCTTTCCTTACTGGTACATAAAACTGTAAAAATGTGCTAAACATACAAGGTTGCTTAATCAAATAGGTCCTCTCCTTCTCCATCTCCTTGTTCCTCTCCCTCTCCCTTTCCCTCTCCTTTTCTCTCTCCCTCCTCACTGTATATTGATAACGTAACATGAAAGAAGCACAAAATTTTTTAACCTTCCTCTTCTTTTTAAATTTTATTAATCCATTTTATTCACACTTATTACACAATCATCTCACTGTAATAAACTTCTATCCTAGATAACTTTTAATGGCAGATAAATGAAATCATCCACAGAATAACTTTGTACTGAAATTCTTATTTCATAGGTATTTAATAAATGTGTCCCCACCTACTAATCTCACAGGGTTCACATTTTCATTAATAGCTGCAATCAAGTAAATTTATTTCTCTTTCATTTTACTTTTTGATTTTTAGTTCACTAATATTTCTCTTTCATCTGGCAGATATATGTGAATAGATTGAATTTATAGAGAATTATGTTTTAAAATACACCATACCAATATTGAGAGCCTTTCCCCAAAACATAATAAATGTCTTTTTTCTATTAATTTACTTGATATAGTCATAGTTTAAAGACAGATAATCTTGGACAAGAAAAAATTTTGGAAAACTAAGAAAACTACCTACTGATATACAACCACTAACAGCAATTTTGTTCATTAACAGCATCTATGTTCATTACATTTAAAAGCTTGTTCAGTTAAGGAAAGATGCTATCCTTACTCTTTCAAAGAAAGAAACCAAACCCATAAAAAGCACAGCTTTTTACCTTAGTATTTTGTTTATTACTGCCTAGTCTAATAATAAATGCCATATTCATCTTATTCATCTGTAATTTTTTTAACCACTTAGCTTATAACTTTATAATAAAAGGGGTGATATAAAATCCCCATTTCATAAATTCAACATTCTGGATAAACATCACTGTCACTCTACTTGCAGAACATAACTGATGAGTAAAATGTTCCTAGTAAAGCATATTCAGTAGAAGTTCAGAGGACAAAGCCCTTGATAATGCCTCTGTTCAGAGCTCAGTCTCCTTCTATAACAAATCTTTTGTTTTTTTAAATAGTTTAATGGGTATTTTTAACAGCACCTTCTTCTTTGTTTTATTTGCTTTTTGGGGGTCCATTTGGATATAGTCTTTGAAAAGAGAGAATACATCAGCACTATTTTGAAATAGATGGAATTAGAGGTGTGAAAATAGGAGCACAACTGTTGGCTTTTCAACATTCCCAAGGAATATTTCACAACAGAAGTGTCATGATGCACAGCAGCAGGTAAAAGTACCATTACCTAATGTCTCCTGAGAAGAAAAAGAGAAGAAAAAACCCCTAAACCTACAAAACAATATTGTATCACCTTTGAAGCACCATCAATATACCACAGAAAGATGGATAGCCCAGTGGTAGTCCCTCTGTTTGAAGGGATCAGAGCCAGTTGCAATAAAGTACAAATTATTTGGCTCCAAGGCAATGTTGAATGCAGCCATGTGATTGAATCCAGTGATCCCAGTGTGTTATGTCTTGGGTTCTCTCCTCTGAGAGTTCAGAGGCATGATTCCTTCTACCTGTGACTTGCACCATTTAAGTTATTTATTTTTTTTGTACGAGGATTTCAATCCTTTTATTAAAAAAGTAATTTGAATTTTTGCTACTGTTTTGCGACTCATATACATTCTTGCAGAGGATTACATCCCATATGTGGATACTAATGGCACATACCAGTGGTGTGAGGAACGTGCTCAGCTGCTTGTCCCTTCTCTTTAGAAAGGTTTAAATTCTCCACCAAGGGAACTGAAAGTTCAGAGAATACACTGGTTCTGACAATAATTAATAGTAAAGGATTTTTTTTTCTCAAAACATGAGAATATTTATTTTTTATGACCCTTTTCCCCATTGCCAATTGTGGCCTTTAAAGCCAAACTTGCAGGAGTTTTGCATAAGCCACCTAGAAACCTTGGTTATAGATTTCCCTTGTCCTATATGGTTCATCCCTGTGCTTCATCTTTTTAGTTTAGGCTTGTCCTATCAATTCATGAATCTATATATGCATTCTCCAGATCTACAAATGTTGTAAAATATACTCACTGGAGATGCCCAGAGGATTAATAATTTAAATAAAAACAATCAGGACTGAGCTACTGTTTTATAGTCAAAAAATGTCTTTTCCCTATACTATTTCCTCTTCTGGTGCATAAATAATTCCTCTAGCATTAGTGGAGCTATGCTAATTTATACCCACAGAGGACTTGGTCTCAAAAGTCTAATTTAGATGACAACACTGAAGTGCAAAGACTTGCCATTTTTATTTGTATGTAAAGTACCAGCACTCAAGTAGTTGTGTGTCATTAAATTATTTCTAGAAAATAAATTGCCATTTGGAAGGTTTGCTCTTGGGTGAAATTATATCTGTTTGTATGACTTTAGACAGATGCAATGAGTTAATTTGAACAGCTGCTCTTCAGTTCCCTAATTCTGTTCTCTCTTATATCTCCCATCTCTACTGAGCATGCCTTTACTACATCTGACTGAAATAAGTACATCCTTGGACAATAGCTCCTGTACCTCATTGCAATGTTCCTTCTGTTCTGAAGGGCCTTGGTAAAAAATTAGGTGGTAGGGCATAAAACAGGTCGATGCCAGCTATAGCTCCTGGGACAGCTAAAAGTTGGATGATAAGGAGGTTGTTTTAAGCCATCAAAGCTCCTTCCTCCTCAGCTGTAATTTTTTTTTTGTGCAGTGCAGAATTTCACCCTGGGGTTTTTTTGCTGAATACTGATGGATTTGATAACAGTCTCACCTGCACACTGGACGTGTAATCATGAATAGGGCACTTAATTTCAGAGGAACCATGAGATTAAGATAGCTCATATTCTTCTACTTTTCAAGCCTCCTGTTAGTACTTTCATAAAGGCTGTGTTCTGTATTCAGCAGTTTTCTCTGCATTAATTGCTGGAGTGTTTGCCTTAGTGTTACCTGAGGCATGCTTCCACGTAGCTCTCCTCCAGCTCTGATGCCACACATTAGCCTTTCCTTGTGACAAAATTATTTTGAAATCAGAAGGACAGCCATGAACATACATAAATGTTTCTAAACACGAGAGGGCTGCCTTGTTTGCAAACAGTGAAAAAGAGAAGAACCTTGCTGAAAGAGCTTGCCATCTGGGGAAGAACAAAAAAGAAACTGCAAAAATAGCCTGTATCAAGGTTAAGGCTGGTGTTAGAGTTGATGTAACTGAAAGGGAAATCTTATGTGGCCCTGAGAAGACATGGGCAGTGAGGCAAGCTATGAACTGATCCTGTTGCTCACTAGCATTTGTTTCTGTGCCTTTCATTTAATCTCAATATTCATCGATGCTTACCCTATGGCCCTGTGGAATACACTGTACTGCATTCTGCTTCCCATTCTGTGCAAGGCAGGTTCCCGTGGTGCCTCAGGTAACACTGTGAGTGACTTGGTAATTATTGTCATCATGATCCAAATACAGGGTGAACCTTCACAAAAGGCAGCTCTTTCTTTTGAGGAATCGGGTTTACATTTTTTCAGTGGGTTTAGGATATTGGGGTTCTGATGAGCACATTTATATAAGGATGTTACTTTTTATTATTTTAAGGATGTTATTTTTTATTATTATTTATTATTTATATGATAAACAAGTTGGTTGCTAGAGATGGTTTTCTTTATCAGCTGAATATATGCAAATCAATTGAACTCACACCCTTGGTCATAATTTCGGGGAAGTCTTCTGACTCCAGACCTCTGCTTCATTTACAATGGTTCAATCATTCTGTGTTCAAAATATATATTTTATAAATATATCAATATTTGTGATGTGTGCATGTGCCTGTTTTGTCAAGACTAAGGCAAGCATGATTTTTTTCCACATTTTTCATGTTGCTATCAGCTGTACAAGAGAACTACATAAGGGTAATGTGAAAAGAGATGGGAACAAAAGGCTGCTGCTAGGTATAAGGATCCTGGGGCGGCATTTAATACTTGCAGCTTCAGTTTCTAGGCAGCTGGAGAGCTTCTTACACCTGGGGACTTGCCTTGGATGATCACTGGAAAATAAGAGTAGGATATTTGGATGAGATAAAATTCCACTAGGAAATGGTGTGATGGTAAATATCCATTGCACAGATATTTATAGTCATCACATCACCTACAGGGCTGTGTGGAATGAGGGTCTTGAGGTCTCTGAGCCTTGCAGAAACATGCGGTGAACGGCAATCCCAGCAGATATCCTCGTGTTTTAAATAGGTGGAGAATGCATGTCAGCAGGAATAGACAGCAGACCACTTGCCTGCAGTCACTCAGCAGGTTAGTGGTGAGGTTTCTTGGCTAGCAGACGTGTTTTGTCCTGAACTAAATCTCTGGGCAGAGCTTTTTCTCTGTAGTTTTTAACAAAATAATAGACTGAGGTCCAAAATACAAAGTTTGTCAAACTGCCTACGAAATGAATTCACAGCAACCACAGTATTTTTTCAGGATGTAGTTGTCATGAGTTTTTAATGTGTCCCCACACATCTCCATCAAGTCTTAGGAAGAAGTTCTGTGTTAAAATAGACATGTGAAATAATGTTAGGTATGAGTTCTGCAAAATAATTCTGAAGTAGCTGGAGATCATCGCTGGGCAGCTCTTTCTTGAATGACACCCACTTTTGTACTGACAATCAGAAGAAATTTGCCACCTTGCTCCCCAGGAAGTCCCTCCTCTTTCTCCTTTTATAGTGGAAAAATTAAACTTATGCAGGAAAGAAAAAAGTGCTATAGCAATTGGCTACTGTACTTAGCTCTCCTCTGGAACAAAATCCCTGACACTCTTTTGTGCCAAAATACGTTACTGTTTCCCTGGCCCAAAACATTGAATTCTATCATGAGAGAGCTGAAGTCAGAGGACTCTCTGAAGTGAAGAATTCTGGTCAGGTGTGAAAAAAAATGCTTTTAAAGAGGTAATTTTGAAAAGAAAAATTTGAAATGGGCAAAAGAAGCTGTTTTAACAAAGAGTAAAGCCTATTCTTCTGTACTACTGCTTTGAACCTTTAAATTACTTTGCAACCATTGATAAATTGATTTTCATTGATAAAGCCATTTTCACAGCAGTGAAAAAGTGTGTGGCTCCATTCTTGCTTCTATGCATTCATTAACTGTTAAAATCCAAGCAATTGTTTGAGACTGGGATTTGATGAGGCATCTTCATTTTATGCCTTATGCCTCTGTAAATCTACCATGTTCAGTAAAGGAACACCTGCCTACATTAGAAATCTGCTACGGACCTTCTGTTTAGCTTTGGCTTCCACTTTAGGGCTGTGACCTAACAATTACCAAACAAAAGATACATCTTGATTTTATTAAATGTCCCTGTGATACATTTCTAGAAACTAATAAATAACTAAATAAGCCTTTTGGTCCATAAGAAGAAAAGCAAGTAACACCCTGATATATTTACTTGAGCCTGGGCTGACTTCCATGCTTTTATCACAAGCAAGACAAAAGTAACCATTGGGAGTAAGAGATGTGCAAGACTGTAAGAAAACAGAGTATATTAATGAAAAGTACTCAGCAGAGAGCCCATTACAGTATCTGTCCTCTCTCCTGCGCCACTGCAGAGCTAAAAGTGATTGATAATAACCTTGTAGTTACTGTACAATTTTCCTACAATTTTATCGTTGCAGTCATGGCATTGATCTACAGTTAAATGAGATAATTCCTGTGTGCTATCTTGCCAGTCTGCCAGGAGCAATGTACCAATTGTACCCGTAAAGTCACAAAAAAAAAGAATACCTGCTTGAATCCAGGGCTTAATATAGAAGTTTTAGATAGCTGCATTATGAAATTGCTATAAAGAATATGCTTAAGTTTGTAAGAGAAATGTGATGAGGACTATTCAAACCTAGAAATTTCTATCAGTAATACTGCTTTTATCAAAAGAATATTTAATAGTCTCTGCTTTTCTCCTTTCACTATATGAATGTTGCAAAGACTCTTTTTTGGGGGGGGAAGTATGAAACTTTGTAACTGCAGTCTTACTTATATTAACTTCTAAGATATCAAAAAATACTTATGCTACAAACAGTCTGCAAAAGTTAGACTACCAAAAATAATTAATAAGGTGGTTCTAAATACATAATCTTTTATTTCTGCTTTATTTCTGATGGATCAAAATTCAAGCTCTTAGAAATTTTACTGGAAAATTCCAATGAAATCCTACTTTGGACTAGAAACCATGCAGTTCAGTGCAAACTTATGAAGCTTTCAAAGATATGTGTGAATCTTTCACTAGTTTCTTCTCAAATGTCTTCTTTCACCCAGCCCCCTAAACTTAAAATGAAACTTATGGGTCACAAAACCACACAGACCACCTCCTGCAAAGGTTTGCTAAAACCAGAACACAGTAAAACTCACTGACTTCAAAAAGCTCTGCACTGTAAATGTAGCTTCCTACTCCTCCCTGGGTCTAGCTCTCGCTTGCCTTAAAGCTTCTTTTCAGTTTGGCAGTGCAAAATGGAGCCTCAAAAGGGGGACAGTTACTGTCACATGAGATGTGTTTCCCTGTTGCTAACATGCTGGCTATAGAGGTGGCCAAATGGGCTAGGAGGAGTCAGACGTTGCTGACCCAATAAATTCTGTCTCGAAAGGATGCATCAGAGGTGCCCTCAGGCTGTCTATGACACAGCTTTTCAATTCACAGCAGGACTGAATAATTTTGGAGTTTATGTCTTTGGAAATGAGTAGTGCTGAAGGGAAGGCTTCTGCTGGCAAGCAGGACTGTGCCATCCACAAACTCTTGCTACCTCACAGATGCTCTTTGATGATCCATGTGAAATTAATGAGAGATTTCACTCCAGCTCCAGGTAGATTTGAGAATTTTCTCCCTAGAGCCATTGTCACATGCAGTGTGACAATCTGTTGAGCTTATTAGTTATCTAAAAAAGTAATTGTTGGAGGGTGAGACTAATCTGAGATCTGCATTACTTTTATAAGTTTTCAAATGTCACAGGCACCCAGAAAACATAGATGGATTTGTTAGTTCTGAAGTTTTCTACACCTAAGTAAATAAAAGACTATTAAACCTGAATTAATGACAACAAACTGCATATTCTTTTATTCTTGCCAGCCTTCTTATATATTCCCCAAAAAACAAATAAATAAATTATGTCAATTTATTTTCTCTGGTTTTTGTTTGAATTTTGGTAGCACCCACAATATGTTAAGTACGTCTTCATCTGTGGAAACATACAGTTTGTTCCCTGAATACCTTTTGGTTTAAGTTGTACAAGATTTATATATCTGATAGATTATTTAGCTTCCTTTGTGCCGGAAAACACACACTGCTGTAGAATACACTAATCCAAGGTCCTGACTTTGCCAGCAGTTAGGCTTGTACAAGACCACGGTGAGATTTTCCACTTACCAAAGGGAATTGTTCACCATAGTAAACTTCAGTATGTGTGAATGTGTGGTTCTCTGAGGTTCTGCTCCTGTGAACAATGAAACCTGTGCATAACTGTACTCACCCAAGGATGCACACTGATTTTAATAGACTGATTTCTTCAGCTGGCTAGGTATTTTTATTGCATTAATCTGTTTCTCACTGGGTCAAGAATACATCAACAGCCAAAACCAGCCAAATTATTTTGAGAATTTGTGTTACTTTTGCTAAACTCTCAAGAAGCCATTTTTCAACCAGCTTGAAATAAGCACCAGCCACCTCATCTTTCTGCAACTTGGCCAGGCTCATTACAGGTTTACCATTTTGTTTCAGCTGGGACAACCTCACTTCTGCCACAGGCATCTTTGCTTGCATGATCTACAAGCAGTCCTGATAATGCTCGTGGTTGCTGGCTGAAGGCACAGCTGGGAGGCAGCCTTGTTTTCCTGGAGCTGGAATATTTTGATTCTGCTCAATACTGTTTCCCTACACAGCACTCTATTTCTTCACAAATTGTGATTTTGGTAAAATCACAGAAAAGAACAGCTCTAGAGAGAGAAATGTCTTCTCGCATCCGGTTTGGTGAGTCTTTCTTCCCCAAGCCCTTTGTTTCTGGTTGGCAGTGCCAGACAATTTCCTGAGGCAGCAATGACCAACTCCTGCCACCACAACCAAGAGCCCAGCCTCTTCCTCTCCTGCCTACCCTCATTTTGCAAACCAGGTAAAGGAAATTATAGAAGGCTGGAGGTCAGCAGTCTTTCAGCTGGGGAAAAAAAGTCCCACTGTTGCCAAAGCTGCCAGTTTGATTGGACACGTTTGCCTTTTTTCTCTCAGAGCCAAAACATGAGAGCTAAGCTGGTAGATCTGGGAGAGCAGCCTGCAACACTGCTTGCAAACTTTTCTGCAATATTGGGCATATTCATCTATTGATGATCTGACATGTAACACATGCCATTGAGGGAAGGCCTGGCCTGCATGTTTGGACTGTTTACTGTTAGGAAGAGTGAGAAATTTGTCTTTCCTGTGCACTTAATAGAACTGCAAATATTACCTCTCAAAACTGGCATAAGATTGATGCAACAATAATCTCCTTTAAAACCTCTGTGAACTCATTTAGAGTCATCTCAATTTCCAAGTCCTGAGAAGAAAATATTCACATCAGAAAAAATGACCCAGCTGACCATCTGAATGTTGAAAACTTCAGGAGAAGACAGCATTATGTTTTTAAAGGCTGGCTGCTGAACTGAAAACCAAGTGAACAGTTAAGCTTGGCTCAAAGACTGACTGAGAGGAAATTTTAGGCTGTAGAAATATTTTTTTTTTCTAAATCCCCAAGGTAATTCAGTGGACTGATGAAACAAAAGCAATCTTATTGATGAAAATCGTGAGACTTACACAGCTCTTTGCCCTGTGTCAGTAGTTTTAAGAGTTGTCCACCAAGCAAGTATTTATTTGCTCAGACTTTTCTGTCTGGTGTATATATGTGATCATTGTGGAAAAGCCCTCCAAAAAGTTTTGTGGATGCCCTAACAGGCCAGAATTTATCAGCAGAACTCTCCATGACAGCAGTGTTTAATATTTTAGTCAGCTGCAACAGTGCTTAAAACCTCACCAACCTGGATGTCCTCTTGAGTTCTGTAAATGTGTAAATATAGAACAGGAATTTTTCATTATTTTGTTTAGGAAGTGTGGATACTTATTGTTTAGCATGTCTTCTGGACATAGAGTCTTTCAGCAAAGTTTTAAACAAGGGGTTTTAAAGGACTGGTTCAGTACATTAAACTACCTGCCAAGTTCAGACACTAGTTCATGAAGCTGGACATATGCTGAACATGAATGAAGATGAACTGGGCATGAGCAATCTCCACTTTCAAGGTTGTGCAGTCCTTAGTGTCATCTACAGAATGGTGGAACTAACAACCAAGGTTTTATCAGGGTATCTTTGGTGTGAAGAAAAATTACTGAATATGAACCTTCTGCTATTTGACATTTCTTAGCATATGAGCAAAGCACCACCACCAGTGTTTTCCATGCTTCTTCTTAGGATGACTTTCCACTTGTTTTTTTTTTTGTAAGCCAGGAAATAATGGGTTGAGATTTGTAGAGATCCTCTCTTCTCAGCTGACTCTGTCTGAATGGGCTTAAAAGGCCTTTTAAATGTCACTGAGGCATAGCTCTGAACACTTCTGGAGTGCCAGGCCTGTCCTACAAAGCCAGCTCTCAGGAGAGAGCCTGGAAGGGGAGTGGATGCAACAGAAGGAATGGAAAACAGTTATGAGCACAGAGGGATATTTAATTCTCATTCTTACAGCTTGGTATTGGAGCAGATTGGGCTACGGCCTCTCTCTGGGAGAGAATTTGGACCTTCAGTAGAGTCAGTAGCTAGGAGGTTCAGGACAGGGTGGGAGCAGGAGGCAGAATGGTATCACACAGTTTCATTTTGATGCCTAGAAGCAAATGGTCTTAAAAGCCTTTCTTTCCCTTAATTTTTACTCCCTGTAATGAATTGAGGAAATTCAAAATCAAAAATGCCACCAGCCAGAAACAGACCAAAAAGTCTTCTTTTAATAGGTTTGGTAAATTTTGTAATAGGAAGTGACATTATTTCTGGTGGGTGGGCATGGAATATCAGCTACAGAAGCTGAGCTGGGTAGCACCACAGACCTCCTGGCCTTGGTACAGTGGAGGCCATTGGAGAGATAAACTCAAGGCAAGAACAAAAGTGAAGACATCATGTCTGGTTACTCTGACCTCTCTGATGAGAGAAGATGTAATGAGAACATTGCTGGCACTAAAGAATGTAAAGGGACTTGATAACTGAAAAGATTGTGTTGCTAAGGGAACAGGGGCAAAGGGGTCCGAGTGGAAAATTTTGCATGGACGTTAGAGAACTATAAATACTGGTGATTAGTGTAATAAACAGGCTTTGTTTGCATAGCATGGTCTGCGTCCTTCAATCACTGCAGGTGGGCACTTCCCAATTTGCCAAAAGTATCAGGATGTGAACATCCTTTCTGATGAGGAAAAATCCAGATCCTTTACAGGACATGGTTCAACGCTGCCAACAAACCAAAGGCCCCTGTGACTTGGCTGGGTTTGCCAACCACCGGTGTGCAGTTCAGCACAGCTGCAAGGGAATTAATTGTCAGAACTTTGTAATCATGTCAGAGAATAAAGAATAAAGAGGGAAGTGAAAAATGGGGCAGAATAGTTTCTTTCTGACAGGCTGGTTTCTAGTGGGCAAGCTGAAATATTTATATACTCATATCTCTATGTAAATTTATATGTGTGTATGTGTGTGAGAAGGCAAAATTCTTGAAGGAATTGAAAGGTTGCAGAAATACCTGTTAGAATAGCAATACGTTTTGCAAATAAAATAACCCATTTTCCTTTCACTCCTGCTGTTACACTCCCTGCTGTGGCCTGGAAACCAGATGATTTTGAAAATCAAGAAGCCTGATGCTGAATTCAACCATGACTGAGTAAATCCAGAATAATGCTTTCAAATTACAGGGAATGAGTGCAGATTTACACCCAGGGTCTGAGGACAGAATCCAGTCTGAAGTATTTAATTCCTACCAACTCAGTGTCCTGCTGCTTTCCCAAGGCTGATGTCTGCTGCACACAGCGTTTTCTGTCAAGCAGTAATAGGAAGTAAGAGGGTGAGTTCAACAGCTGGACTTGCAGACTCATGCTAGGAAGACCAGCACAGCAGCAAGAACTTGAAAACATTTTATTTTAAAAATCTCACTCCCTCACTCCCCCGCCCTCCCCCCCAGTCTCTGCAGGACCACAATTAGAGGAAATGGGGCAGGATGTATTCAGAGTAGGGGGAGTCAGATCAAGGCCGGAAGTGGATCAGGAGTGCAAGGGGAGACTGGACAAATGCTTGGAAGAGACACCCTTTGAGTGTTCTTAATAGACAAACCACGTCAAACTCAGGAAATTCCCTGAGCTGAAAATAGCAAGAGGCTGAGAGCGTATTTGGATGTAATACATCCTGACTTGCTCTGTTCTTACCCTTCCTTGGTGTCTGCTTAAGGCAATGGTGAAGAAAAAATACTCTGTGAGATGCATTTTGACCTGAACCAGTGTGGATGTTATTTAAATATTCAGGGGCAGAGAAGATCTGAGGACTGAGGGAGAGACAGGTGGAACAACAATGCAGTGCAGTGAGGGCTGCCTCCTTTGGAGACCCGTGGCAGGAGTTAAAGGAAATTTAATTCTTCTTTTCATTTAGTTTCAATTCAAATTTTCCACACACTAAACTGCACTTACATTCACATCATTCTCAGCCTTCAGATTTCAGTCTGTTGAGTATATTCCATCTGCAGTTTGGCAAACCTGCAGGTAATTAGCTCTCCCTTGTAATTATATTTCCAGTTAATGTTCCATTAAAGACAAATGGAAAGAATTCACATCTTCTGCTTAAGTGGTGATAGCACAAAATACAACATTTCATAGTCTTTGAACAAACAAGCAGTTCCATTTGCCAAGGTGAGGTGCGTTTGTAATACAGAAGTAGAGCTCATTAATTTAGGTCTTCAGGTGTATACTTTTTTCTCCCAAGAACTTCACTATTTAGTGAGTCGGTAGCCCAAGAGAAAAGCAAAGCCAGCCTTGGGGTAAAGCATCAGACTCACTGTGATACTATGGAATCCTCTTCTTGCTTCCTTTCAGGGCTGTTATGAGTGCCATGGAAACCAGGATTTCCACAGGCTGATGCTAATGGAGTTTCATTGCCCAAACTGAAACGGCCCAAGCCTAATTTCTTTAGCTGAGAGCTCACAAGTGTGCCTGCAATTTCTGTGCCTGATGGCAGGGAAGACAGGCTGGTGAAGAATTCAAGGTGTGTAGAAAGGTGACAGATGGTGGCATCTCACCTGTTCCTACCCACTTTTTGAAACGATGTGGAAAAGGGTGCATTTTGATTTGCCAGCATGTAAAATGCAGAAAACAATACTTTTCTTTCACTGCATGGTGTGTTGAAGAGACAAAGTGCTGCTTAAGATGAAGTACTCAGATATAAAAAGCCAAACCTTAAGAGAGCACTGCAAAAATAAATGTAATACTATCATCTACATTAGAGTAAAGATGAAAAAAATATTCTCTGCTCTGAGGCACTGGGGATCAAGCACGCCCCCCTTTATGTATTTTTCAGGGAGAGAAGAGGGAAGAGATGGAGCTGGGAGGGCATTATGGAGCTCTGTATTTTGCATTTGAACTATTGCTAAAAGATTTTTAAATAGCCTTTTTGATTTGTAACACTAAGTTGAAGGTGTAAGCCTGGTGATTTTGCACTGGCTAATGCATCATCGTTTCATCCCCGTCCACTCAGTGGTGCTCAATATCATTTTCTGTTCCCTTTTGCCTCTACGCACACAGAGCAGGGGAAAAAATATCTGGGAAAAAGGGGCTGACAGCTTCAGTTACCCAGAGATATAAAAGATCTTTGGTAGCAAAACTTAATTCTAAAGTCTTTTGAGACAATATTGGTACTATTCTGGGAAAATTTTGGGGGGAGAAAAAGATCTCACTCAACAAATGATAAAACAAATACTGTGAGCAGTGAATGAATACATGAAAGTCATTGGATTAAGAACTAAAATCTTGGGAGTCTGAATTTCTGGAGCAATCAAAGAATTTCTGTAGGATGCAACAGAAATACACCCGTGTGTGTTTTTTTAATTGATTACAAAATGCAACTTCTTTTGTTTCCATTAGCTGCTGAAAATTTCCCTGAATGGTGGGCACTGTCAGTGAAGAGCGTCAGTATTTTCTTACCTACTTAAAGCCCTTGCAAAATTTCCTAAGAAAACATGTACTGTTCATGTACAACAGCCCCTTTTAAAGGTCATCCTATCAGCTGGATGGTCATCTCTTTTTTCCCACTGTTTGTTATTCCCTGCCTCCCTCACCTCAATTTTTGAACTTCAGCCTGTTAAATTACAAGATCTTAACGTTTCACTACATCACATCCCAAAAAAATCATCAAATCTGATCAAGCGTTGTTTTCTTTCTCCGTAGTCCCAGGCACAACCACCAAATCTGTTGTGCGTGATTCCAAACGGGGGGAGAGGGGTGGACCAGAAGGAGAAGTCTTTTTCGGAGGAGAGTCGAAATGCGGGGAAGCTTTCTGGTTTCATCGCTGAGCCGCGGTGCCGGAGGCGCGTTCAGCGGGAGCGCTCGGAGGAGCGCCGGGATGTGCCGGGATGCGATGTGCCGGGATGTGCCGGGATGTGCCGGGATGTGCCGGGATGTGCCGGGATGCGATGTGCCGGGATGTGCCGGGATGTGCCGGGATGTGCCGGGATGCGATGTGCCGGGATGTGCCGGGATGTGCCGGGATGTGCCGGGATGTGCCGGGATGCGATGTGCCGGGATGTGCCGGGATGTGCCGGGATGTGCCGGGATGTGCCGGGATGTGCCGGGATGTGCCGGGATGTGCCGGGATGCGATGTGCCAGGATGTGCCGGGATGCGGAGCCCCCTAGTGGCGCCCTATTCCCCGCTTATTCCTTTTTGTCTGGATGTCGTCGTTTGTCCCAGCTCACAGACAAATTGCGAGTCGGGCAGGGACCGGTGACACTGGTTTCCCCAAGACCAATCGGCTTGGTACATTATTTTCTTTTATTTTTGTCGAAATGGATCTGGCTGGAACATAGCTTTCTGCCCTGGCTTGTTTTTGTTTCCAATCCGAGTATTCTAATTCAAACTCTGAGCAGGGATTTCTGTCCCTACTATTAGGAAATCGAAAGATTTTAAATACAGTGTTTGAACCCTTAGAATGTGTTTACAGTAGGATTAGCCTACAATCGAACATGATTTTGTTTAGACTTTCCCCTTTTTTAACCTTTGAGAAAAGAACCAGGAGCAACCTGGTCTAGTGGAAGGTGTCCCTGCCCACGACAGTGAGGAAGAAACTAGATGGTCTTTTAGGTCATTTCCAGCCCAAACCATTCTATGATTCTATGATAAAACCAAGTCTACTGACAGTGAGAGTCAAATTAATTGTGGTATTTTTGGTATGTACAGAAATTACCTTGTGAGGAAGAAATTTATTAAGCACCTGAATCTGGATCACAAAACTTAATTTGGTCGTTTTGCTTCTTTTAGGCAGAGAATAACTCACAAATTAATAATTTTTTTTCTGTCTTTGAAACGATATAACCTTGACCCCTTCTTTGTCAAAATAGTTAATCTGC
Organism: Pseudopodoces humilis; assembly: GCF_049639895.1. Classification (NCBI taxonomy): domain Eukaryota; kingdom Metazoa; phylum Chordata; class Aves; order Passeriformes; family Paridae; genus Pseudopodoces; species Pseudopodoces humilis. Next base: position 61,298,661 of record NC_142202.1, read on the forward strand.
AGTTTATAGTACCTTATGAGTCCTGCAGGCAAATAATAATTCTCCAAAGTGCTCTCATCCTGTATATTAATAAGGCTAAATGAGGATCCTCTTTATTGCCCATGGCCTTTCTGAAGTATCTTCTAACTAGCTCTTCTCCTTTTCCACACTCCAGTGGACTGTGGAAAATGAAGACTTGATATCATGTACTGGAATCAGTGCAATGGGAGAGACTGTTAAAATTCTTTGCTACAAAATCATAGACCCTTGTCAGTACCCTTTGCTATGGGTACACTGTGCCCTTGCAAAAATTACCTTGATGTGCAATGTAAGTTGGCTTGCCAATAGATCATACAAGAAGGCTACCTTGGGATACAAGTGAATAATAATCCAAAGGTAATTGTTTCTTTCCAAGTGGAATAAATCAATCCTAATTGTCTGCCATAATAATATAGATTTTGAGACATGTCAGCATTTCCCATGTGTGTGTTCCCATTATTCAAATTTGTGTTTCCCATCTTTTAGGTAAAAGCACCCATTCAGATTTCTAGTCATAGAGTAGGTGAAATGTATTTTCATAGACTCATAGAACAGTTTGGGTTGGAAGGGTCCTTAAAGATCATCTAATTCCAAACCCCTGCCATGGGCTGGGACACCTTCTGTTAGACCAGGTTGCTCAAAGCCACATTCCAACCTGGCCTTGAATAGTTCCAAGGATGGAACACCCAAAATTTCCCTGCGAAACCTGTTCCAGTGCCTCACCACCCTCACAAAAAATAATTTCTTCCTAAACTCTAATCTAAACCTACTGACTTTCAGTTTAAAACCACCCCCCTTGTCCTATCACTATGCTACCTGATAAAGAGCCCCTCCTCTTCTTTACTGTAAGCTCCTTTTAGGCACTGCAAAGCTGCCAGTAGGTCTCCCCAGAACCTTCTCTTTTCCAGGCTGAACAGCACCATTTTTCTCAGCCTATTTTCTTAGGAAAGGTGCTCCAGACTGTGTTTGTGGCCCTCCTCTGGACCTGCTCCAGCAGATCAATATTCTTCTTATGTTGGGAGCCCCAGACACAGTACTATGGGTGGGGTTCCACCAGAGTGGAATAGAGGGGGGATCACCTGATGATGAGCACTGGTGTAAGTCTGAGCAATGTAGTTACTCCAGAATGTACTGCAACGTGTGCTCTTCCAACCTGAAAATAATTAATTTGTGTGACTCAGGATGGTCTGAGACTCTGAATGCGATAGCATTTACTCTGGCTGGTACTAGATGGGAAACAAAATCTGTGATTATTTTCTAACCCACTGTAGTTCCAAACTCTCCCTGAAGAAAGTCTTGGGGATATCATGACTGTAGGAGCAAAATCATATAGGTAGGTTGTAAATCTGTAGGTTTTGAAGCTCATAAAGTCTTCTTTATAAATCAGCAGCTATGAATACTGATATATCTCACTCTACCACCTTCTCTCACAATTTCCTTGAAATAGTCTGCAAAATATTTAAAACTAAAACTTCATCCAGCCTGGTTTGGGCTTCCCAGTGAATACTGTGCTGTGTGACTCCTGCAGAACTGTTGTACGGAGCTTGTGGGGATAAATTGTCTTTTTTGTCTGTGTTTGGACAGTGAAATCATTCATCACACTTTCATTCTATGTATACATCTTTTTCTTCTGATGGAAAGGTGCATGCAGCAATTAAGCATTTTAGATTTAGATATACCCATGCAGTATATGCCAAAGCAACAAATGTATATCTGGAGCTTTGGCTTGGGTTTCTGATGGCTGTAAATAATACCACTCCAAGTTGTTTTTAAAGATTGCAGTAAAAGATTTATATTCTGTATCTTCTAGCATGTGTGACTTGCAATAAGGTACTCCAAAGGCATAGTGCCATGTCCAGCACTGATTGCTCCAGCAAATGAGTACTCCTCTTCACTAGAGTAATTTGTAATCACATAACAGCTTGACTTTCAGTCTGGAAAAGCATAATTTTGTCAGATTAGTTTATACCACTACATCTCTCACCACATTTTCAGAGATTATGACAGCTGTTGGTTTCATATTTACTCCCACATTTTTCTGTACTTCAAACAAATGTTGTTTCCTTCTTTACTGTGAATGTTCTAGATGCTGTTGAGGTGTTCTTTCCTTAAAAAAACAACCAAACAATAATGTGTATTATTTTCTTTTTTTTGTTACCAGATTTAAAATACTTTTTTCTTAGTTACTCTAAGAGCTTCTCCTTCTGTTGTATCTCAGTGGTTACAATAATTTTGCTGGACACCTTCAGAGTTGGAGGAGGGTGGGGGTTGTTTGCTTATTTGTTTTGTGGTTTTCTTATTGCTGGTTTTAGCGGGTTTTTTTGGTGGGTTTTTTGGTTGATTGGTTAGTTAGTTGGGCGTATGGGGTTTCTTTTGTAAGAACTTTTGTGCTATTTTATGGGCTGATTAAGTAGTTGTAACCAAATAGTTCTGTCTGAAGCATGTGTGGGATAGGGATTGCCTTCAGTATTTTTGGGTTGTATCTTGCAAATGAGCAGGAGTTTCCAGAGTCAGTGCATCATGACTTATAATTCAACTCCTGGAAGGGGAAAAATTAAAGACCAGAAACTCTTCTACCTAAAGAAAAGGTGACTCAAGGAAAAGAGCAAAAATATGAATGATGGGAGAAAATTTATGGAGACGAATTACTGCACCAGCACGAAATTATGAGTTAAGGCAGTAAAAAGAAACCTCACAACCCAAAGTAAATTTCAGTGCAGAAATAAACTCTGGAACTCATTGCCACATGGTACTGATAACAGAAATGTAAATTAGTTTAAAAAGCAATTAGACACAGTAATGAAAAAAATATTCACATGGATACAATTGTTGGTAGCCCAAATTTTTTAAGTCTGAGGAGAATTCAGCTTGGAGCTGGGAGAAGAGGATGAGAGCTGACACTTATGTTGCAGGGGAAATCAGCATTCTGAGAATAGGTTTTGTGTAACTGTGGCTGCACATAGGGAAAACATTACTGTTTTCCAGTGCCACTCATAAGGCCTATTGTCAGATTTTACTGCTTCTGGAGCAGACAAGCAGAGGGAAGCCTTGCTAGCAGAAGAGATCTCACATACACACACACACACACACACATACATAGGTGCAATAAAACTCTTCAGGTGATCAAGGGAAACTAATTCAATCTCCTTACTCTGAAACAGTTTGCTTCTGCAATGTTTTCAGTTCATACACCTTCAACAAACACTGCACTCGTTTACATCTTCTGCTGAATTCTGGCACTTCTGTTCTTATTAAAGTGATGCATCTCCAGTCCTTTAGTTCTCACCTTAGCTCTCACACTTCTTCGTGTTTATCCTGTTTGACACAACACTCCTATTTCCTGAGAAGGGCTGTGCATATTTAGACTCATTTACCTTTACTGCTTTACGTTCTGACTCCTGAGTTGTTCCTGGACCACAGCAAACCTGAAGATGTAATGGCAATTCTTAGCCACTGCTGTAAAATTTTTAGTTCATGCACCTGTAGATGTTGGCTTTATTTTCCAAATGCTGAGATTTGGGGTTTCCTCATGAGTAGTCTCTTATAACAAATGACTGCAGCTCAGATTATGAGTTTTTAATTGAATTAATGTTTTTTCTGGCAGTAACTATTGAAAATCATGGCTAATATCCTGACTTTTTTAAATTAGTGGAACAATGGCTCTGCCTAGATAGAAATTCTGTGCTGTTAAATATGCCAAGTATTTGAAAGACAACTGTAAGGCTTCTCAGTTACATAGCTTTCAAAAACAACTTATCTTTGCTGGTCTTTAGTATAATTGTTATCTATAGTGCTGTTAAGGATGTTAAAATGCTATCAGATTTCAGCATAAAGTGATGTGACAGTTCATTTTCTGTAATCCTATTTATTTTAAATGTTTGAGTTTTGCATATTTTAATTTGTTTACAAGGTGCCCCAGGTAACTATTTTTTCACAGTGTGTGGTTTTGCTGATGAATTGTAAGATTAGCACAAATTCCAGATACATTTTCCTTAATGAGGGGAACTTCCTATGTTGATACCAAGGCCTGTTTTTAATTAGTTAAGGCAATGCAAAACAAATAAACTCAACATACTCATACATCACATTGATTGCTAGTATTAATAGGGTAAATAAGGAGCTGACTAGAAAATAAGAGAATTTTTTTAAAAAGGAAAAAAAATTATGTCTATAGTTTAAATTAAGGTTCATTCTTCCCTGAAAGCTGACCATTAAGTGAAAGCTTTCTGTGTGCTAAGTATGCCAAAAAACTAGAACACAGGAATAAACTGCCTATGAATAATAGTTACCCTACCCTTCCCAAAACCTTCAACTTGTGATAAAGAGGTATAACTGATACCAAGGATGGGACTAGTTTAGTGAAACATGGTTATTTAGGCATTTATTTTCCCCTAGCAGAAGGTGGACATTTCTCAATAACTGTCCATAAAGTGAGTGTACATATAATTGGGGCAGTCTGGCAACAAACAGTTGGGGTATACAGGCATGTTTAGGTGCAGAAGATCAAGAAAAGGAGGTGAAAGGAAGTTTCCTGGTGAAAGAAAGTTAAAGTCCCTGTAGCCTCAGTGTACCTGTTCCACAACACACTGAGCACACTCCTTATTTGAACAGTGCCTTTTTCATCAGATTATATTAACTTTCTGCTGTGAAGAATTTCTTCCAACATTTCTGTCCTCTTTGAAAAATATTTCTTAGCTGAATTTCTTTTTCACAAGTCCCAGAGTTTTTTGTGAATTACATGCTTACAGCTTTGCTGGGCCTCAGAGGCTCTTTTGCAATGCAGGTGAGCACTACCCAGTGTTGTAGGATCTATAGAGCACAAACATGCATTGACCACTATAACTCAACTGACTCCTGTAGATCTATCTTGTAGGTGAGCGGGGAACTTAAGAAAAAAGAGAAAAGTACCAGAGATTCCTCTAATTGAAAAACTGGAGTCTTCCACTTATGACCCACGCACTGGGAAAAATCATCCCTGTGTTTTATAGGTTCCATCTTCATCTGTTTTTCTTAATATACTCTTCCAAATTTTCTATTTTGATTACCAGTGACTTTTTTTGTTCTTAGCTGATATCTTTTTTTAAAAAGGGCAAATTGTAAAAAGCGGGCTTGTGTCGTGCTTTTACAAATTGTAGGTTGATTCTGAAAAGATCAGATCCTATTACTGTGTAGCTACTGTCAGATTTACCAACATGACCTTATCTCTCTGAATAGGATGGGCTTTGTCATTGCTAAGGAAAAAATCTGCATTTAATTTTGAATGGAAAATCTATTGTGATTATTTCCTAAAATATATACTCTGGTATAATGATTGCAATTGGTCTGTACCTACACTGCAGCTACTGTAAAGTTTCACCAAAGATATATTTTTGACACTTTTAACTGACTGTTACTTACACAGATAAAAATATGTATTTGACTGAAAGTATTTATGACAAGAAAACCTCAGAATTAAAAATAAAACAACATAATTATGGAAAGGTGTGTATGAAGCTTGAATTTCAAGGGATGCAAATATTGCAGCCATCTAACTTGCTTTTTCCAATGTAATAAAATTATAATTAATAACACCATAATTGTCTGTTCTCATCATCTAACTATACTATGCTGTGAATGCTACTGGGTAAATGTAATTGAAATGTCAGACTTTATATGAATTTGTGATGTAATATGTAACAGAACACATTAAATGAACAATCGATACAATAAAAATAGTGAATCAGAAAGTAATCTGAATCAACCAAAAGGGATACATAAATCTCCTTTTGCTTGTGTGACACCATATAGCCAAACATAAAAAGGAAAAGAAAGACTGGAGATGTGTTTTAGAGGTAATGTCTTCACCTAGAATGCCTCCTGGTCATGTCATTTTATGATGTACATGCCTGAAAGACAAGCTCTGTGGTAAATGTCATTGAAGACTTCAACAAACAGAAAGATCTATAGTTAAAACTCACAGAAATAACCCGAAGAATGTTGCTCTTGCATGTCACATCAGTTTGGAATAATAATTTACATGGAAAGCTAATGTGCTATTCTATCTGATTTCAGAATTTCTACATAGACACCACCAAGAAATTGTGCTCAAATCAAGCTGCTGATGTTTTGGAATTGCAAGTTAATTGTCAAAATGATTCGGTGCATCGTGAGAATAAGGACATGACTGGGAAAGCTACACTAGTGGAAACCACTGTGACTAAAGGTCAGTTGAGCTTTATGGTTTAAGCTATTAATATAACAAAGCTTAACCCCAGCCCTAATGAAAATTTGACATATCTTGTGTGATTTCTCTTGGAATCTGTGGCTTAGTCAAAAACGGATGAAAAATTCTCCTTTCTGTTCTCCCTCCATAAATGCCGTAAGGCAAATTCATCCAAGCTCTCAGCAGCAGCACGATATTAAACTCTGTTTGACACTGCAGCATGAATATTCAGTGGTTTTTAGGAACAGACGACTGGAAAACGTGCTGTTCTTTTGCTTTAGAGTGATTCTTACACTTAATCTGTTATTAAAAAAATACCTCATACTTTAAGATCCCAAATTTTTTTGAGATGAGAAAGCCATTTACATTAAAGATATGGAGATGCCTTCAACTCATATTTTTGTATGTTGAGGAACAAAATTATACTGAGCAAATTACTTGACCAATAATTGATTTTAAAGTCCCTATTTGTTTGTATTTCACATAATTTTGATAGATGGCTAGTTTTTCTGCTTATCTTTCAAGTTTTTCAGAAATGAATCACACTGAAAAGCTAGTTGATAAGAGGACAAATCCAAATTTATCATGTATATTTCCACTTTGCCATTAATATAAAAAAATTATTTCATTAATCTCTCAGTCACAGGTTATATTTGAAATATGAACAAATCACATTAATTACAACACTGGAACAGTTGGAAGACTAAAGCACGAATATTCATCCTCACAGCATTTGTTAACTGATAATTGGTATCAATAGAAAAACTTCCTATAAAGTTCCTCTTTTTTTCCTTGTCATTCAGTATGTAAGACTCTTAAAAAGGATTGTCTATTTGAAACTATGTGTATTGAAACTTCTAAAAGCTACATAAACCACTTCTCTGGAGAAGAAGTACAGTGTCATGTTGACTATTCACTAATCCTTATTGCTGTGGAAATTGATTATTTGGGGACTGATTATTGGATGTGGGGTGATGTGGTTTAACCCCAGTCAGCAGCCAAGCCCCATACAGCTGCTTGCTCACTCCCCCACCAGCAGGATGGGGGGAGAATTGGAAGGGCAAAAGCCAGAAAACTTGTGGGTTGAATTAAAGACAGGGAAAGCAAAAGCCACTCACGCAAACAAAGGAAAACAAGGAATTAGTTCACTGCTTCCCATGGGCAGGCAGGTGTTCCACCATCTCCAGGACAGCAGGGCCCCAACACGTGTAACAGTGATTTGGGAAGACGAACTTGATCACTCCAAATGTCCTCCCCTTCCTCCTTCTATCCATTTGATCAGTCTGGGTCACCTGTCCCAACTATGTCTGCTCCCAAACTCCAGTGCACCCCCAACCTTCCTTGCCAGCCATGACAGCATAAGAAGCAGGAAAGCCCTTGGCTCTGTGCAAGCCCTGCTCATAAAAAAACCATCTTGCATATATAAAAAAAAAAAAAACCTCTGTATTATCAACCCTGTGTTCAGCACAGTTCCAAAACAGCCCTGTACTTGTCACTGTGAGTACAATTAATTCTGCCCCAGAAAAACCAGCATAATATTTTGGTATCTGGCAGTTTCAAAATTAAATTCCAGATTTGATATTTTGTGGCTTTGAAAAATCTCTTTTCAGGCTCTGTTTTGCCACTGTTTAATGGTTTGATTTGATTTTTATAGAGGTAAATGGTGAAGCTTGCAGCTAAAAAACACTGTTCCTCAGTTTAAACCCCCCAAAAAGAGGAATACTAATGTAGGTTAACGCAGTACTCCTTTTTTGTCAAGGGGATTTCCTGTAAATCACTGTGGCTTGACTTTGAAAACCATTGTCCATGCTACAGGGACTAATTGGATCACTTGCATGGATTGGTCTCTGTGGGGTGAGGCAGACATGGGAAGCAGGGAAAACACACCTAAAGAAAATGTTACAGGGCTTCCTCAAGGAAGAAGACAGATGTAAAACTTATGCTGAGGACTGGCTTATTCACAAGCACAGAAGTCAGTGATTGAGTAGGTGCTTAACTTTATCGGCCTAGACTGCTCACAGACAGGAAACGTCACACAGGCTAAAGTCTCAAAATACCTTTATGGTAGAGTCTTCAAATATTTTTCTGAACGCAGCTTCTCAGTTTGTGCAAAAAGTGAAGTCATAGAGTCACTTCCTGTGCCTGTTATGGGAACTGTACAGCAGTTTCTAAACTGAGATCCCTTGGCTGAGAAAAGCTGTGTGGAGCCACTGTTCCTAAGGCTTCAGCTCAATAACAGGACTGGGAGGTCACTTGGTCTTTCCATTTTCCACCTGTGAGGGTATTTGTTACTGCTTTTTTGTTTCTTTAGTAACTGGGCACCAGTGAGAAGTGTCTGTCTCCATCTTCTTCCTATCTTCCCATCAGGTACTAATACCCAGTGATAAAATCCTCCCTGTGCCTTCTGTTCACCAGGCTGAACAGTCTCAGACCTCTCAGCCTCCCCTTCTATTTCAGACGCTTCAGGCACTTGATCACCTTCATGACCCTCTGCTGGATCTGCTCCAGAACATCCACGTCCCTCTTGTACTGGGAGCCCAGATCTGGGACCCCACACTCCAGGTGTGCTCTCACCAGTGTGGATCAGGGGGACAAGGATCTGTGCTGGCAGCACTTTGCCTAATGCAGCCCAGGAGGTGATGGACCACTTGCTGCAAGGACACATTGCTGGAGCAATGTCAGATCAGCCTGCCCTCCAGGACCCCAGTGTTTCCTTGGCAATGCTGCTTTCCAGTCATTCTTCCCCAGCCTGTGCTGGTGCATGGGCTTATTCTTCCCCAGGTACAGGGCCTTGCATTTTCCTTCACTGAACTTCATGGAAGTCCTCTCTGCCAAGTTCTCCAGCCTGTTCAGATCCCTTTGGATGGCAGCACAACCATCTCAGCTGCTCCTCCCATTGCAAACTTACTAAGGAAAGCTCATTCCTGTAGTAGGAAGCCACAACATCACTCATATTGGTCTCTCCATTAAATCCTGACCCAGAAACTCTCAGAGGGCTCTTCACCTGTGTCGTGGTTTTAAACCAGTAACTAAAAAAATTACTTATTTCCTGCTGTGAGAGATGGATTAGAGCAAGAGCAAAACAGGCTTAGAACTTAAAAAGGAATAAAGAAAGTTTATTAACAAACTGCAAGAATAAGAACACCAGAAAAAATTTCCAGAAAAATTTCCTTTTTATCCCCTACTACCCACCATTCCCTTGTTCACATGACAACAGAGACAAAAACTTTGGAACTTTGGTGTTTAAAACAGTCCCAATTCCTGCTACAGTCTTTTCATCAGTCTTTGCAGAGAAACAGAAGTCTCTTTCTGTTAATCTATAGAGTGTCTCACAAGGAAACTATTTCTGCTATAGTTTTCTATTTCCCTGATGTCAGCTGCCCAAAAATCCTGTCATCAGAGCTCACTCCTCCCATCTCACATCACTCTGAGGTGTGTATGGGCCATGAGTCTAGGGATGGCATTTTAAGGATGAGTTATTCAAAGACAAAAGTCCTCTTCATCTGTCTCTGTGAGCTCTACTGGAAAACAGTTTTCTCATTGCCCCCCAAGGCTTCAAATTTTCACTTCACTCTGTTCCAGCACTTCACTGTATCACAATTACTCTACTTTTTACTCAAAATCTACACTTTGAATACTCTATTCCTCCCTATATACTCTGTCATGAATTAAAGGAGTTTTTTCAAGACCTTATTGTCCCTCTCCATAGCTTTAACAGAAAAATATTTCAGCTTATAAAGCATCTCCTTATTCTCTACCTTTTCTGAAGCTTAATTCTTTTCTTTACTGTCTCTGATAGTTTATAAAGTCTCTTTACATGTTAATTACTCTCTTTTTCTCTCTCTGGATAAAAAAAGATTAATCTGCAAGTCTCATCTGGGTAATGAAAAGGTTAAAATCTTGCCCAGGCTTTGTAGATGGTTCTGTGATCTCTGCCGGAGCAGGAGCTGGAGCTGTCTGCGACGGAAGGTTCTTCATGGCTGCTCTGGAGAGTGTGGTCGCTGTCTCAGCCCGCCACAGGTCAAGAGCTTTTTTTCCTTTCTTCACTTGGCAGTCTCTGGTGAATTTAGTCACAGCAAAAACTGCAGCCGAGCCAGGGACCGGCCTGGCCCGCCCAGAGCCCGGGGCAAGCCCCGCAGGCCCCATCTCCCGGCCGGGAGCCGCTGGGCCCAGCCCAGCCCCCGCCCGGGCCGCATGGCCTGGGCAGGGAACAGGAGGCCAGCTGGAGCTCTGGTACCTTTCACAGCCAGGAAACAAAGAGCCACAAGAGTGCTCTGACTTTACATCTTAAGGAGGTGTTTACAAGTTGACTTCACTTTTTAATGGTTAAAACTGCTGTCAATTCTTAGAAATGACTGATAATTGGTCAGGAGGAAAGACTCCCATCAGCCACCAGCAGTTTCAACTTCCCTAGCTCCCAAAGCTATCTTAAAGGTGAATCCACCCCATGACAACCTGTCCCTAGGCAGAGGGCTGCCTCTGTTACCCACAGTACCAGCAAAATTTCTTCCTTCTCCTTCATGCTGCTTGTTAGCTCATGCAGCCTGTGGTTGCATGAAAACAGACTTGGACATTTTGCAACAGTTCCAGGTTTGGACCTTCTACTGAACATATTTCAACACCTTGATGAAACGAAGCAATACTGTTGACAGGCTCATCTGCCCTGCCTGAAGTCTGGCTGCCTTCTCTCTCTTTATTCAATCAGAGATAGTAGCATTAGTCTTTTGTCCATGCCATCAAGCCTTATTTATGCCATTGATAAACCTTTTTCAGAGTCCCGAAAAGCACTTGACTTTTATTGTGATTTTTAAGTTTCTATCACAACTTTGTTTTTCTTAGGCAATCCTTCATTTGTTCTTAATTCTGAAACAATCTAATTGAGAAGAATGTTTTTTCTAGGGCCATTTTCAGGTTCGAAAATATCTTTTCTTGATTGTTCTTGATCTATTTCCTTTGGTCCTCATTCCATCAAGATCCCGATATTTTCTGTGACATCCCTTCTGAGAAAGCAGCATTTACTTTTCTTCTGGTTGAGACCCGCATATCAGTAGTCATGACAGACCAATGATTTAGTTTAGCTATCAGTCAGGCTTATTTTTCCTTATGTATTTCCATGAGTTTATGTCTGGAGACTCGTGCTTTGCAGGTAGCTTTGGGTGTATGACCAAGAGTATTAGAGGAAAAAAAAATGGTGTTAGGACTGCTGAAGGTTTGCATGACTCTGGTACTGCAAAGATTTACAGCACTAACTCTTCCCTTTTATCTGAGTTCTTAGCCATGCATCTGATTCAAAAGCTCATCAGTCACAGGTCTCCTGCCTCATTTCTCATGAAAATTGCAATTAGTTAATTTGGAGTTCATCTTATTTACTCTGTTGGCTTAGGTTTCTCACAGAACACCAGATAAAGGATAGCTTTTGTTACTGAGGATTCCAAACAAACTCCTAGCACTTCTCTTAGTATGCACACAGAAAATCACAATGTAGTATCATAATGATACTTCTTTTGCAAGACTAGGAAATTGCTTCTTGTTTAATTGCCTTGGAGTATATATATCCCTTTACCAACTCTGCCCAAATTGGAGTATAGTGTGAGTTTGAGCTAGGCAGATGTTACCCAGTCCAAAGAACAGTGATGGATTGTACGCTGACATACCCAAATCAAAGCTGAAGGTTTTTTCTGAAAGTTGTATGTACAGTCCAAAATTACTTGGCTTGATTTAAAGATAACTACAGCATTATACAGAAGAGTGGATTAGATTATGGAACAGTTCTTCCTGGCCAGCCAAGGAATCCCCATGAGTCCACTGCTGCGTGCAGCAAGCTTGTCTGTTCCAGAGGGTGTACTCTGCTCTGCTAATTCAAAAGATAATGGATTAGAAAATATGTCAAGACTAATAACACAGACACACTCCTGTGGGTTTTGAGTGGGAGGAAATGCACCATTCACTGACTAATCTTTAAACTTCTACTGATGAATGTTAAGCCACCCTCCAAAGCACCAACCTGTTTCAAATTCCTAATAAGGATGTTGAATCTGTACTCTCAAAACCCCCCTCGTTACAGAGACAATTGCTATTTCTTACTAAAGGCCAGATAGTTCCGAAAAGAAAAACACCATGTTTTCTTCTCTGTTTTAAAGCTTCTATTGTCTTTCTTTACAGAGTTCATGTTAATAAGGATAAGATTTATTATCCTTGTTTCTAAGGAATGGAACCTTCTTCCTCTGTTGCAATTAAACCTGAATAGACCACTAAAGATATTATCTTATTTTCTTATATTTGACTGAGTTTGAACTAATTAAAAATGGTACCAATATCTGCAGGATAATAACCCTCATCTGAAATCTGCTGTATCAGTTTTTCTTTATCCTTGAAATTTATTCTAAGTGGAGTTTCCATAACATTACATAATCTTCTTGTTCATGGCATAAGTTTCTGGAATAGTTACAGTCTGCAACAAAACAGTGTTCATGCTGATTTCATTCATTGATGTCAGGATATTTTAGGGAAGGTATTTATATATTCTGTCTTTAGGCACTTGATTTAAGAGGCTAGTGGGCTGGAGAAAGAAAAAGAGGATTGGGCCTTCTATTTGTGCTTTAGGATGCACATATGTCTACTAAATTTTCAAAGATGGTTTAAGTAATTTCTGCCCCTGTAGCTTGCTGTCCCATTAGTTAAGACAATACATATGACTATGGAACTGTACTCTAAAACAAATATTAAAATTAATTAAACATAATAACCCCAAAAACTTAAAGCAAAATATAGAATTCTGAATTATTTGGAAAAAAAAGAAAAGCAGCTCTTTTTTTGAGGACATCACAGGGATTTTGTATTACTGTTCTGAGCTAGGTGCACGGGAATAAGCAATATGAATTGGGAATCTTTTTCTGTATGTGTGTGTGTCAACACCCTCCAGCTTCCCCACTCAGCTCAGTCTTTGAATAGGGAAAAAATTGTATTAGATTCTTTGGGTCCCATGGTCTTGTAATTAAAAAAAAAAGAAAAACAAAACAAACAAACACAAAAAAAGAATAAAAGCAAAAACAAAAACAAAAAACTTTTTTTGTTTTCATCTGTAAATACAAAATTTATCCTTGGCTGACACATCCTCTGAGCTAAGTTCAAGAAAAGGCAAGAAAATTACTTAAAATATGGAGATCATACCACTTTATAGAATGTGAGTACACTTTAGTAAATGATACTGAAATATTTTCCCTATGCTTTTCCCTCAACAAAACTCTAATCTGTTTTACAGCAGGGGGAAAAAAGCACAGGCTCTGAATCCTTCTGGTTTACTAGATATGACTGACTTTAATTGCAGTAATATTCAGAGGTTTCTGGCAGGAGCTTAGGTGGTTGCAGGGAGGAGGTATGGCAGCATTATATGTAGTTAAAGCAAAGAGTACTTCATGTCAGTGCCCTTTCCCACTCCCTGGCTGTGCTGCCTGGCTCTGCTCCCCCAGTCCTGTGCAGAGCAGCACTTGAACATCTCTGATGGTGCCCTGAGCCCCTCTCTGCATCTCTTGCAGGAACTTATGATGAGACAAGAAATATGAGATTGTTTAAAACTTGTGGCAACCATTTCTGATCTGCAAGAGCTGTGGTTACATTGGGGATTTATTTTATATGAGGCACTAGTGAAACAGTGGAAACTAGGTCTCAAAAAGTTCAATAAAATCAGTGAGACAGACTAGAAACAAAACTGAAAAAGAAAAAAATTTAAAAGCAAAAGGGCAGGGAAAGAAGTCAACTCTTGTCTCTTTCAGGAAATTTAAGGGTTTTTTAAATAAATTAACACTAATCTTTTCCAAACATTAGTTTAGGAGATTCCAGAGGGAGATAAATATTACCCATACATTAAATGCAACCCTACAGTTTATGTGAAATATTTTGATTGTGGCACTTAACAGTTTTTAAAGATATGCTACATCATCACATGAAGTAATGGTTGATGGATACCAGCTCAAGGAACAGTCCATTAGTTTTATGGGCTCTGATTCTTCTATCACTGATCGGCTTTCAGCAGCACTCCCTAAGGAATTAGTTCTCATTAGCACTGAGGAGCATCAGAACCAGGCTCACAGCAAATAAAATGCTGCTGTTCATAAAAAATGCTTGGTTTATGCATATACCTTGGGTTTTGTGCATTTTCACTTAAGTGATGTGCAGAAATAAGGACGTGGTTCTACCAGTTCATAATGTTATTATGCAGAATATTTCACAACTACTTTTTTCAGGTTAGGCATAAATAAACAACAAATGTTTTGTGGTTCAGTGTTAATTTATGCAGTGTTAAAACTGATCTGAAATATTTACCATAGCTATAAAACTGTGTTACGGTCACACAGCTAGAGACATTTAGGTGTGCAGAGTTGTGCATATGCATGAGCTGGGGCCTCCAGCACTTGCTTCATTCAAGCAAGGGTCTTGATGAGTTGGGTCATTTCTGTTGCCTGCCTTTTGAAGAAGGGCAAAATGGGGACCACAGTTGTTATTAATTGTTATGACAACAATTTCTGGCCTTGAAATTTGTGGAAAACAGCAAGTATATTCCGAGAAAAAGACAATACATTGTACTCACTTGAGGATACAAGTGAAATAAATGGAAATTTTTAGTCTGCAGAGCACTAGCCTTCCACTATAAAGGCAAATATAATTATACAAATTGTTCCAGGAAGAGCAGAATTAATGAAATTTTATTTAATAAGTATTCAGGACTGTTGTCCCCTACTGCTACTCTGTCTTTCCTGATAATAACCAAAACTCTTCTTGTAGTGTTCCTATCAAAAGGAAAAGAGCAGGTCTGGAGCTATGTGTGTGTTGAGTGGCCAACCAATATGCACACACTGATTTATCCTGCTGTCTGCTGCCAAATGGAGTGGATAACAGCTGTGTTCTGCATGCTTCTCTCTCAATAGAGGAACTAATTCAACCCTAGCTTCTGTAACCACAGTTAGACTTCTGTCCCCTTTTCAAATCTGACCGAAATTGGCAGAAATAAACTTGTAAAAGTACTGAAGAGATTGATAGATGGATGGACAGCACGATGACATAAGCCTTGTTTTCTTGGCAGACTGAGATGGCCTATGTGATTCGGTAATTCAGTGTTGAGGCTAATAGATTTTTTTTTTCAAACAGGGAAGAAAATTGCATTGATTTCAATGTTCAGGATCCCCCTGGGATTGTTCAGCTTGTCTCATTCATTGCTTAATGCTTTATTGAAGTGTAAATATATACATTTCAAAAGGAACTCTGAGCAGGTTTGGGAGTGGGGACAGCTGCGATTTAGTCTGGCCTGATGACATCAACGTTCTTTCTCCTTGAGCTGTCTTGCTTAGAAGTGTATCAATTTGTTTGCATGTGTTTGGAAAAGAAGAAAGCTTGGCTATGCCATCCAGGAGCAATCTGTACCTTATATCCATATTAGCAAGTCTAAGTGCACAAACAATATTTCCCTCGCTGAATCACAGGGATTAGCTTATTCTTTCAGTGCTTGTTTTATTCATTAGTTTGCTTTTACTGATATCAAGCACAGCCAAATTGCAAATGAACTACAAACCAGGAAATGTTTATTAACAAGATAGTGGCCACATGTGTGAGTGAGATCTTCCATGCATTTCTAATCATATGTTTGGGGTTTTGTTTTGCAGTTTTTTTCCCTTTTGATGCCTAGATCTGGAAATACTTTGCTAATTCAGTAGTGGGGGACTGATGGCTATATAGGTCTGTGATAAACTCTGTGCTGGTGTAGCCAGACAGATATTTGATTAACCTCATATTTATTTCCAGCCTTAGAAAACCTACAAAAGAAAGGATCACACCTTCAGAAAGAAATTACTATTACCCAGTTTTCAGGGAGAGACACCTTAGTCATGGAGAGCCTCAGGAGGAACACAAGTAGGATTTGGAGACTGCTGAGAAATCACAGTGTTATCCTCTTGTTGAAGGGGCACAAGGTGGTTTGAAAGTGCAAGACTGGGAGAATTCTTATTTGAGAAGCTTGGTCTCATAAAGAATAACCTGTTTGACAAACATGGCTTGCTGAGAGGTCAGATAGTACACCATGGTAGTAGAAAATTAATCAACCAGGAACAGCTGTACCAACAACAGTGCTTCACACTGGTTGCAATTTCAGGTGAAAGTTTTGGCTTTAAAAACACAGTATCCTCTCAGCTCCATAACCTATGAGACTTCCTGATAAATTCTAAAGGTGATTTGCCCTTGGCAGGGGATCTGTGATGATATCACCACCATCATTTCAGCTCTAGCTGGTCCTATTGCCACCTGGCTCTTGCCCACCACAGGCTGAGCTAAGTGATGGGGTGGCTGTGAGGGGTAAAATGGGGCACTTCATGGTCTGATCCTTATGGAGTTTAGTTCCATGAGATCAGTGGTCCCACATGTCTTGCAGAGTTTGCTCTAGCCTCAGGGAAGAGGTGGATCACCCAAGCAGGGGAAGAGACCCTGGAACCTCCCAGCAGCAGCCTGCACTACTGTGAGCTCTAAAGTGAAGTTACAGTACCCAGATGCAGAGTAGAGCCTGCCACAGCACTGGAGCTGCTAAGAGCCCTCCAATAAGGGTCTCTTGTCTTGAGGGAAAACACTGCTGCTTTCTGTAATGTTTGTCCTCAGCTCTGCTTCAGGCCAGTCTAGGTGGACGTAAGGAAATGCACTCCAAAACATTTCATTTTAACCTCATGTCATTCTCAACTCTGTGTCTCTGTTATATCACCATCTAAATTACAAGCAATTGGGGGATTCTGTCTCTAGGAAATCCCAAGGTAACACTGTGGTTCCCTAGCTGCAGGGGGTCCTCTTTTCAGGCAATGAAACATGACAACATGGGAGCACATCTGTGGTAAAGATGGTACATGCAACTCGTGGCAGCTGGACTGCTCTTTCCTTGATATGGTCAGAAAATTTTATGTGCCTGCTTTGATGTTAGTGATTACACCAGCTAAACCTTTCAATAAACATTAAAGTTATTCATGCATAGATAGCAGGCAGTGGTCAACTTAGAGGTACAAGCCTATGCAAAAACTGAAATAGGAATTCTTGAGTGAAGACGCTCTTGTAAAGTGCTCAGCTCATTTTCATTCTTGTTCTGTCACAGATACTGTTCTGGAATTTGAGCAAGTCATTTAATATCTCTGAAAAATACAAAAATTAAGAGAACATTGTTTCTTTTTATGATTGTCTTTTTGAGTTGTACTATTTTTCTTCTCCAGGCCAAGGGCAGCGTCTTCCATTTCCTTAGAGATATTTTTTGCTAATTTTTCAGGCCTAGCAAGAAACTATGAGGCAGAAGAGGAAGAGGAAGAAGAGCATGACTACACCTATATTGATGAAAACATAGTTGAAAACATAAGAAAAGTATTTCATGACACCAGCATTAGAAATGAGCATTCACTCTCCAGAGGAAGAAGGTGAGTGTGGGCTGGGATCACTCATGGATGCAAACAAGTGCAGGCAGAGTGATTTTTCAGACTGGCTGATAGCCTTCACTTCCCAAAACAAGAGAGGTTTTCCCCTGGGAACTTCTGCTGTTGTTGCAAATGTCATGTGAGTAAGGCAGGAAAGGCTCCTCTGAGGTGCCACCTGTGACCTCTTAGCCATGTCACCTTTGTTAAAGGAGTACATACCATTGTTCTGCGGATAGAAGCGCACAGACCTTTTTCTGGTTTGTGCCAATTTGCTCTGAAATTATAGTACTCTGAATGCAGCCCGTTTCCTCTTTCTGGGAGTGGATGCCTTGTGCATGACTGTTTTGAGGCTTTAAAAGCTTTTGGGCATTATCTGCTCTGGCAGTCTGCAGTGACTTTAAGAGCCAGTGAAGAAGGCCTTTGTTTGTAACAATCTCTAGGCACCATTTCCAGCTAAATGCAGATGAGAATTTTTCTAGATATGACTGAAACTGTGGTCCCAGTTCTTTTCACTCATAGCTGAACCTTCTATGAATTTCACTTGGTTTGGCTGAATTGCTTCTTTTGTGGCTGGAGATCCTTGAAAACACAGGAAAAACTTGAAATATTGTGCTTCAGAGATTAAAAAAAAATATTTTGTTATTAAGTATTTCATTTCAAAATGTACTTTATTTTTAAGTGATGTGCAACATTCATACCATGTTCAAGTTAAGCAACATAGTGAATATGAAATAAGGTGGGCTTTTTCCTGCGATGCTCAAATCCCTCAGAAACATGACATCCAGGGCAGTGTGTGGCCATATCTCCCCCTGCTCACAGACACGAGACTCCAAAATCACAGAAAATACAAAAGTGAAACTAAGTAGGATGTTTCACATAACATATTACTTCCTCAGTCCACATGCTATTGAGGTTCTATCATGTAAAGAAGTTGAGAAAGAGAGAATTAAGCTCTCTTCTGACTAAAATATCCTTTCTGACCATAGGCATTAAGGGGAAAGCATACTTTCAAGAAGGAGCTCCAGCCTAGAGGATCAGCGTCTGTTTATACCACTTACTGTTGTGGTGTCAGTTCCTCTAAGTCTTTATCCACCTGCCCTTTAAATTCCCTGTTAATGGAAGGAAAGTTTCACTTTATTAGTTGTCCTCTTTGAGGTTACTAACAAAACATGAAAGAAAAGGACATGAAAGAAAAGGACCTTTGCTGCTTTGAGGGAGATAACTCTCTTTGGACAATCCTTGGTTTACAAAGCAATCCCACAAGTTTTGTCCTTAATGGCTGACAGATATATCCACTCTCTGAAATCATTAGCTAGCCAGGGAGCATGTGGCCCCTCCAGCCTGCTGGGCTTCCCCAGCCACCAGAAATCTGCACTACAGCTTTTTTCTAGCACATAAAGTTTCTATCAAGATTCCACACTAGCACATGTGAGCATTTTGGGAAATATTTTGGGTTTATATATATTTTGGGATTTTACATGGATATATGCAATTAACCGTTAATACAGACAATAGTATAATAAAACATGTAGCCAGATAAAATAACCAAATTAGCCAATTTAGGGTTATATACAGGACAATAATGCACCAAAATATGTTGTCTCTTTCACCTAATATCTGTCAAATACCTGATATCTCATCATGATAGTTCTTGAAGAATTAATCAGTTAACCATTTCCCTCCCATGGTGCCTCCTTTCCTCAGAACATTTATGCCATTTATTAATATCTGCTTTTAATTATTTGGTATATACAATTTATCAAAATTAAGTCTATTGACGTAAATTACTTTTAAATAGAATCATTAGGAGGAAAAATAGTTTTAATGAAATACAGAAGTAAGCCTAAGCAGTGAAGTCTACCTTAAAAAAAAACCCAGTATTTATTATTTGCAGTGTTTCACTAGTGTCCCTCTCAAAATCTTTCCATGATCAGGGCTGAAGCATGCCAGGTGATACTAGTAAAAAGCTAGTCCTCACCCTAAGCAGGAGGAAGAAAGAAAGAAAGAACAGAGCTGCCTCAGGTCATTGCTATGTTAATCTTGATAGAATAAAAGTGCCCAGAGGGTCAGTGATGTTAACATGACCTCATCACTCCAGAACAATAAGCAATTAAGGAAGGGACTTCACTACAGATGCCTGAGCTTGCTATAGCAACAACCATCATTAACATATTTTAACCTTTCATTAAAAATTCAAAAGAAAGGAAGAAAAAGACCCCACACCACCCTGGAAGCATTTAAAATGTGTGGCTTTCTTTTCAGCATGGCAAGTTTCTCTCCTTTTACTGCCATGAGTTGTTTCTTCTTTTTTAATGAGGAAAGCCCTCAGCTTGACAGTCTTCTGGACAGTATTACAAATATCAACAGTGGCTTTTCTCAGTGTGAGAAAATGGGAAGATAGAAGGTCCATTGCAACCACTGAACTGGAATAACTCTGGTGCTGCTGTAATGTCTCCTCCTATGTCCCTGGCACCAAAAATGAGATGGAGGCATGCAGGAACAGGAACAACAGCAACCACAAAAAATTCAGCAGCAAAACCAGAGAAGGCAGAGTCTGTCTCCAGTGCTGATAGCTGCATGTAACTCATGGCTGGAAAAGGACAGAAACAACATGGTCCAGCCACCTGGAGAGCTGAAAATGAGTACTGCTGTCAGGCTGTTTCAGGAGGTTGCTTTCTGGACTTGAACTGCGCACAAGTGCCAGAAAAGGAATGGTCTCAGCTGACTAAGCTTCTGTGCTTATTAAATAGGACACAAATAAAGGAAAAGTAGAAAAGAGAGAGAAATGCATTAAGGAATGAAAAAGCTACACAGCTGTGTTTTCCTGTTCTCATGAACTCAACAGCTGAGGTGGTTTTGTTTGGACAAAATAGTTTTCTTTATTTTCAATTTGTACCAGTTTTTTAAAATTGTATGAAACAGATTAAGGTGTAATTCTTTTCTTTATTTTTTCCCTTGGTTGTGTTGAGATGCAGGTTACTTCATATTTGGAATTTAGAGACAGTGCTACAAATGAAAATCACTCTATCTGACCCCAGTACATTTCCATTAATCCTTTTTGTACTGTTTTTCTAGGACATTTCTCTGGCGCTGTCATGCCACTGACCCTCAGTTTCTTTCATAGAAAAGCCTCTGGGTGAAAGGCTGAGGCAGATTTTGTAGCCTTGGGTATATTGGAGTGAGGAACCCAAATCCATGACTGTAGTTGTGTGTTCTCAGCAGTTTTGAAAGTCCCCTTCCTAAGTAACTGTCAGTGCAGATTTGGGGGCATCATCTACCTTGCTAATTTTCATGGTTACATTATTTTTCAGCTGCCTGCTGTTTTCACTTTTCTCTAATATGAGAAGTGAAGTTTTTTCCAGGTTGCAATCAATGGTGATGACAGAGAGAAGAGTCAAGAGGGGTCAAATAAATAGTGAGCTGCTCTAAGAGCTTCGAATCTTAGCTTTGACTCAGGCAGAACTTCAAAGAACCTGTCTCAAAGCAGTTGTAGGTTCAGAGACCCTTAGGGCAGGGAAGACAACCATGATTATCTAGATCTTCTAGATATTCTTCCTACTCGAACAAGCCCTACCATTCCCCCACAGGGCAGAGTCTAACATGTTTTTATAGTTGGCAGAGCTGGGAACACAGCCCACTGGTGAAGTCTGGCACACTGGCATGTTGCCATTAAATATTAATTAAATTATTAATTAACTTCCCTCCAGGCCTTCAGCTCTGTTGCATCAGTCACAGGGCACATCCTTTGGAAAGCCTCTCCCCAAGAGGAAAGTATCTCTTCTACTATGTCTGACAGACCAGAATATGGCACAGGAGGCACCATGGTAATCACATTGGAGATACACTAGGAAAACTTTTTGATGGAGTCACAGTTTATACTGACTAAATGAGCTCTTTTGCCTGGTGTAGGTTAAATATTTCCCTAAACTGCATAAGCTATACCAGTAAAAGAAAAATTTACTTGTAAGTTTCACGTACTTAAGCAAAGTTGCTGGCATAGCTGTGTGTAGCTTTATATATTAGGTTTATTTTTGTTGTAGTCCTTGGATTGCTGTGTAATTGTACTGACAAACCATTTTATGGTACAGACAAGCCCTAAATCGCAGCCATTAATTTGTCTCAAGAGCTCATTCACCTGTACTCCCCATGCAATTTTTAAATCCAAACATAAAATTTCCTATTTCACCCTGTCTTTTTGTTTTGTTTGTTTTCAGAGACATCTAAAGAAAAATAATTCTGTAATGAACTGGAAACAAGTAGAAAGCTGTGTCCTCACATCAAGACTGACCACAACCGTAAGAAAAAGCTGCTCATGAAAGTGTCCTTCTTGACTCATGAAGAGCATACAAGGCTGTAATTTAGCTATAATAATCCTCTGCAAAACTAAACTGCTTACTTGTCTCAAATGAGAAGTCAAACCAGCTAATGTCTCATGACCCTTTGAAGGGACAAAGCTCTTCTGTACATATTTATTAGTGAATTCAGAGGATGATGCCAAGTCCAATTCTTCATTCTTATTGCACCTGAAATTCTGGTTATTTCCTGAACCTCTGTAGGGCATATGCAAAAGGAACATCCCTTACTGAAACAGCCACATAGTTGCTTCCTTTGGGTTTTGTTTTTGTTTTGTTTTTTTTTAGAAGGAAAGGGTATTAAAAGATTGTCGAAGGTGGACATTCATTTCTTTAGCCAGTGTTACGTGCTTCAGGTTACAGCTCCAAACTGGAAATGACAAGATTCTGCCATTTTTTCACATGATGAACAAAGCACAAGTAGTACCATTGCACAACATGTATTTGCCCTGCAAAGCAAAGACACTCTTCTCACAAGGCCCAGGAGTGCCTCAATTACGTAGCATTGCCATCTCCATAACCTTTTTTACTGCTAAAATCTAGAATTACACTAAAGTTATTATATCCAGCAATTTGCTGAAAATGCAGCCACGAATGGTAGACAGAAACTGGATTTGAAGAATTAGTGTCCATGCCATCCTTATCCACCTAGGATAGGTGCATAACCCTGTGGCAGTGATTTGACTTTCAGTGAAAACTATCAAGAATTGATGTGTAAACACACAGTTGATGTGCCAAGGGTTTCCAGAGTCAACAGAAGCTTAATCAGAGTGGCATATCCAGAAATCAGCAGGGTGGAGAAAGGGAATATGTTTAGAAAGCCTGGACATACCCTATTTTTAGTTCTATTGAAGAGTTAAAAAACAAAAACTCAAAAAAAGCCTTAGTATACTTGAAAGCAAAAGTCTTTTCAAGCAGACAGCGAAGTCTCTTCAGACTTGTCTATTAAAATTCTACTGAATGATTAATTTTCACTAATGAAAATTAATTTAGGATTTCTTATTATTGTCTCACATTAATTTATTCAAGATAAATGTTCATCCTCGTTCAAATCAGTTACAATTTAAGTATTAAAAATATCACTCAGAGTACTTTGATTCCATGCATATGTAGAATACAATGTTTTGCATATCACTGGTTAATACAGCTTGTGCGTGTGTACAAAAATGGCTGCCACATAACTTGCAGGTATTTTAAATACATATTAAGCATTAAAAAAAAAATCTGTATGTCTCTTTTGGCAGCTCAAAACAACTCCATTTGTTTCGGTAACCTGGTACTTGAATTTATTTTTTTTTAATTTTGCTGATTTTTTTTCTCTTTTTTTTTACTTTACCACTGAATATGTTGTCTTCTGCTGGATTTCTGAAAGGCGTGATGTGTTCCTTCAGTAAAGTACTAGGTTTCTATAGAAGAAAGGATGAGAGGAAAGCCAACAGCCTTCTGGGCTGCAGGGGCAGGATGTGCCAGCAGGTAGAGGGAAGTGACTCTTCTCTCTGCTCAGCACTGGTGAGGCCACATCTGGGCTACTGCGTCAGTTCTGGGTCCCTGGTACAAAAAAGATGCAGACATACTGCAGTGAGTCCTACAAAAGCCCATGAGGATGACTGAGGACAAAGAAAGTCTGACATAGAAGGAGAAGCTGAGATAGCCTAGAAAAAACAAGGTGTCCTCTAGTTGCTGTAAATGTTAGGATGAGTGTGAACAGAGTACAATGATGCAGTACTTTCCCAACAAACATGAGCTTCTTTTGGATATTCTACACTGGAATTTGGGATCTAGTGAAAAAACCCAAAGGCTTATCAGCCCTTTCTGTAAATTCTTCCTATTAAAATTCTTCCAAAGAAGAAATTTCTCTTCTTTGCATAGATCCTCTCATAAGTAGCCTGGTTTGGTCGCCCTTGTCACATGATGCAATTCTGTCTTCTATATTCAGCCTCACTGAGTTGAATGAGTTTCATTCTTCTAAGTAAGGGTGGCGGTTTTATGAAATCTGTAAATATATTAATAGCAGAGATGTCTCCCACATCTTTCCCTCTGGCACATGGGACAACATTGTGTCTTGTGACAGAAGTGGGAACTATCCTGGCTGTTCAGTTTATATGACAAAGCAGGACAATGCCATTTGCATTCAGTTCTGGATGGGAGAGAGAACATAGTGCTGTCTTGAGCTGTGAAGAAAGGACATTTAGTCTTACTGGAGAAAGCAGAGGGGAGGAAGGAGATGTGAAATAAGATCCTAATGAAAGGTTTGTGTTTGATATTAAAGACTTAATAAGTATTGTGATTCCCTTATGACATACAGATGACCAAAGTGATTTCATACTGTTTGCTAATACATGTTTGACAAAGCTGTAATGTCATGGCAATCCTTGAGGGACATGGTTATCACTCCCAGACATTAATGCTCAAGACGACTGCATTCAGGAAGGGAAAGACATTTTTAGCTGAACACAGACCACAGTTGCTATGCCTGAAGAGAATACAAGTGTATTTAAATAATAAGATATTTGCTTTGCAAAAGATTGGCATAAGCTTTTGCACAGACTTGTTAGCTTAAAGGCTTATCTCTTTTAATGCTAAGAAGTATTTCCAGTGTGTTCTCACTGAGGGCCTGATCAGAAGCAGCTGCTTCCACAGCACTCCATGTGTGCATAAGCCCTTAGTGAGACAGAATTTTCTGTTTGGATGATCAACATGAATATATTTTTATATATCCAGCGTTTGTGCCTGGGAAGATAAGAAGAATCTTCTCCCTGCGTTCTTCCTTAAATGCCAAAACTCTTCTGTTTAAATGACACATGACACATGTGATGTCACCTATCACAACACTCCCAATAAGAAACCACAGTTTATTCTTGCTATCTCTTCACTTAACACATATCATATCTTTCCTACCCCTCCTAAGACTGTCCAGGTGTTTTCCTTTCATTTTTAGACTGATGCGTCTTTATCATGCAAACTTTCAACTGCCTGACACCATGTTAAAACTGATAGTCTCTCAAAAGAATGTTCTCTTGCTTCTACTTCATGTATTGGTGGCAGGTTTTGTTGTTTGTTTGTTTTTTAATTTTTCTCCCTTGTTTTCTTAATGTATCTGTGTGCTGGGAGTGTTCTTGTGCTTTGCAATAATCGATTTCTTTGATAAACTTGCTCTGTATCTTTTCTTGGGTTTTTATACTTTCTAAGATAGCCTTTCACAACTCTTTCTCTGGGACTGATGAACCATGTGGGCTGGATATAAGTGCAGACTGCCAGCTGCTGGCAGGCTGAGTGGGAAGAGAGATTGCCCTGCCTTTGCCTTGCCTTTGCTGCTTTTGCTGCTTTTGCCTCAGACTACTGCTGTCATCTCCATCCAGAGCAGGAGTACCAGAATGGATAGCTCAGTCTGACTATTTTAAATTTCTCATTTAACTTTAAATTCCTCATATTTGTTAACATTTGGGCATATGTGGAAACAGTTGCATGATGTTTTAAGGGGCTGATTCCACCAGGATCTAAGAAATGCCTCAACATCCATGTGCCTATATCCCCTTATGTCCTCTGCAATATTGTCTCTGAGGCTCTGGATGCAGCAGTGCTGGCAGCCAGAGGCTTAGGCCAACCTCAGAAAGCAGTAACTCTTCCTGGGGCAGCTTCAGATGTTATGATCTGCCTTTCTTGCAAATACACCACTCTTTTGTAATTCCTCTGGTCCTCATGGCGCAGAGGAAGGATCTGAACTGGGTTCAGGATTGCCCGACATGGGGCACTGCAGCTACTTTGTCAGCAAAAATACTCCCTTTTTCCCTCTTATTTCAGTTGCCTGCTCTCTTAGGATCAGTGATCAAATCTGTTAGCATTTTGGGACCTAATGTCATACAAAAGAGAGGTAGAAAGAGCCTTTCTTTCTGAAATGACTTTACTAGTCCAGAAGGCTGGTTTATACTGCCACTATCTGTCCACTATAACTGCTGCAGCCCTTTCCTGCAAACACACACACAAACAGTTCATGCAAATTTTCCCACAACTACTAACAGTTTGCAGAAGGACAGTAAGAGACATTAAGGATTTTTTTATTATTATTTTATTGCTCTTTCTGTCCTGGAGAGTTTGATTAGGCATACATCAGTTAAAAGCCATTTTTGAACTATTTTTTCTAGCCATGTTTTAAGTAGGTATAAATGTCTTCCAACAAATCTTTACATGATTCTGCCTCCATTCCTCATCCTCTGAGCCCCATTTTGAGCCACTGTCAATGCTTCCTAACTGAGCAGCCCTTTCCAGCTGGTGCTGTTGGGCAGGTCTGCAGC
Source organism: Pseudopodoces humilis (assembly GCF_049639895.1). Lineage (NCBI taxonomy): Eukaryota > Metazoa > Chordata > Aves > Passeriformes > Paridae > Pseudopodoces > Pseudopodoces humilis. Next base: position 61,324,954 of record NC_142202.1, read on the forward strand.
CCCAGGCACCCCTACACCCTCCTAGGGATCCTTGACAGCCCCTTCCCTGGGGCAGTTTGCACCATGCATATTGTTCTTAAAACACCTCATGGCCATTGTGTCTCATTGTAAAAAAGATAATTAAATCCAAAATGAGCTTAGACTCAGATCTACAAGAATATTCATATTTTTAAATTATATCAAAACCAGGCAGGCAATGTGCTCCTCCTGGGGTCACTGAAGTTAGGGTGACGGAGATGTTATAACAGGTCTCCATCCTGCTTTTGGTGGCAGGAACTGAAAGTCCACATCCTCCATTACCCTGCTGAGAGGAGCAGGCAAAATGCCTTGGTCGAGAGAGTAACTGAACAATTTGGATTTGGGAAATGCAGAGGGGTTTTAACATTGTACACAAGAGTCAGAGTACTTATATTAGGTTAGCTTTGTTTTCTGTCTTTCAGAGTCCAAATCTACATCTTCTACTTCCCAGCAGAAGAATCTGCTATCTGCCACATTAGAGGCTGCCTTGGGCAAGAATGTTTTTGCTCTTCCCTCCACACCTGCTAGGTGTGGTTTTCCCACCAGAAAAAAAAGCACTTTATTATTCATTAGAGAGCATAGGCTGGAAAGGCACTCCCAATTTTCCACAGATTAGGGATCATAGGGAAGAGAAAACTTAGAAGACCAATTCCTACTTGAAAGGATAAAGAGTATTTTGGCATCTTTACCAATTACTTCCTTGAGTGTTTTCCCTGTAAGCTCCACGTCTTGATGTCTAAGAAAGCTAAAGAAGTGCCTATTGACACCTGTCATCTGCCATTCTGTGAAGGCACAGGTACCTTTCCTAGAGAAGAACAAGGTTGCCATTCCCCTTATGGAAGGATAGGTGAAGAGGTCAGCCCTTACATTTTTCTGTGATGTTAATTTTGGATAGTATTTGGTAAGGCACAGCAGCTATATGCCCAGTTGCAAATCTCTGGACAAGGACAAGAACCTCACTTCTGACCATTCCTCAGAAATGTGATCACTCCTGTAGCAAAGGCACTGAAAACTGCACAGTGCTCAGAAATAAGGAGCTGACCTGCCTAAAATGAGCTGTGGTGTGGGGACTGCATAGTATTCAACACTATTGTCTGAGTTTTGAAGATGGACAGGCTCTTTTCTGGTGTGTTTTTGTTCTCCCAAGTTCTTCCTTTATCATGTACCACATTTCAGTTCTAAACTTCCCTTCTTCACTCCTAAATGTTATTTGTCCCAGTCCCCTTAGGCTTGCTATTTGCAAGCCTGTACAGAAGTTTACCTCCCACCCCCTCACCCTGGCTTTCTGAAGCCAGCTGCGGCTTTGTTTTTTCTAAACACCACCTCTGTCAAATAGGAACAAGCCCTAATTAATGCCAGGCATTCTTCAGTAGAGAGACCACATATGTAAAAGGCATGAGGACAGAGCTGCAAACCCCAGATTAATGCTGAGCATTTTGCATATGAGCATATGCTTTGTGAGCCCTTCTTGTCAGCAAACCCCTGCTTAGGTAGTCGTCAGCTTTTGCTAGCTCTTATTAGCAAGTAAGCTCCTTCAGTGCTCTCCCATTTCACTCCACAGACATCCTATCACACCTCTACAGGTTTCTCTTGATGCTTTTCTCTCTGTTTAATTTCTGATACTCAGAAGTTTTCCTGCAAGTATGCATCTATTCTATTCCAAGATAACTGGCTCTAGTCTACTTGTAAGAGTCCCCCATTCCATATTTTGTCTAAACGTTTATGCATTCCTCAGCTTCCAAAGAGCGATGTCTGACCAATTTCTAAAGTCTTTATCTGACTGGTTGTCTTGCTGGAACAGGACAAAGTGTACGAAATACATAAATGCTTGATGTTGTATTAAGAAAGATGACTCTTTCTCAAAATTCTGAACTATTTCCTAATGTTTCTTGAATTCAGGTAAGGAGTTATTTGTTTTTTAAAAATGTGCTTTATAAATATTCCCTCAAATGCAGCAGTTTGCATTTTACAAGTTTGTATTAATGGCTCTTTTTCTATTCTCAAAGCACACCTTAAGTTAAATCTAAGTCAACCACATAAAAGGTCAAAAAAAATTTTTAAAACTTTTCTGGAGCACAACTAACTTAATATTTTAGCAGCTGGCAGCTGTGGTGATTACTTTTGGATTATATCTAAAGCTGGAAACTAATTACTGTGATCTATGAACCAGGTAATTAAAGTAAAAACTCCCACATTTTCTTATACCTCATTAATGTATTTCCTTTGAAAATTGTTAGTTAATGATGGTACATTAAGAGTTTATCCATTAAATGACAATGAATAATTAACACCTTTGTCCTGGGACATTAAAGGACAGAATGGTGTTTAGCTGCTCAATGTGATGATAATTATTTCTTAATTTACAGTGCAAATATCATGTAAGTTTGGGAAGAAAGGAAAAATCAAACCAGGAAAACACAATGGAAAGAAATAATTTTCTTTTCATAGAACTTCATAGAACTGGAAGGGTTTGGATTGGAATGAACCCTAAAGGTGATCTAGTTCCAAACCCACTGCTGTGGGCAAAGACATTTCATTAATTTCCTTCTTTCCCAAGAAACTTCAAGCCCTGCGGAACTGTCTGCCTGCGGAACCCCTCACCCACCTCCCCACAACCCCTGTTTTCAAGATATAACTGATTTCAAATGTAGGTTATAATCCCAAAGATTGGGTCTGGGTGTTCCAGGCACTAGGAGTACAAACACTGCAAATACATCTCTTCCTCGGGAATCAAATCCAACATATGACACACTGCAACAAGTGGATTAGACATGGTGGAATGGAAAAGCAACCTGTGGTTGTACAGGATACATAATCACATAAATTACAATAATCAAATATAATAATTCTCTGCTGTCATGTAAAAGCTGGTACGGAGTAAGCTAATTTGCTTCAGGACTGCTCTGGACTGGCTCTGCTCTACCACGTGAAGCATTTACTTGTTGCAAAGCAGCATAGCAAGGGACTCTATCTGTACTCAAGTATTTAATCTGAAAAAACAGAAAGCTTCCAGTTTGATTGCAGCTGCTCTGCAAAATAACAGCTTTGTTGGGAAACAGTCAAGGCATTGCTTTTGGATCAGAACTTCAAAACAAGGTTTCTCATGATCATCTTTTAGACCATCAAGGACCCAAGTAATTACATATCTAGTGGAATCCCTGCCTACAGAGGAAAAAAAACCCCAGTCTGAAACAGAATATATTTTGCCTGTTTTTAATTTTGTCTCCAATTATGATACATATCTTATAAAGTCACAAAAAGTAGTAAAGTCAGATTTTTCTGTAAGGCTTTTTATTTATAAGGACTTGAGTTAAGAAAATGAGATAATTAGGAAAATTAAGGTTAAAAATATCGATTCCATATGAGAGAAAGACGCGCAAGAAAGGCTACTCAGGAAATCCTGCTGGAAGAAATTGCCAAAGCCAGATTACCAGACACATGTTTGCTAAAAAATTAAATCAATCCATGTTGGAATCACTCATTCTCAAGGAACTGGGAATCTTCAAATAATACTTCAAAATAATTCTGAATTCCTACAAGGTCAAGTAGTTCGAGCTCCTGGCTCGAAGCCAAGCTTTCAATCAGTTTTCGGCCCAGTTTTCTTCCTGCTTCGGTGGACATAGCCTTTTTCCAGATCTTCAGCAGCAATCCTCCTTGGAAAAAAACACAGCATGACATTGTCAAATTAGTATGGAGCGCACACAGCTCTCGGCATGGCAGGGACGAAGCGTGAGTCTGGCAACAAGCGCTCGACACTCTCCTGGGGACAGTGAAATGTAGACAAAGCTGGAGACCGACCATGAGGTGATAATTGCCTACAAATGTGTATGGAGACGCACACCATTCATTCGGCTGGGAGCCCTCTGTATCGACAGACAAGGGGGATTGTTCCCTTGTCACCGGTGTTGCAGATCGAAATGATGGAAGACTTAAGGGAAGGTCTTTGTCTGCTCCGACACGTAGCTCCGTGGTTTATAGAGCAGTAGCCTGGGAGTTATAATCAGGCCTGTCTTCGTTTTCACTCTAAAACAAAGCGTTCACTTTCTGCCAGCTAAGAACTCAAGCTAAAGAAGCAAATGATCCTAGTACTTTTGTCCAGGGGATAAGCAGTGGCTCTCTAGGGAGTGTGGCTTGGCCAAGCCAGCCTAGCACTAGCGCCAGTTTGCAGGACAGTGTCTGCTTACTCCTCACTCCACTCAGTGCTCATTTTTAGAGTGGGTAGAAGGGAAATGTGAGGGTAAAAAAGTCTAGTGGAAAACTAAGAAGAATTTTTTCTCCTCCTGTTCTTCCTTTGGGTATCAGCGAAGGGCAGAGCATAAAAAGTTGATCTGACAGTCCGTGAGTAGAAAAGCTTTAGTAGCAGCACAACACTCTCTCAATACAGCTCCTGCTAGACTAGCAGGGGCAACTAAACGAAAATAAAGATTAATCAAACTCTGAATCAAGAAATCAAGTCTCACTCTGGGTTACACAGTGTCCCATCCTAGGAGGTAGTACAACTTTCTGTCCGCTGTTGAAGTTTGCAGTACCAGTAGAGAACCCTGTGTCTCACAGGATGTATTTAAAAGCATCTACAAAACCAATATATTTAGTAATCTCTATTTTGTAGCACTAAGATAAGGTCTTTCAGGTCCCTGATGAGGCTTTGGATTTAGACACAGTCAAATTTATTTTAAAACTCATTTTTCTGATCTGCAAATCAGTTACCAGGCTGAATTAGCTGGCATTTAATTCTCAGCTGAATTCAAAGCTCATCACTTAGAGCAAAGTCAGGGAAATCTCTCTCCTGCAAAGCAAGGGGTTTCAGCTATGGAATTCATTATGGCTGCACCTATATGAAACTTCATCTCTCTCCCTCTTTCCTTCAATTTACAGCGGATTGCATCCATACATCCTTTCCTCTCTCCCTGTAGTGCTGTCCTCACCTGATGTGCTCCTCCCTCCTCCCTGTCCTTCTGGTCATGCTTTTCCTTGGTGCGCTCCTCCTGAACTGTGTCAATAGACTGCCAGGCAGGAGATAGATCTGTTCAGACCCTTACTCAGATTACAAAGAATAATGCTATGTGAAAAACGAAAGGGAAGCATTCTGTGATGGGAAGATGCTCTTTTGTAGCACTGAATAGCTTTATTTCACATCTTTTTCAGCTTTCAATACAACTGGTAAGAGAATTTTCAGTGAAATGTACAGATAGAAGAAGAGGATCACAAATGCCATAGATAGGCATGTTAATTTTTCAATGTATTTTTCCATTCTATCTTCATTTAAAGATTCAAAATAACTTTGCTTCATAAAGTTCAAACAAAAATAGCCAGCCCAGCAGTATCTATGAAAGAACTGAATTACACTCAGAAGCGTGTAATTCTGAGTCACACCACTGGATGGTGATGCACGACTTATTTTGGTGAATGTGATGAAGCCAGCATTGTCTAAGGATATCGTTTTCCTGAGACAGATCTCTGTTAAATCAAAGACTGAGATAAAACCAAAATCTAAAACCAAAACACTTGCAAACTGGTGCTCATGATAATTTTCCTTTTTTTTTTTTTTTTTTTAACTCGTCTAATAATTTCATTTACAGCTGTAATGGTTTCGGATTTGACTGGTGAAACACAAAAATATCTCTTTTTTTAAAGTTCCTTTGAAAACTGGGAAAGGAAAGAGTAAGAGCATCTGCTTCCAAAATGCTTTTTTTCTCACTGAAATCCCTCATTGTCAGTGTTATCCCACTAGCATTTTCTGTCTGGTGTGTTGTTTGCTTATGGTTGTGTTTTTAATTGTTTTACTGTTAGTCTCTAAGATCTGTTTATACCACTTTATATCAAACATTCACTGTATTCATATGAAAAAAGGTATGTAGAGAGAACAGAGTATTAAATATTTATGGACAACAGACATCTGTAGGCCAGGCTCATACCTGTTAGTTTATTTGCTTTGTGAAGAATTCTCAGTGACACCAGGACCTTATTTTGCTGTGGAGAGAAGTCACTAATGGATGGGAGGACATCCCCTTCAACAAGCATCCTCTGGGGCAGGAAGGACTGGAAGTTGTTTGTGGTCAGTAAGTCTGTACTGAAGTGTGTGGCAGCAATGAAATCTACAGCATCAGCCCAGTCTTCACCAAAATTTGCTTCTGGATCAGAGAGATATTTTAAGCTGAAAGAGAAGAAAATAAAAAATGTGGCAGATAATTGAATTCCCCTGTAGAACACACTAGCTGTTTATTCCAAAAGTTTTTGTTCAGTATAAAATCCTGAGTGGCCTCAGTGCCTCCTTAAGTACTTTATACCTAATTTCTCCTGGCAACTCTGCCTCTGCCCAGATTAAACCTGAATCAGGTCCTGGCTCCCAGAGGTGAACCAGCATCTCATTCTAAGCCCAGAGCCTGGCTGGTCATCACAGTTTGCGCAGCCATCTCTCACTGGTCATCCCACACTCTGAGAGAGTGGAAGGATGAGCAGAGCCTAAAGAGTAGACACCTAAGGTATGAAAGCTTGTGTAGACTTTGTTAGGATACCATCCTTCCAAAGAGGTGGAAAGGTCCTCCATGGACACTTCTCTATTCCCCTTACCGGTCCTGGAATCTGGGCAGTGCGTAAGCAATGGAGGTGGTGTGTGCCTTCCACATGAGCCCAAGGGCATCATCCAGTTTGAAGGAGGAGAAGCTGTCAGAACTCACAGCTGTGTGTTCTGTAGATAACAGATACTGCAGCAACAGGGGACAAAAAGGGCAGAGAATGAGAGAGGAGGTTTAAACCAAATTGTTATTTTTTTATATAAGCACATACGTCACAAAATGATGTTTGACAGTTAAAGGAAATTATATTTGAAGAGTTGATGGTAGTTGCTGTTCTTCGACTTCAACACTTCAAGGGTTTTATCCACATAATTTCAGTATTTGGTTACAAAAATTCAGTGGACTTTTGTATCAGAGTGTATTCACACAAGATTCAGCACTGAAATAGGGACTCCTTGAAAACTTGTCTATACTCTTTTGACCACAACTTTACAAAGATTTTCAGAAAAATAAGAAAATTATTTTGCTATCATTATGGTTATTTGTGAAGGAGATATTTTACAATAACTTCTGAAACATGATGCATGGGAAAAATGATCTTATGAAGGCAAATCCAGTTTTACTCTTAAACCGTCTACTTTCACTCAGAAGAGTGACTTACAGCTTAACATTTCTGATCATTATCAGTTATTTGACTACCAATAAAAAATGTCAACTGCGGTGGTCTAGCTATAAAAAATAGCTATTAAATCTCTGAAGTAAGAAATAGTGTTATCTTTGGGATTAGAGAACAGCTGAGTGAGGAGGAAAGAGAATATCTACTTGCGTAAGTAGGTGCACTTATGAATGATGTTTCAGCATTTTCAAGTTTTTAGATGTTTAAAGAAATAAATGAACCTTATAAAACCAACTAAGGACCACTTCTTGAGGGCAATGTTCCATCTTTTTTTGCATTGCTAACATAAACAGTATTGCAAGAATACAAATATAATTGAATACAAAACAGTGTCTTGGAACAGAGGCCAAAATACAGATCTGTGTCAAAGGAAGAAAAAAATTCTGTAACTTGTAAAGATCCCATCCTACTTACCTCTGACTCACTACATGCTATGCTTTCCATTTCCCCTGCTTGTTGTTTTTATATGAAGCTGCTATCAAAAACAAACTAAGCTCTCTGAATCTTAAAGATTACAGTAATAATAGTTTTTAAAGCTAATATTTTGGTATCATTTCTAAAAATATTTTTTACAAAAATATTTACTTCAAAAAAGGTCTTCCATTCATCCATGAGCTTGGGCATGCGAGACCAGCAGTCTTTAACGCTGTAACAGAAATCAACTTTTTGCTCCTCTGGTGGCAATATTTCTATTTCATACGGCAGCTGCCCAAAGAGGCCAGCCTCCACTGCCCCCAGAAAGGGTATAATAGCCAGATAGTAATTCATACCTGTAACAATAATTAAAAGGCAGGAGGTGTTAATCACAAGCAAATGAAAAATGCCCACATAAGAAAATTAACTGTCTCCCACACCAAATGTAACTGCTACAAATTACCATGAATGCAACTGTGTTCAGCAGTGGAATATATGTACTGAAATGTAATAATGATGACATTTGTATTGATTTAGATATGATTTGTAGTTTTCATTTATGCATTGTCCTTTAAGAGCCTTGTATGAGCTTATGCTGTGCATTACTTTGCAGAAAAGGAAAAAAAAAAGTAATGGAAAAAATTAGAAATTTGTAGGCTGTCTTGGACAGGACAAGAAAAGTCTCTCAAATATTAACTGCAAACTAAGTATAGAAAGACTAAGGGATACTCCACAAGTATTTCCACCATTAAAACCCCCTCTTCTATGAATCCTAGACCTATGAGAAAGGAAAATGTGATATTTTACTAGAAAATAATAATTTTGATTCTAAAAATATTTTACTTATTGAAAATTGCTTGGATATTATCTCATTACCATCAATTATCTTTTTAGATTTATTTTATGATGATGGCTTTCTTTGGTCTGATCCATAAGTTGTAGCAGTCAGATCCAGAATGTAGGAAACTCAGGCTCATTTCTCACTGGAGCTAAATCTTATCTCCAGTAAAGAGTGCCCATAGGGCTATTTGATATTCCTCTCTTGGAAGGAGGATTTAAAGTTCTCTTAAATGTGTCTGCTTAGTAGAAATGAAGTTTAATAGCTTTGAGTGAAGAAAAGCCTGGGGATCAGTTGTTCTCCCTCTTGGGTGGGTTCCTCTGAGCTGTTATGCTGAGAAGTCATTTGCTCATACTTGGTGTCAGGGCTATGGACTGCGCTGGTATTTTGTGCTAAATTCCAGCAGTGAGGACCAAAATCATCAAAACCTGAACACCTACCATGTATCAGTGTCCTCCTAATGGGAAGCCATTGCTCCACCTTATGGGAGAAGATCACAAAACAGAGTTGACACAGAAGGAGTATGTGTGTTGGCTATAGTTCGCTAGGGACTGGGTCTGCACACCTTAGGAGCCGGAATACTGAGGGAACTCAGTGTATTGCTGTAAGCATGAGATGAAGAAAAGGATGGAGCAGCATGGAGGTGCTGCAGTCATGGTCTGTCAAAGTTGATGCAGATATGAAACAAAGGATGGAGCAACACAGCGGTGTTGTGATTATGCTCCACTGAAAACATGCAGCTAGCAGGAACTAAGCCAAAGGAATGAACCAGAGAGTAACCAGAAGCTGGCCTTTGCTTCATTGGCTCAAAAATGCATCTTGCTTTTCACACTCTACGTATACTAATGATTCAAGCACCACATCAACATGAAATGTCACCAACTGTAACTTTACCTTTTCTCTTCCCTCAAAGGAAGTAATATAAATATAGTTAAAGTGGGGAGGGAAGTCAGAGAATACTCCATCACAACTTCTGGGACCAGTCAACAGGCTGAACCTGTCTTCTTCCCCATAGGGATGTCTATTGGGCAAGAACCTCATCCTGTGCAAGCTAAATTATTCTCTCTAGCTAGCTTTAATTGGTGATTAGAATTGGTCAATATATTGCTTCAAATTCATTTTTGCAATGAGTTACTATCAATAGTAATCTTTGAACCTTAACCTGTCACAGTGTTTGACAATCAATGTGTTTGTTAATAAAGTGTGTTATTCAGTAGACTGTTTACTGTGAGTCCTTCAAGGGCACTAAGGGAGGAGCTGCCAGCAGAAGATAACATACTTGACAAAAATGGAAATATCTACCAGCTCCAAGTGGGAACATTGACCCCAAATAGGTTGGTGAAACCATGCTCTGATAGAGTGGACTGCTCCGTGGGGTCCCCATAATGGGACACTGACAGGCTGGTCAGGTACAAAGGTTTTGACTTCCCTGGAAGTGCTGAATAAAAGAAATAAAAGAGTTTATATATAAAGAGAAACCCCTTGTCTCATGTGACACGCCTCCTGAATGTGGACCTGGCTGGGAATTCAGGAGGAAATGCATGGCCAGTCAGAAGATCAAAGGAAAACTCTGATGAGTGATGAGACAACAGTATTCATATCATCACTTTGAAGTGATGAGACAAGTGTTTCACTGAGACTCATTGCTGATCTGGCTCCTGCTCCTTGTTCACTGTTGGCATGAGAAGTACTGAAACCTTGATCTCACATCACAAAGTGCTTGTATTCTCTTAAGTGTTCTTGACTATATTATATATTTCTACCTGCTTCAGTGTCTTAGAGGGCAGAAAGCAATGCAGGACAGGACTATACTGAATATTATTCTAGGCAAAATAAGATTAATGATCTTAAGCAAGTAGTATCACATTCACCTGAGGCATATTAAATGTGAGTTTCTGGTTTAAACTCATTCCTGGTTTCATGTGACTACTTGTGCCAGAGGGCTGCTCTGAAGGCCAGCTGAAAGCATTCATATTCTCAGAACACTAAGAGACATTTCCAAATGCCATCTCAAAGACTCTTGGCATGTTCTTGCTACAACAGGGTAAATCAAAGCTGAGTTCATACATTTTCTGGAGGCAACAAAATGGATATCAAGCAAACATGCAATATTTAGAAGTAAATGAAGAGCAGGAATTCAAACACTAAGAAACAAAGGTGTTGGTTTCTATTCCAGGAAGGTCCCCTGTTTGCAAAGGGCCATGCAGTGACTCTTGTTACTTGACACTGTGTGAGACACCATCCCACACAGCAGCTAGTGCTATCCACAAAGTGGGAAAACCAAAGCTGGATGACTGTGATGCTCATATCACAGACAGTTTTACCCTGGATTTACTTTTTAGATTTTATCTATGCCTATGTCTTTGTTCACTTGAAGATACATACTTTTAACTGCTAATTCACAGCCAGAAGCCTAATCCAAATGGCCACTGAAGGAAAAACTTTCCTGTGGCAGGGAAGGGACAGAGCCGTTTGCTCAAACCTGCTGACAGGTCTTGGAAAAAGGGGAACTTACACCAGGACATCAGAGAAGCTGAGGGACCAAGGGGCAGAAGTGATGGAGGGAAAATATGCTATGGGAAAAAGAACCATGGATGGTATAAGAACCACAAAGATTTCTGCTTGACATTTTCTCACAGAGTTTTAGTTTGGAGTGCAAACATCTAAACTGAAGAAAACTGTTCTGGACTAATGGTAAACTGCAAATATCTACAAATATCTACAAATATATATACCTGTCACAGTGTTTCCCACACATTTTCACATAAATATTTGCAGTGTAAATATTTTTAAGGCTGCAAGCTTCTTTATTTGGGGTTTTTCTCCTTTCTCAAGTAAGCATTCAAAATACATTAATTTTCATTCACCCACTCACACTTAGGTGTCTTGATGCAAGATTGTGATGGAGAATTACACAGCACTGAAATGATAATGTACATCTAAAGGGAAGAAATATTTTGAGATGCCCTTCTAGGACACTAATTTATTATGAAGAAGAACAGTGTGACAGCATATACTTACAGGACCACCAGCTTCTTACAGATTGGCACAGGAGCTCGCCATTTTCATAGCCACAGGAAGTCACACCAGAATGATCTGCTAACCTACCTGAGTGAATAAAATTAAATAATACAACAAATACTTCTCAAACTTTTCGCACAGGAAATCCCACTGAGAAAAAAAAATATAAAGGAATAAAGCACACAGACTTTTGGTTGGAGAAGCAAAATAATTACTGTTGCTTTGCTTCATAAACTACTGTTCCTAGAGTAGTTGAGTTTCTCAGTGCATAGTAATTTGATTGTATTTTACAGTTGGAGTTATCCCTCACTGTAAATGTATTCTGTGAATTTACTGAACTGTTTGAAATCGGGACATCACAATATTTTTACTGAGACATAAATATACATACACACACGAACACGTGTGTAGCTGAAGCGTTGCTTTTAATAGATGTAGGACTGCTAGTTTAGGAGAGCTGCTCAACGAGCAAAACAGCTCAAACTAAATGTGTTAGTAATTGTCTCACCTAATTGGGTTGTATGATACAGAATCACTTCCAGTTTAATCATGCAGACAATCGTGGCCATACTGTGAAGCTAAGCATGCAAGCATTGTTGTAACTAATTAGCAAAGTTTGCAAGCATCTGTACTCTACAAAACATGCAAGACATTTCACAATTATTCATGACAGAATATTTTACTTTAAGCACGTGGCATGAAGAAATGGCCTAAGTCCTAAAAGAACACCATACATGTACATTAAGTGTTGTCATGCAGAGTGTCAGGAAATCTGCTTTAAGTGCATGACATGCATTTACCATGGCCTTGTGCAATGGCTTGAACTATTCCAGAAGCTCCCAAACTGTGCCTTGCAGAGCATTTGCTCTCTGGCAAGTCAGCTGAATAATGGCAGTGTCATTTCTGTCAGACTAGAACTAAACCTCATTACCAAACCAAATTTTCTGATATTTTTACTCAGGAAGAAGAGACAATCATGAACAACGTGCATACAAATTATCCTAATTATTCTCCCTAGCTGACTGGGCAGATCTTGTGCTTTGGGGCATGCTAGATACTCAAACGTATATCATTCAGTAGCCAAGCAAAGAGAACATGAACTTGCAATGATGAGGACTGCAGTTCAACCCTTTTTTTAAAAATTAAGATTATATTTTTAATATTACCAGAAAGATTCAATTTTTAAAAATTTTACTTCAACAGAGACTGTCAAAAAACAGGCAGCAATAGATCACTGGTGCGCAAAAGTAATGAATGGGAAGGATAAAGGCTAAAAAGAAAAAGAAGACAAATGTTGCAAAAGATTGTCCATTGCAACAATCATTTAAAACAAAAAAACCTGATTAACCAAAGAAATCCCACAAACAAGCAAACAAAAAAAAAACCCTCAACAAACAGAAAAAACTTCATTTTTGTAAAAAACATATTTAGAAAATAAGGAGGCTATTTCTAAGCTGATCATGAAGAATAAACAGAAATAAGTTCTCAGAGGGAGATGTGGACATTCATATATCTGTCTTGGAAATTTAACTCAAACCACCTCTAGAAGCTTGTAAGATTAGCAGAAATAAAAGCCTATTAGTTAATAATTTAAGAACAGCACTGTAGAATGCATGCCCTGAAATCTATCTACATAAACTGAAGCAGCTGGGAATGCCTTTCCAGAGATTTTTAATTAGCTGAAATATTGCCCATCTATACCACAAATCTGGATTCTGACCTATTCCTATAAGGAATATTAATAGCTATTGCTCAGCAAGGTAAGGGTGTTCACTCAGCATTTTGCTTACAAATTGGCATCTCTGTCAAAGTTTACACCATCTGAGGCTATACGAGGCTGGTGAGGCAGAAACCTTGGAAAGGAAGCCTCTGAGCAGGTCTGGAAAACACTTTGCTAATCCAGCATCTTAAGCAAATAGTTCATACCTGTACGAAATTGCCACCCATGCTGCAATGGTAATCCCCAGAGAATATTGCCACTGTTTTGGGGTCCAAAGGCAGCAAAATATTTGGCTGAAGCATTTAGCAAGCTCTTATACACTCCCAGTCGGTCTTGATAGTTCCAAGCACTGATGACAATTTTGTTGTCCTTCACTGGGAAATCCAGCAGGTTTCCAGGGGCCAGGTCCCAGAGCGGGGGATAGACATCTTCTCCAGTGACATCATTTTCACTCTGTGCCTCAGCAGTCACAGGACTCAGGGTGACAGTCACTACAAGAAGAACGTGTATGCCAAAGCAGGGCCACATTGTGAAGGTTTGTGACACAGGTGATTGTGGCTGCAGGGCTTTTATCGGGAAAGGTGTGGGCTGGGCAAAAAGGCTGACTCAGACGCACAAGTCTTTGTCTCCCTTCCCTCTTCCCAGCCATGACCCTGACAGGGAGTCACCAGACTAGCGACTGTGAACAATGCTCTGTCCTATCTGTGGGGTCTAGGGAACACCAGCAGACGTTTAAGAGGAATCAATCTAATCAGAAGATGTCCAGATCTGTGCTGTCCATGACATATGCACATGTCTCCAAATGGTTGAGGGGCTGCAATTCTGATTGTACAGTTGTGCTATCAAACTTTCTGTGTCTGTGTTTCTTACTAGCTGTCAGCTTCCCTTTCCCAGCCCAATTCCTTTGGGTAAGGAAGGGACATCAGCAGCAGGGATCTCACCTCAACAACACTCAACATAGCCCAGGCTATGGCTGAGGTATTCTGAGGAGGGCTCCAGGCACTGACAGAAAAGCAACAGTGATATGCTGCAGGTGCTGCCATTGTCAGCTTTGTCCTTTGGCCTTGGAAAAACTGCCTGCAGCCTCCAGGACATTACAGTGCTGGAAGAAACCACATCAGTCGTTCTTCAGACCATGTGGCACCTGAATAGCTGTACTTTTAGTACTGCTTTGTTTTGTGTGGAAATGGTCATCATTATAAAGTTCTGTGGTCTGCTATTAAACCTCCATGATCCTGTAGACTCCAAAGGGCACACAAGGTCTATGCCTCCAGTGATAAAATTGGTGCCCAAGTTATACTCCAGCCAAAGTGAAACTGCCCAGCTGCCTCCATCTCACCTACTTTTAGGAATTCTAGGACTTTATAATCTTCAGCCTCTTTTTTCTCAGATAAGCCATTATTGCAAAAGAACACTGAGCAAACAAACACGTGGTTTGTTATCTCTGTAGTCTTTTATTTGCATGAGAAAAATTGCAAATGCTACTTTTTTTGAAGTAATTCTGTGAGTTTCAGTTGGGCTTTGTGTCCCTGAAGTATCTTAAACCTGTGGGTGGGAGCAAGTCAAAACTGGCTGCAAACTTCAGATAATAAATTCAAAATAAATGTATCACTTCAATTCAATTCAAAAATTTTCCATTTACTCTATTTATTAAGGAGATTTTCTAGTAAATAGTAGGATTTTTTCAATGATCACTTTTAATTCTTTTGTCTGCTACTGAGAGAGAAACACAAAGGATTTTGAAATACAGTGTTCAACAGAGGTTAACACACATCTGATCATGCTGCCTTGAAGTTTTGAAAAATCAAGTTGTTCTTTCATTAACTTCTATGGATGGGATTTATCTAACCCAAATGTAGGCATTTTAATATTAACCTAGCTATATAGATTCCCTTGATAACCAAATCAGAGAATCAGTCATATCCAGAATGTAACTTATTTAAAGCACACCACTGAGAGATGTACTGTTCCTGACAGACTGTAGAGGGAGTAGAAATTACAAGTTTACCTTAAGACATAGAAAAAATATTTTTAGATTAAATAAAAACAAAATTCTTTTTAATACTTTTCTGAAATAATTTCTGATCTATATTCTGAAATAATAATTTCAGAAATGGTTTGAAAGGTACTTCTTTTTTTTTTTTTTTCTTGAATTAAGGCATTCTGTTAAATAATCCTCAGAACAAATGCCAAGAAATGTCCTGATTTAATATATATATATATTAGGCTCTAATTGAGGCAATGGGCAGTAAGGCTTACCTAAAAATGAAGGATGATGAAAGTCATTAGCTAAGGCACAAGATATGTGGAGGAAACCTGTGATTCTATGAAATAAAAGGCACAAAGCTCATAATTGCACTAAGGCAGAAATTTTATTTAGGAACATGAAGGAGTAAGAGGTTGGTGCTTTTTATTTATTTTTTTTTCCATCACTGAAAGAAGTGTCCAAATTGGGAAGCTAAACTCCTTCTGTTTTTCTTTAGTCAGAGGGGAGAGTTTGAATTCTTCTAATGAAAGATATCAGACATTACATAAGTGATTTTGTTTAAGGTACATAAAGTAAAGTGAGGTGAATAAATGCCTTCACTTTTTTTTGTAGAGATACCATATATTTACATCCTCAAGGCAGATTACTTGGTAGTGAACTACTGGTTTCATGTTTGTGTGGAACTTTATTGTGTATGGAAATGTTCTCTTGCTCTGCCATCTAGAAAGGCAAACCCTACTAACACTGACCTGGGCAGGCATGAAAATATTAATCACTAGTGTAAATGCAAAAGCACAGTTTCTCAAAAGATTTATAATACAGAATTGAGATAATTAATGATAAAATGCTTGCCTTATATCAATTTTTGAGCTATTTGATAGAAAAAAAATGTGTTATATACTAAATGGGAAATAATGAACAAGAATACATCTACTTAGACTGCTGAAGTCCTCTGAAAAAGAAGTTTCAGCCTCTTGCCTTATTATGATAATAAAAGGACTTCAATAACCCAGTTAATCTTTAAAGAGTCAACAATAATTTTTTATTAATAAAAAATTCTTCCTGAAAAATATTATGATTCAGTTTATAGATCTTCATTTTTGGAATTACCTGTGTGTGTGCAAACAAGTTGCTGAAGTTTCTGTATGACTTTAAGGACAACTGTTTTCCTTTGAGAAATAGCTAAGCTGGTGTTTCAAGTTTGGAATCCAGTCCAGTTGGTTTGGCTGTCCTGAGTGGGGAGAGGAGAGGGTACACGTGATGTCAACTGGACTTGAGTGGTGCTGGTGTTGGGTGTTGAGTCATAGCACGCCAGCATTTTAAGCAAAGGGGAGATTAAGGAAGATCATTAGTAATGTCAACACCACTCTGCACCCCTGTTAGCAAGTACCCTGCCAGTTACTCAGTAAGGATGTGTTCCCAGAGACATTGCAGCAGAATCACGTGCTGGAAAAGAATGTTGGACATGATAGGTGGTAGTTTCAGGTCTGATATGTAATTATCAAGTTTCTAGAGAATGCTGCAGTTTTCAAGTGGGCTACAGATTTTGCATCATGATAACTACAGAAAAGCTAATAAGCATCAATTATATTGGTTGGGGTGACCACAAGAAGAAATGGCAGCCCTAAGACCCCAAACTATCAAACCACAGTTCCATTCCTTCGTCCTGACTGGATACACTGAGGAAGGAGCTGGAAAGCCAATGAGGAAGGGGCATCAGTACTCCCAGTGGAATTAATTCAGAGCTGACATAGGTGAGAAACCTTTCGGTAAACTGGGGATGTCATTATCCTTCAGCCACATAAAACATCACTGACAGGAAGGGTTCATCCACTTAATTTTTGGGTAACAGTCCTAAGAGGAAGAATAGTGAGTTTTCATTTAGATGTGATATTGGTATGAGCTTCCCTATGACATGGCACCTTTTTTCATGCCCTGACACTTCCACCAGTAATTGTGGGTACCCCTTGACTGTGATCTGTTTCAGGGAAAAACGACTACACTGTAGCTAAATGTATTCTTCATGTGCTTCACTGAATTAGCTTAAAGCAGTGAATATATTTAGGTTTCTTATTAATTTCTGTTGCTATTGTCCTCAGTTATTGTCTTGAACAGACTTTCTTTTTGTCACAGGCCTTTAGTATGTGGCAGGCAGGATCTCTCTGGCTTCAGAATCCTCCAGCAAAGCCCCCTAACAGGGCTATAAAAGGGTTTATAAATTGCTACTAATTGATGTTGGTGTGAGTAGAGATAATCAGCCAAGCCCTGTGGTCACATGAGTGGACCCAACCACTAAGCAAGACACATTGTGGTAGGAGCATCAGGCATCTGAGGGGAAATTATACTGTGTGTGTAGTGGATCTAGCAGGAGGTGCTGCATCATCATATCCTGGCTCCTTCCGACATCCTTGAAGCGAACATTTCTCCTTCTTTGGAAAGCATCATTCTCGTGTTGTCTATTAATCCCATTCTCCCCTCTGCAAAAGCCATCCTTTGCTCCCTGCTGATCTTGCCTCATCAAAAAGACTAACCTGTGCTGAAGGTCCTGACAATTCAGATTATAAACTGTGATTAATCAGCACACAGAGAAATACCAGATTCATATCTCTGGTAGGATTTTACCATATGCAGTTTTTCTTCCCCAGATAAAGCAAATCTTCCCGTGAGGCTGGCTAGGTGGAAGTCTGGCTGGACAAATGACTACAAAGGCAAGCGTAAATCCAACATTTCCAGAGCTCCAGTTCATAATAGTAAAAGAAGATTAATTAGCACGGATTATGGATTGAGGAGCAAGCTGCACACAAGACGTGTAATGGGTACCTGGTGGTGTCCTAAGTGTACTTTCCAGATCACAGTGCTGCAGGGGACTCAAGACCATACTCAAATTTCATGAACAGGCTTGCTTGCAGGACCAATGTTAAGATGCACATTTATATATTTATATATTTATATATATACACACATAGGAAAGCACATTTATATATATATACACACATAGGAAAGCAACCACCCAATTAAAAAACCACTTTTCAGACCCAAATCAGGAAAACTTGAATTAACCTATAATTTTCATTTTTATGGTGGTATTATGGAGGTATATTTAGCTTAGAGGTCAGTTCAGATTATACCATAATCTTCACTGCTTTTTTTAACTGCAGCTTGAAGGTGAAGCTGATCATGGAGTCAGATACCTGTGGAATTTAGCACCTACAGCATGGCCTTCAGCCATGGTTCACAGGTGATCCTCTTCAACACCTACCATAAAATACTTCAGCCTTATTTTCGCAGTGTGATGGAATTCATTCCATTGAGTCAGACCATACAAAAGCTCCACTCACTGAAACATATACTTAAAAGTTGATATAAGAAAAATGGAGATATATTCTAAAACAGAGAGATATATTCCTGAGAGGATCTGAGTTGGAAACACCTGTTTAATGGAGGAAGATGATAGTAAATTTTTAATATAATGTGTCTACTTTTTCTTAGAAATTGTTGTCAGGTACAGTCCTAAGACTACTTATGAAGCTAAGGAAATCTTTTGGCTGTTTGTTTGTATATCACCAGGGAAAGAGCAACTGCAACAAAAAATACTAGAATCATGTTGTGAGTTTGGTTTATGTTTCAATCTGTCATTAATTATGCATTAATTTAAAAGACGAGTAAACGGAATCTTCACTTATAATTTTAGTATGACATTTTAGTTAGATTAAAATGAGAAAAACTAATTAGAAAAAAATCAGCATAATGGCAAAGATTCATTAAAAGACACAAATATCCAAAGCAGTAAGTCTGTGGCTATATGCTAGTGCCCAGATTTACTGATGTGAAGTATGCAAAATGACTGCATCAATTAGAAACTTGGGCCAAAACAGCTTTTTTTTTGACATTTGGAAGGAGTAAACAATTAATTCAGGAATTATAATTGGCTCTTGAAATTCAGAGACTGCAGAGAAAATTTTAAGAAGACTGTCAACCATCTTCTAGCTGCAGCCATTTTCCTTAGACTGAAAAAGAAAAGGGAGGGGGAGGGGAGAAGCTCTCTTGAAAGAAAGGAAAGCAGACCTAACAAAAATATTTCTCAAATAAATAGATTACTCTTCATTGTGTAAGCAAGAAAAATAAATTTTAGTACAAGACAACTGGAAAGAAATGTTGTAAAATAAAACACAAGATATAAATTAGCCTCACATTTATTGCCCAATTTTGCTTCTGTCATGGGAAAGAATAACACTCTTGTTGTTTCTAATTGATATTCTGTGTTGGTATACAGCACTATTTTGGTTCTGCTGTTCATTTGCAATGAGAAAGGAAATAAGGGTGATTTTCAAGAAAAACAGATTTTAGTCTCATTTAGAGGTCTGAATAACTCACGAAAAACAAATTCCAAACCTGTTTGATTAAACTAAAACATATATTCAACATATAATTCCTAAACAAAATCAGTCATTTTTGAAGCATAATTATGATACTATAAATCCAGAAGAGGTGTGTAAGTAGCACACATATGCATGGATAGGTATTAAAAGACAGAAATTATTGGATATTCACAAATGCTTGCACAACAAAGCTAACATTGAAGTGAGACTTAATGGTAGTATACGGAGAAATGTCACGTCACCAAGCTGAGAGATGACAGAAATATTTTTTTTCTGGAAAACATGATAAATATTTCCATTGCCCAGTTTTTCATGCTTTTCTTTCCCTTAAACTTTTATTTCTTTTTAGGGCACACACCATATTCCAGTACCTGGGTGCCCCTGAGAACTTTGCATCTGAGATTTCCCACATGACACAATTTCATATGTATCAATATCAGTTCCATAATGCAAGTGTCCAATGCATAAAGATTAATGTGAAATTCATTTCCTGTACCTGACAGCCACCTGCTGATATTATACACCAAACATAAATATGACTAAGCTCCACAAAGGCCACCAAGTTTGGGACCATAAAAAACCCTGAGGCACACAACTGGGCAGGTATTGTAGGACAGGAATTTCTAGTCCATTGCCCCAGGCCATCAAAAAATTAGGCTTGGATTATCAAAAGAACACAAGCGAAACATATGTTTAGTTTTAAATAGGTTTGAAAGGAATTCATTTAAACCCGAGGAGTTCCTATCAAACAAGAACCTCTGAGGACTCCCAGATTTCACTAGAAAAAATGTCCAGCTTTCCAAATATTCCTGGCCTGTTCTGAAGTGCCATTTCCTCAAATGAGTGTGTCACATGACCTTACTCATCTTGAGTCATACTTAATTACCCCATTTAATTCTCATCAAGAAGATAAGAATAATTTTTTTGGTTAAAAGGTATGCCTCCCTCACCCTCCCATCCATCTGGCTGTCCTGCTCCTACGCTGTTTTCCTGTATAACCTGTCTTTGTCTCCTCCCTGCTTGCACCAGCACTGGGGTTGTGCTCTGTGGTCTTTGCAGGGAGCCACAATGTGATACTGACTCACAGGGGATGACGTACCATGGGAAGCCATCCAGCAGAACAGCCTGGAGAAACGTGATCTGCATTTTTTCTGCTGTTTGGGTGGTGAAGGGAGCTGCTGTGCGCCATAGAGACAGAGTTTGCCTTTTCCAGAGTGATGAGACCTGTTGGAGATGCTTAGGAGTGTCACTGATACAAGATACAGATACAAGAAAGTCATACACTGTAGCCTAGATTTAAAAGAAAGACCAGGGTACTTTTTTTCCTTCTTCTTTTTTCTTCTCTATTTTTTTTTTTTTGTATTAGTATAAGCATCTCTGCTGGCTATTCTACACATAAAAACACAGTATGCAGTTACAAAGAACCAATCTTAAAATTTTGAAATCTTAAGCTTTTTTCACTCCCGAAAAGTGAACATAAGATGTGCTTTATAGAAGGCAGGTTTCTGAACCCTGTGATGTCCTCCTGGATTTCTATTGCATTTCTTTCTAAGCAATTTAATTTAAAATGCTTTACCTTGGAGACAAAGATTTGGATTCCTGTTCTGATTCTCTTTTTTTGAAGACATACTTAAAAAAAAATAAAGCATTCTAATTTATTTTGTCAAATCAGAGTGACTACAGCAGGCTCTGATCCTGGACTTTTACCATCCTTATACTAAAATTACACACCAAAATTCTTTGGCTTAGCCTTATCTGCAAAAATACTTTCAAGAAAATACTTCATATTCTTGTCCCACTCCTGCTGTGAATGCTAACAGCATAACACAGCTTTTTTTTTTTTTTTTTTTTTTCTTCTTCTTCCTTAGAGTCCACAGGCCAACAGCTGGAAATAAGGAATTTATCTCACATTTTCCTTTGGAGTCAAAACTGGTGCCGGTTAATCTGAATAAGTGAGGATGATGAAACTGCAAGCTCCTGTAGATTTGTATATGAACACTAGATGATGCTATATATCTTTTTAATCCCCCTATCATTTTCACATGTTGTCCTGGTTTAGGGTTAACCCTGTGTCTGGGTTAGGTGGACGAATGGGGATACAATTTAACATCATCAACCCAGGACAACATGTAACTGAAATAAAAATTATATAAAATCAGAAGACTGGACTAGAAAATGTTTTTAATATGCTGACAAGTATGCACATATGACAAACTGTATCACCAAAGTAAAAAAATCTACATTTCTCTTCCAGTTAGCAGTCTCCACCTCAAGTGACAGATGCAAATAAAGGGTACATCTGATTTTAGGGCTCCCTGTGCCAGACATTGTGGCAATGTGTTACAGAATGATTTTAAACAAACACTTAATAGCAACAACGCTTTCCAGATGCTTTGCCAAAAAAAATTGGCAAAAAAACCCCTTTGCCCAGCAGTTTTTATACTGGACCAGGTATCTACTCCTTTGCTGCAGTCAGGATAAATCCTTAAACTGGTATAAAAAATCACATGCTGTACTTGGACTAAATTAGCTTGTTTTTGGTCCAGATGAAACTTGTGCTAGCAAGATAATGTGGTAGTGTACAAGAAAGGGCTTTGGCTCAGAGAAAAGGCTTTGAAGCCATTCTGGCTTCTGTCTTTCCTGTAAGAAACAGCTCCTCTGATCTTGATGACCCTCGTATGTATGATGTCCTTACAACACAGTTCAAACACTAACCAAGTGGTGAATCCATGTCTCAGGGTGGATATAGTTACAGATACAAACAAGCCTCTGCCCAGACATGGTGAGTCTTTCGTAATTTGCAGAAATATTGAAGGGGAGAATCCCAAAAGCTGCTGTCTGGGAAGAGGACTAGCAGCTGCTCTTGCCATAGGGAGGTTTTGATCTATGCAGTTTCCAGAACTCCTTGGTCAGGGGGCAGTGCCCATGCACTAATGTGCTCACCAGGCAGCCACGGAAATAACTGTGTCATGCTCCTTTCACACCAGTGGTGC
Organism: Pseudopodoces humilis; assembly: GCF_049639895.1. Lineage (NCBI taxonomy): Eukaryota > Metazoa > Chordata > Aves > Passeriformes > Paridae > Pseudopodoces > Pseudopodoces humilis. The sequence continues at coordinate 61,347,515 of NC_142202.1, forward strand.
AGGCCACCATTATCAAAATGGCTTGAATCAGGCTATTTGAAAGGGCAGTTGATGAGACCACATGGGCTTGAGTGACACTTTAAAACTGCTTGAATAGTTTGACCTTTTGCCAAAGCTTTGATAGTAATTACAAGATCAACACAGACTCCCAGCTGCTCACAAAACATCCTGCAATGAGAGAGAGTGCCACCACAGCAGTCACTGAAGAAGACATTTATTCTTTAAAGAGGGCTTAAGGGAAGTTTTCTCATGTGTCTTTTTGTGGGCTTTAATGGTAGTGAAACCTTCAGAACTAGAGCTTCTGGTATTCAAACTATTAAAAGTATGGTAAGCAAAATGAAATTTTGCTTCAACTCAGTTAAGCATCTTCAAAATTATGATGGATTAATGGAAAGTGTGTGCAAATGAAAAGTGGGTAAAAACATTTTAGGATTTTTTCCTTAAAATAAATTAATCCAGTCATCTTTGAGAAAAAAGACATCCATGAGTTTATCTGTTACTCATGTCTCATTCCAGAACTAGATCTGAAGGGTAGGAGAGGAAGACATGGCAGCAAATATTATCATGACTTTGGAGGACTGTAACTGGAAGTTATAAGGTACATGCCCAGCATCAGACAGGAGATGGGATGCACTGCTTTGCTCTGTACCTGAGCATCGGCAGCTCCAGCCCAGAAGAGAGAGCCTTCCTTTCCAGCTACTACAGATTTCCTCTTGAAAGAAAAAATTCATTATAAAACTGGGAACAACTACTTTGCTGCATTAAATGATTTTTATTTTCCTTATATTTTTTTGAAGTCATACAAAAATTTTGTAAATGCAAAAACAATTGATGTTTTAATAAAATCCATTACTACAATTCATTATTATGATTCACAGTTCTCAGGCTATAAGAAGTATTTTAAGTACACAGAGCACTTTTTTCTAGTCATGGCAGAAATAATCAATGATTTGAAATTATACGTTTACTTTATAGCAGTTGGTTTAGTAAAGCTTCTAAATTAAATCTGTCAGTACTCAAATCAGTGTGAAGAATCCTGTGCCAGTTTAGAGGAGACAATGAGCAAAATGTCCAAGGAATCCTAACATTAGGGATGGTCATTTTGACAACAATGTGAGATTAGCTATTGACCTTCATGGAGCCAAGATTTGGTCCCAGATTTAAAGGAATATCTCTGTATAATGAGGATTTTTTTCTTCCTGCACATACCTCTTCTACAATTGCATGACAACTTGGATTGTGGGAGAACAGGGTAGGTTTGGAGTGGATCACAGCTCTTTTGACCAAGTATGACTATATGGTAGGGTAAGTTTATGTGCCTTCCTTGGACTTCCTCCCTCAGTAATGAATGAAACCCGGAGGGCATCGTCTCCTGTATATATATCTCATTAATAACTGATTAACTCAGCCAAACAGAAACACTTGGATTTATTGCTGAATTTGCTGGCATAGATACCAAGTTAACCTCACATTCAGACTCAGAGGGAGCAGAAAGACTCACTCTGCAGCACCCTTTTCAACACAAAGGCATTACCTTAAGCTTAAGGGTCAATTATGCTTCAATTATGGTCTCTTGCACCTCAGATCAATAAAGTATTATCTCAGATCTGTCCTGCGACATCCTGATTCTCTGTGGGCAGCAGCATCAGTTGTCCAGGGTTTACATATTGCTATGGCAATGTGACCCAGAGCCCTGCTGCAGGACTCCAGTCACTGGGCCTGTCTTTACTTCACAAAGCTTGATTGTTTGTAATAGAATTACACCAGGGTAGATGTGTTGTGCTGAAAAACATTTCCCCACAGGGACTCCGAACAAGATCAGGCCATCACCACTTTGTCTCTGTCATGCTTTCTGTGAGATGCAAGGAATGCAGGAGGGGGTTAGGTTGGAGGAGCCCAGCATCTCCCTGGAACTTGCCCTGCACGGATTGCCTCTGTCCATTCCCTGACACTCTGACACTACAACACACGAATACTGATTTCCCAGGTTCCCCCTTGGAAATTCTCCTTCCTTGCCTCCCCCTCGTGTCCCTCCCCTGCAGCAGCTCCATGGAACTGAAGAGGGGCTGCTTGATGGGGTGATGGCAGGTGAAGTCGCCATAGAAACAGGGACTCTGGCCTCAATTCGCACAGCGAGCGGCTCTCCCGCAGCCCGGAGAGAGCACAGAGGCTGCTGCAGGTACGCTCACAGCTGATCCACACTGCCGGGCATTTCAACCATCTAAAGCAGTGCCAGCGTACACGTGGCAGCAGATTCTGAGAAAACAGTTTTCTCACTTGCTCTTTAAATCAGAATCAAAATTCTGTCCCTGAGTCAAAAGCCTTGCAACAAATCTGTCATGTGTACTTCTCAATACACCTACAGAGCTTTTTCTGTGCACATGCGCCAGCTGGAAAACCTGATATCCTGGTTTTATTGTTTTGATGTGTGCCAGAGTCCTCTAATTTCTCTAAAAGTACTAGGGCATTATGTAAGAAGCTTGGATGTGATCCAGCATGTAGATAACAGCATAACAGGCCTGATAAAAAGCCCAGTAAATTGTTGAACAAAGGATCTCATTCACTGTTGATTTATTAATTTTCAACTTGCCTAAATACAGTGATTTTTTAATAGGATTTGTAAATGTGAATTAACAAATAAAATGTCCAGTCATCATATACAAAATCCATTAAGACATAGAAATGAAAAAAGCTCATTTTCAGAATTACTTATGTTGAGGTCCCACAGATGTTTGGGAGAAAAAGGGAACAGAGATAAATTTGACAACATTTTCAAAAGTTCCTAGTCAAAGAGTTATCTCTGAAAATTGCATTAAACAAACAAATGATATGTACAAAAATCCACTGATCCTAAAATGCAGGTTATAGTGAAAAAATAACAAAGAAACCACAGACAAAATAAAAAGAGATATTATCCTTAAGAAAAGGACAAAAAAGTAGAGAATGATTCAGGAGGTATCACAGGTGGAAAAACAACTAATTATCTAACATCAGATTTTGGAAACTCTAGGTGGAATTTTCATCTGGAAGCTTGTGTATATAGTAATGTGATGCCACCTGGAAGTCAGAGAAGGAAGATACAGTCCCAGACGAAACAATTATACACATCCATAAGTTATCAAAACAAGCATACCAAATTAACAGGGAGGAAATAAAAATTTAATTAGCATTAAATGAGGAATAAATAAAACCATGAAATACTCTCAAGCCTCTCAGCTAACAAACTGCAGACTGTTTATTCACCTGCTCTGTCACGTCTTCCCTGCCTTTCCAAGATAAGGACCTAAGGCTCCTAGCATCCAAAGGGAATTGGGAATTCCAGTGCCTATAAATAAATGAAGAAAAATCACCTACTGTGGAGAGCCCTGAAAAGTACTCTGTTCTGCTGGTCACAGATGTATGAGACTAGGATGGTCCTACTTCTCCCAAACTCTCTTTAGGCACAGAGGAAGGAGTCTGCAAACCCCCTAGGATGCTAGAACCACTGTTTTCACTTGCTTTAAGCTGTGGTGGAACACCATGAGGTAAGAAGCTCTGCAGTCTGCTCAAGAAAGTCACAATGAGGACTTTAAGATAGACAGTAAGACCTTCATATTGGTTGTGGGTCACCTCCCAGTGTGATGGACAGGTTGTAGCACAGCCTCCCTGTTAGGGGAGACCTATTCCAGACCCTGGAATACAGCCTGTTCATAACTAATTTCTTTTAAGACCGTCCATTCTAGCTCTGAGATCACCTGCAATTGATCATCTGCAACAAAAGTACTTTGTATTGGAAATCTCTTCCTGGAAAAGCTGTTTGAACATACTGGTACTGTGTTAGTGTCCAAAGGAATATTCTTTACCTTCAGCAGCCAGTGAGCATGCTACGTAAAATGCAATGAGATGGGGTACGAGACTGATCAATCTAGAGGAATTCCATATTTTGGCTTTCATTCCCACAGTCTTGGCTATAAAATTTTCTCTACTGGTTCTCTACCATTAGCCTCATTAAATAATCAATGAGGTTTAGATGCTAATGCAATATATAGACTACTCAGATACATGCATGTGTGATAGCATTTATGCAAGTTTACTGTAATCTTATCCTCTGAAGAGAGTATGAGAAAGTAGAATGGCAGCAAACACAGCAATACAGTAACCTTTTTCAGTATCTTAAATTCAAAATTGATAAATTTTTTTAAATCATCCTAGTAACATAAGGTATAGCAATTCCAGAATTTTTTTTATCATAAAAAATGGTTGAGCTGAATTGGCCTGTTTCAGGGCATGTTCACTTCTGTCATTATCTCTGAACAATATGTACAATTGATTGCTATAGGAATAGAAGCCAGGATTATGAAACTTCCTGAAGCCTTTGTAAAGGCTGAATGGAGTGTGTGATAGCAAAATTAGAACTAAGCCTTTATTTTAAAAGAATTTAGTTATTAAAAGCAATACACCTAATTTCACCTAGTTTTATTCTCCATTGGTGGAACAAAAGATGCCTCTAATTTTCATTACAATTTAAATTTTTTTGCCTTCTCACAATCTTAAGTCTGAGAATCCAGTGAGGTGTGTGAATGCAATGGTTAAACCCAGAGAGGTCTGATGCAGTTTATGAGATCCAGACTACCCGAACAGGGATATAGGCAAACCCTTACAGGTATGAAAGCTGAAGCTGCATCCTTTATGTAGCAGTAAAAGGCAACATGACCTACTTCTCCCATTGGAATGACTTGCCAGGGAGGGTGCAGATGGCATTGCTGTACCTTTGGTGGGGCATCCTGTCCCCTTGGAAGGTAGGGTCTGCTGATGAACAGAAGGTACAGCCTCAGTGTGCCGTGCTATAGCTGTCTCTGGCTGAGAAGCAGCTGTTAAGGAGGAGGAGGAGGAAAAAGGAGGAAGAAATGGCAATCAGACCACCATGATTTTATATAATTATCTGGCTAAACAGGTATGCCAAACTATGTGTCTTTTAAGAAATTATTTGGTGCTGTTATTTCTGTTCTATTGAGTTGTATGAACTTAAAATATCTGGGGTTTAGTTTTGTTTTCTCAGCCAAGTATTATTCTTATCTAACACCAAGGTTTCTACCTTTTGAAGTATGATGATTTGGTGCTGTAAAATTCTTTTATGCAGTACCTCTGGAAAGCTTTTCCATTTACAAGTAAGTAAGAAAATAGAACAGTTGTAATGTACTTATTGTTTATTCTCAAATTACCTCTTGAGGTGCTGAGTCAACATATTAGAAATTGGTGAATTAAAATCTCAAACTTATCTTTTTTTTTATGGACAGAGAAAACAGGCCCTGGCCTAGGGTATAATTAGTCGTGTCCGGCACATCCTCCTGGGCAGGGAGATAAACTGCAGCCTCTGCCAGCTGGGGCAGTGCCAGTACCATGAATTAGCACTGCATGCTCCAGAAGCTTCTCTTTCTGCACCAGCATAGCCCAGCGTATTCCCAAGAGGGCACAGGAGGTGAGTAAGCAAGTGGTGAAAGTACAGCAATTGTGAGCCACACAGGCATTTTCCTGGAAAAGCATCCTCTCCAAGCCTCTTCTGAAATCTGTTATTAAAGTATTCTCTACTGAAAGCTAGGAGGTCGTGCTTCGGTCACACTTTTAGGTTGCTATGTAAAGGGATTCTCTTCTTAACTTAGGAAAAGAAACTTACATGACTTAAACTAAGACTCTGCTTGGAGGAGAAATTCTTCCTCTCCTTTCTCTTCCTGTACTTTCATCTCTTGCATAACTGCATACAACTTAAAGCAGTTGTTGGCTGAACACAAAAATGTGTCTCTACATGAGCAAGGAATAATGGGACTAGAAAACAAGGTATTTGCATCTCTAATTTGAGTCAAAACAACTCTAGCTATTGAAGACAAAAAAGTAGTGAAAAAGGTCATAGGTATGCTCTACTAGGGTGCAGCAGGTTGCCAATGTTCTGCACAAAATTAAATCTAAGGCAGAAAAATGAAATAAAAATGACAAAAACAAAGTAAGTTGGAAAAGAAGAGAGGGGCAAAGCTAGAGTGTGATACTAACAGGATAAGAATTGTCATACAGAGCCAAGATTTTTATATTACTGATAGGTGTCTGACTGTGGGCAATAGTAGATGTTGGGAGAGAATGCAAAAACACACACAAATACCTCTCCCAGATCATCCCTCAGATCAGAAAAATAGTCAGAGGAGAGGAGGGTTTTGAACGTTTGCCCTTTTTTGTCTCAAATTTTTCTTCCATTACTTTCTTCAATCACTTTTTAAACTCAAGTAGACTCTTATATTCACATCACCTCCTTGTTTCTTTCTTTTGCATCTCTGCATTATTTGTGTGGGAAGAGACTGTGAGTAACAGTGAACCCTTTACATTTGTTTACCTTTCTTACCTAAGATTGTAAGGACTTGAATAATATTTTTCCTTGGTCACCCTGTCTCCAGTCTGAAGACTTCTACCTCATAATTCCTCGAGCAGAGACACTTCAGGCCCTGGCCACCCTTCTCTGAATCTTATTCTTTTCCACCCTGCCTGGTTTGAGATGGAGAACCAGAATTGCTCTCGGTAATCAAAATCTCTCTGTACCATGGAATTATATGGGATCAGTAATTATATTTTCTGGTTTGTTCCACACTTCTCACTAAATAATTTCTGGTATTTTATTTCTATTGTTTTCCCTGACATTTGAGCCAATGTATTTGTACAACTGTTCTGCACCATGTCAGTGTTTAGTTTCTGAATTACAGTAGTCAGCTGAGAGCCCCTTGTTTTCTGTGTGAAGTTAAGACCCTTACTTCTATGTACTATTTCAATCCACAGGTTTTTAGAGGCTCTACAATAAAATCTGCTCATAAATGGAATTTTTACTGTATTATTTTTTATATATGGGTGTCTTCATACTGCACTTACTCAAGGCTAGATATAATTATTGTGTCTTTTTTATCATGATCCGTTAGTAATAGAAAATGCCCACAGAGATCTGGCAGAAAATTTCCTAGTGGAAATATATGTTGCATTAGAAAAAAGTACTTTAACTTGTGTTGATTTTATCCATTTCCCCCAGAAAAGTAAATGATATGAGTAGAATATTTTTGTGCCCATGTCAATTTTTATAACTCTGTCAGCACTAATGTTTAGACAGAATGGAAATTTTGAGAAGTCAACCATACCAAACCACACTGAGAAACTGGAATTTTTACACCCATAAGATAGATCTTTACTATCAGACATATGGCCTGACAATGTAGGTGAAGATAATCTAATGAACCTGGTTTTCATCTGGACACTACTATGAGAAAATAAGGATCTGTGTCTTTCCAAAAAAAAAAGCATGATCAAACTTGTTGTAGGAGGTATAAAATGCCATCACATTGCATACTTGTTATCTGCAGAAAGTTCATCCAGGCAACTCACCCACTAAGGGAGCAGAAAGGATGGTAAATAATGCCCAGTGCTTAAAAGTAGGGACTGTTGTGCTTGTCCTTCTGAATGATATTGTGTAAATTAAATGTTATGTTGTTGTGATGACCTTAACACATCTATCCTGTATATTCACTGAGTTCAGGACCTAGATGTTCCAGTAGAATCTATCTATTGCTTTCACAGGAAAATTTCTCAACTTCAACTCCAGAAATATTTTTTATTTTTGTTCCTCATGTTTTCAACCAATTATTCTGTTTACTATTATTGCAGTGTTTTTTTGTGTTTCAAAGGCCTATAAAATCATTAAATATTAATAATTTTAAAAGTAGCTTTCCTTCATCCCACTGATTTTCTTATTCAGCATTAATGTTCCATTTCTTATTTTCTGACTGTCCTCATCACATCTATATATATCCCGTTCATGCAGACCCAGGGCTTGAGTCTGGAGGACATGCACCTGCATGGGGGAGATTACCTTTCTGCATGCCAGATATGCTGGTTTAGATGTGTTGAGTCCTGCTTGGAATATCAGGAGAGGTGGAGAGTCCTGTCAGGAGAGGGGTAGCTGGAAAGGGGGCAGCCCGTCTCCCCTGAGCTTGCCCTCGCCCAAGGGCTGCACAAGAACCTCAGAGACAGGTATATATGTACATGCAATGTACAAACCCATGCGTATGCATGCATATTTTGTAGGGGTGCTAGCACATATGTATGCACACACATTAGTGTATATATGAATGCACAAGTGTATATGTGTGCATACAGTTTGTATACAGATGTATGCATGTACGCATATGTTGGTATACCTGTAGGCACGAAATCATCACTTAATTATCCTTCGGGAGGAGTTTCCAGCCCGGACACCCAGTCTCCCCACGGCTGGAGGGAAGTGTCCCCTGCCCCTCCGGCCGCGATGTCGCTGCCGGGGCTGAGGCAGAGCCCAGGAGCTCCCCCGACCCTGTCAGCTGCTGCAGGAGGAGGGAGAGGGACCCCAAATGGAGCACGGCTCCCCTTGAGCTGTGTGTTCCCCTTATTCTTGTTGGGTGTTCACACAGACACAGGTGGGTCCGGGACACTCCCACACACAGCCATCACATGGTCCCTCCTCGCAGGGAAGGGGAAAGAAAGCCTTTTCCCCGTTTTTCTTTGTAATCAGGCGCAAAGCCTTAAGAGCCTCCTGAGGTGCTTCAGAGCAAAGGTAAATTGACCTCACGATAGAACAGAGAGGTAAAACAGATTTGCCCGCGACACGGGTAAAGAAAGGGTCAGTGGCCCATTAGTCCCTGTGTTGAGGCGTTTGAATAACCCCAGGGAACGATCTCCACCAGCCCAGAGACGGGGCTGCCTTTGTCTCTCCCCCTCCGGGCGGCAGCGGGCTCTTGCCGAAGGGGCGAGGGCGGCGAACAAAGGAAAGAAAGCTCTGTCACCGCAGCCGTGCCCGTACAGAAGGTGCCCGGCGCCCCTGCCCGGCCCGAGCAGGCTCCCCTGAAGGGGACGCTAAATAATTGATCATAATCTATTGCCTGCGTGCATTGGGAAGAGAAAGCAGGCGCATCCCTTGCTTGCAGCCTGCTCCTTCCCCCATTTGCGCTGTAATCCTATTCCACCATGTGCAGATAGATGAAGGGACGTAATTCAGCCTTCAGGCCTGGGCGGGGTTCTCGCCGTTTAATCTTTTCCTTTCTCTTCCCTTCGCTGCTTTCTTCCCTCCACGCCCCCCCCACCCCCCTTTCCGTCTCCCAGGCCCTGTGAGGTCAGCTCATGAATATTGCTTCATTTTCCTGAGAGGCTCTGGCAGCGGCGGGTACCTCGTGTGCGGTGCCCGGCTCTCCGTGCATGCATTTCGCCAGCCGGGCAGCGGACAAAGTGGTGGTGAGTAATGCAGATGCTTTTTCTTTTCAAAAACAAAAGCCTTTTTCTTTTTGTTCCCCTTCTTCTTTTCTATTTTTTTTTTTCCCTGCAAGGAAATAATATTCCTGATTCAGATGCGTCAAACCCGCCAGGTATGAGGGGAGACCTTCAAAAATCCTCTCCGCTCCTTTAAACCAGGAAAAAAGGCAGACGCGCTCCCAAATCTTAAGCCGCGTTTGCGAATTCTCGGCGGGGCAGAGGCGGGCGCCCGATAGGACGAAAGAACCGGGGGTCGGGGGGATGCCCTGCCCGAAGTTCCGGGCACGGGATATCCCCGCGCTGGCCCGTGGAGCCACCGGACCGCTCCCTTTTGTTGCTTCCATTTATTTACCCCTTTTTTCCGCCTGGACAGCTGTTCCCGACAGGAAAACCCGCGGAGACGCCGCGTCCCGGCGCCACGTGGGTTAGCCTCTGGGGAGAAGGTCGAGCTGCGGAGTTTTGTGAGGACAGAGATTTCGGACTTGGTCTCAAACGGGGCTTTGGCTTTCTTTGTGCCAGCTAAAAATATATATAAATGCATGTGTATATATATATTTATCTAAAATCAGACAACTTAACCGTAGGCGGTAGCCGAACTTGGATTTTGGGGCATGCAGGGTAGGGGTTGTTTTCTGGCAGGTCGCGGTTGAGTCTGATGTCTTAGTTGCAGTGAAAGTTCCCTAAAAGATTCAGGTACAGCGTAGGGTTCCTGATGATTAATTTCAATTACATTTCTTCTATTTCATACCTGTATAGCTTCAAACAACGGTGGGGTGGGAATTCTGTTTGTGGTGGCTAAGAGAAATGCAAAGCAATTCTTTTATAAAGTGTTGTCATACAAGTTTTATAGCTCTAAACTCCCATGCTTTTTTTGTTCTTCTTTTACTAATTAATGCTTGGGAAGTGTCTGCCAAATTGTGTCATTTTGAGCATTAATTTCCAGAATATTGGTTTAAATCAGGTTATTAATGACAGTGCATTTGAGAGGAAATGAGATACTCCTGCCAGTGAGAGCAGAGCAAACACAGCCTCATTGTCTAGTATGTTCCAGGGAGTAAACCAATTGTCAGAGCATGGTGTAATCTCTGCATTGATTTTGCCCAGTAGTGCTTCTTATTTCCCGTTCTAGCAGGGAATGGTTAAGCCATGTTCTAGGTGGGAATGGGCAGGCCATGTTAGGAATGCTGTCATTTTTGCCGTTGCCCGTGTTTTCTCCCTAAGGAGAGTTGAATAAAGGGTGTGTGAAAACAGTTTGTGGATCATAGCCATTATTTTCAGAATATATTTGGGACATTAGCAGCATGATATGGCTTTTAACAGCCCTTTTTCATAATCTGTTGTGATCATGAAAGCTCTGGTTGTGTCATTATAGGAGTAAATTTCCGAGTGAGCATCCTTCAGAGAATGCCACATAACATTTTGTTCTGGGTGAGGGTGCATTCCTTGCTTCCTCTGTTTTGAAAATCTGCTGGAGCGATTAAGTCTGAGTCCTAAATAACCTATCGATCTGCATAACTGATAACAAATATGAATTGGTCTAAATTCTGGCATAACAATCTGGGGCGAATGTGTGTTTAGAAGCTGATTGCAGAACCCCTTTCCTTTATGACCCTCTGTTCCCGAGTCACCTTGCCCCGGAAGAGTCGCTGTCAAAGCTGAAGGGAAATCTGTAGTCGCTTCCACGTGTGCAGCCCTTTGTACAGTAGCTTTCCCCCACCCGGCTGTGATAGACACTGGGACGAGGCCTTTCAGCAGGCAGACATCTGCATTAGCAGCCCAGGCTTGGTGGTGAGGACAAGGGAGAGGGAAGTTTGCGCGTGGAAGGAAATTCATCCTTGCTGTGGCGGCTCGGCGGGGGAAGGCTTGGCATCAGGGCTGGGGAAACGCCCCTATGTGCAGGCGGAGTGGGAACAGGTCTGTCTTAGCCGAGCCCTTCGGGCCCTTCCGTGAGCCGCTCCGGTTGGCTCTGGGCTGCGGCCTCGGCCGGATTCTCCCCGGCCGCTCCGGGGGACCGCTCCGCCCGCAGGTGGGCGCGGGTCAGGGCTGGGGGCGGCGGGGAGCGGGCAGGCTGGCCCCGCCGTGCTCGGGAAGCCCGTCTCCCCGTCCTCGCCGTCCCCACCCCGACCGCTTACTCCTGATCTCCTCCCCCAGCTCTCGGGGCGGCGGCGGAGGAGGCGGAGGACACCGCCGGTGATGGACGCGTCCCCGAGATAGCCGCCGCCATGAGCCAGCCGCCTGCAGGGGGCGCCGCCGCCGCCGAGCCGCGCCTGCATCCCGAGGGCAGCAGCGGCAGGAAGCAGCCGCGGGCATCCTCGCCGGCCCGGGCCCGCGACACCGCCCCGCGCCCGCCGCCCAGCGCCGCCAAACCCCCGCCCCCCGCCGCCAAAGCCGCCTCGGCGCGCCCGCCGCCCGCCCAGGCCTCCCGAGCCGCCCGCGGCCGCGGCACCGAGAGGCCGGCGCGGGGAGCTGTCCAGCCCGGCTCCGGTGCTGAACCACCGCCCGCCGCCGCCGGGAGAGGAGCAGCCGCCGCCGCCGAGGAGCCGCTGCCGCCGCCGGGCGCCGCCGAGGAGGGGCCCCCTGCAGGGGGCGGCGGGGGCGAGCGGGAGGGGGCGGCGGGGCCGCCGCCCAAGCAGTGGCGGGGGAAAGCGGGGCGGTCCCCGCTGGAGGGCGCGGGGGTGGCGCCCCCGGCGCCTCCATCTTCCTCGGGCGCGGGGAAGGGCCGCGGTGCGGCGGCGGGCGGCGGCGGCTACTGGAAGGAGGGATGCCTGCAAAGTGAGCTCATCCAGTTCCACCTCAGGAAGGGGCTGGCGGCGGCCGCCCAGATGCAAACCAAGGGCAGCAACCACAGCAGCGGCAGCTCTTCCTCCCCTGCCTCCGCCGCTCCCCCGCCCGCCGCCCCCGCCGAGCCTCCCCCGGCCGCCTCCGCCTCCTCTCCCGCTGCCATGGCGGCGGCCGGGGCGGAGGGGCTGCAGCAGGGCGAGACGGAAGGCGACGGCAGGAGCTGCGGCCCCGAGGGAGCCCTGAGCCCCCACCTGCAGGAGGAGATGGAGGAAGAGATGGAGAAACTGCGGGAGGAGAACGAGAGCCTCAAGGTGAGGAGCCGGGGCGGCGGCGGGGGTGGGGGAGAAGAACCAGGGTCGGGCGGGAGCCGGGCTGCCTCCCGAAGGGAGAACCTTCCCAGACTCCCTCTCTCGCGGCAGGAGCGCTGGAGGCAGCGTTAAGATGGCTCTGTCGTGGGGCGTACGGGCAGTGCCACTTCCCTGCTTCGCTGCGGTGCTTATACTGAGCTGGATTGTATTTACATGCCGTCCCTGTGGGGTGGAGCTCCATTTTGGCTGCCTTCCCCTATACGTGCTGACATTTGTGCTTCTGACCCACCTGTTGCATCCCTGTCCCCTTCTTGCCCCTGTGCTAGAACGAGATAGATGAGCTGAGGACAGAGATGGATGAGATGAGGGACAGTTTCTTTGAGGAGGATGCTTGTCAGCTTCAAGAAATGCGCCATGAACTGGAGCGAGCCAACAAGAACTGCCGGATCCTTCAGTACCGGCTGCGCAAGGCTGAGCGCAAGAGGCTCCGCTACGCCCAGACCGGCGAGATCGACAACGAGCTCATACGCAGCATGGAGCAGGACCTCAAGGTACAGCCGTGAGCAGGTGTCAAAGGGAAGGGAGCGTCTCAGATGGAGACTCAACTGTGGTCTTGGTCCTCATGACTCAGGCCTTTCCATCCATTTCACTGTGCACTCCATGCAGCTCATGGAATAGCGATGGCCAAGCAACTCTTGGTAATAGGAGCCCTTACTGTGTGTAGATAGGCTATTTTCAGCTTCAGTCCTATCATTTTTTGTAAAGGTAACGTGCAAGGAGTTACTCAAAAGCAAATTAGGAGCTAAAGTTTTTGGACTCTTTATGATGAGTGCAATACATACCCTTCCACTGCAAAATTAAACCAACCTCACCAAGCATCCCCATTGACTTTGAGGGGATTTTGTCACTCTTTAGTGAAAGATTTTAGGGGGCAAGCAGATTGAATACTTGCAGTCACAACACTAAATCCTTACTCTGTTGTTGTCAGTAAAAAAACTGCTGTTATGCTCAATGAATCCAGGATTTCTCATATCCACCTGAAACCTTAGACAAAACCCATCAAATTTCAGTGTGTCATCAACTGCATTTCATCCATAAGATCTGAATGAACCACAGCCCATTGCTGAGGAAAAGTTTCAGTCCTTGTTTAAAGATTGTCCTTGAAAAATACCCATCATCTCCATTCCAGATTGGTCCAATTACAGAAAAAAACCAAACCTTTCTTGACATGGAAGTTTAATTTCTGCTTCCATTCATTAGGTATTGAAGGACTCCTGCTGAAACATTCTTCAGTTGACTGGTCTCCCATGGAAGTGCAGACCTCTATATAGCAAATGTGAGCTTTATTTGCCACACTTTTGCCTGGGACTCTAGTTACTTATGGCACAGGGACTCTGTGGGCTGCAGTTTGAAATGTGAACTTAATATATGATTACAAACAAGGTTATTTTTGAACTTATTTGTGATAAATATGAAGTATGAAGAGTATGTTATTCCCAGGCCTGATTTGGATCACCTTTTCTGAAAGTTTTTAAGCTTGTCATCATTATTCTTAAAATTCCTATTTGATATGCCTTTCTTGTGCATACTCAAAACCCACGTTTTCTGTTGTGGCTGTGACAGTTCTATAACTACTGTCCCGTGTTCTATAAATACTGTCCCAAGCTGCCCATGTGGTTCTTGGCAAAATAGAGTCTCACTGATCAGAGGCAAAATCACCCCCTTTTCATGGGGATTTCTGTTTGAAACAAAGGATATGAGTGATGCTTAGAATGATGCTTAGGTGATCAGCTGAGATACACACATTTACAGGCAGAATTTGAAGGTGGGCCTTCATATCCCAAGTGAATTGTGATTCCAGTTTATAGAATTGGCTTCTTTGTTGGCTATGTTACTTTTATTAGCAAGTCATACACATGCAGGCTGGGGAGGGAATTGTTGAGAACACCTCTGCTGAGGTGCTTGTCTGCCAATATAGTTGATAGAAGCTAAGGCCTTGGATTTAGCTGGACAAAGAGCTTGATTTAATTAGCTTTTCTCCCATGTGTTTCCCAGTGTGACTGACTCTTTGGAAAGGAGCAGTGTTCTTGCAGAGTGTCCTCACCGTTCACAAATGTGCTCTGCTTTGGAGTTAGGGATGAATGGAGTAGGATGAATGTTATTAGGCAGATGAAATTTCTGCCTAATAGTGTTCTGTGTGCTGGCTAACCATAATTATAACTCATGTGTAGTTTTCTTTAGTGTTTCCAAGTCCTTTTCTGAAGAAAGACCGTCCAAATTGACACTGTTCATTTTGCATTGCTTATTTTGCAATATATTGGGGAACTTGGTCCTTCAGAGATACAGTCTTGCAGAGAGCTGTATTAAAATGTATCTTACATATGCCTATATTAAAATGTGTCTTGCATAAGTGAGTCCCATTTACCATGTGATCTAGAATGCTCTGTATTTTTTCCTGCATTAATAGTCACTCCACCAAATTTTGTTTCAAAAAATTAGCTACCAGTAATGATATTACAATCTGGTTTTGTTTACTGATCCAGACTATATCTATAGACTGAAGAGAGGTTCTGTTTAGGGTGCTGTTTTAAATATCCCCCGTGATTTTCCATTTACTTTGGTTGGACAACCAGATGAACAGTTTAATACTAAGTGTAGGAAAAGACATCAAGCTAAAGCCCTGTGGTGTGTTTTTCAGCTCATTCTGCAGTCTCTTTGGACTATGGTTATAATTGAAATTCCCCTCCACTCACTCTTTCTGTTGGGCATTATGTGTCTTGAGTGCGTGTGCAGTGGGGGAGGTTATTGAATGATCTGGTGCCACACTGCAGTGTTGTATCTGTAATTCACACACACTGGGTTTCTTGTCAAGGGAGGCTGAGTCACTAGCTGCTGCTGCTTTCTGATAGATTGGATCTTTCTAGATGCTTGCTTACAGTTATTATTTTTTTCTCTAGAGTTTTTGTATGTCAAAGAACTTCTGACATACTAACAAAAAGATGGTTTGAGTGAAAGCCATGAAGGACAGCTTGCTGAACTCCCCTAGCTAATGCTAAGTAGGATTAATTATGCTTTCCAGTGTTCTAAAAAAGGCAGGAAATGAGGCTTTTCAAACTCTGTGTCTGTGTCTAAATCACCATCAACACAGTGATTAGTGTATATTTAAATATTTTTGGTGTGTGATTATAGTTTCTGGTGGTTTCACAAAATACAGTGCAAGTGGCTTGCAGGGCAAGATTCTCATTACTTTTCCTGAGGAAGAGGAATTAGATCTTGTCATATGCCTTTTAACTCTATTCCTGTGAAAATGCATAAAAAAACCCCAAAGAACCAGAAACCTTAGTGTTCATTTTCATTGAAATTATTTGACATCATTTGTGTGAGCACAACATCAGTAAAAATGTTGTTTGTTCATATTTTAATATTAAAATGAGCCAATAGGAGTAAATATTTTCATTAATTGTCCACTGAGGAGAGAGAAACTAGCAGAGTCAAAATAAACATGTGTCCATCTGGGTCACAGGTAGACACAGGTAGGTAAGGCCTGGAGAAGACGGGCCCTGCTTTTAGATGCTGTTGCACGTCAAGTATTTGAAGGGCATGTGCTTTAGTGCAATGAAAAGCATAAGCTGGCTGTGGTTGAGAGTAGATAGATGATGCACTGTCTCCAAAAATAGTGAAGATCCTGTTTAACTGTTGATGTCACAGAACCTAAGAAGGAGTTGGAGTTTAATGTCTGATGTTTCCAGTGAAGCCCATAGGGATAACATACCACTTTTTGGAAGGAATTGGCTTGAATTTAGAATTATTTAAAATTCTGTCTGTGGATGTCCTTGTCTACCTGTTTCCTTACATGCCTCTCTCTTCTATCAAAACATCCAGAATTAACTTCTAAATGGTTGCTTAGGCACTAAGCACAGCTGCAGTAATTTTTTTTTTTTAACCTTTCTTTTGATATACCATTTCATTTAGGTTGCAAAAGATGTATCGGTGAGACTTCATCATGAGTTAGAAAATGTGGAAGAAAAACGTACTATAACAGAAGATGAAAATGAAAAATTAAGACAGCAGCTTATAGAAGTTGAAATTGCCAAACAAGCACTACAGAATGAACTGGAAAAAATGAAAGAGGTTAGTGTTGTTATTTACTTCTACACCAATTATTTTAAGATCTTAGATTCTTACTATAGAACTGTTTTTCTTCTACAACTTGTTTTTGGGGGCAAACAATGTGGCAGTCAAAAGCTGGAAGTTGCAAGGAGTGCTAAAGTACAACTTGATGATTGCAAAGCTGAGAAGAAATGAAAATATTTGGTGTTTTCTAGGCAAAACAGGAACGAAGCGGTACCTTTTTTTCTCTCTCTACTAGGAGGAAAATGTGAAACTAGTGGTAACGAGTTCAGAGACTTTGTTACATTTTACGTACATATATATTCATACAGGAACTGTGCTCAAGTGTGTAAGAGTTATCTAACTTTACAGATGATGTTTCCCACAGGTTTTTTACCTGTGACCAGTAGCCAATAGTTTTTCCCTTGCTAACTACTACTAGAGACAAGCAGACACACTGAGGCTGGGGATCTAGCCACCTCCCCATCTTGTTCAGTCATGCTCTTTGGAGAGCTGGGAAGTGAGAGACTCTTCCTGGCTTTTCAATCTAAGCATAATTTTTCATTGTATCTAATTAATCTTCAAAATTACTCCAGCTGCCATTATATAGATGTAAGATACTGTGCCATTAAGTAAGCAGAAAATTGCATTACAGCAGTAATAGCCAGGCTGACAGAGATAACAAAGCAGCAATAAAAGAAGAAACTGTTGACTAAGAGTGACTTCTCAGAAGAGATTTTAAAAACATCTCTCCTGTTTCCTGCTCAAGATTTAAAATTCATGCCCTTGATTTTCACTTTTAGGAATATACCCTAGTAGGAACACCAGTGTCTTCTTTGATCTTGTATGAAGCAGAAGAGATGTATTTCAGTTGTCAAGAAAGGCAGGAAATTTTCAGTTGTATGATGTTAGAGCATTTTTGGAAACTGCAAATGAGTCCTTTAAGTGATGTAGTATTAAAAATATTCAAATGGTTTTTTACAGGAACTGAACTCCTAGCATGTTAGTCGATGTTAAACAGGTGGTTTGTTCCACCTTCTGCTGCCTTCCCAGATAACTGCTGATTTTAAAAGGGCATGAAAAAAATCTAAGCCATAGTTAGGTTTCCCCTCATCTCACTGAAACTTTCACCTTCTGTTTTCTCTCTGGTTACTGCCATTAAATAGGGCTTGGTTTCCTGGACTAGCCTCTTGATGAGAGTATGATCTTTCTGTAATAATCCTTATAACTTGTCTTTAAGATTGGCTTTACTCCAAGTTTTTTGTTATTCTTCTCCATTAGACTCTACTTTCTTTCAAGTTCTCATCTCTGGTTCCTCCTTCTCTCTAATAGGTTATGCTGCTATAAAATTCTTTTGCCTTTCTTTTTTGAAGCATCTTCAGATTGCAGTGATGTTCAGTGGCAATTTAATAGCTTGTGTTCTTTGATACTAAGCCAGTTAATGGATTTCTTCATCCCTGTCATCACTAGTCACTTTCTTCTTATCATGGTTCCTCCCTCTGGCCCACAATGCAGAACTACGATTCTGTTGCTTCCACACTGCTCTCCACTTCTTTCTTTGTCTTAAGTGTTTAGCCATTTCTGGTCTAGCTGTTGGTATCAATGAAAGGGTGCTGGAGACTCCAGAAGAGATGGTGTGGTGTTCAGTGTCTCTGTTACACAGTAATGGTTTTCATGAAGCTGAAGCAGATGGATGATTCCCAGTGGCACTGAACGGGGGCACTGAGCCAGAATGAAAACGTGAAGTAAGACTTGACACCATAGCAGGGGTGGAGTGGACAGAGGGTCAGAAATGCAGCCTTATACTGAAGTAGGGAGAACTGCTTAGCACAGTCATTATATGTGTCATCATAATTAGGGAGGATTTATGTATTTCAAATAGGCTACTGAGCTGCTTTCAGCGGGTGAATGCTGCTTTTCAGGCCAGGACTTTCATCACAGCATGGGGGAAGTTGGAGGATAGTTGAAGAGGTACAAATCAGACAAAAAACAAGTTTGAAGCAAAGCCAAATTACTGTGCCCTTTGCAAATAAACCATGGCTTGGGAGACCCATGGAAACATGCTGGTGAAGAATACTAAATCTTATAGAATTGAAATTTAGAAATGAAAACAGCTGAAAGCAGTCTGCATTAGAATTTTTCCATGACAAATAATTTTTCTTCTCTGGTAATTGAAAGTTTCATGCGTTTAAAATGTCATTGTCAGATAGTCATAATGTTAATTTTCTGTTTTCTTGTGAGTTATTTCCTCTAATTTCATGGATTTGCAACCCTTTCTCATTTCAATACAGCCATTATAACCAATGGAACCTGCTGCTTAAGGGAGTTCTACTCAGCTTAAATTGAAATACGGGGAAAACTTCTTGTCTGGATTGTGATCTTTGCTTTATTGAGCTTAGAATAAATGGGAAAGTATCTCTCTAAGGACAAAGAACCATTTTTGTTTCACAACATAGTAAAAATGCTTGGAGATGTAATGATAGATTTCTGTACTTTTGTCATCAGATGTACTGCAGAAACCCAAACCTTTCTGTTCTTAAAATCTATTTCTGTACAACTGCCATGTGAAATTTCTTATTCTTTTATAATGAACAGTGTGAGATAGCAGAGAATTAAAATAACACTTAATAGAAAATGTAAGAAGGAAAGCAAATTTTTTTGGTAGGTAGTCTCCAGGGCGGGACCAAAGCCAAAGTTCTCTCTGTGTGGATTCTCTGTTGTTTCAAAAATCATGGAGACTTGACTGAAAACATGTCGAAAAGATAAAAGCTAGCAGATGTGTTGGTTTAGAGTAAAATCTGGAGTTCTCCAGTGTACATTTGGGTGAATAAAGACATGTGAATGTATTTGTCCATTAATATAAAGAGGTAATTGCTGTTTGCCTTCTTGATTTGGAGCTTTTGGAAAAAAAAAAATAAAATTCTGCATCAAATTAGAAATTGTTGTTGATGGCAGCAGAAGCTTGCAATCATCCAGGATTTGGAAGGTGTTCCAGCTATGCATACATTTTCTATGAGTTGTTTTTGTTTTCAGTCCCCCAGACTGCAGCTATTTGATTGAAAGTTATTCCTGGATATGTCCACACAGACACACAAGGTTTTTAATCTTTGTTGGTTTTATTTGCGGCAGCTGCAGCTGATTTTGTCTTTAGTATTGTTTGCTATCAACTGTGATGCTTTTTGGGAAGCCGAAAGCAAAGTAGAGGAATTGTTTCCTAGCAGAAAAGATAAACCAACAGTAGCTAGACATAATTTTTCAGATATTAAAAAAATTAACATGCTAATAGTAATGAACATGTTGTTCATTGATTAATTAATTAATTAACTTCCATTAATATGTTGCTAACAGGTAAAGCCCGACTAATGCTTGCAGACCTTTCTGTATTCATGACCTGAAAATTAATTTGCTGTAGCTACGCAGCGAGCACCCAGTTAGCTGCGCTTTGGTGATTCCTTGTGAGAGAAATGAAGTAGGGGGAAAATCTGATAGATGTACTGGACCCTGGGCTTTACAAATTCTCATTGCAATGCAGACATGCACTTGCAAGAAGCCCAGTGTTTTTTGGGGACACGTGTCTCTGGATGGGTACAGATTGCTCTGCTACTGCTCCAAGCTAGGCAGATGCAAGACAGCTCGGTTTTACAGCCACTTTAGGGTAATGCTGTCAAGCCACCATTTTCTTCTTCTAAGCATAGACTTTCAGTTCAGATACAGAACATGTGATAACAGTGGCACATGAACCAGAGGTGTCTTTTGTCCCTTCAGTTCAGACTGCAGGCAGAGGAGTCTATCCCTACGTGGATCTGTGTTTTGCTGTCGTGGTGCCTGCCTTATCAATCTGGTTCATACGCTGCATGGAAATGCAAGAAAGCAACAGGATCTGGGGAACTGGGCACTGGACCTGGGGGGGGAAGAATCTGAGTTCTGTTCCTTATTTTAACACTAACCTGCTGTGTGATCACAGGAAAGTAATTAAACTTTTCTGCTTACTCTTGCAACCTTTGCCTGCCCCGTTTTAACACAGATTAGCTCTTTATACATCTCTGCGTGTTCAGGCTGCATATACATCAGAAGGATGGGTGGAAATTTCACCACAAAAGCTGCTGTAAAAAAACCCCAGAGAACTCCAAATTCTTCCCCCCTCAACCCTGCAAAATACAACCAAACAAAAACAACAATAAAAACAAACAAACAAAAACCCAAAAAAAACCCAAAAAAACCAAACCACCAAAAAAACACCTCAAACCAAAAACCCACACTGCAGAAGGTCTGGTAAGATTCTGTCCCAGTCCCCCTGGTCACCAATATCAGCTTGCCTTGCTTTTCTAGGATGAAAATCCAGTATATATTCTTTCTTGTAACCCTTTCTTTCTTTAAACCCCTTCTCCTGCCATTTAACCACAACCACTTATTTCAAGTCTTTCTTCTATAACTCAGTCTCACATTCTCCAGATTCTTTCACTTAGTCTTGATCCAGTATGTATGATCTTCTCCTTTCTCCTTTCTCCTTTCTCCTTTCTCCTTTCTCCTTTCTCCTTTCTCCTTTCTCCTTTCTCCTTTCTCCTTTCTCCTTTCTCCTTCCTCCTTTCTCCTTCCTCCTTCCTCCTTCCTCCTTCCTCCTTCCTCCTTTCTCCTTCCTCCTTTCTCCTTTCTCCTTTCTCCTTCTCCTTTCTTTCTTCTTTCTCCTTCTCCTTTCTTTCTTCTTTCTCCTTCTCCTTTCTTTCTTCTTTCTCCTTCTCCTTTCTTTCTTCTTTCTCCTTCTCCTTTCTTTCTTCTTTCTCCTTCTCCTTTCTTTCTTCTTTCTCCTTCTCCTTTCTTTCTTCTTTCTCCTTCTCCTTTCTTTCTTCTTTCTCCTTCTCCTTTCTTTCTTCTTTCTCCTTCTCCTTCCTTTAGCTTTTTTGCTTTTTCTTGTTTTCTCTTTTTCTTTTTTTCTTTCTCCTTTTCTTTCTTCTCCATTTCTTTTTCTCTTTTCTTATTTTTCTCTTTTTCTTGTATGTCTAATAGTTGTTTTGCTGTCTTCTAAGTCCCAGTCTTGTCCTTCTCTCCCTCCATTCCTTCCTTCCTTCCCTGCATCCTTCCAACTCTTCATGAGTGTCCAGTCTCCTCTCTGGATTTCAAGAGTTTTCTAGTTCATTTTGCTCTTATTCTGATTGAAATATATTATCCCCATTTCTTAGCTACAGCTCCTATCTGCTGTGAAATTTTTACTTTTCCCATGGTTCCTCCACCCCCTCATGCAAATCTGTCAGCTTCCTTGGTTTGTTCTGTTCCTTTCCTGGTTTCCAAGCCTTAGCTCTTCATTTTTGCATCTAGACTGAGAGCGGTGGAGGATCACTTGCTGTGCTAGGAAGCAGCAACTGTATCACTGTGAGCATCTGAAGGAAGGTTTCTGGTTCTAATGCCTGGCTTCAGCTTTATCCAGACCCTCATGGGACAACAACTGAAGGACTAGTTAGGCTTTGCCTTCTGGACCTGGAGCTGGAACATAATCTGTCAGCTGGAGAAAATGTGCAGATTGATTGCTGGCGGTGGGAGAGGGTGAGGTAATTCATAAATACTGAATTTTCAGCAATTCAAACTGGTAAACTCTAATAAATAATTACCTGGTAATGTATAGGAATGAAAAATTTCTAAAAGGTTATGTCATCCTTGTGATGAATTAGGAAAGCATGAGGTAGACATTGTATATAAACAGAAAAATGTTTTTGGGAACACAGACATATTGGAATGTTGCAAGAGAACAGTTGCTAGAATAATTTACTATAAGCAAACAAGAATATTCTTATCTTGAAAAGAGCTGAATAGTTTGCTGAAATTTCCCAAAATATTAGTTGGTGACTTATCCCAGGACAGATGCATGGTATGGAAAAATCTGCAATGCTTAAAATATAATGAGGTTGCAAGAAACTGGAAACAAGTCTCATAAAGAGTGGTGGTTTACAGTGTTTCCAACGGGCAAGGCAACCATATCCAACAATAACATTACATATTTGGAGGCTTTCAGAACTCCTTGCCTTGTACTTGGCTTGGTGCCTTCTCTCAGGACCTTAAACTTCACCATCTCACAGTCAGTGCTGCCAGTGCTACCATTGGCCATCAAACATCTGACCAGTGATTCCTTGTTTGCAAGAGATCTATCAAAGTAATTGCCATAGCTGACTTATTAATCAATCACCTGTGGCAAGCAAACACTCAGTCACTGCAGAAATCATGTGACTGCTAGTTGTCTGAAAAATGCTTTGTCTATTTCCCATCGTGCATCAGATGAGCAGTAGCAAGACACTCCAGAGGGTGCTCCTCTCTCCTCTGATTGTTGCCTGCAGCTCACGCTGGCCCATCACCTGTCACAGGACAACACCAAACACAACTGGACTGCTCTTCTGTGTACAGCACAACCCTTCTTCCTCACCTTTAGAGTTTTCATCAATCCCTTGCTGCACTCCAGGCATGTGAGCTATCCTGACAGGTCTCTGTGATTCCAGTGAGGTCATAGCTACGTGGATGTTCGTGGATTTCTAGCTTTTCTTTGTTGCCCATGCTGCATGCATATGAATCACTGGGGAATAATACTTGGCTGTTCATCTTTGAAAAAGAAAGTTTAAGTCTCCTCCATCATGCTGTCTCCCAAGCACACCATAATTGCACCTCATATTTTCATTTTTCCTCCTAGTTAGAACCTCATTTCAAACAGCTGGTAATGGAGGGAACAAGGTTGAGCAGAGTGAGATGAGAGACTGCTGTAGCTGCTCATCCTCACAGGATCAGTGCAGTAAGTGGAACTCTTTGGAGAGTTACAGTAATTTACTTGCTCCTGGCACCAGGTGGCAGCAGGGGAGGATTTAATACGGCTCTCACAAGACCAGTTCCTTCCTGTGTCTTTTGAGTATCCAGTACTGAGTCTATCAGTAACGCTTTTACCAGCAGTACCTTTAAGCAGAGGGTTTCTGTGGGCTGGGATTTCAGGTTGTTGTCTCATGAAAATTAAATCTGTTTTGATGAAGAGAATAGGATAGTTATAAGACTTTAAAAAAAAGAGATGAGAAACAAGTGTTTGCCCGGGTTTGTACAGGAAAAAGAAAGAAAGTCCTCTGTCTCCAAGCACAGCTCAGTGATTTCTAAGCACCACATCCCAGCAGATACATAACCTCCAGTCAGACTTGCTTGTGTGGTATTCTGTTACTTTTGGTATCTTGCCCAAGTATTTTGTTCCTTTAAAAACAGTACTTAGCAGGGATGCTATTCATAACCTGTGAGGGTGTGATTCTGACATACTTGCTCAGAGCACGCTGCAATTTCACAGGGACTGGGATAAGCAGAGTTTGCTTCGATATGGTTCTTCAAATATGAGAAAATAATCATAATGGTGAAAGAAAAAGAAACAGAATCTGTTGTAGTAATTCTCTGAAAATGTCACGCCATAAGCAGGGAAAAAAAAGTGTATTTGAGAAGCAGCTGACACTCAAACTTTGTAAAATTAGATTTTAATTTTGTATCAGCCATCAACAATTCACATGAGCCATTTGCTTCAAGACAGTTAGACAAAATTGAATATAAATAGTCTGATGGTCAATAATAATGTATTCCAAAACATAGATAATACATAGGGAATTATTTCAAAGGAATAAAGCTCCATAAATACGTTATTGTGAAGAGATTTTGTGAGTAAAGGTGCCTGGAAGGGATATTTTTCAGTCATTCAAGTTGATGTGCTGCTTTGTGAATTTATATTGAATAGTCTGAAAATTTACAAGGATGTGTAAAAGGAGTGGCAGGGTTGATGGCTGATTGGCAGGTAATAATGAATGAGTGGCAGCTGTAGTGAAAAAGATTATATCTGGAATGGGTTTAAAACAGAAACTAATTTAGCCATCACAAAATACTGATCAGTTCTTTTGAAGCTGTAAACATAATGCTGCTACTCTGATTTCATGGGGACATGAGAGTTCTTCCTTGTGTCAGAATCTTATTTTATTTTCCTTCATCTCTGTGAGAGATAGCAACCTTAGATTCTCAAACTCTCTTGTCAAAGGAGTTACTGATATTACCCATGGTCTTCTGGTAAAATTAGAGTCACCTTGCAGTAAGGTGTATTTTAAAGAAAAGAAAGTAATGACCATCTTAAAAAAAAATAAAAACCTAAGTAGAATGGAAGCATAGAATAAAACCTGAGCTTCCAAACACATAGAAACTATGGTTTACAGAAAGGACATCAGTTCCAACTTTCTGGTCTCAAGCATCTGAAATATTTTTTTTTTTTTGGCTTGGATCATTCTTTTCAAAGTTGTTCTTTGCTACAGAATTACTTCCAGCAGTCAAAAATGATATATGTAAAGTAAATCAGGCTTAGGGAGAGCCCACAAGCTGACAAGCAGTTGCTAACATGTCCCTTAGATGGTTTCAACCTAGGTCAGCTACTACTGCTTCAGTGCTTGGGCATGATTTGATGTCTAGGCTGGGTCAGAGCTTGTTACTGATTGACAATTTGGATGTGATCCTGTTTGTTTGAAAGGAAGCTGTAGGGAAGCTGTATTGTCATCACAGCTGAAAAGAGACTGAGTGGTGAGGAGCCAGTTGGCATCAGGTCCTGAGAACAGTCTCTGAGCATTTTATTTACTAGTGTAAAAGCTAGGTAAAGGTTCTTTGACTTGGTATGGAGCCAGAGGAGATGGCAAATGAGATGCAGAACAGCAAGTCCAGTCTGTTGCTGCCATGTGATTTCCTACTGCTAGGAATTACTTGGCAAGGGGCAACCACCTGGCACGCCCAGTTGTGCGTGGAAGTAGTGAACAGGGACTGTCCAACTGTGGATCAAGTAGTAGATATTAACTGGTTATCAGAGAAAATGGTTTGTGAGCAGGAACTCACCGTAGGGCAGGCTGTAAAAGATGCATTACTCTTGATACAGACTTTAGGGTATGACTTCCTTAAGGTATAAAGGAGAAAGAAAACCTTTTCTATCTCTTTGCAGAGTAGGGAATCTCTACTGACTTTACTAAGGCTGCCAAAATATGATACCACATTAACAAATGGAGGAAAGTCTGGGAAATACAGAGGGCTCTTTAATGGTTCTCAGTCACAGAATAAAACTTTTTATTTTTGTACTTCCCAATTTCAGTATTGCTTTATTCAAGTGGACATTCAAGTTTCCCTATATGCAATGTAGACACAGGGGTATCAACTTGACTGCTCAATTGAAACAAAAAGTTGCCAGGTCACTTGAAAGTGTAAAAATTAACTCCCTTGTTTAGTTGATTCTTAAATAACTCTACTATGTTACATTTCACAGTATCCATAGACAGTATATAATCCACCCTGGTTTGGATTATAAAAACCCACCTAAATTGGGTTTTTTTGTTTGGTTGGTTTTTTTTAAATAATACATTGTGCTTTTCAAATTCTAACTCACATTTTATTTCCGCTCATTTCATTTTTGACATTTTTGGCAGGTCTCTGAAAATTTATTTTTTGTTTTGAGACACTATGATTTCTTTAGATCTTAAAGAAAGAGATTGCATGATAGAGAGGACATTCAATATCTTTGTACTGGTACAAAAACATGAATGAGGAAATAGATGTAGGGTATCTATATCATCTCTACCTCTCTAGATTTAGAGGAAATCCATATGACTTTGCAAAATTTCTTTCTATTACTGGGAAGGCTTTATAGAGACAGAACAGAGACATTCTAAGTGCTGAACCAGATGTCTAGATACATGTTTTTGTATGGAATCAATGTACACCAAATGTCATCAGTACTGGAAGTCCCAGCAAAGCTTTGATGAATAATAATCATACATGTTTTCTGATCCTTATACCACTGTATTTAGTCCTGCTTAAGGGCACCTGCCCCTTTCAAAGAAACTCTGACATAAGAGAGTATTTGCAATGTGCTGATATAGGTCAAAGATGAGCAGGTTTTAGATTGAAAGAAAAGTTGCCATAGCTCCATTATTGTTTAGTGATTGTGGTTATTGCTGGTTTCAGGGCTATCTTTCTCACAGTATTAAACTGAGCTTTTTAGAAACCACACATGAAACAATTTTCTATCTTTATATATAATGTATTTCTTTACATTCTCTGGATGTTCTAGTGAAGAACAAGAACAAACTTTTGTGTGAAGGTGCTCAACTCATTGCCTATAGAGGAAGGAGATTCCATCTCAGGAGAAATTCAAGACTGCACAGGCTGAGAAGCCTGCTTCAGTTGTCTCTGCTCTGGGCAGGGGGAACTGGACTAGATCTTCAGAGGTTGTGAGAGACTGGACTATTAAACGATTAATGACTCAAAACATTTGCCCATTTGTGGAGGTGCCAGGGCGCTTTGCTGAGGCCAGTTGTAGGGGCTGGTCATAACAGAGGTCTCTTTCAGCCTCAACTGTTCTGATCTGTTCCTGTTAATAACAAGCAGAATCTATTTTCCCATTTTGCAGTGGAGCACACAAGGGGTAGAAAAGGTCACTTCTGGATAGGGAGAAAGGAGATGGTTTCCAGGTTACTTCTGCTAAACAGGAGAGCTCAGGGTTTGTCCAAGCAGACTTTTTTTCTGAGGCAAAGCACAGCCAATGAACAGGAGATCTGAGGCAGGGCATTTTCGCTGTGGCAGTGATACTGCACAGCAGTTTGTGCCTCTGCTTGTGTTCTGTGTCCTGGAGCTGTGTGTGTGTGTCTGTGGGCAAAGAATGGAACCCTCCATCAGGCACATACCTCGAGGTAGGAAGAACAAAGTGCCACAAGGGAAGCATTGTACATGTACAGTGGTGGGGAATGATGCCCAACAAACAGCTTCTGTGTGTCATTGTTCAGGGCAGCCAGCTGATTCTTCATAAACCGGCAGTGTGCTGGTTGTGCTTTACCTCTGAACTGCCCTGGAAGAATGTCACACTTCAGGGAGCAGAATGGCACGTTCTGACCCTCTTCTTTTAGACTCTCATTTTTTAGACCCTCTCATTTGCACACATTTATAGCTATATGCTATAGTGCATGTCACTACATATATGTATATATATATATATACTAGTGCGTGTCAGGGAGAATACCCAGCTCTAGAAGTGCTGGGTTCTGGGATCAGCTCAGCAGCTCTTCTGAATCATGTGGAATCAGTGCTAGCCAGGAACAAGAGCACCAGGCTTTTGATATTTTAGGGGTTTTTTTTCACTTACTTCAGTGCTCATAGTATCAAGAAAAGCAACCTCCTGGCATTTGAGAAGTTCAGATTTTGATAATGTTCCATAGCTAAGAGTTCTAAGTATTAAATTTCTTATTTTGAAGTAAAGGGCAATGGAATAACCACTTAGATGTGCAGGTGTGCTTTTTTGAAGTGTTTGTTTTTGCTTAGATTTTTTGATATATGATGTGATTTCCCCCCCTTCCCCCTCATTGCTAGTATTAACAGCTGCACATATCAAGATGTGTAGAATAAAACCTGAAGGTATCAAGTCTGTTTTGATTTATCTGATCCTGTTTGCATGATTGTTTTAATTGACTTTGGCTAGCTTAGCAATGAATCCAGGTTAGGATAACAGCAAAGCCCTTTGCTTAGGTCACAGATGAGTACTTGCACTTAGAAGGTATTTGCCATGAATCTGTTGTGTTGTCTGCAACGAGAGGACTCTACATCCCTTCAAAGCATGACTGATGATGACTACAAACTGTCCTGATTACCAGCAGTCTTTTGAATTACAGGCTGGTCTAAATTATTTCAAATTTACAGATGCTAGTTTAAATCTTTGATTAAATGATTAATTGGAAGCACCAGTAACAGTTCTCCAGAAAGACTTTTGAACTAGAATATCATCTTACTTATACATATAGATGCATTCAAATGTTTATTTTTCTTGTGATGTGCTTCTGGGAGTATTGTTGCCCAGTTCCTAAGTTTTGATCAAGTTTCATGTGTTCCAAAATTATGAAGACAGAAGAACTCTCTTATATAATAAACCAGTCTGGTCTTCTGAATAACGCAGGTTGTAAAATACCCCAGCTATTTTATTCAAACTGGTGCCTACCTTTCAGAAAAGGGTGCTGATCTCTGTTAAAAATTGACAGCTGATAGCAGTCTACCACAGCTGTTCCTAAACTGTCCCAAGAACAAGTAAAAATTCACACCTCCCTTCTCATCTGAATTTGTTGACAGTTAGTTACCAGGCAGGAAACATAATTTCTTTCTGCCTTGCTAAATTCAAGAGTCCAGCATCAATGTTTTGGTGTTTGATTTTTTCTTTGTTTAAAATTTTCATGCTTAGGATTGGTATAATTTAGCCATGTAAAAGTTAAGCCTTTAACCTAGGTTAGGAATTTGACCTCCCTCAAAGGAGAAAGGTATGCGCTACTTGGAAGTGAATCTTTCCACTTGTCTGAGGCTGGTTTGACTCTGTGGAGAGGCACATTGTTTCCAGTTAATGCACAGCAATCCTCAGTTTTGATATCTATATCCCATATTAATAAAACCTTTGGTCATAAAATTGCACCTCAATATAATTTCAGCTGATTATTTTCTATGACTCTGCAAGATTTTTTCAGATATTTGGCTTTTCAAGAGATCTCTATTCTCTAGGCAGTTCTCCTACTGTCTTAGCATAGCTTTTACTCCTTGTTTTTACATCTGTATCTTCATATTTTGTCATATTAAAACTGATATTGTTTGATTGCACAAAGGTTTGTATCAGTGACCTTCCTTTTCAATATTTAGTGTTTCTCCAACCTTTACCCACCAGTCTTTATCCAAAGTTATTTTAGAGCAAGAAAAATGTTAATTAGAGTATGACCTAGAATTGATTCTTGCATAACCCCATTAGGACTGCTGTGGTATTAATTTGCAGGTGATTTGCTGGTTCAGTGACATTTATGATAAATGCTGAAGAGTCAAATATTTGTTCATGATAGCTAATTAAAAATACATTCCAGTGATCAAATATTTATAATGAGCAGAAGACTGTCAAGCTTCTTTTCAGAATGAGGTTTTCACATTTCTAGCAAAGGGAACATTTAAATAATAGTTTTAGATCAACCTCTACATTATAGTTTTAAGTCAGCCTAAGAGTCACAGCCCCTTCCCTTGCTGGGAATAAGCATTTCCCATAAGAACCTGAGCACGTTTCAGTTAGGTGGAACAGTCATTATTTAGGAGGACAGGACATGGGGATCAAGTGATGGGTCTTACAAGCTTCTTGAAGTTAGTGAAGCAGCTGGACACTCTGCTCTAGCAAGGGCTGAAGTATCCTCCCTCCCCCATCTCCATCTTCGCATTGTTGAAATATCAGGAAAAGTATTGGGTTCAGGCTTAGGTTATGTCAGGTCAGACTGGTACCAGAATGAGAAAAGAAAGGTGGGGCTGTCCAAACTTATAAAACACCTTCCTTCCGTTTCAGCTCTTCAGCTCCATGTTTTATTTTTTCTAGAGCTCCTTCTTTAGATGAGCTGCTCATCAAAATGTGTTTAATTTGTGTCTGGATCACACTGGCATAACTTCAGAGCACTGCAGAGTCTGACCCTCTGTTTTCAATGACCAAACTTTCCAAACACCTTTGAAACTTCCCCATATGTTATATTGCAGAAAATATTTTTCAGCCAATTTACAAAGAGTTAGCTTTGCAAAAGAGCTTCCCCAAGTAAACACAGACAAAAGAAGAGACCAAGAGTAACAGAAGACTCCTCTTTAAAGTCAGAGGACAGAGTAGTGATTGCTGAGAAGTAAGAGATGGATTTCTTTCCCCTGTTAACAGAAAATCTTCTAGTCACTGCTCAGGCTTCCAGACCAAATGCCGATTTCAGATTTTTTCCTACCTGAATTCATCTTCAATTTTTGCATCTTTTCAAATTTACTCTATAATCTGAATTTTTGTGAGATGTTCCCATAACTGGAAGTTGTCAGAAGTGCACAGTCTCAAAGGGTGAGCGTCAAGGCTCCTTTCTCTGCTGTGCACCTACAGATGCACATGAATGTGCCTGTGTTTGATGCCATCCCACCCTGTGAATCCAGGTGAGGGACTGTAAGTGTTGTCTGTGCATTTAATGCAACTCTTGAGTATCAAATGAGCATGAACACCAATGGACAAGTGTGATCAACCCACAGATTTGCAGAACAGGCTTCTCTATACATTTCTAATGAGCAGTGTACACTATGTGCAGAATCATTCCGATTCTCCTTCCCACTATTTTTCATTTTGACACAGACCCTTTTTGTTGGGATATTGTAGCTGCACTTTGGTTAATACATATGCATTTTGTAACCAAGGCAATGAACCTAATCCGGTTGCTGGCACTTTCTGATTCTCATGAAAATCTGTTTGAAATCTCTCCTGAGATATCCTCTTAAGAAGACTGAAGAACTCCACATGTGGTACTAGGTGTGAGAAAAAAACACTTTGCATTTGATGAAATCTCATATGTATTTAATTCATAATATACATATCTGTGCTGTGATTATTGCTGTTGTTATGTGGTAGTGGTTTTAATGTGTTGACGTGCCATCTGTCAGTCCCAGGTAAAGGTTGGAGCAGTGCATTATACTAGGAATTGTGCAAACCCTGACAAAAAGACTGAATATCTTTTCTCAGAACATACAAATAGCAGAACTGGCAAATAAACACCAACTTAGGAAGCCCTAGGAAAAGTTTAACCAGCATCAGTATGCAGTACAATAACCTATTCCTGAACTTGCACTTCAAATTATTCATGATGTTCTGAGATCTTTTGCATTTCAGGATTAGGGAGCCAAGTGTAAGATGATTGTGATTTCTGCATCTATAACAAAGCCTAGTTGGATAGCATTGGGGAAATAACCATGTCTAGCTCTTCCATGTTTTGAAAGGTTCAAATGGCAGAAGACCTCTTCCTCCTCAGAGAAATTGCATTCACTGTTTTGTGATATCCTGGTGGATGAAGGAGTGTGTAATCACAGAAAGCAAAGTATCAGTTTAGACAGCTATTTGACCGAGATGTAGTGAGAGCTTTGAAAAGGCAGCTTTCATCTTCTGTCATTTTTTTTTAATAAGGAAAAGAAGGAAGCAAATGTAATGGGAGCATAAATATGCTGCTTCAGTTACTCACTGCAAAGAATGCTTTTACCTAGTTATACCACAAGAGTTCCTATGATATGCTCTAACAACGCGGTTTTTAGTTCAAACTGCAAAAGGCTTCTCTAGATAAAGTGCAAATATTGCATATATTTTCCCCTTCTTTATATTTTTCTTAATTAATTTATAAATAATGGTAAAGGATCTGAAAGTGATAATTGAAATAACTCCTAAATAAATGCAAATGAAATAGTACAAATATTGGAGGTCAGCTCCTCTTTTTTCAATATGAAGTCATTCAACTACATGAGAACTATTTTTCTCTCTAGTGAAGTAGTAAAGATCATTTTCATTTTGTATTGCTCCTCAGCAGTGTTTTGAAATAAACCAGTTTAAATATGAAGAGAGTGTTGGTACAGCTAATGGGGATATGCTTAGTGTTTGCTTTGTAGACAAGTAGGCTGTACCTTTTGTATCTCATTTAACCTCTGCTTTTTCATTTGTGACTTAATTTTGCAAAGCAAGTAGAATACAGAAATACTCAAGACCTCTCCTGCTCTAGAATGGTGGCGGAAGGAGTGAATTATTTTATCATTCTGTGTACTTGTGCCAATGACAGACAAAGCCAGCATCTTGAGCTTGGAAATTGCTGGCAAATTGCACTAAGAGTTGCAGAATAAGGAAGAAATTTTAAAAACAAAGATTTTTTTTTTTTTTTTTTGTTGGAGAATATAAATTTTCAATTTGCCAACATGGATAGTGTCAATTTAGTTTTTACATTAGGTCCAGCAGCAGAAAACTAAAATATCTCTCTTGTGCCTGTTTTGATTCAGCTCCATGACTTACACAGCCATATTGATTATAGGGAAAATAGAGAGGTTTAGGGTAAATTTACATTTCCCTGGTCATAGTCACTCTGTGCCACACAGAGGCAAGTTTGTGCAGCCCAAAAATTGTTCAGTATTCATCAGCTTTTCAAGACTGTAAACATGGTGTTAGGCTTACTCTCATTTTTGAATGCTCTGCAGATGTGTCACAGCAGTTGGGGGTCAGCTAACCATAGCCAAGTACAGCAGAGTTTTGTGCAGATGAGAAGGTTTGTGGTAGCTGTGGTAGATTCAAGGAGCTGCACACCCTTTACCCTGTTCTTTGAGGAGGCATAAAGGCTGTTATAGGGCCTGTGCATGCATAAATCCCTTGATGTGTCAGGAATTCCTCCCAAGGTTGCCTACCACAATTTTTAGATAATATACCTCTAGATCAGGCTTGAAATAATCAGACCTAAGCATCTTGAAAAATCTTGGTAGGTTTTGCTTAAGGATTATTAATTGCTGAGATACTTATTTTAGCTTAGAACCAGGTAGGAAGAATTTGAGCTCATAGTACAGCTTTCTGCCTCCATGGAGTTGATGCAGTTATCTCTGCATTGTGTTTTTCTCAGAGTAGATTTCACGTCTCTTTCCACCTGAGAAGCACTGAGCATGACAGGTGATGTTAGGACTGCACATTTGGCTTGCAGTTTAGGGCTGGCAAGAGAAGGATTATGCCATCTTGAGAAGTGCTTAGCATCTCCAGCAAGACATTGGACAAACTCCAGTGAAGGTCACTGGAGAATTGATGCTGCTGAGCACCGCAGCAGAATTGCCCTTTGTGTGAGATCTGGTTTGCATCTAAAACAAACATTATCTGCAGCCTTATCTCGGCTGTAGACACTTCTGAATAGGATTTTTTAATTATTATTAGGGAAAAAACTATCTGAGCCCACAAACTGTCCTTCACAATAAACTCTGTGCTAGAAAACCAATTCTAGCACAGGAGGGGCAGATTTTTTTGCTACAGTGGAGAAAGCAGCAGAGGTGGCTTTTAGTGACAAGCAATGTGCAGACAATTTTAGTAATGTCCAGTCTCGGGTTTGGTATGAAGATTTGCAAGCAGGAGTCTGAGCTGCTATTTTTTGGTTCTGCCATGTGTTAGTTTGAACATCTTTTTCCCTTTTCCGTTTTGCTGCAATGAATTTCATTGCTTATTTCATTAGCAGCGATACATTTTTTCATGTTGAAAATTGAACTGGAAGACTGCAGTAGTACAAGGCTTGAGAGAACTGATAGAAAGAGTAGCCACTGTAAACTGTGAAATGCACATCTGGAAGAAACTCTTGAAAATTTAGTATTTATAACAAAAAAATAATATTTATGGCAGAATATTCTTCTTGATATGCGGGATTCTTTGTTTAGTGCAATACTGCCATTGCCTCAGTGCCCTGACATGCTGTTGTGGGACACTGTGATTGTGAGGATATTATCTGTCAGCTGAGATGTGTGGGATGTTAACCTCCAGTGATCAGAAATTGTCTCACAGTGTTTTTCATATGAAAAGAGATCATACCAATTTAGGCCCAGCTGGGCCTAATCTGCTTACCCACATCATCCTGCTAATTGAATTGTGCATATTCTTCAGTGCTTTCTGCTATAAAATTTTTGCTAAATGCTGAGATTTTGTTGGCGAACAGTACAAGCTCTGGGAGGGTTGGTTGTAATTTAAGGAGAGCAGAATAGAATAGAGTGCCTAATCATTACATAGCCACAACTACTGTTGTAATTAGAATATTACTATCCTGACTGCTAAAAGGAACACCAAAAAATAGAGCAATAGAGGAGAAAAACAGGGGTTTTTCCTTTGACATCAAACCTAGAAAAGTAGTTTTTCTTTTATCTTCTAAGATATCTTTTGTAGGGTACAAAAGATGTTTCAGCCCAGCATTTCAGAACTTCATTGTTTTTGAAGAGATGCTGAGCTCAACGGGGTGAACAAAAGGCATTTAGGTAATAAAGCAAAAATATAGTTTAACTATAGCATATTTTATTTATTTATTTATTTATTTATTTATTTATTTATTTAATTATTATTATCATTAATGGGTGGTATTGGCATAAATATGGGGCAAGGAAAAGTTTGCAGTGTAAACTGATTTGAAAAGGGTTTTTTCAAAGTGGTAATACATAGTGGTATAATTAATGGTGATATAGAGGAGGAACCTACTCCTTTGAAAGTTTAGGGCTTTATAAACCTGCCAATTCTAAAAGAAAACAGCAAAACAACCCTTCCAAAAATCCATGTACCAGTTCTACAACAGGATAACTTGTGGGTGACTCTGAAAAAGAATAATTTTGTTTGTAGACTGGATCCCAAAGTTGCTGGGTTTATACTTAAAGGGAAAAATAGGTTAATTGAATTATTTTCATGTCTTTTCTGGATTCCATTAGAAGCCTGTGTTTTACAGCTATCCAGCTCTCTAGCTATGATCTTTGATTTGTTTTATGGTTTGGTCTACTGAGAGCATTCAATGTTTCTGCAAGAGACATAAAAATTTGATATACACGTGAATGTTTCTATGGCATTAACTTTTTCTTTTGAGTGAGCAGTCTCTGAGTGTAGGAATTTTTAATGGAGTTAATCTGCAGAAGAAAGAGGATGATTAGTACCAGCAGCCAAATGGTGCACAGGATTGTTATGTGCAGTGTACCCATTCACTGTACTGTGTTTCTTGAGGATTATGAATGCATTTTAATTCCCAGTCTATAGAACTGGATGGCTTTTTGATAGAGCTGGATTCTGCCCCAGCTGGTGCAGGGAAATGTATGTCTCTTGAAGGATTTTTCTATCAGAGAATAATCTCAGAGGAAGATGGTGGTGGTTATATCACTGTCCTGCCTTGGGGACTACATTTTACCTGGGGAACACAAAAACTGGGAACAGCTGCAAGTGGGGTGTTATGTATTGACATATTCTCTCATTTACTTGCCTCCTCCTGCTGCTTTCTTGATGATGAGCATTGAATGTTGCCAGTCGGATGCTAGCAATTGTTTTCCACTGCTGCTGCTTTTCCATAACAAGGTTTCTGCTGTCAGCAGCTACAACATTTTTCCTGGATACACTAGCTGGCTTCAATCCCAGTGCATCCTGCTCTGAAAGGAGGAGTTTATTTTCTACTCTCATGGGCTACTTAGCATATGAGAGGACACCAAAGAATCTCATATGGTGGTGCAGACCTGTGTTTGTGTGTTTCTGTTCTTGAGCTGGTATGATTTGTTTCTCTTTAGAACTTTGTAGTGCAAGCAGTTTTAAATGGCATTTATTTGAATATGATCTGAGAACAGAACAAACCTAGTGACCAGAGCTATGTGTGAGTTTGTCCCCAGTGTACAGGTAAGGAGGTGTGACTGCAGTACAGTGCAAGCTTGAAGCCTGAGGGGGGGACACAGAGAAAGCTGTGCTTGTAGGTGTACACTGGAGTCAGCCACAGATCTCAGTGACACTGTTTTTGGAGCTGTCCCACCACAAAGTCTAAGACCGAGGCTTTTTTAAAGTGCCCTGGGCCCACCAGGGTTAATATTGAATGGGCAGGCTGGGTTTCACTGCTTGTCTCAGTTTTCTCACCTCTAAGTTACCACTTGGGATGCCTGTTTTCTTACCACTCTTGTCATGTGTTTTCATAATGCACTAGTCTTAAAGTGTGTTGAATAAAAAAGGTAACAGACTGATTAAACTAAAACCTTACTTGTGTGCCATTGCTGTTTCATTTTTGGGCAATGTCATCTTTCCTCTGTATTTGGTATCTCAAAAATTACAAGAAATTAATTCTTTTATAATTGCATTTGATTTGCTATATTTTTAAATTAATGGTATACAAATGATATACATCTTTAGTATACCTTTTGAAAAATTCAGTGCATGTCCTTTTGTTGTAATTGCAGCAATTACTGAAAAGGAGAGGAAGCAAAGACCCACCAAAATCAGAAAAAAAGTCACAGCAGACACCAACAGAGGTATGTTGCAGTAGCTGTAGCCTCGATTCTTATGTGGAGACTTCAGGGAACTATGGGAATGGGATACATGGTTTACATATCTGCACTTGGCTTGCTTTTTGCTTTGCCCTTTGCATTCCTGTATGCTGTGAAATGGAAGAGCTTTTACCCCAGATCCACAGTCAGACACCATTAATCTCAAGGACCACCTAAACAAACTTGGTGCTGCAACAGAACCTACCAGCTTTCACCTACCCTGTATTTTAGGCAAAGTAAATGGCAGCAGCAGTGAAACAAGATTTATGGGCTCTATTTGTGCCGACTTCAGGATTTTTGAACACTGTTAAGTCTGATAATGTTGCAAGCATAGAAAAGATGAGGTTTTTTACAAGCTCCCCTTTTCCCATCCCCCAAGATATTTCTGGGGACTGTGCAAATTTTAGTCACAAGTAAAATAGTATTTTCCCCTCTTTAATTTATTGATCTGTGAAAAAAATATTGCAGGAAAATATCTTAGTGTCTGTACCTGTGACTGTTATTTCTGTAAGCTAAGGAAATCCACTTTAGGTTTGACTTCAGGTTTCTTCAAATACTGCTTTTTTTTTTTCCTAAGGATGACAATGAAGACCTGAAATGCCAGCTACAGTTTGTCAAAGAAGAAGCAGCCTTGATGAGGAAGAAAATGGCTAAAATTGATAAAGAGAAAGACAGATTTGAACATGAGCTGCAAAAATACAGATCATTTTATGGGGATTTGGACAGCCCCTTGCCAAAAGGTGAAGCAGGTGGGCCACCTACTACAAGAGAAGCTGAACTCAAGCTTCGATTGAGGCTTGTGGAGGAGGAAGCTAACATTCTCGGGAGGAAAATAGTGGAACTAGAAGTAGAAAATAGAGGACTGAAAGCAGAGCTTGATGATTTAAGAGGAGATGATTTCTCAGGGACCACTAACCCACTCCTGGGTGAGCAGAATGAATCCCTGTCAGAATTACGACAGCATTTGCAGCTAGTAGAAGATGAAACTGAATTGCTGAGGAGAAATGTAGCTGATTTAGAAGAACAAAACAAACGCATAACAGCTGAGCTGAACAAATACAAGTACAAGTCTGGGGCCCATGAGAGCTCTAGGCACCACGACAATGCCAAGACAGAAGCATTACAGGAGGAGCTAAAAGCTGCACGAATGCAGATCAATGAGCTGAGCGGCAAAGTCATGCAGCTCCAGTATGAGAACAGAGTCTTAATGTCCAACATGCAGCGCTATGACTTGGCCTCTCATCTTGGAATCCGTGGCAGCCCTAGAGACAGTGATGCGGAAAGTGATGCAGGAAAAAAGGAGAGCGATGATGACTCCCGCCCCCCTCACCGCAAAAGGGAAGGTCCCATTGGGGGGGAAAGTGACTCCGAAGAGGTGCGCAACATTCGGTGCCTGACGCCCACGAGGTCTTTTTATCCAACGCCGTCTGGGTGGCAGAAAAGCTTCACTGACAGGCAGCAGATGAAGGACATTCGCTCTGAAGCGGAGCGGCTGGGCAAGACAATAGATCGCTTAATTTCTGACACGAGCACCATCATCACGGAGGCAAGAATTTATGTAGCTAACGGGGACCTCTTTGGACTGATGGACGAAGAAGACGATGGCAGCAGAATACGTGAGCACGAGCTTCTGTACCGGATCAACGCGCAGATGAAGGCCTTCAGGAAAGAGCTCCAGGCTTTCATCGACCGACTCGAAGTTCCGAAGTCCTCGGACGATCGAAGTGCAGATGAACCTTTGTCAGTGAGTCAGGTAGACTTTTACTTATTACGGCCTACAGGTAAAAAGGCTCTGCCAAGCAAATTAAACCTCAAATTGGATTTATGGAACAAAAAGGAAATTCTTTATTCTAGGCAGTGGACAAAAATCACTGTTTCTTATATTACTTAAAATCCTCATTTGGCCATATGAAAACAAATTCTACCAATAGGGTTGTTTGTGAACAGTGAATAAATCCGGTCTCCTGGAAATTAAAAATATGCTCTAATTTTAGGTAGAGCATTTGACTCCTTTCTTTGCTTTGCAATTGCAGTTGACGGAGTTGGGCCTTCATTGCCACTACAGGCAGTGCAAACAGTATTTTTAGTACATATGAACATGATTCATAAACGTACATGATTGTTTTCTTAGTGGATGGGTTCCTTGAAATGAATAAAAGGAAAATTTTATTAATTTTAAGTGGAAGGAAATGCTAAATTTCAAAAATTGTAGAGAATATGGCAAACCACAGATTAAAAGAAACCATGCAGATCTACCTTACGGAGTCACAGAGCCACGCAGTAATGTGAACACTGTAATTGCTGTAATAGATTGCATCTTGTTGAAGGCCTGTTAATCACTGCTTGCATGCAGCAGTAACAAGCGTCTTTGTTGTGGTTTGTTTTTGTGCAGAATTGTTTCAGAGGTTTTGGGGAGCAAACTCCTTGCTGACTCAAGATCTTTTTCCATGAAAAATGAAAATTACCTACCCTTATCTTATCATGCAATCCTATAGTTGGCATATCTTGTTATTGCTAATGAAGTTATCCAATGTTTTGTAAGTCTCTTGCTGTGTTAATTTACTTTGTGCTGTCTTGCTAGTTTACAGTCGAAGTAGTTGCCAGGTGAAGCTGAAAGCTATTCTTATTCCTATGCTGACTAATTAGTCTTTTGTTTCCTTGTATCAGAAAGTCACAGACGCAGTGAGTTTAAAGCTAATCAATTACTGTACATGTATTGCATGAAATCAAACAGAGACGGCATTTAGCATGCTCACTTCCTGATCTAGCAGTAGTTCTGAGCTTGTAGAGCTCCCATTAGCTTAAAGGCAGAGTGCTGCATGGACTTACACAAATTTAAAACAAACTAATTAGTATTTTCTTTAAACAAATAACAGCAATTGAACATTTAACAATTGGACATTTCAGGGCTTGACCATGCAGAACTCCTGCTGAAGTAAATGGGAGATGGGCAGTTGGTCCCTCCACAAGCATAGTCTGATTCACTATTTATTTTGTTTAAACTTTGGACTTGCTATTCCATTAATTGACTGTTCTCTTTGTCTTTGTATTTACTTTCCCAGATGTTCCAGCCTATCATTTTACTTATTCTCATCCTTGTATTATTTTCATCCCTTTCATACACAACAATATTTAAACTTGTCTTCCTTTTTACACTGTTTTTTGTACTGTAAGTCATTCATCATTTACTGTTCATTGTAGTGTTATTTTCAGTTTGTTTATTTTGTCCACCCTCCAAGAAAAGAAGTGCAAGAGACATAGTTTCTGTAATAGCCGCTGCTGTAAAAACACTGAAGACTACTTGTTTGCCAAAACCAAAGCCAAACCAAAAAAAATCTGCAAAGAAACATACCAAAAAGTCACCCAGTTGAATAGGAAACCTGCTCACCGCAGTATTCCAGGTAAGCAAACTTAAAATGGAATTTTTCACTTTGTCTGATTTTATAATTTTTGCATAAAAATTTCCTAAGGACTGGAACCAATTTAATATTTATTGATTTGCACCAAATCAGAAACAAAACAGAAATATGCGGAGTGGGTGTGAGGACTCACTTACTTACTCTTCCCACTACTAGGAAATGAATTTGTATTCTAGCCACATACAAAAATAGTAAAGCCACATTCTGTGTGTATTCTGCAATTTTATGCCAGAGTTTGTATGTATATTTTGCATAATTGTAATGATAATGTTTTCAGCACTGTACTATTTGGATTAGGCCCACAGAGGGGACAAAATCAAAATGCTTGGTATATAGAGCACTATATCTGGAATTGTGGCCAGGAGCTGGAGCCTCTGAGAATGAGATGCATGAGGAGAAGGTATCAGAGTAGCTGAGGAGTCTTCTGAGAGATAGAGGCTGGCTGCATTCTCTCTGTGCTTAAGAAAAATGGCCATGCTACAGTCTGGCTTGCACTAATGGGAGTGGTGTAAGTCACCTTGGCTGGTGTCGAGTTTGCCAGGCAACATTTCCCAGTTTGTGGCCACCATGGCTCTACATTCTCTCCTCAGATTTCAGCATGAGTTCTGAATGGACATGGTAATTCTTTTGCTGAGTGACCCCTGTCTAACCGTGCCATTGCTAGCCAGTGACCATAGTGAGGGAAGCTTGTGGGCATGGGTATGCATCAGTAGTCACTGAATATTCCTATCTTGCCTGTGAGAGGCTGAAGTAAGAGTACAGGTGGTTCATTTCTTTTCTTTCACACTTACATAGGCAGCTCTAACAAGCAGTAGATCTCCCGCTATGAAAACCTCATCTGAAATGCCCAATGGAGCTCACTTTTCTCTTTTATTCAACCCATGTTGAAACCACTGAGTCCCACAAATATGAATTCTCTGAAGGTGAACAAGTATGTGTATTAATTAACACTTTTCCTGCAGTTTCCATGTTGAATAATGCATGAATAATGCAGTAGTAAAGAGTGGTAATAAATAAAGCAGCTGTTTTTCTAGCTAGAGGTAAGGATTCCCTTTATCATGTTAGCTCTCTGTTCACTTAATTCATTCCCCAGTGAGAACAGTTCATCTCCATGCCTAGGTTGTGTTCTGCTACTTCATTTCCCTCATTTTGAGGGAGAATCCTCAGAGAGCATCAAGGGATGGGACAATCAATTTTTTGTTATGAGAATGAAAAAAATAGTAAAAATATTCATTATTAAAAAAACCTATATTTTTCTCTTTGTCTATCTTTCCCTCAACATACTCTGCAGATGCAGTAACCTTGATCAGCTAAATCACTCAACTCCTTGATTTAATCCAAATACCTGTTTCTACTGGGGGGTGTTGTCATCATCATAATTTTATAGTTAATGAGATGGGTAAAGGAAATTATAATCAATATATGTGAGATTAATTGATAGCTTTGACTGGTTCCCCAGTTAAGGATAAAGTCAGGCCCAAAGTAATTCTGAGGAGTTTCTAAGATGCTCTACTTTATGCAGTTACCTAAAATTAAGTTCCACATATTAAAAACTAATATGGCAAGATATGATCAAGCCATAATTCACAGTGATTTTCTGTAACTGGAAAAAACCTTTTGTTTTTCAGCAGCTGCTGGAAATACTAGAGATTTTCTCTGCATGGATTTGCAATTTGGACATTAAAAATACAATCATTTGAGGCTTAAACTTGTCATAGCAGATCTTAGCACAAGACTGACTTTTCCAGTTTCTTTCTGCTTTAGTATCTCCTGTGGAGGAAAAACCAATCATTTGTGTTTTCTTAAATGTTACTGACTCAATTTCCATAAGAGAAAAAAAGTCATACTTAATCTAAGATCTGAAGTTCTGGCCTCCTAGTTTTTAACCCACACTTGCTTATATCTTTCTTGGTGTCATATGTAATAAAAATTAGTAGAGAAGGTTTGATTTACAGAGGGTGTATCAGTAACAGTAATACTCTAAAGTAGTAATACACTGAATTCATACATGGAATAAATCTTGGAAAGTAATTGGGAAAGATTTGTTTCTCAGAAATCAGAAAAGGCAAGAATGAAATACGGAGATGAGAGGTGGAGGTAATTTCTGCACAGCAATTACAACTACATTGATTTCTCACAGTGTTTTTTCTTGAGTAAAAGCTGGAGCTTTCCATCAGGCATCAACAAAGCAAAATCAAAGCTGGGACCTTTTGGGACATTTAGGGAGCTATTGCATAGGCAGCAATCTGAAATTAAAGCACACCAAAGCATACAAAATTATTTTAGAAGCTCCCCACAGTCTTTGAATCTCTCATGAGAAAGGAGAATGGTAAGAAGCCTCACAGAGAAATCTCAGTGAGAAATGAGATGTATTTTTCTTATCCTTTTGCATTCAGGTTGAAGGGAGTGATTTGAGCTGCTGATCTCTTTCATACCAGATATTGCACAACTTTAAAAGATGCTGAGAAAGCTAATAGAATGAGTATGACATTTATCCATAGCCAGAAGATAAGATCTAGCCAAAGAAATAAGTGTTCTATGTCTTGCTAAATTGAAATAACTTGATATTACGAAATGCAATAACTACACTTGCCAAGAAAGGGAGCAGATTCTCCCTACTCGGTAACTGGCCTGGTGAGCAAAGACCATCTCACAGGCAAGTGAGCAAATGCAGCTGAATACATCAGCATCCTCTAGCAGGACTGCACTGGAGTCAGGCAGGGCAGAGACAGACAGAACACTGCTGATTCACTGGTTCTGCCTGCTGTACAGCTCAGAGTCATGAAGAGAAATAAGAAGAATATAGATTTTGTTTGTGTGTGGCAAGGAGCTGGATATGCCAGGTTACCTATCAGTTGAAATTTAGCAGATTCACAGTTCTTCTTTTGGAATATTCTGGTAAAATATTAATGTTCCAGGGGAAAAAAGTCATTGAATTTGAACCACAAGATTGCCTTAATTTAGCACTTCCCTGAAATATTAAATTTCTGTTTCCTGTGTTCCCAGGGGATTCTTTCAAAAGGAAAAGATCTTGCTTCTGTAGATCTAATTATGATGTTTTTGCACTTGTGGAAATTGGCACTATCTCCAATGAATTTTTGTGTAATTTAGGGAATAGGTGCATTCTTTCCTTTAATACAACCAGAAAAATTCAATTAAACTTGTTTCCTGTTTAGAGCTGGCTCTGAATGCCCTGACAAAATCCCTTTATAGATATTCTCTTTTACTGCTACTGAAAAATTCCCATTATGTTAGGATGGCCATTTTCTCCAAGCTCAGAGATATTTCTTTCAACCAAAAATATCCATGCCTGAAGCTCCAGTTGAGAGATAGAATAAGTGTCTGTTGACACATGTCACCAGTGCTTCAGAATCAAAACTAAAAGAGAGCAGGTGCTATAGTGCAGAAATATGCCTGGCAGTTGGAAAATAGAAAATTGCCAAAAACATGGCTGTCTAGATATGTGTTATAAAAAGAGATGAACTGCACATGAACTTCAGAAGTTGTTTACGAAAACAAGCAGAACCTCAGGGTATTACATGCCCTTCTCCTTAATCACCCCAGAATCTGATAGGTGAGTAGGAGACTTCTAAAGGCATCAGTATCAGGGACGTAGTTCCCATTGGCTTACATTTCTGTCTCTGATTTAATGCCAGGGGAAGTGATATTCAAACCCAACTTTTGCCATTACACATGCAGTTGCCTATGGGGAAAATTACGGTGGCTCTATTTAAAGTAAACATCTAAAGTATCTGCCAACGATTTCCAATGTAACCTTGGAGCAGAGACATGACATAACACTTAGTTGGCTCTGTTCCTCCACTGAGTTAAATCCTATTGCAGAAACACACAACTCCAGTAAGAGGAGTCAGAGTTTGTATTCCCTTCTTCCCATTTCCCATATATATCCATTCCTGAGCTGTATATACCAGGATTACCAAGGTGTACATCATTCAGGAATCTAATGGTGAGGTTGGGTTGATTGCAGTGGCAGCATTGCTCTTCTTCCTTCTTGTCACTAGCTTTTGTGGCCATAGCAGGATGGGTGTGCCATAACCCAGCTGGTGCAGCACAGCCAAAGATGCTCTGAAGTGGTCTTGAGTACATTTTATTAACCATTGTCCTGCGCATCTGATCAGATTCAGCCCATACTGAAACTCACGCTGCTTTTTCTCCAGTCTACCACGATGAAGAAAAATTTATTAAAGGTCTTGTTTAAAATACCCTTGCTCCATTTTTGCTGAGGTGCTAACTTTTAACACAAGCAGTGCTGGTACTAGATATGGACAAAGTGTACTTTTCCTGTGGAAGCAATATGTTGGAGCCTACAGTAGTCTTCCTGCTCATTTATCTGTGCCAGGTGCCAAGAAGCCACATTTGTTGCTTTGTCTGCTGATGCTGGAGGAGGGACAGTGGGGGCAGTCTCTGTTGAGTAATTTCTTATCCTCAAAAGCAGAATTCTCTACTGCTAGA
Source organism: Pseudopodoces humilis (assembly GCF_049639895.1). NCBI lineage: Eukaryota > Metazoa > Chordata > Aves > Passeriformes > Paridae > Pseudopodoces > Pseudopodoces humilis. The sequence goes on from NC_142202.1 coordinate 61,391,745, forward strand.
CTTAAGGGTATATAGAACAATGATCCTGTTTTTACAACTCACTTCATGTTTTCTTTGTCTCACCTTTTCCAAGTTAGAATGAATTTAATGTGTCCCTTTGACCTATGAGGTGGGTCCAGTGCTTATCTCCTAATGAGCCCCTGAGTCTTACACATTTCTAATTCCTTGCACTGACAGAAATGTAGGCTTTTGTCCAAGTGGGAACACAAGCCTGGGATTTAGCCCATTGTTTTATTTATTTTTACTGTTTTTACTTCAAAGAGTCCACATAGCAAGGCAAGAGGCATGGAGTTCGCAATATTAAAGACACAAGAATAATAGCCTATGTTGATGGATAAGATTAAAAAAAAAAATGTCTGAAGAATCTGCCTTCATGTGCAGTAGTGCAGCTGTGCTGGCTTCAGCAGGGAGGCAGTGCTGTGGTGCCTGGCCTCCAGCTGTGGGCTGAGTTCTGCTCCCAAGCACTCCAGCTTCACTCTCAGCTATGTCAGCTGGCACTTGAGACCTAACCTCACAAAAGAAAGTCATACTGTTTCTTGAGATTTAAATCCTCAGAGTTTAGAGTCTGGGGATTTTCTTCAGGAACATTCATTGTGTACTTGGGGCATATTTGGTCAATTTTTAGATCATCTTTACAATTTTCACAAATGGGAGCAGAATAAGCACCCAATGAATGTATTCACTGAGACTTACAGCTAGACCATATAAGGAGAAAAAATGTGTTTTCCCTGAAACCTGGTTTGGTATTTACTATAAAATGCACCCCGAGTTAAAAATCTTTATACTGGATTTTATAATGGATTTTACCAGATGAAAACTTACTGTTCTAATGAGGAGAGTGCTGACTAAGTAAAGGGTGTGTGAATCCTCATATCGTGCCCTTTTTCTCACTGATCCTCTTGTCATCAGCTGCTCTGCCCACAAAACTATGTTCCTGCTTAGGGCATTCCAAGACACCTGTCTGACAGCTGTGTTTGTCCAGTTTTATGCTGCCTGAATCAAGTATTTTGTGGCCCTTCTCCAGGCACACATGGGGCAAAACGTTCCCCAAAAGCTGAATTTGCCGCCTGTCTCAGTTGCTGTCTGCAGACACACCCCAGCACAAGTACCCAGCAGGGCGGTGCGTGTGACGCTTCCCCCCGGGGGTCTCTCTCGGGGTGCCAGAAAACGAGAGCACATTCACCCACGGTGCAGCAGCAGAGTTACCCTGGTGGTCAGAGACCCGAGGAGCGAGCTGGGCTCCTCCTGCTTGCAGCTCAGCAGGGGGAGCAGCTGAATTTTGCTGCTCTGGCTTCAGGGTCTCCTGCTGGATTGCTTTTGTCACACTCCCTTCCCTCATCCCGTGCCAACACTTGCTATGGACACTCCCAGGGATTTATATCCAGCCCAAGGTGTTTTTGGACCTTCTTTACCAGCCTTGTGCCAAAGATGAGTTTCCCTGTTCAAGGGATATTCTTCATCCAATTTCAAGTGCCTTGCTTTGCTGAGATACAAAGCGAATTAACAGACTGTAGAATCTGATCCAGAAACATTATGAAGTATCAGGAATATTTGGTTATATTCCAAAGAAACCGTTACTGCCATTCCCAGAATGCAAGACAGTGGGATTACACAGTGCCCAATAATTCTGCATTTCGTAAGGGAGAGCGTATTTAGAATACAGAAAAAGATTTTAGCGAGGAGTGGTTTGCTTTTAGCTCTTTAAGATAGCTGTTAACCAACAAAACCACTGCTTTAAACAAAACTCCTTTTACAAAGCAATTAAGGAGGATCAAGTTTTAAAGCTCAAAATGATCATATTAAAAAATATAACCCTGAAAACTGGGTCTGGAAGATAGCAAAAAATCTTCCTTTACAGCGTGGACAATTATAAAAGAAACCTAAAATTGCCTATTGTCATAGCTTTGATATTAACACTAGCTGCTTTGGCAAGCTTTAAAGACTGGACTGCACTATAAAACCTAAAAATGTCCTGGACTTGGAGTTGTTTACACAAAATATGAGGAGATATAAAGTTACAAAGCTGGGGGTTGGAAGAGATGGCTTTAAAACCATCCTCCGTGCACTGACGTCACGTGGAAGCCAGCTGCGGGGATGATGCTGAACGGAACTCTTTTCCAGTTTGCAAAAGTTGAGGATTTATTCAAAGAGAGTTGCAAATGCTGCCCCAGTTGAAAGGTCGTGTGTTGCTTAGCTTTCTGACTTCTTTTAAAGATCAGGATTCACAGAACAGGATCCCTGCTAGCTGTGCCTTTCATTGCTTTCTCTGCTGCCTGGAAATGGACTGAAAAACTCCTAAAGGATTTCTTATTCCATGAAAGGTATGGTTGCAGTTTATTTTAAATCACTGGGTTTGAACAGTTAAGATTAAAAAAGAAGGCAAATTTCTGATGTGGCAAACAGTTATTTAAACATCCCTTTTAATGTTATTTATATACTGTGAAGTTCATATATGTTATATGTAGTCTTTGTTCTTAAAAGCTCAGTTTTTTCAGTGCAGATATATATTAACAGAACAGGGATGACAGATTATATTGTGTGCACTTGAATACTTCTCTTCTCTTCTCTTCTCTTCTCTTCTCTTCTCTTCTCTTCTCTTCTCTTCTCTTCTCTTCTCTTCTCTTCTCTTCTCTTCTCTTCTCTTCTCTTCTCTTCTCTTCTCTTCTCTTCTCTTCTCTTCTCTTCTCTTCTCTTCTCTTCTCTTCTCTTCTCTTCTCTTCTCTTCTCTTCTCTTCTCTTCTCTTCTCTTCTCTTCTCTTCTCTCTTTATTTTTTCCCTTATTTCTTTTTTCTTTCTCTTTCGTTCACTTTCTCATTTCTCCCTATTTTCTTTCTCTTCTCTCACTCAACTGTACTTTCTTTTACTATAAAAGTGTATTCTATCGTGACACATGGCACACATTTATAATTGAACAAATACATATGCTTACAATTTTCTTAGTCATCCAAAATACAGCACTAATTTGGAAATATAATTTGATTGCATTTTTTTTCTGTAAAAAAAAGGGAATATTTGTGTATCTGAATGATTATGCACATCCAATCTGATTAAACTGTATTGGAAAATAACATCTCAGCTGATGTCAAGCAGATTATTTTCAGAAATTGCCAGAGGTTGTTTGCAAACTATCTTGCATTTTTAATATCTGGCTAGAAAGAGTAAGATATGGGGGAATAAGGGCTAACATCAAATAGTTGCTTAAAATATATTTTGCTTGAGAGGGGGAAGGGCTAAAGGAAAAGTTAAGGGAAAATGCAGCTGATGCAGACAAAATTGATTATTTGCTTAATTTGCTTGCTGTAATGAGCTTCTGACCTTGTCTAGGACATGCAGAAATTGCCAATACTGCAAGAGCACAGATATTGTTCTGATCCACAGAGCAAATGATAATGTGGCATTTTACATGCCTTGGGTTGCTTTAGCCATGTGAAATACCCATGGGGAAGTCTCAGTGCACTATACACACAGAGGGTGTATTACCAGGACTGCACATTGTACTCCACCAAAATAACCCCAAACAAACCCAAAAGAAACACTAAGCAAAAAGAAAGTGGGGGGAAAGAGAAGTAGAAATAGAAGTCAAAGTCTCTGAGGAACTGATCCACTGTATAATATCAGTGAAGCTGTATAGTCATCCAGCTGCTAATATCAATAAACATGAGTTTTCTTCTCAGAATTTATGTCAAGAGGAAATCAGAGAAGCCTAAGAAACAATACAAGCCTTTTGTGAATCTTAGAGCTACAAGTGACCATCTGTAACCTCTGTAACTGTCCTCTTTCAAGACTTGATTTCCTTCTGACTGTCTTCAGTCTTTTTTTATGATCAGGGTTCCATATGAAACAATTTGAAAATTGTTAAGATGAATGCCAACATGGCAATAGTAGTTTCCAGCACTAAGGAAACACCAGAGGCCTTTTCAATGCCATATTCATGCTCGAAAGAAGTACATATTATATCTATTCTTACATGTGTAAAAACGAATATGCTATACAGTATTGACCTTTCTAGTAATATGTGGCTGACTAAAGCATGGTCACTATCACGAACTGTACACTAGCAATATCACCATTTGTGCAAGCTGTTGACAGATTATGTTTGCCTGCCTTGTTCATGACTGTATAGCATTTACACATGGGGGGGTTCTAGTTTTTGGGGTTTTTTTCTGACATGTATTTGTATAAGGATTATAGTGGAGTAGAGAGTTGACTTTTGTTTATTTCTCAGAGGTATCCTGAAAGGTTACATAGACATAAATGTAGCTAAAAAAAATAAAATAAAAAATAAAATGACCGTGCTAAAAATTGCAGCCTTTGAATTAGCAAAGTGAGAAAGTATTGCAATATTCTTAATTAGCAATAGATGTTTAGATTGCAATAGATCATAAGTGTAATAGAGTTTTTTTGCAAGTTGTTTTTGGTCAGTACTCACTGGAGTCTGACACAAAGCTGAAACACTGGTCTGGAGAGGTGCAGTCTCTCTAGCCTGGCTGCATTCCCTAAGAGGCCGTGAGCAAACCAGTACTTGGCTTCTTTTTTGATGAGAATTCTGTGCTGCCTTTCAGCAGCTCCTAGTTTCAAGGAGTTTTATGGTTTTATGAAGTTGCTTGTATGTTTTTGGGCAGGAGAAAGAAGAAGGGTCTGAAACCTCTTTGCAGGTAGTTGAGGGACAGATTGTCATTTCAGAGCTCCAAGTCAGGTGCTTGGGTAAACTGTTCTGCAAGGCCTGAGTTAGGGCTGGGCCCATGATGGCTTGGGAGATCCTGTGGGAAGACTTCCTATGACCCAAAGACCTAAGTAACCTGCTGGGTTTCATCTGAGCTCTTCTTGTACATTAAAGAGGCTGACTCCAGGTTTGGCATTGTCTTCCCAGTCAGCTGAAATCAAGCAGACACTGGTAAATGGTGATTACATGGTAGCCACAGCTAAATCAACAAGACTTGCCAGTAACATACAGGATGGGGAAGAACTTTGCTCAGGAATGAACTTTTACTATATCATAGAAAATGTAGGCAGTAAAATCAGCAGTTTCTGTGAGTTGGCAATCACCAATCATCAGTCAAGGAAATGAACAAATTGCGTAAAGGTAAACTGGGCTTCCTCCTAGTTAACTTTCTGATAATTGCCTACCTATTTGATTTCTGACAGGTGAAGAAGGCAATGCAGAGGCATTTTATTACTAGAACTAGATTTCATGACCACCTAGGTAACACAACAACTGGCTTTGAGAGCTGAAGTTAACAAACTGGGGTATCAATGGGGTGTCACAGGAGCCATCATGACTGAATGAGTGTTATTTCAGCCTTGCTGGCTTAGTAAATATGCTGATGGTAATGGAGTTTCTAGTGTGAAGCCTAAGAAAGAAAGAGGAACACTAGGCCAATAAGATTTATAACTGCTTTGCTTCAAAGTCAGATAAGCAGATCTAAAATATTTCTCTTAAAACTTGCCTATGTAGTGGTTCAGTTAATAATTATTTCATTTACAAACACTAAGATGCTAAAAAACTTCTGAAGGGGAAGAAGAAACAGAAGCACTAATTAGTCAAATATTCTGAGAAAGATTTTGAACTAGATTGCAGTTAGTGCTATTGGAGAATATTTTCTAGTTTTCCCTATGTTGGTGCTGAAACTAACATTTATGGATTTAGATTCATAAATCCAAAGTTCTTGAACCCTTTCTGGTGACCTTCTGTCCCTTCTAAATAAATGATTTCTATTGTATATGTTAGCTTTCCTGTCCTGTCTTCCTTCATGAACTCCAGAGAATTCATGTAGCCATGAGAGTTCCCTGTGTGTATCGAGTCTGCAGTCTTCAATAGCCAAAAGAATGTACCAGTCCTTGTCGTGCTCCTTGCACATGTGCAAGGAGTGTGTGAGCAAACATGATACTTTTACATTGGCAGTTGTCTTTTGAACAAATATAAAAATAGCTTTCACCCTCAAAGGCAGATATTGCAAGATCCCAAGGTCCTGAAGTGCCGTTCAATATTATACAGACTCAAATTCATTGAAAACACTTTTATAGTGAAGAGTAATGGCAAAGATGCGAAGTGATCATGATACAGAGCCTGCTGTGGCAGATGTTACTGAATTCCGTGATGCTGAATGTGTTCTACCTCCCCTTTCCAGACTGGGCATCTCTGCCTTTGGGTTTATGTCCTATAATGCTCAGTTCATCTGTATTTGAGTCACATTCCAGACAAATATCAAGCATTCGTATAATAGTGTCTCCTGCAAGCTCATTTCAGTTATTTTTGGGAATTTTCTTGGTTGTCTTTGTTCCCTGAAAGCTAGAATAAAACATAAGACTTATTCTCATAAACTTCCAGGAAACATTCAGGGAAGAAAGAAGAAAAGCAGAGCTGTCTTTGCTGTTACACAGACTTTAGCCATGGACCTGCGTGAACAACTGGAGAATACCGAGAGGAACTGGAATAAAGAAAAAATGGAATTGCTGGAGAGATTTGACAATGAAAGGAAAGAATGGGAATGTCAATGGAAGGTCATGCAGAAGAAAATAGAAGAGGTACTTTTAAACAAAAATCTGAGCACTACCATTTTCACTTGGGGTGAAGTGACATGGAGTCACTTCAATATTTTTTCTGTATTTTATCCTATTTCTTATGTGTCACTGGAAGTTTCTAACAGTTGATGGTAGTATGAAAATCCTGGCATGAAGCAGTGTTTGCAACTGCTCATTTAACAACCATGAATACTAGGTAGGAGGAGAAATGTGGCTTTGTGAGCTATGAGATTATTGGCTGTATGTACTGCTAACAATTCAACTAGGCATAAGCCATGCTGCCTATATTACACATACTTTTTTCAAGTAAATACTGAACAATATGGGGTTTAGAAAAATGCATATTTAGTATCAAAAAATGTAGGTTTCATAATTATGTAGCGAAAAGGCTTTAGATGGTGCAGGACTGCTGGGGCAAATGGTAATATTAAAGATAATATAGATATGAAATACTGCATGATACAGAATTATTCTGGCTAGAACCTTGTCCTTTTATGGATGACTCTTGGGAGAGAAAATAGGTCCAGTAAATAGCATGAAAGTTCTGAAACCACTTGTGTTTACACATACTAGCAAACAGTCCCTGCTATTTGCAATGCATATCCATCCAGAAATAGTCACAGCAATTATTTATTATTCTTTTATCCCCAAATTGTCCCTGCAGCCAAACCCTCTGACACTCTTTAATGCATTAACTGAGTCTGCTTGGCAGCCTAAAGAGGCGAGTTTTTTCATTAGTGAGCTTTCCACATTTTTCATCTAATATACACATGGAATAGTTTCACTTGCTCTCTGCCAGCACTGTCCTGTGGCTGAGGTGCGCAGGAATGTATGGCAGAGATTGTTCACATGAAGCTGAGAAGGAGAATGGTCAGAGCCAAAGGAATTACAGCCATACACTGCCCATTAAACCAGCCTGCAGCAGAACTCCATGATGTCAGCTCTCTTATATTTTATCCACAATTCTTGCAGACTTTGGCATGATGGTCTTTGCCACATTTTTGTCTTTTGTGTTAGGACTTTTCTGTGCAGTCTTCCCTAATTTCACTGCCAAGTTAAGAATGCTTGAAAAGTTAGTAATGTGATCTGTATATGTAGTTGAATTTCAGTTTCTCAGGTATAAGAGCTGATTTGGAATGACAGTAATGAAAAGGTATTCTGGCTATTAGTAGACCTGAAAATGTCAGCAAGGACTGTTTTCATCAGATTCTGTATTAGCACAGAAATTAGGAAAGCACGACAGAAACAGAAAAAAAGATGAAGAATGGAATGGGGCTGAGGGGTAAGAGAGTGAAGCAATTTGCTGGCTACTGCAGGGCCAAACAAAATTACAGATTATACCCCAAGGTTACTGGAATCCTAAGATCCCCTCTTAAACTCTGACTATAGCTGCTGCTAATTTCGGATGCCTGACATTTCTTCTCCACAATCCACATGGCTGGAGGAAAGGAGAGATAGATACCTTTTAAATGCCATTATCTGTAGAAGGATTTCCTCAATAAAACTTGTGGTCACTTATCAGCTTGTGTTTTAATTTGGTAGTTTTCTCTAGCCCACCAAACCTAACTTAATTCTTCTGGGAATACTTGTGGAGTTTAGGAGATGATATTATGGGGTGGTATGCTTCCTTCTTACTGCTTTGCTGAATCCATAAGAGGCTCTTACTGCTTGGAAATGGCAAAGTTCAGCCCTCCATTTCCATGAGCAGCTGGGCTTTGGGAGTGAAATCTGAAAATCCAGGATGAGGTCAAGTGTTAAGTCTCTGAACGTGAGAATACTTCTAGTCCACAGCACTACCCATGAAATGGCCGTATGTCCTGCATGTTGTTATTTTTTATCACTGTCCTTCCAAAAGCTGTTGTTATGGCCTTGTGCACTGTGAGAGGGCAGGCAGATGGCTGTTCAGAGGTGCCTGTGTGCTTTCTTCATGAGAGCAAGTTAAGAATGAATGTTTACATAGAGCTGTGGGATTCTTGGCACTGGAAATTATACTGTAAGCAGAAGAGATTTTTATGATGTTGCCATTTTTTCTAATTTATAATTTACCACAGTTCCTAATTTGAATGTGTTGGGTGACCAGAATTAACACCTTTTCATTTACTAATGAAGCCACTGGATCTCAGCAGATAGCATGAAAGAGAAGGGTGACAGCACATTGCCAAATAATACCATTCTGCAGTACGGATTTATCACTCTTGTCATAGGGAACAATTCCACTTGTCTGAGAGCTGAGAGTCTGCTGTAGTGCAGATGGCACTATATTTGATGAGAATTCACTTCCTCTCCTTCAAATAATATGGTTTAATAGGCTGTAACATAGCCAGAACACTCTCTCTGTCACATTTCCCCACATTCCCTATCCATCAGATCACAGTTGTGTCCACCACATAGTGTGCTGATATTACTTGGAAAACAACATGCAGCTTTTGGCTCAAGGCAGGGTCAGTTATCTCGTGAGATCTCTTCCAGTCCCAACTGTGGGTGGAAGCCATACATTAAAATTATAGCAGAGAGTTTGAGAATGGTAACAACCTTATCCTGTGGCAATCATGGTGTTTGGATTATCACACTAGGTGACTCAGCAGCACCTTCCTACTAACACATGTAGACTCTTTCTAATCTATGAATATAATGAAATTATGCTAGAAGCATCATTCAGAACAGAAGATAAATATGGGGGCTTTGCCATAAAGTTCATTACAATACCATAATTTAATAGAAGGTTCTACTGTCTTTTCAGCTTTACCAGGAGGTAAAACTTAGAAGGGAGAGCAATATGACCATCCATGATAGCAAGGCCATTCAGAGCAAGATGCTGCAGCTGTCCATGCATTCCCCTACTTCACAAGAGAGTGACTCAGTGGAGCTGAACCATCAACACAGTGTGGCAAACAACAGAATGGAGAAAGGGAGTCTGCTCGGTATAACAGGACACAAATGGAAGGAACCCAGAGACAAGAGCAGAAACAATACTCTGTTAATGGACAATCTGGCCTTTGAGAACCACGAGGAACCTGAAGACAGCCTCTCCATTAGAAATTCTGAGCAGAGTACCAAGAATTATATCGGTGATCTCAATGTAGTAAGTAAAGTATGAGCATGTTTCAGTTACAAGGGGGAGGAAAATACTGAGGACATTGGTCTTCCAGGTTAAGCTAAAGAACCGATCTCCCTGATTTTAGCTTTCCACAAGTCACTGTCTCTACTTGCTCCTAGGTTTGCTATCAGTGATTGTCTTCTCACTGTTTAAATGTGTTAACAGCATGCTCTTTAGCTCTGTTCATGAGGTGGGGACATTTTGGTATCTTTTCTCATACTACTTCCCTCTGCTGTGAATCTTAAATGCAAATGATCACAAGTTTCAAATTAATTCTGGATATATCATTTTAAATGTGTATATTAAAGGACTGTTTTTATATTTATAAAGGCTCTTAAAGAACTTGCCAGAGTCAGTGAAGAATTATGCAGCTATCAAGAGGAAATTCGAAAGAAGTCCAATCACAGAAGGTAAAAACATCTTTGGACTTCTTATATTAGAGGAAGGAAATGAATAATGCTCCTTATGCTTTTCACTTTGAAGGCAGGTTTGCTGTTGGATTTATTAGTAGTTGGGCAGTTCCTACCCTCCTAATGTTTCAGTGCTCAGCATAAAACATTCAAATGAACTATGCTGAAATATGATACAAAGGCACGTTCTGCCAGCAAAATGGATTTTATATACAGAACCTACAAATTCTGGTTAGTATTTATATGAAATGAAATTGTATTTGTTTGTAATAGCTCTCATGTACAGAGGATTGGGAAAGTGAACAGATATTTCTGTCTGCTCTGGCCCCATTTCCATGTAGGTTTATACAACACTATGGGTTTTTCTGGGAATTTCTTACTTAAAGCCCAGATCTAGCCTTAAGCATTGGGGATGTGTCAGGAACTGATGATACGAGAGTAGAAGGAAAAGAAGAGAAGGAAAAACCACCATACATTTTTATTGCTGGAAAGAAGGCAAGTCAGATCCTGAAAAGTACAGCAGGTGAACATTCCATCATCTGTTAAAAATTCAGTATTCATTGTCTTCTCTAGCGAGCTAAACACCAGACTTCCTCTTGCGCTGTGTAAAATTTCTCAGGTAAAACGGGACCTTCTTAGATGCTCTCACAGGTCAGAGAGATTTCTCACATTCCACAATGCGATCAGTTATTATTAGTTATCACTAATTCATTATTTTAGCTGGGCTACTGTTTGAATCTTTAGAGCAAATGGATTCATTGCTGATGCATAACTTCTAAAGATGCTTTTTATCAGATATCAAAAGGCAGATCTCATGTGTAAGGTTATGAAACCTAAACAAGGCATACACTGTGTCTTACAGCTTTCTTCATTCAGTTGACAGTCAGGTAGATTACTTTGAGTTATTCGAAAAAGATCCTACTGTACTTACTGTAGCATAGATAAGAAAACAGTCATCTAAAAAACTCAGAAGAAGAACTTTAATGGCAAATTAAAGGAATACAAATTCCTTTTGTTGACCTTTCCTCAGATTTTTTGCGTGTGTTTCGATTATGCTGGGTATTTCAGCTGCAGCAAAACTGTTCCCAAACCTTTTTAAGTAGCCAGTGTTAAAACACCTGCTCCTGGGGAGAATTAATCCATGCTGAGGTCCTCTGGAACGTTCCTTATTGCTCATCCCTAAAACACCTCTTTTGTTATTTCCAGAATGAAGTCACTTCCTTTCCTGGGGGAATTTGAGGAAACCCAAAACACAGTTATTCTGCCTGAGATGAACCATGTGTCCAGCAATGAATCACAGACTTCAGTTGCTTTTGAAACAGAGGAACATAATAATAGGAATAATCTGATGAGCTCCACCAAGGCTTTGAAGGACATTTCTTATGGTAGTCTTACTGGTGACATAGGAACAGATTTCAGACCTTGGCAAAAGAAAGAAGCTCCACCAGTTCCTCCACGGAGCACTTCTCGGCACCTAACAAACTCACTTTCTGCAGTTGTACAGCTTTCAGAAGCATCCATAAGAGATTCAGGCATCAAAAGCAATTGCAAGGCTCAGGATTGTTGGAATGGGGGGAAACTGAGGAATCCTTCACCTGTAAACAAAAATAAATCTGCAGTAGCCTGTGCAAATGAAGGGCAGGCTGTGAAAGTCCCTGTGATGGTAACGGCTGCAATACCTGTAACCAAAAATGAGTGCAATGTTCCAACAAACTTCTGCCACAATACATGGGCACATGATATGGGCAAGCTTGGAAAAGACAATAAAAATGAGACTTCCCCACTGTCAGCCCAAAAGAGTTGTTCAGATGGAAATATGGCCCAAAGCAACAAGATGCATCAGAAACAAAACACCAAGTCTCACAGCAGCCCTTTTTACAGTAATGACTTTTATGCCCCTGCTACCTTGCACAATGATCTTTTGGAAGACACTAGGTATGCTTTGGGAAAGACCCAAAGAAATGAAATGCTAGCAGCAAAGATTGATGAGTTTAATCGGACTGTATTTCATACAGATAAAAGTAACAATGCTCTGCAGGAAAATCAGGTGCCTCAGACAGCATCAGAAGATCACAAACCCTGTGGTCCACTGTGTGACTCCGCTACTAGCAGGGCAGAAAATGTAAATATGTCTTGTGTTTCAAATCCCAAGCTCTCTGCAGCAAAGGAGCAAGAAACCAACAACCCCAGCAAAGCTGTCAAGAGAGCAGGGCAACAAAAACACATGAATGGACTTCCAAATACTAGTGGTTATAGGCACATGCTTCACGAGCATGACTGGAGGCCAAGTAATTTATCCGGTCGCCCGCGTTCAGCTGACTCAAGGTCGAACTATGGTGTTGTTGAAAAGCTTTTGAAAACCTATGAAAAATCAACAGTGACTTCTCCATGTAATGCAAAATTCTGCAAAGATAAGTGGACACAGGCAAATTCTGAATTCACCAATGGGGGTTGCGAGACACTGAGTCAGTATTTAGAAATGCTCCAGATTGAGCAAGAAAAGCAAGACTTTCCAAGGAATTCAGCCAGGCATATTGGGCAGCAACTCAGGCAAGGAAAAGAGAGACAGAAGTTACCAGAGGTAAGGTTCATAAGAATGACAAAAACAAAATAATGCTGTTTCATAACAAGCCTCAGACTCTTAATGGGTCAGACTAACATTATATTGTAAATAATTAATGTAAAAGTAGATACTTTAGGCCAGGATCTGGATGAATCAGGAGCATTTCCTCTGCAGATTAGAGTTGTGGGAGGGCAGGAACATGTAAGTAAGAATGAGCAGTGAAGACATGTGCCAGATTCTTATCCCTGCTGGTGTTCTGTAAAGCTAGTTTTTTACTGCAGTGCAGTTATGCTAAGATTGAACTAGTGCGAACTTCAACCAGATTTTAACACCCTCTCCACTTCCTTTAGCTGATGTGTTATGTCATAAGACTTCCTATAGGGCTTAAGCAGACTTGGCCATGCCCCAAACCCCAGAGGTCTTAGATAACATTCTTCAGTATCCAGGGTGCTGCTTGGTTCAGGATTTCCTTGGAACTACCTATGACAAGGGGTACTGTGACTCCATAAAGTTTCCAGTAATAAAATAACCTTCTCTTACTCATGTCACAGTTCCAGCTTCTCCTATATATTCAAGCACAGGCTTACAGAAACAGAAGAGCTAGGCATGACTAATTAATTTATATTTGGCTGAAGTTTATTTTCAGAAGTTCAGAAATACTGCCTTTGCCAACATTCTTTCTTAATGAAAATACAAACAGATGATTTGGAAAACACTCTGTAAGTTGCAGGTTCTGTATAAGTCCACAAAGAAAATAAAGAGACATGCCTCTTGGAATCTCAAAAAAGATAAGGCAGGTGTGTTTTGAGCTGGGAAACTTAAATGGGTTCAGGCTGTCAGCTGGTATACCTTAAGCTGTCTTCAGTGGAGCTATATGGATTTAAGCAGCTGAGAATCTGACCATGCAGATTTTCTTCTGCATGTCTTTCTGGCAGCCTTGCTGTGATGCAATGTCTCACTTAACAGGCACATCTTTGCTTCAGCACAGAAAGAAAAAAGCCTCGAAGCTTCTGATTTATTTTTCATCCAATAAAGTTTCATCAGGCAAACAAATTTTCATCAATTAATATGGAGGAAAGAAATAATGACTTTTTTGCACAGGCTCACATTTTGTCATTTCTATCTGTAGAAACTAAGTGTAGAATACTGCCTAACTAGGAGTTACCATTTTAGGTCCAGCAGAATTAATGTCACAGAGACGTAAAAACTATATGTAGCATGAGGCATTGGGTTTATTTTCATTATTTCCAATTTACATCAATGTAGCTATGATCAAAATCTGTTGAGTTTCCTCTTCATCTATGGCTCTGCTGGTAGACATGACACTGTATTAACACATAACCATTCTGAATAAGTTACCAAGTTAAACAGCTTCACACTGAACTAATGGAAACAGAGTTTCCTGAAATAGGATCTATCAAAAAATACCTGAGAAGTACGTAGAGCCTACTCCAGTAATATCAGATACTATTCTGAGTTCTACACTTGGAATATATTACAGCATTCATTGACAAAAAAAAAAACTTCAGAAACTAAAAGATAAGAGGAAATGCCATTTTTGTTTTGCACTAGCATTTTATGCGTTTCCTTGTGTCTGACATTTGTCTTCATATATTTTAAACCACAACTGATGTGAGAATCCCTGTACATAGAAATAGCTGTTCTTTTGCATTCTGTGCATTTCTGCACTCCTTTTAATAGCTTCCAACCACCTGTTCTGAGGTCACCGCAAATGTCTTCCTGCATTCCCGCTGCATTCCACAAAAGCTGTGACTTGTTAAAGCAAGGACTTGCCTTTGTGTTCTAGATATGTGTGCCAGCTAAATGTTCAAGTGAGAAGGGCTTCTCCCGTCCCGCTCGGCCAGCAAATCGACGCTTACCTTCCAGATGGGCATCCAGATCCCCATCAGCACCGCCCGCTGTGAGAAGAACAGTGTACAACTCTGTCTCCTTTCGGTCAGAGACCTCCGTAGTGTGAACCCAGAGCTGGGTTGGATGGTGTTGTGAAAGCTCTATGCCTCACTGTAACTGTGTTTGGTATGTGTCGTAGCAACCAGTTCCGCACTGTTGTGTTTTGTCCAAGAGTGACCCCCACCACATACCGGACAAAGCGTTCTGAATCTTAGGTCGTCATCACCATGGTCTTCAGTGTTTTTATTGAGATGAAATAGCGATATCCCTGGTTTTCTCTGGGTCTTTTTTTTTTTTTTTTCTTTTTTTTTAATAAGTTCACAAGGAATTTCTTTTGAACGGCATCTTTCTTAATTTGCCAATCAATTTTGAGTTGAAACAATGTATAGTGCTGTATATTCTGACTCTTCTGCAAACAGCAGAACGTAAAGCTGTATGCATGATCATGTGTTTGTAGGTGCATGTGTTGGACTAGGAAGTATACAGGCCTGTATTTAGAAGAGACAAACTGTGCTAGTGTTGACATTGAAATTACAACCTATATGCCTACATATATATATATACTTCGTGTTTATTTTAAAAAGTTTGAAATATACAGTCCTGACGACATTTATATTTTGTATATCTTTTACATAGGTTCACAGGTGTAGTATTTAATGCAAAAAAACTAAATATGCATTTTTTGTGACTGATCGCAGTGATAATGCCTTGCACAATATGTATCTGAAGCAGACTAGCTTGACTGATTTGTCAGTCATGCTTCATGGCATCCTTGTTCAGTTTCCTAACCCTAATGCTAGGTCAAAATTCCAAAACATATTTTTTCTGAATTAAAATATTATATGATTTGTAATACATTAGCCTTTTTCAGCACCAGAGACATTTCTGAAATGTTCCAAACCCTTTACAAAGCTTAACTGTGCCATTATATATATAGCATACTGTAAACACTTTGGTAGATTCAGCTACTGTAACATACAATTTATGAAGGGAAGAAAGAATTGTATATGCTTAATTCTGTAAAACTTATTTTTCCTTCCAGCATTATACTTTGAGGTTTGGCAAAGTTCAGATAACAATGGACTTGTTTACTTTCACTTTCAAGGCGGGAGAACAAGCACCGTTGTTCCCAGTGGTGCAGCCACACTCCTTTTTTACTCTTCTCCTAGACTAGAGTGCCTGAGCCACTTGCTATAATTCCCTGCTCCTGGACTGACTCGTGGCAGTCAGTTATGAAGTTTACTTGCACTCTGGCAGCAAGCTGCATCTAGTAGGGAAACATTACATCGAGATATGATCACAATGGTGCCCGAAATCCTGACACATGGCATTGCAACTCTGGTGTTGCCATCTCTTGACTTGGTGTTATTTGCCATGTGAATGACGTGCGCAGAGCCTGGCTTGTTTCCTACTCACAGCGTGAAAGAAGTACGGATGCTGTCCAGGCTCTGAACTTTCAGAAAGACAGTGTCCTTCATCCTGGAATTTTTGTACCTTTTGTTAGGCTGTTGCTGGATACACTGTGCAGTAATGATGATAAATGTTACCTTTAAACAGCATGTCTAGGTCAAAAGGAGTAAAGAGGCACTTCTTCAACATCAGCCTGATCTTGTCTGGCAACTTTTCTTTGTCTTCTGGAGAAACATAATGTCTTCAAAGGAATTTCAAAAATCATCCCAGGATCCATTAATGTGCACATCTTCTTATGTGAATGTAAAAAGGATTTCAGAGAGAGTATAGGCTTTTGTCCTAGTGAATTGTATATGTGGCAATATAGGGAAAATTTAATGTGCTTAATTTGGTAGTGATCTGTTGTTCTACTCCAGTCATGTTGAGAATTCACACCTTTTTCCTTCCTTTAAGGACCTTATTCTTCTTTCCTCTGCACAACTTTGATTTTGAAGAAAGAGAAAACAGGAGGCCGTGTGTTCTGAGCAATAGCCTGTATGGTAGTATTGGTAACAGTTCAGGCTTGCCAATATTGGAGTGAGCAGGCATTAGAACCATAAATCCCAATTTATCACGCCATTGCGGCTGTCTGCTTGGCAAAAAATACACTCAGAATAGTTGCTCTATCTAGACTTCTGCTCCTTTCTATGTCTATCCCACAAATCCCATGAAGACCTCAAGCAAATCAACAATTTATGAAAACTTACTGAGACATTATTGCAAAGTTATTGCTGGAAAATATGCAAGGACAGAAAATCTTGAAAAAAAATTCATACAATTTGGATAGAGACAAAAATCTGTGTGCTCAAGTAAAAAAATCAAGAATTCTATAAACTTTATTGTTTGCCCTGATTTAGAGATTGCACTCCATTAGCTTCCTCAGAACTAGAAAAATTAGACATGATTTGTGGTAAATTTGGAACATGGTTTAATATTCTAACTATGGAAATTAGCAAACCAAAATACCTTGCAAACTGACCTTTTAAATGCCTAAGTACCTAACCAGCTTTGAATGCCTAATGCGGAGGAAAGGGTAATATGAGAGAATTGTAAAAAAATGTGGTTCTTAGTTTCAGTCACTGTTGACTGCAAAAACACTTCTTTAAATTACCTTTGTGGTGAAGTTAAGCAGTTTTGTTCTGAAAAATTGTGATGCACTTTTGTTTGAAGTATGTAACTACAAAAGCATTTCCCTTGATTAGTCAGTGAAGATGTTTCTTTAGTGCCCTTCAGTTTCTTTTGTTGCCTTTGACATAGACCACATTGTTGAATCACAAAGAAAGGATCTAATATCAACAACATTCCCTGATGTATGTAAGTTAAATGAACAGAAGGTTTTTGAAATAAACTAATAGGTCAAGGATGAGTCCATTTTGTCAAGATTTTCTGTGTCTGTCTAATTTTAGACATTGGTTTTGATGCCTAAAAGTATCAAAACTGGTGATTTTGGTCTGCAGATGGCTAGTTGGAAAGCCTAACTTTAGAAAATTGCCAGTGTCACTGTTAAAATATTCTCTTCAACTGCACTTGTAACAGGGCCATTGGACTGTGGAGATTTTTCTAGTTCCCATAACTGGTTATTGAATCACAGTAAAGGATTTATTCACTTATTCGCTGTAGGGGGAAAAGCTCCATTGGGCTTTCAGGTTCCCCTGTGTTGTTTCTGACAAGGAAATCTACACATATACACACGCTTGTGCAAGAAACACAAATGATCTGAGCATAACTTGACCTTCCTGTTAATCCTAGTGTCGCCTATGGAAATGGTGAGTTTTGTAAGCTTGTTTCTAAAATGGGTTTTAATAATTTTACTCCTTCATACCCTGTCTGAAATTTTAATGCAGATATAGTTTCTTGCACTCTGAATTAGTCTCTATTGCGTTTTTATGGGTCTTAGTAATTCCCTGGAGACCCAGAGTCAGCTGCCCATTGAAAAGGGGGTGTCACTAGGAATCAGATGTCTGGTACTTAGTTGACAGAAAGCGTCATTCTCCCTCGTGCTGGGACATGGAGCTATAATCTTACCAGACCCTTTTATGGAGGAGTGTGGCAGGGTAGAAGCATACAGAGAAGAGTCATTTAGATCTCACTTGCATATGTAACAGAGTGGGCTGCCTGGAGGCTAGAAAATTGGCCTGACTCAGACCCTCTGCTGGAGGAAGAAGGAGTAGAAGAAAAAAATTCCCTGCAAAACCTCTGTGTATCATTCCTCAAACTTAAGAGTACTCTTCCATTAAGTGTTTTGTCTTTAACATGAAAGTGACAGACTTATGTATCTTTAAAATGTTGCTGAAGGAACAAACTATTGTCTAGCAACAACACGATTGTCCTTCACTGTTACACAGACTATAAAGGAGTTGGCTGTTACGTATAGGAAAGGATTGGCAATCTGTGTAATAGAATTTTCAAGAGCATTCAGAACACCAATTTATTTCTCCAGCTGTCTATTTTAAAAATTGGTGTTTTAAATAGGGATTTTATATCCAAATGTCTTCAACAGCATTTTAGCAAAGATCTACAGCAGTCCAGAAGGCAGGCCCAAGAATTTACACAATTCTCACAGTGCTGCTATGCAAAGAATTTCTTTAGCTTTGATATCTGTAATACACAGCTTTAGCCATTATACTGCTGATACTCTCAGTAATGGTATTCTCATCTGTAATGGTATCTTTAGTTGTGTACATGCTCTTTAAACTGGGAGGTGCTCTAAATGCACTAAATCAAAGCCCCTTCTTGCCTCTGGCCTTTCTACCCCTCTTTGATTTGCAGTGTGTGTCCTTTTATGTGGTTTATTGCTGTTGGTCTGTATGTATATGCCATACCACAGGACTTTGATCTGTACTTCAGCCAAAATATTTTTTGGACAGGCTGTTTTAAAATGTGCTGATATTACTACTGCCATTCACAAGTATATTAGATCTTGATCTATTGTTTTGCATCACTGAAAATGCACTTTCTTCATCCACTGTTAGTGGCATACCTTATACAAAACCTGTGTTTTTGCTATTTGAAATGACAATTCATCTGCTTTTTCACTTTGGTTCTACCCCTCTCCCTCGGACCTCTTCTGTTGGCAAAGTTCTTGTATCAGTAGAGATGTGTTTCTGTTGTGTCTGGTTGATTCAGTTGCTGTGTGGCTGTGGCAGCTCATACCTAAGGGTGCCTTGCTAACTGTGTTGCTCTAAAAAGAATTGTACCAAAATTTCCATAAGACAAGAGAGATTGAACCATCAATGTGATCAAAGTGAATGTGTTGTTAATGCCTTTTTTCTAGTACCTGCTGTCAGCAATGTTTCTGTTAAAGGAATTTGTTTCTGCCTAGTGGTACATGTTTGTGTGTGTGTGTGTGTATGGCCAAGATTCACTGAAAAATGACACTGTAGGGGAGTCCATACGTGTTATATTTTAAAATCAGATTATCTAATTTGTGAGCCCAAAATGTACTGGTCTATCACATGACATAATTTTTCCCTTTACCACGGAGTAGATGCAATCCCAAAATGAACAGTGGGAGGAGAGCAGGCCCTGCACAGGTATGTCTAAGGTATGTAATACAAGCAAGCAAGCTATGCTAGCTGATATTACCGGATGGGTTAAATCCCTTGACCAGTCAACTCATTAAAGCCAGAGGTTCTTTAATATTAGATCTCAGTGGATGCATGGACCTCTACTAACCTGCTAATGTGTCACAGGGATTGTAATGCCAAGGACCCTGATTTTGATTGCCCCTCCACAATGAGAGAGGCCATTGCCTGGGGCAGATGCGCCTGCATAGGCCTTTGCCAGTGCCCGTCAAATTTCCCTAAATTTAAGTTTACTGCAGCTAGAAGAATTTCTAAATCATATTCACAGTAGGAAAAGACTGTCATTAAAGAAAATTGCACTCATATGTGAACTCTGCAAACATGACACTGCTAACTGGCATGGTGACACAGAAAATCATATTGAATTTTACTTCTGTATCTCGAGATATCTGCAGCAGGTCAGCTGTTCTGGTACCATATGTGATGTACAGCTGCTTAAGATGTTGGAAGAACACCACAGCCAGATATGTGTGTATATATGGCATGCTTGTTTCTTTGCAGGATCTTTCTAATTTCCATGAAGATATTCTGATTTTTTGGGGAGTTTGGGAATTATTTTTTTTTTCCAAATTCAGCTGAAGACACTTGACCTACCCATGCTGTTGCTGGTAAGAAGTCTCATAGGAGTTCTTCTGAAGCCAAAATATCTACTCAGAGAAGCAGCTGTCTACCAAAGGAGGTAAGATGGTGAGATGTAAGTTGAACAAGCCAGTTCACAAACTGGCTCATACACTCTTATATCTTTGTGTACACTCACACACACACATGCACATGCACACACATCTTAGGAACTTTTATTCCAGGAAGTCCCAGAGTGCCCAATGCAGCTGTTCTTAGCTGTATATTTGCTATTTGTTATTTGCTATGTATATGAGCACCATGGTCAAACACATAGTACATGCAGAAAAATGATGTCTAAAATTGTATGCAGACTTCTCCCAAAGAATTGTACTGAAATCTTTACATAAAAATAGCACGTGAATTAATGGGATCCAGCAGTTTCTGAAAGCCCAGTTTTGTGTAAGTAAATGCAATCAAATCTTTTAATGAAAGAAATGTAGTTATGCATGTTATCTTTTCCTTCAAAATATTGTAAGCCTACCTTACATCTCTGATCATGATTTTGCCTCTTGTACTGCGGGAGAAAAGAAGAAAGGAAGTGAAAATAGAGATAATAAGAAAAATTGTCAAGCTTAGGCACTGGAAAATGGCTGTACTGGATGTTCTTCTCCCTGTACATGGATGAGACTTTTACAGTTTAAAATTAACAGTATTTTCCATGCAAAGATCTTCCATTTTTCCTCTCTGTAGTTTTACTTCTTCCTTTCTTCCCTCTCCTTCCATCAGAAGGAGACCATTCAACCACCTAAGATGAGAAATAGGCCTGGTAAAAAGAGCTCTATGGAGTCTTCTTTCACTTTCTAGCTTCTCTTCCACAGCTCTCCAGATCTGCAAAACACATGATGTTTCTACAGACCTGATGAGAGAAAACAGAGAAAGATGACTTTGTTATCTCTCTGCAACAGGCAGTGCATAAGCTAGTTTGGGGCTGAATGGTTTAATGCGTCTTTTTTTCTCCTGTAGTGTGGAAAAACTTTTTTCCTTTTCTGTGCAGGCGTCTGTATTCCTTTCAACCACCTTTTGGATGGATTTCTGCAATTTTAATTCATTTTACAGCAAAATTTCACAGCAGTTGGGACAGAAAGTGAAGAATTCCTCATTTACTACTGGAAGTTGGCCAAAAGCTGAACTAGATGTACAAAGGGCCAAGACAAATTTAAAACTATTTAAAAATCTCTTGCCAAAGCGATCTGCAGTCAGCCCACCAAGGTTTTTCGAAGTGAACTGTCTCTTTAAGCTTGGCTCCAACTTCTTTCTCCTGTAGAGAGTGGAAAGTGGATGATGAAAGTAACTTACAACATTCAGAAATGAAGATAATGGTGGTCTCGTAATTTAAATAGCATTATGCTGCTTGCAAAGCCTCCTAGGAGTTATGTGTTAGGTATTCTGTTTTTCCTAGAATGCCATTTAGTGCCAGCCTGCATATATTTTGGCCTAGGCTGCTGTCTCATAGGTTGTATACATTTAGATATGTCTGGGATAAGCAGGCTCATGTAATGCTGGAACCATCACTTCTGTCATCATTTGAGAAACATTTGAGAAAATCAAAGCTCACTAATTTTGAGTGCCTACTTTCCATTTTTGTCTCTTTCTCATGATATTTCATTCAAACATTATAAGCTTGCATCTGTCTTTACAGGATCAGTGTGAATATATATATATTTTCCCCTACCTACATTGTCCTGTGATTTGAAGAAAGACGGGCTGTAGATAAAGTGGTGTCTTAAGCTTTAGCTGTCATATTTTCCAGATTCTCTACTGCATTAGTATATAACTCTGAACTTCATACAGAGTGTTATCAAGTTCTCTTCACAGTGTAGGTAGAAAAAACAATCCTTTTTCAGCCCAAGAACCAAGGACACCATTGTAGCTTCAGGCCCAAAAAGTATAAACAATGGTAAATTGAGGAGAGATAATGGTAAATTGGGAGAATGAGACTTCATAACCTGAACCTGTAATTGGACAATTAACCCCAATATGTAAATGGACCAAAACATACAAAAGTGTGAAAACTTGTAACCAGTCGTCCATTTTGTGACCATCTTGGGTCCATCTTGCATGCAGCCCTGGCCAGACTCTTATACTGCCCAAGGTGTGTCCTTTAAAGGCCTTTTTAATAAATATCTACTTTATTCCTTTAACTCTATCCAGACTTTGTGCTAGGTAGCCTCTCAAGGCATCGAAAGAACTTTGATTCATAGTGAAGATCTTCCCAGTTGAGGAAGATTGGATTCAGTTCATTCACTTGGCACACAAGGGTCAAATATAAACCATGTCTGACAGGAATGTATCGAAATCAGAGAGGAATGGAGTCTTCAGATTTAGACTTTTGGTTTAGTTTAATTGCTACTTGAACCTCCCTAAATCCAAAGCCAAATCACAGATTAATCTGCCAGTCCTGATGCCTCCCACAGAGTTTGACATTGAAATGACTGAAGAGAGGAACTTAAAATTTTACATGCATGTATAAGTATCATCAGTGTAATGAATCTCACAGCACTTCATGCAGGCTCAATATTTCCTGTAAATATTTCACACTGGTGATCACTAGACTGTAATACCAACTGTGTAAAAGCCATGAATCACAGTGGAAACTACAACAAAAAACACACACACAAAAAGCTCAAAAAATCCCAAAAACTAAAACAAAAAAATACACACAAAAAAAGCCTCCAAAACAAACAAACAAACAAAAATAAAAATAACAAAACACCTTGCAGAAAAAAAGCCCCATGTGGGACATCTCTACTAAAGCAAGGAAGCAGATACCACCAGCTTTGCTGCACAGGCTTCAACTCTGATGACTTACTGCAATAAATGGATATAAAAAAGGAGTGGTCTCTTCCTCCTGTGCAGAAGAGTATTAGAGGCAGTTCTCTGTGTTCACAGCTGAATTCCCAGGTTTGCACCAACTTTCCTAAATGAGCAACAAGTGTCAGAACTGAGTAGAAATCAGCTCTTGTGCCATAAGTGAGTACTGATGTCATTAGTTGTCATCTTTGCTCCAGGACTGCTTGCTGCCACTACTAACCAAGACAGGCAGGAGGAAGAAGGGTCTTCTTGACACCCACAGCAAGTTTAGGGTTGTTTGAGATTGAAACTCACAATGTTACTTGTCCTAAACACCGTATAAAGCCCAACAGCTAAATTCTCTTCCTGAAACTGTGTACACACCCACTCACTGCTAAAAAAAAAGCAAAAAAAACCCCGTTTTTCATGACAGTGGTATTACCCACCACTGACTTTCCATATTACAAGAGAGGCCAGCTGCCGCAGGTCTGGAGTAAGGAAATGCCACTCTTGGTTTTCTTATTTCTTTGGCAGAGACACAGACAATTTGGTTTTCATTACACACACAGCTTTTATTTTTAAGTTGGATCTAGAGAAGGGGATATTCACCATCTCCATCACTTCGGACAGGCTTTGATCTGCAAAATTCTTTAATGCTGTCATAAAAGAAGTACTTCTGATCACTACACTTTGTTTAGAAGTAGAATAAAAGATTGTGATCCAGTTAAATAATAAATTTGGAGGTTGGGAAGACCACTCTTCTCTGCGCAAGCAGCTTACAGTGTGAGAGCATGCTAGATATGAGATGTTAGAGCATTTTACTGTTTTAGTGTTTTCTGCAGTCCTGTGGAGCACACATTAACAATCCCAGTTTTGAAGTGCAGGGAAATGAAGCAGAAAAAGAAGTAGCAGGGAACTCTTGATTTTCTGAGGATAAGTAGGAGGAAGGAATTGAAGCAGAAGATTGGAGCAGACACAGCTGTAGCAATGTAAGATGTGTTGTGCTCTTTTCTGTTGCCCTTTGGAGAGGGAAAGGGTGAAACCTTCACCCACCTTACAGGCCAAACATTCTGACAGATGACAACACACCTAATGCTGAGGAAGGGAAAGCCCAGCTGATTTTGCATTGAATTTGGTGAGGAACTCCTGTGGCTCATTCCAAAAGCTCATCCTGGGAAGGTGGAAGCCTTTCCAGTGGCAAAGGAAGCAATTAGTGAAAGGTGACCTCTGTTACTGAGGCAGAACAATTGTGCTTGTTGTGATGGCTCACTGGAGCTCACAACATTGCTCCAGTCCAAAGATAGTACTTTGCCATTAACATGCCTTTGTTATGGTGCAGAAAACTTTCTGTCACCACTGCCTAGCAAAATTAGTCAAATCTGAAAATGCACCAGCCTGGCCTGAAACAGCATATAAGGTGTTCTGGGTGCTCACTGCAACAAGTTTTGTTACAGTCAAAGGCAGAACAGCCAGGTGAGGTCAGAAACTAGTCCCCAGTGAGCTGTACCAGGCTACCCAAGGGCCAGTGGCAGGTCTTTGCTTCAGGGGCTGAGAGGATGAGACTTCCTTGAGCTTTGCATCCTGCTTCTCCACGTGGGACCTCAGACTCTCAGGCCTCTCTCTCTTCTCATAGTTTTATAAATCTTTTTTGACTATCTTAAGAGTCTTTTTTCAAAATGGATGTATGCTCTCCTGAGGCACCTCTTTGTCTGTTTATGTCTGGTCTAATGACGGCATGTTACAGTAAGTTTTCTGGCCTAATGCAGAGCACAGAAACAGTATCAAGATGGATTATGGGACTGTGACTCTGGGGACTTGTCATTTTTTGGATCTACCAGGACCTGCCTTAGCTGATCTTGCTCAAACCACTGGGTGAGATTCTCAAATAGGGATCTAGGGCTTACTTACTTCTGCTGGAGTGAGTGAGGCACTTTCATAGCTCTGTGGACCTCAGCTTGTGATCCTCTTGTGCAAAACAATGGTTATAATAATGCTTTCTTTGGCTGACTGTTCTTTTTAGGTTATGTTAGTCACTCTGCAGACATAGCAGAGAGACAACAGGAACTTCTTTTCAGTCCAGAAGGAATAGTAACAAATCCAAAATCCATTGAGATCATTAGAAGTCCTTTCTATCTTGGATCATGCCCTGTGTGTTTAAGATCAATCTTTTAGCTGGCATTTCCTATCTAAATTTTTGAGAGATGAGCCATGAAAGAAGGACCTGAACAGATGAAAAGAAAATTACTTTCTTTGATTATCAAGTATCACCCAATTACACTTTGGCAAAACATCCTGAGTGTTAGTTCTAGTTCTGGGAAAAAGGAGAGTGTCCCAAAGGTCAGCTGTGGCAGTGCCTGAAAACTGCATTCACTTGCACTGTCATGAAAAGCGCACGTGATAGTGTTATTACTATCGAGCTAGAGGATAGTTATTAAAATGTTGCCAAATTTGCCATATAAAGCATATTGGATTCCAAGCTGGACTGGTCTGTGACTGTCAGTATGATTTAACAGATTCCATGCATCAGGTTCCAAATCTGCAATACTTTATTCTCCTGCCACTGATTAAGGTCTTGGATCCATACAACTCTCACATTTAATTGCACTGTGCTTGGTTAAGAACACATCTTTAATCAAGTGCTGGGCAGCCCCTGTTAGCACAATCAGATGAAAGAATGAAATAATGAAAGAAAGGAATTGTAGGTGTTGCCAGCAGAGCTCACACAGAGAAAGGCAGGCAAGCAGAGGGCTGGAAAAGTTTCTGTCTCTACTCTTTAATCACCCCTCCCCTTTCCTGCTGACATTTTCTGACTCAGTAGAAGCTGCCAAATCACAGATGGCTGTGGGGCCTGCGTGAATCAATAAAACAAGGAAGCTAGTATTTGGGAGAGATTGGAACAGTAACAAATAAGACTGACCAGATTATTCGAGCATGGTCAGATATAATGCCAAACTGCATCTTCTGATATTTTCTGTGTGATTTATATATGAGTATATGCTGCAGGATATAGTGAAAAAGTGCTGCATCCCTTTTGTGTCTCCTCTGCTGTGAATCTAGTAATTTTTTTGTACTCTAAACCTCCTGACTTCTGAATTTTGCTGTACTGGTTATATCAAACACAGTTTAGAGTGGGCAGCAATACCAAATCAGACAATGTTTGCTTCTATTGCCATAAGCGTAGATATTTTGTTGCCAATATTTTTAATTGCTAGGCAACCAGTATTCCATTTTGATAAAGCTGTGCTATTGCACAGTGGGATTTGTAGTTTCAGCACTGTAGCAGTGTATGGAGGTAAAAGAATGACACGTTGTTGACAATAGTTCATTCCTAGATTCACTCTGAGGTCACTTTTGCCACCCTGATTCTGCCACATCTGATGCTTTGTCAGTGAAGGCCCATACTGGAGAAAAAGAGTGGGTTCAATCACTGAAGTTTAAAGAATAGAGGCAGAAGAGAAGAATGCTAAGCTGCAGGCAAGAGTCATCAAGCACTGCTTTTGCCCTCCTGACGCTCTGGCATCTGACTAAATTCCTCCAGGAGTAGGGCTGCAGCTGCAGTACAAGCCCAGCTAGACCTTGGCAGCAGTCAGCAGCTTCATGAACTTAGTGGGAGGGAGAGGAAAAAAACAAAACAACACAACCAAATAACAACAATAACCCCTAGAAGTAGGAACATGAGTTAATTCATTCAGGAGATAATGTTTCTCTGATTCCCAGTCACAGGAGTATGTATCTGTGCACACTGATGGGTCTCTTTCATATGTTTTGTTTGAGGTGCAGCGACATTGTTCCCACTTCACAGAGGCACAGAGAGACCAATGTTTTAAAGGCATTGAACTATGTAATTTCAGAGAATTTGTGTGGGATTCTGGTCTCAAAACCAAGTTTCAGCATCTGCCCAGCTATTGTCTTTCATCTCTCCCTGGCCAAACTGAGATTATATGGTAGAGAAGGAAATTGAACCTACACATCTCACATCCCCCATTATAGCTGCATTCCCAAGACTGGGATTTGAGCCCTGCATACTTGTCCTGTTACAACTCTGGACACTTCTTTAAGCTGTAAATACACTTAACATGCCTTTCTGCATTAAGTGGAGTCTGCTTTAATGGAAAAATTGGTTAGCTGTGCATAGGGTGAAAATATACATTTTTTTAACCTGCTTTTCTTTCATTTGGGAAAAGAAAGTAGGTTAAAAACTTATTTTCAAGAAGCTGCCTTCGTTGTCTTCCTGATTAACTTCTGTCTGCATCATTTTATATGCTTTTAGTCTTGTTTCTTTTTATTCAAAAAAGAATTTTCTTCTTTTTTTATTCCCAAACATTTTATATCCCAAACTTTTCAAGCATCCATTAACGGCAATTTTGCTTTACCTCTAGCTGTGCTTTGGAATTGTCTCTAATACCATTCTGTTCTCTCAAAATTGGATTAAAAATACTTTTTGCATGAGAAACTTTCCCTGAATTGTGAAATGGCACAGAACATGTTTCATGCTGTTCTCCATCACCTTCTTTTTGTATTCTGTCATAAATCAGCTCTTTTCATCACTGCTTCAGACCGGGCAGAGGGTTTTTTAGTGGTACCCTATGCCAACACCAAGTTAATTTCTAACATGGATTACAGATGCCCTGGGGCACATCCACACAACAAAAGGGAACTGGGGAACTTGCTGACCTGAGAGATGGTAAACCACTGACTGTCACTTTGCAGTTGTCTTTGAGTCACTGCAACACAGCTTAGTCATGGAATTAGCGCCTGGGTCCCAGTTAGCCCTGCAGGTTCACGTGGTTCCTCTGAAATATCATTTTCAACAAACTCCAGACATTCACTTGCAGGCAGTGAAATTACCATGTTTATTTGTTACTTATGTGGTTAGAAAACACACATGCAAAAGAATAAACTTTCCTTTTAGAAACTTGTTATTTTGTTTTGCATTGCAGTGGGCAGCACATGTTAATGTGAGACCAAACCGCCGACTAAATGACATGTCTCTTTCTGCAGACAAATTTAACCCACATTGAAGTCCATGGGAGCTTTGCCAATGACTAGTGGAAATACTAGCAGTTCCTTAGGGTCAAACAAAGAGCACAACAACATCAGGAAAAAAATAGCTGAAAGCTGCTCTTGAAACATATATGTAAAAGTCCTGCTCGTAAGAAGTTCACTGGCTGGACTTGCACATCTGCTCAGGAGCAGTCTCCAAACCACTAGGAAATTAGTATGATACAGTTTCATTAAGGTTGCCAGCTATCTTGTTTAGTAAAATATGACCTTCTCTCCCTTTAAAGAAGATGATAATTAAAGAATGCAAATGCAATACACAGAATCCTGTTGTTTAGATCTTTATTGTTTATAGAGATGTTTAGTGCTCCTGATTCCTGGATTTATTTGAGAAGTGTTTAAGTGGATACATTTGTTTCAGGAAGTGAACTGTTGTCTTAGATTACTGGAATAAATTTTGCATTCTGCCAAGGTAGGGTTCCAAAAAAGATGCCCTGTCAAATAGGGTAAATGAAATAAAGTAGGAGGGTAACAATTTGCTGTGTAATTGTTTAAAAACATCAAAATACTAAGAGACACGCATTTTAATATAAGAAACACAAATGTAGTTGAGTACTTTTTGGAGGTCTCAGGGGAGATTTGGACTGCATTGTGTCAGACACAAACAAACACAGTGATCAAAATTTGTGTGCATGGAATTATTATAATCAAAACAAGTGTAACTACCAAATCTTCAAATTCTCCAGTGCAATTTATCACACCAAGAGGCATCCTACACATTGCGTTTCATGTGACTGTGCAAATATTAAAAAACTTTTACTGCAAAGCGAGATAAACCTTCTTTCCTGTGAGCTCATAGGCATACCAAGTTCAAGGTCAACAATGACTCATTTCTGCATGCCTAGATCATGGCAGAGGTACTAACTATGGTCTGGTATTGGAAATATCAGGTCTGACCACCTCCTAACATTGCATGTTTACAGATTTACCCTGGTGATGCTATTTACACAGCAGTGGTCATTCTGTCTCTATGGGCTTCAGTTTGGCCTGTGAAACCAGATAGCTTTGTCAGAAACTGAGAAGGATGTGACCAACTGGCCATGAGAGTCAAGTACACCTGATGCTATGTAAAATGTCCCAAACCATTGGACAAGCAGTAATCTGAAAATGTAAATTCACATTTTGTGTCAGAATAACCACTGGACAATCCCAGGACAACCATAACTTGGTACCTGGTGCTTCCTTGAGCTACTTGAACAATACAAAGACATTACAAAAGGGAAAGACACACAACTTTTGGCAAAATGTACATCCCTATAATGCACAGTTTCTCTGGAAATCAGGCTCCAGACATTAGCAACTTCTCAGGACACTGTAAGAGTCCAAAATCTCAACAGCAAAGAGGCACAGACCAAGAGCAAGCCAACCTCACCTTTCTCAAAGGGAAAACTATATTGGGATCCAGCCTGACAGTAGTGTATTAATGGATATTTCCAGGTCCTGGCTTCTGACATCTGTAACTCACTGAGAGCAGTGTGTTTCCTCTCACCAAAGGATAATTGTGCCCAAGAGATAAATGACTGGTTTATCTCTGGGACTACCTTATATTTCGGTCTTGACTGCTACCTATTACTCCAAGTGAATCTCAGACCATCTCATGTCATGTGTTTCTGTCCGTTAAAATAAAAGCAAAAAAGCACAAGCAAATTTCTTAAAATTTTGACTTTTATGAGACAAAAGGAACTTCATACTATTAATTGCTGTAGACAACCTCCAGATAGATGTGAATGCTCTCCTGGAACACCAAAGGTGTTCTGCCCCCTGGCTTTCCACCTTTCAAGTCATCCTGACCGGCTGTCAGAAAGCAAAAAGTGCTCTGGAGAAACCAGGGATATAAATGTCACTTGAAAAATAGATGTATCAAATTATAATAATTAGTATTGTACTTACCATAATGCAGTATATAATTGAAGGTTTTTTGGGTTTTTTTATACATTACTTATGTTTTCTGTTAGAAAACAGGTATAAAATATCTTTTCTCAGTGTTTGTCATTTTTGAGGAGAAAAAATGGCTCAAAGTTGAAAATATGTGCTTCTCCCTGGTCCAGTTCTCATTAAGTTCACAGTATTTGAATTTTATTTCTTCATGTTCTGAGTATCTGAAGTCTGCTGATTGATTTGTGAAGGTTTTCCTGAAGATCATATGGACATGAGATCTCTGCCACATGACTGAATTGCTGGTTAATTGCCATGTGACCCACAAGACCTGTGTATCTCTAGTACTCCTTTATGTACCTGTTGCTAGTCTTCCACAGCCACAAAATAATGCAAGCTCAGACCATGGAGAAAACAAAAAATGGAACCTGAAGTCTACAGCCAGACCTAACAATGCAGGGCTTAGGGAGTTTAGGTTGTTCTCCCCTCCCTGCCATTCATTTGCTGTGCAACTCTGGACGAGTCACTTTCACCTGTCATCTTTCTTTTTTCACTTTTATTTTTATTCTCTTTCTCATTAACTTGAAGGATCTTATAATGAAGGCTCTTATAAGTTTGTTGGGGTTTTCATCGTGCTAGGATATGGATGAAACCGTACCTTTTTGTTCCTATGGCCTTAGAGAGTACTTTTGTGAACAACACCTACAGGTAAGTAGTGGAAGTTCATTGAAGGGGTTAAATATTAACTGCAGCAAGAGCAGTCAATTGTGCAGTGCCCGAGTGCAGAAAACAATAGTCATCAGCCTCAAATATTTCTTAGTGAATCTGACTCCTAACTAAACCACTGCTGTGACTCACAGCTGTTATGCCATGTAAATACTTTTCTCAGAGACAATAAAATATAATTGGAGTCAGCTTGTTGTTATTGATTAGAACATAATGCATTAGAGAGCCCTCTTTTCCATGCACTCTATTTATAGGCCCTGCATCATGGAACAGTCATTACAGCTTTTCCATCCTCATTGCACAATCATGAACAAAGCATTAAACACGCATTCCAGTTAGCCCCCTAACTTGATTTTGTCAACAGTGATAGGGGGTAAAGTCAGCCAGACAATATAATATTGTTTCTGTAAGCAAGTAGAGTGAAATCCAAGGGAAAAGGGGTATGATTTAGCAAGGGATGTTAACTTTCTTTCTATGGGGTGTGCTACACGTTGAAGAAGTGGTATGTATATTTACACTGCCAAAAACTTTTACAGGGCAGATGGCACTATGTCAGTATTTTCTCCCTGCAAAAGTGGCTCTGTGCCCAGCTCTGCAGCTTTTCTTCCACTCCCTCCAGGAATCTGCATTCCCAGGAGAACCTTTCTTAAAGAGCCTTGCAGTGGGAAGCAAGGCTTGTGCTCTGCCAGACCCAATTCACTCAAAATGTAGTCAGCTGAATGAGGTGCAAGCTAGCAGGCACATAAGCAGCAAAGTACCTTCAGGCTAACGCAGTGCAGCTGCACGCACAGCTAGAGAAAAACTACTGTGCTAGCAAAATACTCTTCCTACCCCTTGCTTTGAGTGCCATAGAGGGTTCAACCTTAAGACTACTGCCTTCAGAGCTGTTGCTGCAGAGTGGTAATAGTGCAGGACCATGGGAAGCCTCTGATTTAAAGTCTGCTTTCTGCAGGGGCACAGAAAGTGGCCATCTCAGGAATGAGGTTTATACAGGCAAACACCGATGCTGTGACAGCATGATGTGTTCCCAGGAAAAATAAAAATTGCAGTGCTCTTGAACAGGTACCTTTGGTCTAAGGTTTGGAGTAACCTCCCACAGTGCCAAGGGTGAGGTTGCTGTCATACAAAGCCCTCCTTCCTGACTGGAAGCAGGTGGTTAACAACCAGAGTCCCAACAGGGCAAAGCACATAAGCACATGAGTAGCTGCATGAAGTTAAATACCCAGCTAGTTCAGTGGAGCTGGAGCCAAAGGATGGAAAAGGTGATAGCAAACGGAACATTCAGCTGAAAAAGCAGACAAAAAAAAGCAGCATGTTACTGGAAACATGTCAATCCTTACAAATTCCTATACTCCAATATAGCCTTTCTTCTCCTGCTTGCAGCCTAGCACATCCATGGTGCGTTGGAGCAACTCACCCTGGAGGGGTTTCTATTTCAGTGACCCACTATTTCAGGAAATTGTTTTAGAAATGTAACTTACTGGGATTGCTAGTAGTGATTGCTAGTACTAATTGTGAAGTTTTCTGGCAGAGAAAGTGAGTAGTATTTAAAAGTGAGTAGCAAACAGCAGTGGAAGAAGACCTACAATAAATGCTGCTGTTTACTGGCTATGAACAAATACAACTTTCTCCAGATTACACATCCTTCTACTAGAGCAGACCCCAGACCTTGGAGCCCCACAAAGCAAGGTGCACCTTTTATAAATAGCCACTGAAGGTCGTTTGAGAATCTCCTGAAGGTATTAAATGTCTTTTGCAAGACTAGGTCTTTCATTCGTCCTTCATGGTATGACACAACCGGAAATTCTATTGCTATGATATATTAACTTGGATATTTTAGGCCTGGCTGTCATTTTGAGCAAAATGGGCAGTAAAAACACCAATCAAGTTGAACAGAATTCATGTCTACATCAAGGTGTTTCACACTTTCTGCTTTGGGTAAAATGTGCCAAAGGCAGATGCATTCCTCAGTGATGTGTTTGTCTGCCTCAGTTCCCAGCAGCCTCGGTGGTGCCTTTGAGCAGACCACAGAGCAGTGCAGCAGTGCTCCTGCCTCTTCCCTGCAAAACTGTCATCCCACATTTTTAGTGGCAGTGGTCCCCTGTGAGTTTTCTGGTTGTTAAGGTGTCTCAGCTGTCTCCAGACTGTAAATAAGCAAATCATATATCTGGAGGAAAGAATGCATATTGTTCCCAATGCACAGAGTGAAGTGCAGGAGGGGGTGAAGGAATGGGTAGAGCATGACGGATTACCTCATATCAGATTCCTGTGGGCCTTAGGAGAACATGTGGTTCTGTACCAGTGCTGGCTCACTGCTTGACATGGAAAACATTGTCCAACAAGTGCTGAATTGTTCATAAAGTGCTCCTCAAGAACCTCCTTGTGCCTGAATTCATGTGGAAAGGGAAAACAAAAATACTAGGGGGGTTTCTGTCATGCTGCTGTTTCCCTGGCACATGGCAGGCTGATGGACATCAGAGCACACAGGCATTGAACAAAAGAAGAGATCACCACAAAAGGAAGCCAAAAGATCAGGCACTGCTCCAGGCATGGCTGCTGATATATAAAATATAATCCAGCTGGCATGCAAAACATGGTAGCTGCCAAACATATCCCATGAAGAGCTCAGGGTGGTCTCCAGGGCTGGACCACTGAAAGGAAAAAAATGCACTAATAGCAGCAAGATGGGGAAAGTTTGCCAAGTCAGGACAAAAGTCACGTGTGTGCCAGTTTCCATGCTTGTGAGGACAGCTCTGCTATGTCTGTGACACAGGACCCACCATGGGCATGGTCACACATACACAGGCACATGCTCAGCCCAGGCACACACATCCCAAGCTGCCTTGGACTCGTGTTGCCCTGCGATGCCACCAGTATGGGATGGTGCTGCTGACTCAGACTGCAGCTTGTGCTGCTGCCAAAGGAGACTTTACTCCCAGCCACGCATTCCTAGGGCTAGCGCTTCTGCACCCACTTAGCAGGCAGGATCCAGGGAAAGGCCCAGCTGAAAACCAACCCAAAGGAAGAATAATGACTCATGTTCAGCCTGAGACACTCCCTGTTTACCACTTCTGCTGGTGACAGTGCAAGGGAGGCTTTGGACATGTGCAGCAGGGCCAGTCCTGTCCCTTTTGGTGACAGTGTGAAATTAGATCTGTGCACATGAAATCTCAGACTGGTTCAACAGGTCAGACTTAGACCAGCATTCAAGGGTTTGTTTCAAGGAGACTGTTTTTCTGGACTGTTCTTTTAGACTGAAATTGAAACAAGCATTACTCTTGTGGCCTGCCACGCCAGCGAGCTCTTTGCCCAGATTCTGTGCCTCCAAGAAGATCCATTATTCTTTCTCTTTGGCTTTTGCTGTCAACATACATTTGTCTTTAGTTCATACGCTCACCCAAAGCTTGTGACGGCAGACTTCAGCACCACAACATGCTGTGCAGCCTTCACTGGTTGCTCCTCTTGTTTTCATGAGGTTTTGCTAATGGCAGCTGGTGTCTGCTCCCATTGAGCCAGGAGAAGTGCCCACCACATCTCTGTTTTGCAGTCACGTCTCTCATGCAGTCTTGTAGTAGATGGTCAAAACTGTCACAACTCATGCACTCTTGAAGATAGATCTTCCAGAGGCTGATTTCCTGATGTCTTATCACTCCATAAGCACCTTGTGGTGGGAGGGGGAGCAGCCCTCTCTCCCTCTCATATAAAAGGCAGCAATTTGTTCTAATGCAATAGGCACATTCATGATTAGTTCCTCATGTCTGCTCTGGGCATCCCTCTGGTAGGTACTTGTATTTGTATTTCTCTATTTTTTCAGCTCTTCAATATTTTATATTCTGATTTTCTTTTTCATTTGTACATGCCTGGTCAAATCATTTTCTTGTTACACTAGACTTTGTTTCTTTCCACTGTGTTGTTGTCTACCAGGGATGTGTCATTTCCTATTGCTCCCTTCACTGTTTCCTTGTGCAGCCCTTCATACCCTTCTCCCTGCATGCCCATTCATTTGCTACTGCTTTGGCCCTGACTGGTTGCCCAGTTTCTTGAAGCTGTTTTGAACTGCAGCAAAACTGTGTTCACATTTGGAATGTCAGTACGTGCACAGATTTGAGATTGCCAGTAATGGTCAGTCAGGGGCCAGAGAACTTCCCAGAAATTCAAACCAGCTTGAGCCAATAGTTTTTGATAATAAATTATGCCAATAAAGAAAATAATATTGGAAATTTAGAAGCGTGTATATTTGCTCTTCCAATATTTTCCATTTACTTTCAATTTTTCCTACTCTCTTCTAGAAAGACATAAATATATGAATTAATGATCAGTTCTGGCCCTGAAAATACTAGGAATTAACTTCATGGGGTGCACTGACTGCATTATATGCATTACACTGTGATGGTGTGTGCACATGTCTATGCATGTGACAGCCATGTGACAACAATGTGGTTTCACCAAAGGTGGCAGATGCAAGACTTGCATTGTATCAGATCAGATTTCCCCTAAAAAATTGTTGAGTTCCTGAACATAGAAATATTCCAAATACAGACATTTGCATTTTCAGGTTTTGACAGTCTTCATCTTCCAATGATAATAATAATAATAATAATAATAATAATAATAATAATAATAATAATAATAATAATAATAATGTAATCCCCAAATCCCTAAACCAAAAATACTGCAACAAAAAATGCATTTTAATTTTCTAATTTTCCATTCTTCTGTGCCTGCCCAGCATTCCCCTCACCTAGATTATCAAGCCTCACACCAAGCTGCTAGACTATCTTTCTTGTAAAAACCTGTTGTGGGAAGGAAGGCAATGAGTGGCACTGGAAATACATACTGTGCCTAATTAGAATCCTTGTGTGTGACAGAATAATGAAAACATATATCTGTCCTCAGTGTTTTTTATAATTCATTAATTATTTGCGTAGCACTCTGAAATTCTCTGGTAGGAGGCAGGGCTCTGTGGTTACCTCTAGCCACAGCAGCAGGAGTGGTTTTAGCCATGCAAGAGGGACTTGTTTGGTGGCTGAATGCAACATTGTGCCTGCTGCCTTTGTGCCAAAAACCTTAAAAGTTCAAAGGTATTTCGTGGGTCATGTTACTTTGGCCACTTCTCCCCATCTAACATTGAAATGTCATGTGTTTTTCTGTAAAGGCAGTTTTCCCTAATCCGCCAGGATTAATTCCATTACAAACAAACCTCTCCCAGTAGATCTGGAGCCCGTGCTGCCTTGTGCCTGTTGGCTCTGACAATTCCCTTTGTCAGGGTGGGGGTGGAAAGTGAGTGCCAACACTCCAGCACAGCATCAGCCCCCCAGGAAGCCACTCAGATCTCAAGGATCTCACATCCTGTGCCACATTGGTGCCAGCCCCATCCAAGCCTGAACTAATGTAGGGAGAGACTGATTGAGCACTGCTGGATGGGGATCCCAGCCCTGGAAGCAACCAAAGGCGGCACAAGAGAGGGCTGAAAGTGGTGAGTGGAGGCAATGGGGAGTGAGAGGGGCACCTCCACAAGGAAAGGCCCCTGGAAGACGAGAGAGCTTAAAGTGGTGGGATGCTGGATGACAGCTGCAGAGGGATGGAGAGCTGGGGGACACAGTAAAGAGGATAGGAAGGAGAAAAGATGGTGACATGGAAAACCATGGAAAAGATGACAGAAGAGGGAAAATAAAGAGACAGGAGGATTTCAAACATCCAGAAGGGGTGCTGAGAAAAGGAATTGTCTGGGGTGACAGAGGTACCTGGGGAGCAGGCCAGCAGTAGAGACAGCATGAAGACTGACAGGAAAGTTGTGGGCAAGAGAAAAGGTAATGGGGAGAAGGTGAAGGCGCACTGGACTTTGCATAAGAAGGAAAAGGAAAAGGAAAAGGAAAAGGAAAAGGAAAAGGAAAAGGAAAAGGAAAAGGAAAAGGAAAAGGAAAAGGAAAAGGAAAAGGAAAAGGAAAAGGAAAAGGAAAAGGAAAAGGAAAAGGAAAAGGAAAAGGAAAAGGAAAAGGAAAAGGAAAAGGAAAAGGAAACATGCAGCACATTATTGTAATAGAGATAGATAACAAAGGAAAGTGAAGAAGCAAGGAATTGCCCTGGACTTTTAGAAACTTCAGTTTATGCAGATCTGTTCCAGCTCAGCTTTTGACGGTGACTCTCAGGATGAAATCAGGAACCTGTGTTAAACAAACTCTGAATTTTGGAAACTTCCTTCCAATAGTAATGAAGCAGAATGCTTGAAAACTGGCACATTTCCTATTACACAGAGATGGAAGGAAAGAAAAGGAGTAGACTTGTCCATAAAGGCAGTAATTACAAACACATGCTCTTATAGCAGGACTATTTTTAAATGATCACTCTAGTGTTTTTTGTTTATTAACTGTCACTGGGGAGGATAAGTGTAGTAAGTGTGATAAGGAATTAACCAAGCTGTGTTTGCAGTACTGCCTGCTGATGGATGGAGTTGTGCTTTGATGCTGTACATACATGCCTGGACATCACTGGGTAGCAGCTAGGGAGCCAAGGTGCAGTTTCTCCAGTGGATTTAGCCAGCCTGGTATTGCAGTGCTGCTGGATGGGCTGTACTCCCAGAGAGGGAGCTGAGGGGAGGAGGAGACTCACTCCTGGGATGGGAGCAATGTCTCCCCACCCTGCCTGGGTGACCAGAGGTCCCTGCCAGCCACAGGCCAGCTGGAAAGGGGCTGGTTTCCAGCCACTTCCCATTGGCTTGGCTTCTCCTGCCTCACAGGCTGAACCAAGGCAAGGGAATTCAGCCCCTAAAGCAGCCAACTCTGCGTCCACTGATACTTCCAAATTCATGGAGCAGAGACTTTACTGCATGCAAGCAGTGCCGTGAGAGCAAGGCTGACACCAGGGGGAAGTTTTTCCATCAGGTGTGTGGTGGCATGGGATTCACCTGCTGACATGACACTGCTTTTAATCTCTTATATGCTCCTTAAGCCGAGTGTTTGAATATTCCTCACTCAGGGAAGGAAAGGCTGTACACAAAAAGGAGGTGCATGTAAACATTTTTGATGGTGTTTTTTGGCTTGTTCCTGCAGCTGCTGTCTCTGGAGGCTCTCAGCTGAAGCCTGGGGGAGACAAGGCGGGTGGCAGGAGGGCACAGCCATGGCTGCAGTGCAGAGACAAGTCAGCCTGATGGACTGACTGCAGGCACTCTGCCACAGGCATCAGTCAGTGCCATGCGTGCTCCCAGCCCATACCCTGCAACCCACCCTCTCTGTGCCCCCACCCCATCACTGGGAGGACGTCTGCCCTGAAATGTGCACCAAGGACAGGCGATGACTGTGGCTGATCGCTGGCTGCAGAAACCCTTCCCTGTCTGGTACTGCCACCTGGATGGAAAACGACCGCCGGCTGTGCCAGTGCCTTTCTGCTAGTGCCCATGGGGATGGATGCACATCCCTAACAAAAGCTGCTGTGTTTTAGCACCCCAGAGCAGAGGCTGCTGCTGAACAAGTTTAGCAGATGGCACAGGCTGACACCATGCTCTGGAGCTCTCCTCCTAAGGAATTTCTCTGTCCTAAAATGTGTTGAAAACTTTAAAAAGCATTAGCAAATACAGCAACTAAGTACTCTCTCCCTGCATTTTAAATATCTTGTTTACTGCATGTGACATTGAAAAGCCACGTTTTGATGTCACATTTGAAGAAGTATATATGCCAGTACCCAGTGAGGGTGTGGTAGCCCTGCGAACGTACTAGAGGGGTGGTAAAAACCTGCCTGTGGTGCTGCATGGGGAGACATTTGCCCACAGCAGTGACTCCTTTAAAGACAGCAGGAAAGTAAAATTCTGTAAAAATCAGATGGCCCAAGAAGCAAGTTCTTCTGTATATCCAGCAGGAAGAAATGGCATTTGTTCTGTGAAGATGTAATGAAAATCGCTTAACAACATTAAATCAGAGCATAGATCAAATGAGCTCTATGGAACAAGAAAAAAATAGTATGAATACTAAGAGTAAAAAATTCTCATCATATTTAGCTCTTGAAAATCTCTGTTTACAGATGAAAAAACAACTTTGTTTACTTCATAGCTGTCAAGATTATAATGT
This sequence comes from Pseudopodoces humilis, assembly GCF_049639895.1. Classification (NCBI taxonomy): domain Eukaryota; kingdom Metazoa; phylum Chordata; class Aves; order Passeriformes; family Paridae; genus Pseudopodoces; species Pseudopodoces humilis. The sequence goes on from NC_142202.1 coordinate 61,430,414, forward strand.
CATAAAACAAACTTCCTGAGATATTAATCTGGTTTTATAGGTCTTTCCTTACTGATATAAGTATTCTTGGAAAATGGTCTGAGCTCTGGCATGTCATTAGAAATGGAGATGTAGTGACTGAAACAGACTGAGCCCTGTGCATGACCAGGTTGTGTCTTTGCCATGGCCATGTCCTGGATACTCTGTTCATGCACATGCTTGTTAGGAACTTGTTTTTCAGAGATGCTGGTAACAGGCAATTCCTGCTAATGTCAGGAATGTTTCTGGATACAGAAACATTTTAAAAATTAAAAATCAGGTCAAATGCAGTTTTGTGTTTTGCTGTTTCCATTTCAGTATCGCAAGAACACCACGTTGATATATTGTGGACAGCATGAACCCGCTCCCTGCTTCCCTGCTAACAAGTCGCTCTTGGTTACTATAGTTATATTGATTATTTTTAATAGTCTAGGGAATTGCCATGGAAACTGCCAGTCCATTTCTTCTCCTTCTGCATCCTGGTATTTCCAATTAGCTCTTAAATGTAATCTGAACTAGGTGTCTTCCATGGCAGCATCAAGGGTCAACTTTGTGCATCATTCTTGAGGGGTTCACAGAAGGAAAAGCAAGCTAAGGAAAGTGAGGAAAAAAGGTCTTCTACTGGGGGAAATGCCTGGTGCTCTGAGCACAAAGTAACTTGGAAAGCAGTGGACTAGTTCAGCTTCTCTTCTGAAGGAGTGCCTGTGAGTTTACATGCTTGTGGCTCTACATGCTGTAGAGCTGTCATTGTTTCTCTTATTGGCTTCATAGCTTGTATGAGCTATGTGGCCATACACAGGTGACATGGACCTCAGCTATACTTTCTGTGGAATTTTGGTTGTTGGTTAATACATGACTACCTGCCAAGCCAGGAATTCCCTGGGAGGTACAGGCATAAGTAAATGACAAAAAAGAACAACTATTTGCGCATGGAACAGCCTGGGAAATTCCCAGCTGCTCTGAGGCTGAATAAAAGAAAAATTCTAGTTGTATGGCACAAGGCCTGAAACAGAGGAGAGCTTCACTGTTCAGGCTAGTTTAATACCAGGAAAAGCTATCTGCATTCTGCAATAGCTCATAAAATTATAGGAAATGGAGATGGGAGCAGCTTCAGGAAGAATCTCAAATATCAAGGCAGAATCAGCCAGACTTGAACTGCCTCAGAAAGCCCCCTTCCCATGCTTTGTTACCCTTGATATTGGGAGACTGTTCTCCAAAGGCTAAACAGAACATATGATATTGAACTTGTTTTAATACACTTCCTTCTTGTCTTACCTGTTATTGTCATGGAGAATTGTTTTTCCCATTCCTCCCACAGCTTTTCCTTTCACATCTACTTGGCCTTCACAAAAAAGATCCTACTCCATGGCAGTCATGTCCATGTTGGTTTGCTCTCTGCAGAAAATGATGGTCAGAAGGGTCCCTGCTGTAGAAAGGTTCTGCACAAACTTTAGACAAGACCTTTCTTCAGATTTATTTATTGCATTTAGGCCACCAATGCTGTCAGAGTACAAGCAGAGCCAGAAGGACATAAAAAACTGCCTGCTCAGGATATTATCTGTGCAAGCACACACACTCCCACACACTGCAGAGCCTCTACCAAGGCAACCCACATTTTTGCTGGCTTTTGGATTCTTTGCAAAAAAATTGCAAAGCAAGTTTCAAGGTCAGGGAAATGGGAAGAGAGTACACAGGATCAGGTAAAGCAGTGTCTTTTTCACTCAGATTATCATAAAAGGGAGGTCTGCAGTATTTTCACTGTAGTAAGTGGATCAGAACATCTGAAAAACATGGGAACAGCTAAAAAATTAACTCAGGCTCAGCCAGACCAGCTTTCAACACACATATTGTTTCCTACTGTCAAAATGTGATTGGATGCTTTATTTTATTTGTGAGAAAGTGCTGAGTGGGCATCCTGAATGGGTTCATTTTCCTCTTAAATAAGCTTACAAAATTGCCCACAGAACTAATTTATATGAAAATTTTCTCTTGGTAACAACTCTTTCCCCTAAATTCTATTTTTTTTTTTTTAATTCTAAAAATCCATCTTTACAATAAGTCAGAGCTGTAGGGTTATTCAATTTTGGATTTCCTTGTAGTTACAAAAGCAGTGCCCCAGAGTTAGCAAAGACTTTTATGCACTGGCCTCCATGAACCAGTATAGCACAGTGCCATTGGATTCCGTGTCCTTTTATTTATTTCTTAATTATAGAGGGAGCAACAGCTAAATGAAATTTCAGATGTTGCACTGTCAGTGAAAGCCTTTCCATTGCTTTCTGGTCTGCATTGTTTTTCTTCATCACCCATTCTCACCCCCACACCATCATTGCCAGGTAGGGATGTGGGAAAGGGTGCAGCCCACCAGTGGAAAGGGGCAGGGAGAAGAGAAGGAAGGACCTGTTGAGTTTACATGGATAAGTCTGCAGCAAACCTTTAAGACTAGGAAAGTTTGGGATTCTACCACTGGATCAAAAGCTCTTTCAAGCTCACTGAAACCAATCTGCCAGTAAAAAACTCTCCATTTTGCATTCATTCAAAGGACATTAACAGGTTCAGCTTTTATCGGTTGTTTTAACTTCACACCACATCAGGTACTGCCTGGTCTCCCTTATATGAAGCTCATGCAAAAGCTTCAGACTGCCAGAAACTATTTCTATGGGCTTGGGCTAATTTGGCAGGAATGTGATTGTTTGATCTCAATTGTCCTTTTTGGACAGGTAGTGTTCAGGTCTGGCACTAATTATCATGAAACCACAGTTTTGAGAGAAGCATGTGCTGTGACTGGAGAGTAAGAGCTCAAGATCAATGAATGGGAGAATGCGGGAATGAAAAAAAAAGGAGAGGGACAGAGGAGATAAGGATGCTCTACATTCCCAGGGAATAAGTAAAGCAGAGGACCACTAAATTCCAGATAAAATTCTTCGGGGATAAGTATCCAAAACAGGCATGGTAAGGGGAAAGGATAAAGCTTGACACTTGGATGAACCCTTAAGCTGAAGTACATCCTACAGAAGGATGACTTAAAAAGAGGTAGGGTATGAGGTGGTCAAATGCTCCTCATCCCATTTTATGGGTGAAGAGGTGAAGACTGGCATAGGTGGGTGGTGGAGTTGTCCAGCACCTTGCAGGAAACCCTGGTAAATTCTAGGAAGCTCTCTCAAGTCCTTTCAGGTGTCCCCCTTTCCAGATGGAAGACAAGGAGCCGTGGTGACCAGTTTCTGCTTCTTGCAGGAAGATGTCCAGCTTGCTGGGATGGCCAGAGGTGGCACAGCTGAGGGAAAAGCGTTGAGGAACCAAAGAATGAGCATTTCTGTCTCCCTCATAAGCACAACTTCTGGCAAGTCTTCCCAGCTTCCAATATATGCCAACAAAGATAAAATCTGTGTCAAAGGGTAAACAGCTTCATGGGTAAATAGGCCATGAACTTTCCAAGATACAATAACCTCATCCAAAATGAGTTCTGGCAGTGGTCTTTTGTCTTTCTTCACATACTTCTGCTCCTAAGGAGCTCCTGTGGCAGAATCAGAAGGAGCAGTGTAAACAAACTCTTCAATCCCCAAGTTAAGTACATCACATTGTTCCTTAAGAATTTTTCCCATAGCAGCACTTGCCTTAAATTCATATGAAACTATTTTTCACTTGGCACATCTCTGTCTCAGTATTTTCTGTCTGAATTTTGTAGGAAGGACTGAGAAACTGAGATCCCAGCATGGCATGGGCTAAGGGGAAAAAGGACAGCTGAGCACACCAATAAATTAAAAATAGACATGGTAGCTATGCTGAAAGGGACAAGGCTCTGCAACCATGCTGTCTGGCTCAGCATTCCCCTCCGATCAGAAAACTGGGAGCAGGAGGGAGGGACTCACTCTTCTTATATGGTTTCACTCGTATCCTTCTGGGGACAGAGCCCATTTCTTTAGTAACGTGGATCTGGCTAAGGAGGAGCCAGAACAGTAAATATTGATGTGGACAGAGTTCATAATGCCCTGCTCATTTATGTTTTCTTGAAGTATTATGTAGCAGTAATAGTAAGTGGGTCTCTTTTAGATGTCTTCAGGGAGAGGTGATGGCTTCCTGATATCTTGTTTTAATTGGGTGAAGGGAAAAATGGAAGATGGAATTAGTCTGTAACTTAGCATGTTTGAAACAAAGCATTTCTTGTCTGGGATGTTCTTGAGAGAATACTTCTGGATACCTAGAAGTTTTTAATGGCATTCATCTGGAATTTGCCTTTCCTCCTTTAATCTTATCCCCTTTGGGGAGATTTTCACAGAACCACATGAGTAATTCCTATAGGAGAACTAAGGTAATTTCTTTCTGCTTCTTTTATGTAATTGGCAGTACATTTAACCATTTGGTTGCTATTGATATCCTCAGTAATTAGGCACCTAAATATTTTTGGGATTTGAGCCAAACCTCTGTGAAGAGATCTCCTTTTTGCACTTCTAAAATTTCTGGTCAGTCTTTCCACACCTAAGTGCCATAATCTGCCTTGAATCTTAGCGTTCTCAGTCATATATGCCATATTCCTTTGCTAAGCTTGCCAGGACAAAAGTTATCCCTCACTCTTAGAGCTGTAGGCTGTACATCCTGATCTTCCTCTGTTCCCATCCAGGTCGTGGGGTGAGAGCTGCTCCATGTCCTGGCAGTTCAGGGAGGATGTGAAATGGGGATATGGGGATGTTCATCAGAGGATGAAATTTGCCTAAAAATTTCAATCCCCAATACAAACAAAATGGAGCTGGATGCAATTACTGGAGTAAGCTTTGTCCACTCTCTCTGCCTTGGGTTCTTGCACCACCAGTAGTCACTAATGGAGCTTTTTGACATCAGGAAAAGAAACCAGTCACTTCAGCCCTACTTTGGCTGGCTTTAAAGCATGTGCTTTCTTGCACTGTTTCTAGAGAATGGATTTTGAATGATGATTTGGCCTTGACAGCCCTTTTTGAAAGGCTCAGCTGACCTTTCCTGAGAGCTAAGACAGAAGTGAGCTGCCTGTGATATTTCCCCCTCACTCCTTGACAGCTCCATATACATAATAATACTTCCAACTGGCAGCTGACATTTACATTGACTGAATAAAATGACCTCAAAGGAGAGAGGCTTTCTGACATAAAAAGTTTGTAAAATGATAGTGAACTTGTGTGTTCTGCAAAATACAATATAAAAAAAAGTGGGATCCAGTGAAGGGGGACTAGCTCAGTGGAGTTTGACAGTTTTACTATGTACCTGTGCTGCATTACAGTCCAAATTGCTCTTTTCTGCCTTGAATGTCTGGATCAGTTTCCTCACCAGCATTTCTATTACAGCCAGCAATCAGGAAAACAGGAGCAGGAGAAACTGGCTCTGAACTTGCTCCATCTTCTGGCTGTTGGGTTTTACTATCTGCCTGTGAAATCCAGCTTCAGCCCTGGGCTTTCATTACTTCCTACCCTGTGAAAGTCTTCTTTAAAATGGTGATATCATACTCTGGGTACTCTCACCAAACCAGACCCCTCTAATGCTGCCAAACCTAAAGCAGTGCTGAGTTAATATTTGAAGACACGAGCACATATCAGAGTGCACAATGGCCTGGATTTTTACAGGAAGCCAGCTGCTGCAGTTGTAATAATGTTACCTACATGAAGGAAGATTCTGGTCTCCTTCTGTAGCTGTGATTTCCTAGTGATTACATTCCGGCCTTTGTGGGTCCATCATCTCTGTCAGCCCTTTAGTAGATATAATAAAGATTTATACTCTTAAGGATTACTGTTGCTGTTGCAAGACATTAAGGTAATAGGCAGAAAGAACCCTGACAGGATTGTTTAGTAACACACTGAGGATGATGCAGTTTATAGCCTATCTCTTTGATTTTTATCTTTTGCCCTTCTCCACATCTTTGCTCCTTGGCCATTTAAATGGAAAACCTATTTAGATTTGACAAATTGCATTTGTGATTTTCACATGTCATTTTTTTTATTGAATCAATATGTGCAAATAAAATCTGTAAGAGACTAACTCCTGTAAAAAGCTTGTGCAGCCTTCTGCCATGCAGCAGGCAGTCCCTGACTCAGTACATACTACCTATCTAAGCTATTTCATAACCCACAGGGAAAAAACACATGGACAAAAAATAATGGTAGATCCACGAGTTAATCTCTCACTGGGCACAGAGGAACTGAGGGTCTCTAAACATGTGATCACAATTTCCCATATCAAGGTGTTTCCAGAGAATAATTTTGGGACATCCATTCATGCTGATTGAATATTTAACTTTTTGAATAATGGTTGCTGATACTCCTGCTTACAAGGCTAATTTGTTGCTTTGGTGAATTTAAGGAATTATTAGACCTTCAAATCTGGTTTCCTGTAAAACAACAGGCCATTACAGCTCATCCACTAGTCCCATACTGAGTGCAATAATTCATTTCTGATGCAAAAGTAATGTGTTTACATCAGATTTCTGGAAGAAACTAAAGACCACAGAGATGGAGAATCTGTCTTACCATTCAGTGTTCTGGATAGTTTGATTTATGTTAGTGTGCACACATACACACACACACATACACATACCTAAAGGCATATTATAGGTATATATCTGATTTCTCACATTAATTACTTCGGCTTTTTTTTCCCAGCCACCTTTACTGTAGCACTATATCTACACAATTAGAGATAATTCAAGCCTTATGTATTTTCTCATGAAGTGTCATGACAACTTTTTTGTCATGACTGAACTCTTCATGTCATTTCATTTGTTTGCTTTTTGGTTTGTTTGTTCCGTAGCATACTGCCTAGCTTGTATCTCTTCTTCCTTAATGAAGACCTTTGCAGGTTTGTGTTGAAGCTATTTTCAGTGAACAGTTCCAGTTTACCAAGGGGTCAAGATCATTATGGTTACTAATCTTAATGTGATCTGTATTTCTTTCATATTGTCTCATCAAAAGCAGTGTGCCCACCAGCTCGAAGGAAGAGATTCTCTCCCTCTATTCTTGTGAGACTCCACCTGAAGTACTATCTGCAGTTCTGAGATGGAACATAAGAAGAAGGAGGACCTGTTGGAACAAGCCCAGAAGAGGCCCACTAAGATAATCAGAGGGCTGGAGCAGTTTGGGTTATTCAGCCTGGAAAAGAGAAGGCTCCAGGGAGACCTTATAGCAGCTTTGAAGTACCTAAAGGGAGCCTACAAGAGAGATGAAGAGAGAGAGACTATCTACAGGGACTATCCCCTAGTGACAGGACAAGGGGGAATGGCTTCAAACTGGGAGCAGTTAGATTAGATATTAGGAAAAAGTTCTTTACTTTGAGGTTGGCGAGGCACTGACATAGGTTTCCCAGAGAAGTTGTGGATGCCCCACCTTTGGAGCGTGCAGTGCCCCATTGGATGCAGCTTGGAGCAACCTCATCTAGTGGGTGGCATCCCCACCCATGGAATTAGATGATCTTTAACCCAATCTTCCAACCCAAACCATTCCATCATTCTATGTGACCCTTAGGGACATGGTTTTGTGCTGGACTAGGCAGTGCTGGGTTAACAGTTGGACTTGATAAACTTAAAGGCCATTTCTGACCTAATGAATCCATGATTCTAAGATTCTGCATGTGCAAGCTACTTTTATTAATTAAACTCTTCAGTGGGTGAAATCAGGGCTGTCTTACACTAAATATTTTTCATGACTTGACACCACATGGTCTTGACACCACCATATGAATGTGATATAAGGTTAGATGACCTATCATTATTTGAATCTTCTTCTGTGTTCTGTTTAAATACTTCCAGATTTGTGATTTTCTCAAGTATACTATGACATAGAGATACTGATGGAAGGTCACTGTTCTTTTGTTGCTTTTTTTTCTATGACTCCTGGAGGAAAGCTGTCAAGATCCAGGCTGTACTGCATAATTGGATGCTTTAAAATCCTACTTGAACCTCTTAAAGAAAAAATACTTAATTTTATTATTTTCTGGAACATTTTGCCCATATGTTGATTGTAAAATTGTTGTGCTTTGTTGACAGAGCACTGGTTGCAGTTTAAAAATAGTCATCTGAATTAGTTTCCTAAATTGAATTCAGTTAGTAACATATTCCAAAGTAAGATCACTAAATCCAAAGCCATGACATCAGAAAAACTGTATTTGTGGGAAAGTACTGCTTATTACTGCAGCTTGTGATAAAAATTAGCTTTACAAGAAAGATGCAGTCTAAGGAGCGAAAAAACCCTCTTCCATTTTTAATAGCTTTGCCAGGCAAATCAATGCACTTAATTTACACTTACCCTTTAACACAGATAATGTGGTACCCAAATTCAGCACTGTAGCTGAAAACATGTAATCCTTTGGTTGCACCACCATTAGAAGGCGATAAAACTTGTGAAACATTGCATTTTAATTTGTTATGAGACTTGCACTGCTGGGAAGTCATGGTTCAAATTTGCAATTGTTGAATCTTTGAATAAATGCTAGATAGAGGAAAATCTCAGGAATATTTCAGGAAATTTCAGGAATAGTTCTTAAGAAATTATTCTGGATTTACATTCTTTAAAAGAAGAATGTGAAAATGAGATTGAACTGTAACTTCTCTTTTTTCCTGTTGACACAATTATTTACTTGCAATATATGAATAACTGCTCTCAACCAAACTGCTCTGTGAACTTGATTTTTATTTATTACCTGTAGCACAGGTGAGTTTCTACTACAGTATTCCTTTGGTAAACTCACACATGTGCTGGCATTATTAGAGCTGGGCACAGAAGCCATTCCCCCTCACACTGCTTCTTGCTGTGCTTGCTGTCAGGAGGGACAAGATTGTTTTTGATGGCTGTCTGGCTCCAACTCTGTCTTAAAAATCCCACTAGAATTTTGTTTTGTTTTTTTTCTTGGGAGACATTTATATAAATAGGAATGAGGAACTCCAGAAACTATGAAATAATTTCATTTCCATGCAAACAGGCTCACTGTGGGACATTTTTCCAACAGTAAACAGAATTCTGTCAGATTGATTGCTTCGGTGCACAGCTTGTATTTTATTTCCAGTCTTCACCATCACACAGGTTTATTGCAATGTCCATATGGAATAAACAGCAGAACTGTAGATCCAGAGCCCTAACATGCCTTCTACCAATAAGGCAACTCTTCCTCTTCAAAGGGGACTCAAAGCATCTTTAATGCCTGCATGGAGGAAAGACACTTAACCAGAAGACTTTCTTGAGAAATAAAGAGGAAGCAGATCCAGACTGGAAGATGGAGAAGCCAAATACTGTAACATTCCATCTGTTCTGGTTAGTGAGATACTTTCTTGGTTAGATAAGTAAATGTTTTATTTGATAGATACCCTATGGCTAGTGTGGCTCCTGCCAGAGGTTGGTTTGTCTCCTGCATATTTCAAAAAGATGCACTGATGAGAGAAAGTGCTCCTTGGCAAACCAGAAAACAGCGTTTAAAATAGGGGCTGAACTTCTGTTCCAAAGAAGAGGAAACTCTTATTTTCTAACTTTCTAATTGCAAAAATCAAAGGCTAAATTCTCATTTAGCAATTTATTTTAAGGGCTCATCAGAAAATCTGTCTACTAGCTTGGAAAGTTATGCTCCATCCAATTTGTCTTTCCACAACTGAAGGTGAAGTCTGTTTTCTGGAATGTTCCTGCAAGAAAAAATATCTTCTCATTGAAAAATGAAGCTTCTACGACTAGGGGAACAGCTGGACTTCATTGATTTTTAACTTATGACAAACACCCCTCATTATGTTTTGCAGTATGAAGTCAGCTTTCGTTACATCCTGAGGAGAGAGAATGTTATGTTTGCCTTCCTGATCGGGCTGCAACAGTTTATTAATTTCCTAGGAATGCTGGTTCAGTACTTCTCTTTTTTTCAAATCACTCAGGGAAAAACTTGGGAACATCCAAGGTTATTTTAAAGCAATTTTCACTCTGTATTTCATTATACTGTCTCCCTGAACTGCTCGGATATCCAAGAGCATCCAAATGACACTGTCACGGAAGCATGTCTTCATTCTGTCAACCCATAAGCACAGCAGTGCTCATACACCCACACACACATTACTAGCACTTACGGCTTTGTGGTTGTAAAGTCGATGTGCTAATCTGAAGCAGGTTGTTTTGGCCTCTGCTTCTTTTCTGTAAAAACCCAGCACCACATTGTGATATGGATGTGCTCTGGAGCACAGCGTTAGCACAAGGCACAGCTCTGCTGGCAAAGCAAGCTCTGCTGCCTTGAAATGAACCTGAAATGGATGACTGGGATTTCCATTATCCAGCAAGGTGCTTAGATGACATTAGAGTGATAAGGAAAAACGACTTTTTAAACAAGAATTAAACCCAGTGAATGTACAGGCACTTTGATTAGCTGTGCTGCCATTGGTGTGGCTGGTTTCAGTAGTTTATTATTAAAGCCAGAGGAAGAGCTGTCAGGTGTAGAGCTGGGCAGTCTCTTAAACCTATTGCTGAACAGATTAATGGAAAGCTTAATGAAACATAGTTTGCTTAAGAGGCCTTTTGAAAGGGATCGATTTGGCATGAGCAGGATTTTTATTTTTTTTAACCAATACAATGCAAAACTTCAGTATGCCCCATCTAGACACAAATCTAGAGTTTTTTGACTGAGTTTTCCTTGGATTTTAGGGATTAGTTTAGTGTTATCCCTTCTCTTTCCTTCCCCACCTCTCCCAACCAAGGGTTTGAAGAGCGATCTTAGTCTTAATTCGACTGAACAAACCAAGTGTTTTAAGTAAATGCTGCCCTGTAAATAACCCAGTTCTTCCCCCTTGTGGCATTTCTAGCAAGAATCACAACTTGAGATGTTTATGGTAAATATTTTGCAAAGCTGACAGGCACAAGCCCTTGTGTTACATTTGTAGCTACAGGCAGGGAGAGAGAGGAGGACAGCAGAGGTCTGAGGCAGAATGTGAAGATGACTTGTGTCACTTTTGACATGAGTTCAGTGCTGCACCTTCAGGTACGGTGGTGCCTGGCTACACCAGCTGCCCTGCAGTGCATGGCCTGGTGGGCAGTGTCTGGCTCTGCTGAGAGGCTATTCTGTTTCCAAGGGACTCGTGCTCTGCCAGTGACACCATTTAACTCCATGCTACCCCAGTGATGGCTGGAATCAGCCAAGGTAGCATACCCCTGCAGAGAAGAGTCACCTCTCAGCAGTGCCTGATAACCTGCTCTTCTTACCCTCATCCCTCATTTAAACAGAACCTGCCAAGGACTTCTAGCATTTGATATGCCGTCAAAGAAATGAAGATTTGGTTCCCCACAGGAGATCATTCATTCCTGTGACCTGGAGCAGCAATGGCAGAGGATGATTCTTTCAATGTGGCATTGCAGAGCAGAGAGTAAGTTTCAGAGAAACTGCAAGTGAATTTCAGTATATAATACTATGTCATTTATACATTTTATGAAGTTATCAACATATAACTCAGAGAACGGTTTTGCTCGCCACTGCTTTTCCTGTAGGCACTTGGAGCAATAAATCTGTATAGCAAATAGCTCTGCTTCTCCACATTTATTTTCATTGTTTAATGGCAGATCCCTGCCCCAATATCTTACTTTTGAGCAATATTTGAGCTTTTTTTTTAGGTTTGTAATGAAAAAGAAAACAGATTTCCTGGAAAGAAGGGAGGAGAATGGTTCATGTCACAGAAATTCCTGTTTGAAGCTCTGATTCTTCAGCCTCAGCACATCTTTGAGCCTTGTGAGCCGCTGTAAATCTCTCTTGGAGACTTCACTGTATCAGTGTGTAGCTGTCAGAATAACTACCAGGTGTTACAAATGGGACATCGTATAATTTAACAGAAGAAAAGTACTCCTGTCATTAAAGTCTTTGCAACACCTTTAACTAAGGCAGAGCTGAATAGCATCTGCACATTTTTCTTTCACTTCACACTGAAGACAAGGTAAGGGGCATACATTTCCACTACAATTTTCCCTCCTTGGAAAATCAGAGCCTATGTCTGATTTTGACATGTTAAAAGAAAAAAACAAAAACAACACACAAAAAAAAACCAAAAAACCCAACCCAAAACAAAGAAAAACCAACCAAAACAACAACAACAAAAAAAACCACAGACATTTTTCAGTCTGTTTCAAAAGCCTAGCCTGGAGAGTCCCTATAAATTCATGCTGCAGTAAACCAGCACTTTTATTTTTCATTCTGAGTTTTAAAATAGCAACAACCTCCTATTTAATTTCCCTGGTAACAGTATGGAAGAAAGTAGAGTATTCCCTGGCATAGATCTGCAGAGCAATAACTGAATTTCATGATGAGCAATTTCAAAATATCATCTGTTTTACCACTGCAGGATATTTTTTTTCCTTAATTCTCCCAAGAAACCTTGCCCATAATCAAGTCTTCTTACACTATCCTGTTTGTTCCCACACAGGTTCCCATGTATTTGGCTACCACGTTGGTCAGATCCATCTGCTGTTTTGCAGCACCACAGATACACAGTGTCCATAAGCCTGAAGTGCATTTTGTAGCTGCTGTGTGTTAGTGGAAATCTGAGGTCATTAACTGACTACAGCTGAGGACACAGAGGAACTGGCCCCAACACTGCAGCTTGGAAAATCTCTGCTAAATATGACAGATATATGGGTTCTGCACAAAAATGTTAGAAAATTGGCATTTTTGGTCACCTTCTCTGGTCAAATCACTTAGGCATAATGAGGAGGTGGATCACTAAGGGAAAAGCCAATGTCTTTTGGGCTGGGGTAGTGCATTTCAGGGTGGTGGAAGCAGCTGCTCAAACCATGGTCATTTTGCAAATCCCTCATAAAAGTCAACTTTGTCAGGGTTATACAGCACCAGTTTCCTTGTGCTATTGATCAAAGTTGGTCACCTTGTCTTTATATTACCTTGGAAAAGCAACTCATGGCCAGTAGGCAGCTGATTCCTTCCCACAATTGGACTGGGAAATAGTCTCCTGAGAGCCAGCTGAAAACACATTTCATGGAACATGTGTTGGAATATCATATCTCCAGTAAGATGGAGACATATCTGCTTCTATCTGATGACTGTGTCCATGCCTGTTCATAATTATGTTGATGTAGCTTCTGCTGCCTGTCTGTGATGGTATGAGTGGATGCAGGCCAGCTGCGGGTGTGATAATGGATTATTGGATTACAGCGGTACAGCTAGCAGGTCCTGGTCTGGCAGCTATAGCTGTACATAAGCTTTGTTGGGGAGTCACAGTTTGCAGTTTGGGATACCATTGACTGAAATTTAGGATGCAGTATCACACATTCCTTGCTCACAGTGATATGCTTTAAAATGGTTGGTTTTATCCTTCTGTAACACAGCATACTCAAGAAGGCACTTGGTACTGGACAGTGATTTACAAACTCTGAGCCCAGGACAGAGGGAACTACCTCATCTGACCACCTGACAAATCAAAGCTTGCATTTCACCCACTTATCCCCACACTGAGCGTAGCTATTTGAGAACTTGATTGGAAGATGTTTGAATCAAATGTACACGAAAAGATAAAAACCCCACTGGTTCTCTTGGCATTTATTCCCACGCTTAATTCCCCACTCCGTCCCTGTACTTAAAAAAAATGGTGTCTATTTTCTCACCTAAAAACACAAAGGAGTTCTCACATGATATTAACTGGTTCATATCAGTTCACATCATGAGTTCTTCTCTGCTGGCACAAAGGAAGCTGGTACCTCCTCCTGGTGCAGGCATGAGGACGACAGAACTGACCTAAGGCATAGGTGATGCACAAGCCTTAGCCTGGCTTCTGTGTGACTCCCCTGGTGCAGGCAACTGCTGCTGGCATGGGCTGCCTGCCTTACCTGCTCAGCACCACCTGTCCCTAGGGATCTGCCTTTCAGTGCAACTGCTCTGGTATCTCTGCTGCAGAAAGGGTGGCCACCCCTCACAAGGAGGTGTAGGCAGCAGAAAATGAAGAGCTGAGGTCTCTTCCTATCAAGAAGCTGCAACTCCAGAAGTCTCCACGGTGAGGCAAGCTTCAGGAAAAAGCCTGCATGCTATTTACTTCTTGAAGTAAAGTCTGTCCTGAGAATACCAGGCCAAACTAAAATGCGTATTGATTGATGTGTTGTCTTTTCTGAAGCTATATCACAAGCATTAACACAGTGCCAGCTATATGTCTTATGTTCCTCTGTCCTCTGCATAAATTGGGCTTCCCCATTTGTCTGACCCTACAGGGAATTTGAACTGGCTTATTTTTGTAGAAATGCTGTACTTCTGCTTTGTTTTGCTGAAGGATCACTCAGTTACTTTGGGAGTGCATATAACTACTACTAATGATGAATAATATTATTTAATCTGAAAGAAATTATGAGATGATTAGAAACTCCTCTATTATTTCTTTGAAAGCAAAACCCATGATTGTCCCAGACCCAGGGACAGCAGGAATACCAGAGCTTGCAGCCTCTGTTTCTGGCCCTCATGACCTGTGGGTAGTCATGCTGGATGCTCACACCCAGCCTGCCATGGCTGCAGTGGCTCTTGCTGGGAAAGAAAGGGTAATTTCACCTCTGTTCTGGGGCAGATGTAGGCTGAATCACACAGTACATGTTCCTGTGAATCATACTGTTTTTATGACTTTCAAGTTCCTGGGGCTAAGAACAGCCCCTCAATGCATTTTCCTCTAGAAAATCAGTGCAGCACCTGAATGTGAGGCTAAAGGATGTGTCTGAACAGTAATTCTGTGTCTACTCTCAGCACTCACCCTTAACTCAAGACAAACTCAGGCTAAGGTAGTCCTGCTGCTAAAGCTGCCATTCTTGTTGTATGCTGTGGCAAGGCTATGTAGAATAGGTACCTCAAGGTTAGCAAAATATGCCAATATTTCAAAGAGCATGGTGAGGTCAAACTGGGCCAATATAATTTCTTGGCACACACATATACATCTCTATCTATCTATCTATCTATCTATCTATCTATCTATCTATCTATCTATCTATCTGTCTCTCTTTCTTTTCCAGCCGGGTCACTATGAATTGTTACATGCTAGAGAAATTAATCTCAGCAAAGCCTCAGTAAATGGATTATCACCTCTGTCATACACTTGTCACAGACAGGATGACACCTGGGCATTGATATATGACATAGACAGTGTCTACCAATCAGCACAAGTTCTGCAGCTGAGACCACAAAAAGCATGGCCACAGCAAGGGATCCTTTTGTTTTGTGCCAAAAGTTTTGACCAGACAATACCATTTTTGCATATAGATTTGATTGTCTCCAGTCTTGGCGAGACCAAGAAAGCAATCTGTGCATGACACTCATCCGTCCTCTTCCCCTCATCTTCTTTTTATTTCTCTCATGCACTTCCCTTCTGCTTTCACTGTATAAACTTGCCATTGTTATTAATGCCTTGCTCCTTGTTCCTTCCTGCTTTGACTTAATAAGGTAAGAAGAAGGAACAGCCCACATGAAAGAAATAAATATTATTACTACAACGGGAAGAAAACTACACTGTTCCTGGGTTGTAGGCTTCCACATTGTCATTGTGCTTCTGGGAGTGCCAGAAAAGGCAGCTAAAGTCCTTAAACTACCCATATCACATAAGCTATAACATTCTGGAAAGTGTGCAAGGAGTGCTGAATATCTTGGGCAGATGAACCTGTTCCAGCAATAAATTTATTCTCTGAGCTCATCCTGCTTGCAAGATGACAGGTGCAGTCCTTTGATGCAGCACAGGCCTTAAGCGTGTAAGCATGGTGTCAGAGGACAGCTGTGTTTTACCATTTACCACAAATGCTGCCTGTGCAAGAAAAAGTGGAGATTTTCCTTGATGTGAACTGCTGTGAGCTCTGAGTCTCCATGTATCAGACTGAGTGCACCTGGGAAGGGATCTCAGAGCACAGGGCAAATAAATTGTCAAAAAGACTTTGATATACTGGAGAACAAAGAAAGCAGGAATTTTTTTTATATACAAGAAATTTTGTCAGTTTAGATTTCCAAAGAATCCAGATACAGAAGTACAATGTATATATGAAAATCCCTTTTTTAAACTATGATTTTTATCCTGGAAATTACATCTGCACATCAGTCACTTCCCTTACAGTTTCTGAGCCCTTTATGTCAGCCAAGTCAGATGGGGTCTCCAGGTCTCAAAGGTATTCACATTCCTGAAAGCTCCAGATAAATCAGCTGAGTGGACTCAAATGAATTTCCCTTTGGGTGAAATTTAAGCAAAATAATTATTACTCTCTCTTTCCAGCACTGGTCACCCACTGCATCAGGAGCCAGCCAGCATGTATGTTGGTGTTTGCTGCCTCTGCCTTGGGGTGGCCAATGGGGAATGTTGTGCTGTTGCAAAGGAGTTAGATGAGCCACCCCAGGCACAAATCCATAGGAAAATACATCTCCTTGTTTTTCTTACTCACACTAAAAAAATGTTCAGTCAGTCCCAGTACTGAGTCTCCTGGGCTTGGAGGGAGTAATAAATGTTGTTCTTGCTGTAGTCCATCATCCTTTCCCTCCATACAGCCCTAAATATACATGATGATTTGGAAATTAATGAGATTTTTGTGCTGTTTGAACTAGTATTGATTCCACTCCAGAGGCAATATGAGGCACAGTAGTATATCAGGGGCCTGAAGAGACACAGGTTGTTATGTGCTGGAAGGGCACAATAGGAAGAGAAATGAGCTCACATGGTAGATAATACGGAAAAAAAAAATTGGAGAATAACTTCTAGTGTTTTCTACTTTTTATTTTTCATGTTTGACAAAAGAAGAGTCCTGAAAAAAGCTCTCTTGAAATAAATGTTCCCAGGCTATTCTATTTTCTAGTGTGGAAGAGCTTATTCACATTATCTTGTTTTGACAAAGGCTTTACAAGTTACAACAGGGCCGATTTTTAGTTACAGTGTGGAAAAAGCCTTTATCTCTTCTGAGAAACCTTTGTGATAAGCAGTGGCTCAGCCAGCAGTCAGTCCTGGTTCTGAGTCAGGACAGTAACTGGGGCCAGGTGCTATTGCAGGGAGCCACCAGTCAGCTGCACTGGAGCCACCAAGAGATGGGATCAGCCAGCCACCACTGCATTTTTGATGGAATTTTTTTCCCACCTTCCTCTCAAAGACCTGTACCACATACATTTCAGGTGGTATTTCAGCTTCTCTTCTACTTGGTAAAGGATTTGTTGTTGTAGAAGTTTGACAAGCAGCTGAGATGCGCCTGAGAGCAATACAGGGAGACCAAAGTGCTGTGGAGTGGCATAAACACATCTAAGTGCTAATGCTATTTAAGGGGGACTCTGACCTTGCTGTGACCTGGCAGGTAGAGCTTGTCTCATGCACTGTATCCACGCAAATCTCCTAGTTCACTTTTTCTCTGGTTGCCTAATCCTTCCTCAATGACACTTGGAGCACAGTACCTGTTTGGAGACTCCCAAACAGTTGCAGACAGGTTGGGTGGCAGGGCCTCAGGTAGGATTTTAACCACCTAGGGCTTGAGGTGAGGCTACTGCACCATGCAGCACCTTAGTGCTGAGTTTGTAGGAAGATTAATTTCTGCTACTTTTGTTTGCAGTAGGGTTTTTTTGGTTTTGGGTTTTGCTTGTTTGTTTGTTAGTTTTTTAATATGAGATTATGCTTCCTATCCATCTCTTCCTGCTTGGATGAGAAAGAGCAAATGGAATACTGCACAGCACCACACAGCCACAAATGTCTGATCACATTTAACAAACAATAATACTAATACCTAGTGTTAAAAAACACACTATAGAGAATGTCTGTCTAGTCATCTATCCCTCGTTCTGCTAAGGGGAAGGGGAGGTAAAGGCAGGAGACTTCCTTCTAATACACACACCCCCACACTCCCACACACACCTTGCCAGCTGCCCTTCAAGCTGATTGATGCTAACAAGTGTAAAGAGAGGACCAACAGAAATCCTAAGCACCTCTGGAAATGATGACATGGCACCTCATCACCAGCTTTATAGGAATAGAAAAATAAATTTGTCTGCATTAAATAAATTATTAACAGTGGTTAATTCACTTGATTCAGCAGTTGAAAGCTTGTACCCTTTGTTTTCTTGTGTATTGCTGGGAAGTACATGTTGTTGAAGCACAAGAAAGCAGAAGGGAATTCTGTAATGATTCAGGCTTTTTGTTAATATTTCAATTCCTATTTATTCACATGTATCTGAAAGGTGGTAAAAGAGATGTTAAATTGATGAAGTGTTCATTTCATTATGCTATTTCTTGTCAGGATAGGCTGGCCATATTTTCATATGTACTCTGCAGCAGTCCTGAAATAAAGCTGTCTGACTGTACAGCCACACTGTGCACAGCCAATGCAAACATAAGCAGCCCTGCCTCAGGGACACAGTGTAAATTTACACTTATGCTGACTCCAGACTGCCGTCCCCTGGTTACCTTGGATAGTCCAGGGATTTTGCACCCCTGTTTCTTCAGACCAGCTGGCAACACACACCTATCTAGATCAAGTTGAATAAAATAAGATTTTATTGCACTGCTAAAGAAAACATGGCGTGAACAATAGGGTGACTCAAAGGTCAATATTCCAATATTCCAGTGTTATTTATGTTAGGTGCTACTTCAGGCTGTATTTATTTATTTTTAAAAACCCCAAACACTTAACTGATGGGTTTGTATGCTATTTGTCCTGTTACCTTGTGTTGACAGGGGTAAATGGGCCTGGACAGGAAACATCAGTACACAACAAAAATCTCTAGAGGTTTATTTTGCCTCCAAATCTCTCTGCATTTGCTTTTAGCTTTGAACTAAACCACAAAAGCAGTAAATTTTGAAACTGTAAAAAAGAGCAATGGGTTAGAACTTATGATCTGTACAGGATTAAGCTTTCAGTGAGGAAAAGTACAGGGCCTGATTAATGTTTAAAGGCTTTAAGAGTAGTAGACATTAAAATTTTTTTATGTGAAAACAAATATATACAAACCCAGCTTTTTACAAGAGTTAAGAAACACTGACATGTAGATATAAATTAATTTAGCCTAATTAACTACTTCAGAGACATGATCACTGCTATCAAGTTTGTATTATTTAATATTCTTTAATATTATTAAAATATCCAGATTTAATACTATGAAATCTCAGGTGACAGTCAGAAGTTTCTTTTTTTAATAAACTCTTTTACCATTACAGTATTTTCACATGCTTTGGCTACTAGAAGATGAGCTTGAACTTTCCCTTATAAAGTCCAGTAGCCCTGGTGAACCCAGAGTCATAGGATTCAGCAGGCAGCTCTCCCCCAACCCAGCTGACAACCTCATTATCCATCTTTTGAAATATTTCAGCTGTGGAAGTGATACACTTATGTAACATGTACTTGAGAAAAATAAAACCATCTCTGCTTTTAAAGAGGAATGCTCTGTACCTCCTGCTACCTTAATTCTCACAATTTCTTCTTTCTCTATGAAGTGTGAACTAGAAAAATATCATGAGTGAAAAATAGTGATGATCAGGGAAGATGAATTAGAAACAAAAGGGCAGATGAGAACATGGGATAATGGTACCTTAAAGAGGTACTTAAAAATATTCCAGTTCTTCTCATTTAGAAATAATCCTCGCATCACACCACAGCATTTTTCATTTTACTTGGAACCACGATCTCTTCATGTGAAAAGGAGCATTAGAACAATGAATAGAACAAAACAAACATCAGCTTAGTGTTTCTGTGACCAGCAACCAGAGGAACTGGAGCTGGGAATCTAGCAGTGTGTCCCTCACCCATGCCCCAGTGCCTGAAATGGCTGCAGGACTTGTGCCCCCACCACCTCACGGTCTCCGTGAACAACAGCTGCTTCTCTGGCATGGCAGATACAGGGGATTCTTTCCAATGGCCATACTTGAAAGGGTCAATCCCGAATCAAGGGTTCATCTCTGCTGTAGCTGCAGAGACGTAGCTGCTGTGAGGATGAAGATGTTGTAATGGATTGTGTCTGCAGCAGTGTGCTCCGCCATGTGCTTGGTGGAAATGCTGCAATGCTAAAGACTGAAATCTTCAGCCAGAGATCTGCACAGTTTCTCATGAGTGGATCTTCTGCAGAGGTATCTAGGCAAAGAAGTGCCAATGTAGACCATGATTTCATCTTACAGCTACTGATAACAACTGGAACTGCCCTTCCAAAAGGTCTAATGCACTGGGAGGCAAGAAGGAATGCAGTTTGGCAGGCAGGCAGAGTGGGCCTGATTCAACCAACTGCTTATGTGTCACTGAAATCAATGGTGCTATTTAGGGGCTTAATTGCTTTGCTGAATCCAGGCCAAAGAGACAAAAAGCAAGATGGTTAAGCTGCAAAGCTTGGATACATATCTTAAATCTTGAACACTTACATCCTTTATCAATATTATGATTCTTCCCATTAATTCACAATTGTTCAGAAAAGTTTCAAAGTAAAATGCCTTACTTTTTGGCCCTGACTTAGTAAACATTTTGGTGTACCATGATTCATGCAGATGATGCCATTTTCTTAAGAACAGAAAGACATAAGTGAAGCGCCACAATCGGCTGTTTTTGCAGGTCAGAGCTGTATTTAATATCTACAGCATTTAAGCATTCCTACCAAGGTTATACAACTCCTAGAGACATCTGGACCTAATACTGAAATGTTCCTATTGCAATCTGTATGTGCGTGAATATTCTTGTGCCAGAATATTTGTTTAAAACTGTCTTTAAAAGAGAGAACAATAAGTTCAAGGAGTTATAATTTTTTTCAGTTGTTTTTCTTTCAATAACAAACACACCTCAGACAAATAAAAATTAACAGTTTCAATACCAGTGTTGAAATAATGCTTTTTCTCACTGGTTAGTCAGTATCCATAATGAATGGCTGCATTTGCCCTAATTAATGCTCCATTTTCAGGAAAGGCTTTAATTAACATCTGACATTTAAGCAGCACTACTGTGTGGTGCGCAATTATCACCTGGCCTACTTCAGTGTGATTCAAATGCTCTTGGAGAAAAAGATGCTTTTTTTTCCCTGCAAGATTTATGGAACTGAGTAGCAACAGAGACCAAAGGAAATTAAGGAAAGAAAGACAGATTTTCAAAGAAATTTAGGGTGGAGTTTTCCAGTACAATTAGCTCGTCCCAGTGGCTGGCTGCCCCCTCAAAAGAGGGGGACGCACTCATACACCTCTCAGCTTTGCCCTGGGCCATGTATTTCTAACCCACTTCCTCTCCCCAAATTGTTAAA
The DNA here is from genome assembly GCF_049639895.1 of Pseudopodoces humilis. Classification (NCBI taxonomy): domain Eukaryota; kingdom Metazoa; phylum Chordata; class Aves; order Passeriformes; family Paridae; genus Pseudopodoces; species Pseudopodoces humilis. Next base: position 61,451,588 of record NC_142202.1, read on the forward strand.
GCCCTGAGTGCCATTGGGAGAGTCAGAACAAATACAACTGAGCCCATTTAATAACTCAATGCTGCTAAAACAGAATGGCCTTCCTCCTCAAGTTTCCTCCATCTTCTTTCCCCTGCTTTGTGTCCCTCAGGCTCTACCAGCAGCAAGCCAAGCTGGTTCAGTTCCTCAGCCCTGGAATCAAAAGAGAAACTAGTTGCTGTGTTAAAACAGTTTCCTGACAGTTCAGTGAGCTCATCTGGCTCACCCTTGTTTCTCACTCCCAGAAAGGAGAAGGAAGAAGTGTGGGACCACCACCTCCCAGTAAAAGTGAGCTGGTATTTTGCCTTGTGAAATCAGATCTTATTTTGTGTAGGACGGTACACCACACACAAGCATGTTTTTGTACTGTATATATTTTCTATCAGAAAATCAGTGTCTAATCACATGACAGTGTTGGTGAAGTGAAAGGTGAGAGCATGTGGCAGGGATCTGATGGCCCTTTTGGCTGGATTGAGGCCATTCTTCCCATGGTGAGCTGTAACCAGAGAGAGGACTTGGCAGAGCAAGAACAGACTTTACCCTACAAGTTCAAGTTGCTTTATATGGCACAGAAACATGGAATGGTTTAGGTTGGAAAAGACCTTCAAGTCCATAGAGTCATACACTCAAGTAGCTATTAATGTTTAAATACCCAGTATTTGCTGGGTCACTGAAAGTGTGAGCAAGCACCAAGACGTGGCTGAACCTCTCTCCTGCTCTCTGGCTTGATGAATATTTCATTATGCTAAGTTAAGAGAAGCAGCTTTTGGCCAGGGGGACAGGGCTCCTTTCCCTCAACTTCCCAAGAATACACCACAGCCTCCTGATCAGAGCACCTTCCCCAGAGAAATGAGCTGGTCTGCTTTGGCAGAAGAGGGCATGGGTGACACTTCCCATGCTGTCCTGCTACAGAGGCAGGTGTTTCTTTACCTCATCTTCCAGCCATGCCTTGCTGGAGCTCAGAGTCAGCTCTGCAGAAGGAGGTCCTTAAACAACATGGACAGAGAACATAAAATCAACCCATTGTGATAGGGTGGGTACAGAGCTACCTGGGAAGAGCTGAGCCCTTTGCAGACACATCCAGTCGCCAAATACTGTGTGAGAAATAACACACTGACAACTTTGATGCATGAAGTAGAGGAGGGGCTGACATAAAAGTACTGATACAGTTGCAGTTCTGAGGTACTCAGGGTGACTGCCCTGTCCCCAGGCAGCCCCTGCCTAACAAAAACCAAATGTAGTTTGGCACATGGGGCTGCATTTAGAAAGCTGCAGCAGCTCTGGGGTATTTCAGATATCTGCAGTGAGGACAGGAGAGACAGCTGGGGTAGTAGTCTTGTTAGCTAACTTGATATAAATTGTCCATTCCCATGAATCACAGCTGTCAGGCACCAATGGGATTTGGAAGCCTCTAGGGTGAGGCTGTAAGGAGAAACTGATTATCATAATTTTGGATCCAGAAATCTAAATTTTAGAAATATTTCAAAAATTTAGGAATAGAATGCATATGGCCACCTTTTTAGACTGTGGATCTAGTCTTTGGAGTATATGTTACACCATCCTTTAACCTGCCACACTTTCACACAGAGCTTTCACACAGATGATATTTGCCTCCTAAAAATTACAGTCAAGGGACCTTTTATGAACTGACTGTGAGTTTATGTGTTGGTTAGTATCCAATAATTCCTGAGATATAAGCCCAGATCTGTCATCTATTTGTTCCACTGCTCTGAAAGGAGTTCGTAAAAATAGCACCCGTAGCTCTGCATCTATTGGAATTCAATATTTCAGTCTGGCAGCCTTGAAACCAAGAGTGAAGCATTGCTCTTTTAGCCAGTACATAGTCACCAGTTTCTGGGTTGGTGACAGGGAATGGGCACATTCTATATAATTCAGGTAGTGACCTGACTCTCCTAGGTCAGTACTGCTTCAGCAATGCAAGGAGAAAATGTTACTGAAAACAGTGGAATTATTTGCAAGAATAAGATTATGTGACTTTGCAGGACTGTACATTTTTTCTCTTTTTGTCTCTTACTGTACAGTCAGACATCCAGGGGACTAGTCACCATCCTGCTGAAAGTTACAGCCTGCCTGGTCTTTAATGTCTCTTTTCGAAGATGATCTCACTCATCTGTTCATTTTCCTGCACTCTGCGTGCATCCTAGTCTTCTCATCCTGTCCTATATGACGCAAGGCAATAAAACCAAAATGAGGCAAACTGGTTTATGGATCTGCCGGTCCGGTTTGCGCTACTTCCACCGAGCGCTGCTAGGTGGCAATATGTTACCTGGAAAACCACGAGCTTCCAGCCACCCTCGCCTCCTCTGCTTCCGACCGAGCTGGGACGTGCCTGGGCATCGCTCCGCTCCGAGAGAGGACAAGCCCTTGGAGCAGGACCTGGAGAGAGCTGCTGCACTCTCACAGATCTTTACTGAGGTTTTCCAGACACAACTGCAGGGCTGAATCCTACCGCAAAAATTCTTTGTGAACCCAGGAGGAAAAACAAGCCTGCTTGTTGCAGAGAGTGTTGTAAAAAGGAAATGTATCTTTCTATTGTATAAAGATAGCACTGTCTGGGACTAGACTATTTCATATTCTCGATAATCTGAACAATACAAAGTTGAAAATATCTGTTCAGCGTAAAAAGCTTTTGTTTTTCAATATAAATGATTAATTGAAATTCCCTACATATTCAATCATAATTTTTAATGAACTAGGCCAACTTTGGAACATTTGTATTGACAGTTGGGTTGAAAAACAGCTCTAATACAGGTGGAGAAGATGTACCTCCAGATACATTCTTCAGCCATGCTACAAATACTTAAAACTGAGTCATCTTATATATGTGTCTCAACAAGGACACAGAAAGAAAGACTGGCTCATATTTACGTATTGCTTTGAATATGCAAAGCACTAAGTTATCTCTATTTGGAACATTTATTTGCCTTAATCTGGCTGCTGGCAAAACCGAGAGCAGGGCTGTGTGTGACAATGCCATTTTATGCCAGCCTCAAGTTTACACAATTACAGTTTAATGCCAGGGGAGTTTGCGGCTTGCTGAGCACTTTGGCCCGGCTTCCAGAGCTGGGTACAGGTGAGCGGTACTTGGAGGCCAGGCAGGCACAGCGGCCTGGAACAGGACAGTGGAAAGAGCTCCCACTTAGGCTGACAGGTAAAGCAGCTGGAGCGCAAGTCTCTCCTTGAGGCGCCGTGGACAGGGAGCTAACATCCCTCCTGCCTGCTGCAAGCCGGGGCCCCGCCGCCCCAGGCTGGATCCTCCCGGCAGCGATCCGTACCCTCACCTGAGGCGAGACCATGTCCTGAGCCAGCGGAGAAACGAGGATCTTTAATTAGCCTGACTCGGATAGAAACGCGGGGCTTGGTTTTTAGAGATGGAGGCGATAGGTTCAGAAAACGACAATAATGACGACCTGCTTATGTGGTATTTAGCAACTTTGGAGCTGACGAGTATCGTCTGCTTCAAAATTGCTTTAATTCAGGCAGAGTTCTCTCTGCTTGGGGTCACGCCTCTAGAGATGCGGTATCTTGTGGGCCCCAAGTCAGCCCCCAGCACCCGGGGGCTCAATAGGTTTTAATCCCTTTTGCCGGGAGCGGGGCTGCCCCGACACCGCTGGGCCCGGAGGCCGCGGCAGCGGTTCCCGGCGGGGCCCTTTCCCCGCAGCACCGCCTGCCGCCGCTGCTCCGCCGGCGCCGGGCCCAGGTCAGCGCCGGGCCCAGGTCAGTGCCCGGCCGGGGGGCTCCGCTGCCCCGGCCGCCCGCGGCCTTCGGGGGGAAAGGGGCCTCTGCAGGGGAACGGGGCTGCCGAGGCGCGGCCCCGGGCAGCGTCCGGGGGCAGGGCGGGCGCGGGGCGTCCCGATCCCCGCAGAGGCGAGCTGGTGTCATCGGTGCTGGAGAGGTCGGTGGTGCTTCTGCTTAGCCCTGACATCTCGGGTCTTGCTTTGGGAACAGCCGGTCACCGCCCACTTCGGCCCTGCTCGGCGCTCAGCCCTGCCTGGCGTGACGGTTGATCTAACATAAGCAATTCCGTCAAAAAAAAAAAAAAAAGAAAAAAAAGAAAAAAAGAAAAAGTGTTTTTTGGCACCGCAGGTTAGCAGCAAGAAATGTCTTCTGGAGAAGTAGCTTCCACCCCTCGGTCCCTTGAGCCTTCACATTCTTCCCAAGGTGATACCTGCACGGTTGCCATTGCTTCCCGAAATTCAGTGTGGAGCCAAGGAAGCAGGTGACAGGCGTGACAGGCAGTCCTGGAGTGGTGCTGCTAGTTCCCAGTGCTGTTACAAGGGGACAGGAGAATCGTGACTGCTTGGCCAGTTCAGACTTTGGTATATCATTTTTGGCATTGCTGTCGAGAGAAGCATTTATAGCTGGTGGTGGTAAGGAGAGAATAGTAAACAGTGAATTAAGTGGATATTTCTTGTTTTCTTCAGAATACTTCTTGGCTACAAAAGATACAGTTTTCAAGGCAACCATTGGGAAAGCATCAGTATTTGTGGGTCAAGTTAGAATTCATGCATTTTATGGTTCAGGATTTGGTGACTGAAAGGCAAATGGTGGGTTAGTTGTGGTTATTTCCATTCCTGTGAAGTTGTGCATCTGCTCTTCTTAAAGGTCTCTAAAACACACCTAGTGGGCAGTGAACTTAAAAGAGTTTTCTGTCACTGTTATAAAAGCTCCTTTGATGACAGCTGTGAAGAGAACCTCTTCGAATCAAAGCATTAAAAAATAAAGGCCTGAGTGCTTCTTGCAGAAGATAGCATATTCTTGCCCTCTGCTGTAAAACTTAAAATCTTTTACTGACCATGGGACCAAAATAAAATGTTTTTAGGTAGTGTCATCTGTCTTTATGGAAAGGCTTCCTTTGTCAGCTGTTTTGCATCCTTAAATACCATTATTTTTCTGTGGATTTAAATATGTTTCTCTGTGATTCGTTTACTATTCTTCAAAATAATTAAAATGTGATTAAAAGAGAATGTAATTGTTTAGGAATAGAAAGACAATTCACAGCTAAACTCTAGCCTACAGGGATCCTTAAAAAATGCAAAACTAAACAAAGAACAAATAGTTTGGAAAACTATAGCTTGCTATGTCCAGAATTGGGCTGCTTAGGAACAATGAAAAAAACAAGAAAAAAAGAGATAAAAAAAGAAATGAAGTGTAAATGGTCAGCCAGCTTAAAACTGAAACTACAGACAAAGGGGGTTTTTTTACTTAGACAGTTACAAGATTTTTCTTTCCCCCAGTTAATTTTTATTTCCCATTTCATACGTTAGTTGATGCCGTTTCAGTTAGCTAATCTGGACATGTTCTTAATTCTTGTTCTTTCAGCTTCTGGATAGATAAATTTTGTTTCTAGTGATGACATACAGAAAGTAGGAGGCCCAAATCTTTTGTTCTATCAACAGTAATACAGAGGCTAAAAAATTGTCCTTTAAAATACCTGCTACTTTTAAAGGCTGTTTTTAGAGGAGTCATAAAGCTTTTAAAGTGCTGAACTGGGGGGACTGTTGATCCCATCTAATTTGTCTACAGTGCAGATACCAGAGACAATGTGCTAAAAGTTTGAACAGGGCTCAGCAAGTTTGAGAGCCATGACATTTTGAGAAAAGCATGAGGGATCACTCCCCTAGTTGGGGAGGCAGAATCTCCTCAGCTACCCTGCTTTGTTTGGTATCTGTATTTGCAAATCATGTTTTGTCAGTAGGTTTTCTGCTGCTGATCCCTTAGCATGCTTATGATCTGCTCACTGCTTGCATTCAGCAGTGAGAAAGCCAGCTGGAGAAGTGACTGCCCTCAGTTTGCTTCATCTGGTAATTATTAGAGTGGGAGAACCTGTTGGACAAGGTGTTTAAGTTAACCTAACCCACGCATCACGGAAGGAAAGTAGAGAGATGGATAAGTGCATGAGGTAGGTGGAGGGCTCCATAACCTTCAGTTGTGGGGTGGTGACAAGCAACTGGCAACAGAGGAATCCTGCATGTGAGTCCTCCCTATTACACCTTTCTTGTGTCTGAAGGCAGGGTCTAGTGACTCCACTGTGAGACTAAGCTGCTCTTCTTTTGTTTTTGAATCTCTTCTCTTTGTTCAACACCAGAATTTATTTTCTTTTTTTTTATTCCCCATAATTACACACCAGCCTACTGACCAGGGTTACAGTCAGTTGCTATTTTCACTCATTTTCAACCTATTTTTTTTTTTTCCTACAGATGGGCTATTTTCATGCTTTGTTTATCCATCACTCTGCTTTTTCATCTGCTTTCATGCTGTAGCGTCAATTCTATTTCCATATCCGTATTTCATTATGTATATGTGTATATGTGTATATGTGTATATGTGTATATGTGTATATGTATATATGTATAATGTATATCCATTTCCGTATCACCACTTGCTTTCCATTGATTGGCCACTGCAGGAACCTGGTGAAGCATCTGCCAGTCATGGTCACTGCTCCCTAGTACAGGTAAATGCCTTCTAAAGTGATTGGTAAGCCACCCAGACAGGGTTGAATTGAGTCATCGTCCTCAGTTCACATCTTCTAACCCTTCTTCCCTCTCTTTGCACTTCTGAGCTTCTTGCTGAAATTGCAGCTGCCAAAGGTCTTCCTCAAGTCAGGTTCTCTTGTTCTTCTTGACCAAGTGCCCTTGATGCCTTCAGCAGTGTCACAAAAGTGCCTTTCTAATTGTTTTTTTAATGCCATTTGAATGTTTTCTCCTCCCTGAGATTTATTTTGTGGATTTTGTCTATTTAATCCCTTTATTTCTGTTATGCTTAATCTCAGTATACCTTCATCCAAACCCAGAAAGTCAGCTGATGGGTTTTTTTTGCAGTATCTATATCTGCACATCACACCTGTCATATCCTGCCCCAGATGAAAGGGCATGCTTATTTCTCTGATGTATTGAAAACACACCCCTGCATCTTCTTTCCCCATTTTCTTTTTCCCTGACTCATGTTAATAGTTCAAGCACCATTTTTTGAACTGGAATTTTCCTTGCTCATGTATTTTAACTTGCTATGTCGTACTGCGTCTCTTGTTTGAGTATACAGCTCCTAAGATTTAGTTCTCTGGTTTGTCTTAATTCTTATACCCTTTCTTCTAGAAAGTTGCTACCTACAGCCCTTATCTCTTACTTTGGCCACATATCTTCATGTTCAGTGACAATTGACACTGGCAGCATTGCTGGAGTTGTTCCAAGTTGTTCCATCATGTGTTCCAAGACAAATTTGGGTTGCAACACGGTAGTGGTAAATGGCAAAGGCAAATATCCTTGTTCAAGACTTACTAATTTCCCAAAGAATCTACTCAGGGAGTATTGATGTTAGTTTTCCTGTTATTACTATGTTTTATTAACATTGTGAGGTCTGAATTTTACCTAGGCAGTTACCAGAGGCTGTCAAAAGGCCTCTGATACCTCCACATGCACAAAAATACATAGATTGTGAGTGCCTGCATGTGGATACATGTACTGCTCTTGCATAATGTGTGTCAGTTCTTTGTACTGAAGTACTGACATTGGATGTGTTTATATGAACCCACAGTCTGCTACCCCACAGGCAAGGGTATTACAAAATCAGTTGAGTGCCAAATGGGATTTGAAATGCTGTTTCATGTAAGAGGTACAATAGCTGTGGCATGAACAGCTATTGATGTCCACATTGTTGGCTTCTTTCTTAGTCGTCACCAGTGATATATAAAGCTGTAGCACTTAAAACATATGAAAGATGCTAATTGACCACTGTTATTACTTACTGTCAGGTTGGTTTTTTTCCATTGTAGGAACTGTGCATAAACTACCTTTGCTACAGATGCAATCAGGTATAGCATGTTGCCTTTTTAAAATTAGACTCAGACTCCATTTCTCTAAGTATGTATGGAGAGATTTGATGATGTTAAACTGAAAATCAGAAAACTTTAGTGTTAATAAATATCTTTTGGGTGGTCCTACAAGATCGTGCTACTGCAACATCTTTCACTGCTTTCATGCAAAATACAGAAATAATAAATCTCATGATTGGATTAATGCAGTGGATTGTGAGTGCTCCATACTGATTGAAATTTTGGATGATGTTTAAATACACTGCTAAAATAATCTTATTTTTATTAGAAAATAGTATTGGCCACTGACCGGTACTGTAGGAGGTGATTGTAAAGAAAATAATTCAAAGATTATACCTTGCATGAGTCATTAATCATGAGTCATGATCAGCAGGCAGTGGTGTCCAATTTGTTTTCTAATCCTGCACTTGCTGCTCTTCTTTATTACCATAGTGATAATATTAAAGAGCTGTTAATGCATATAACCAAGCAGTTGAAAATGACAGACTCTTTTTTCATTGGAATAAAATTTCCATATCTTAAGTCTGTTTTGCTCAGTATATTTCTTGTCATGAGAAATTCAGTAGTGTATAAAATTCATGAAAGAAGTTTAAGTCATCAAGTTAGCAGGACAGCCTTCTTTTTTTCCCCCTCCTCTTTGCTTTCAAGCCAGTCATTGGGGCTTCCTAGAGAATTCCAGGTAGTCTGTTTTTGTATGAGAATTGGGGACACTTTGTATTCATTAAAAATTGGGAGTTGATTGTTCAAGGTACGCTTTAAAATGAAAGGCTGAACTGTCCATATATTTCATGTTTGTTCTCTCCTGAGCAAAAACTAGTAGCTGGATGGAAAGTTTTATTGCATTAATATATGCTGAGGAATGACTACTGAGGTTTTAGAGAAAAGGGAAGGCTGTCTCTTTCTTGAGAGTCTGAATATAAAAAGAATCAATTAGGAGAAATGAGCTTTAGAAACCCATTTTCACTCTTTAAATAAAATTTTAAAAGCTCTGAAAGGTGGTAGCTGAAGTGTTGCAGACTATTAGGATGTGCATAGATGGAGAGTGTTTGGGTGCAGCACCAGTCAGGGAATGTTTTTTATGAAGTAATGACTCTTGTATTCAATTAGATTTTAAACTTGATTAAATTTTGTAATTAGTTTTATTAGTTTACACTTTGGAAAAGTTCATCATGACAGATTAACATGCCTTGTTTGTCAGCAGATATTAAAAAAAATCCCTTTACAATTTCCTGTGTAGATGATTTTATAATGCATATATTTGTGTAGGCCTTACTAATTTCTTTCTGTTGAGCTTGTGAGATCCTGTTGTTTTGGTGGGTGCAGTTGGCAGGACAGGTATGAATCTATTGGTATAGATGGCTCTTCACAATTGCCTGGTATTGCTGCATGTTCCTTCACATCCCACAGTGTGGTTGCTCTGCAAACTCCTCCTCCCTTTGCATGAGGACTATGCCTGCACCAACAGAAGCATTTTCAAGTTGAGTGTAGGATGGTACAGCCAGTAACATAAGTATTCACTTGACAGGGCTGTTCACTTGTTTCATTAGGAGCTAATTGTGTGTTGTTTTTAATGTGCATTTACTTGATCATGTGTAAATAATAAAGGCTTTCAAAAATGTTGAGTCTGTAAACTGTAAGATAACAGAGCACACAATATAGCTGTCACCAAAGTCTGTCTCAATGAATGTGTTTATGTTTTGAGTTCACCTTAGAAAAACTTTCCAACAGCTGCTTTCCAATTTTTCAAGTATCTTGTTTCTGCCAAATATGATGCAGAAACAAAACAGTCTTTTCCCAGCTATCAACAAAATGAGCATCTACCATGTCTTCTGAATGGCCAAGCCCATTAAAAAGTAGGTTGGGGAAAAGGTAGGACTATATCAAATTGCAAAATAGCAAGCATTTTTTTTTTCCACGTTCTGTGGGTGTTCTTTTGATTCCCATTCTGATTGGTTTCTAAGATGACTTCATTTCCAGAACAGCTGTTTCCAGTTCAGGCTTTACTCAGTTTCTTTAAAGTAATTTGTAAACCACTTTCTCCAGTAGACCCATTTCCAAAGTAAATAAATTAAGGCAGAGATGCAGATCAAGTGTAATATATGATAATTACTTTCTTGTTATTTCCTGATCTGCAGTCATACACTGTAGAGTGGAAATAGCAGAGGAATAAGCACTGGGTATACCGGTATACAGAAATAGTTTACAAGTATTACTGTCTTTATAAAAGGTAAATATGGTTCTCAATGCATAATAATGTTGTACACTTTGCATCCTTTGGAGCACTGCACAGATTCTGTGCTCAAATGAGGTCAACTCAAAGTGCTACTGGAATGACTGGGAAAAGCACATAGCATTCAGGGGCTAGGCAAACTAATTAGTTTTAAGATGGGGTCTGACAGCTGTGTTAATGGGATCAGGTGATGGGGAGCAGACTTTGATATAAGAATGATCTTCAGTTCTTAATTTTTATGTTCCTCAAGTATTTCTTTTGGGAAGGTCTTGCTCTAATAGTTGCTTACAGAAAAGCAGGACATCCAGATCATGAAAGCTGTGGGACGTGATAGAATTTTTCCTCCATTTTAGCTGAGGATCTTGGTATTTTTTTAAGAGAGAAGAGTGAGGGAGGGTTTGGAAAATTAATACAGAGTAAATTGGTCTAGTGGAATACATAGGAGTCTTACTATAGTTTTTTGAGCCTCTTTTGTGTCTGCACACGAATACTTTCTTGGTAAATTTTACAAAGTGTTTTAAAAGGTGCTAATATCTGGCTTAACTACTAAAATCACTCCATAAAACTCCTTCTGGTAACTTTGTGGGGGTAGATTCAAACTAAGAATTTTGAAAATATAGTTTGCAGTAATTTCAGTCAACTGATATGATTGTATTACATTTATATTAGTTTCTGCTGTCATAATTCCCTCTTTCTCAGAGGACTGAAATGGATTTCAAAGGAAATCTCTTGATTTTTTTTTCTCCTCACCCCATGTATTTCCAGAAATGGCCCTTCCTCTCTGGAAGAACTTAGTTCAGACTACAAAGAAAAGAATACTACAACAGAGAAGGTTGTCACTGTATAATGGTGCTGATGGCTATGAAGAAGAATTGATAAAGAAGAAACTTCAACAGTTTTCTGGTGGATCCATCAACCTTTCCAAAGAAGACAATGGCATTGGAATACTTACTTTGAATAACCCAAAGCTAATGAATGCCTTTACAGGTACTAATTAGTTGATGGGATTGCTGGTTGGTTTTGGTTTTTCTCTTTTTCAGTTACCTGTTTAGATATTTTGTCTAAGAAAGTGAAACACTCTGCCTTACCATGCCTGAGTTAAAAGAACAAATGTGTAAGTTTTATTCAGATGTGCAGCAAATGTGTCCAGTGTTTTGCATAGTAACTTTGCTATAAATGTCATAAGAATCTAAGAAATTCTCAATGACGCAGGGACTGTCTTGCAGAATGTGCTTCTCCCTGTGTTAAGTGTTGGCACAATTCTGCCACTGAGCTCTTTCTTGCATCTCCTCTCATTTTGTCATCACTACTCTGGAAATATGGAAGGCATTTTTGTGGGCTTGAGAAGATGCCACCTCTCTTTTGTAGGTGATGTAGAAAGATTGAGTTTGCTTCCTGTTTCTTTACCTTCTTTACCTAAAGCCTTCCCTGTACATTAAACTTCTGTAATTTGGTGTTTTTTGCTCACCCAAACTGTCTTCCATTTCTTCTTCATTTGCCTTATGTCATAAATATCAGTGAATGGTTAATTAAAGATCAGATGAGCTGGGTATTCTCAGCTTTTGCAGGTCAGTGATTTGTTTAATATGCTTTTACACTGGAGAATACTTAGCTATCAAAACCAAGTGCCCTATTTTATTAATCTTGTATTATGAGAGGTTTTTGTTCTCCAAGTTGAGTATATTTGCTGTCTCTTCTTAGTTATCTAGATTATTCCAATTTATGCCATTCTCTTCAGATATGAGTGGCACAGGTTCATGGTGTGAATCTACCTGAACTGGAGCCGTGCATAAGCCTTTAGTGTAAGAATGTTTTTATATGTTAATATTTTGAAGTGGATACTTTTGTGTCATCTTGCCAATTTCTTTGTTGCTGTTCTGTCTTCCTGCCCAATTTCTCACTGTTCCTTTGTTGTGAGTAAACATTTTGCAGCAAACTGTGCCCTTTATATGCAGAATGTCAATCTGCTTTTTCTACTAGTGATTGTTAGCTGAAAGGAACCTAAGCGAGCAGCAGAACTGGTGGTAATGCACCTACATGTTTCTGCATTCTCTCTTTTTTTGCTTAAAAATCTCATGTATAGAAGCATTACCTAACTTAGGAAGTTGTAGCTAAAAAATGTTAGGATAGGGATTGTCCTTCTGCATGCCTCCCTGTCAGCATACATGCTGTTATACAATCATAATTACAGTGTTGTTTCTCCTTTTTCTAGATTGTTTTATGTTTTTGATTCAAACGGAACTGTGCGATGTACACCTTGCAGACTGTGTGCTTTTAGCATATTTGTTGTGGAAGTTGAAAGGGTTATGAGAAATGAGCTGTAACACCAAAAGGAGAGAGCACATTGGGTTTTTCTGCTCTTTGAAGATCAGGAGTAATAAAAGTCAAATTGCTTAAACCAAACTTCCATAGAAACTTGCAAATATGTTCTCTGTTTTCTATGTGTTTGGCAGGAGAGGCTCAGAAGTGATTGGTGGCAGTGCTGAGCAGATGCACCTGTCATTTAGGCAACTGATAGCTGTTCTTTGCCTGTACAGTGTTCTGTGTAATGTTAAAGTGCTAAAATCATATCACACATCTGGAGTCGAGCATCCAAAATTAGCAGACATTTTCTCTCTGGCTCAGTTAGTTATCTGTAAAATAACCTCTTCTCTCCTTACAGGGCTGCTGTGAAAATAACTTATTAGTGTATGTCAATTAGATGCTCCAGTAGCAAAGAGGAGCCACAAAATCCACTGAGGAAATTAATAGCTCTGTCTTTGTTGTGGATACTCATTAGCGTATAACAAATGAGCCGTGGGATCAGGCAGTTCTGTTTTACAGCAGTGTGTAGAGCCCTGTAGAGAGCTGTGCACCATTTTGCTAGGCAATAGCCACAAAAAATTTCTCTGGAAAATCTTACTGTCAGTTCAAGAGATGCTTCTTCTTTGTGCTCTACACCTCAGCTAGAGACTTTTGTTTTTAGGTGAGGCAGCGTAGAAGCAAAATCAGTCTGGCCCCTTCGCTACTGCAGTGAATGGTATGTCATCTTAATTTATACTGATCTTAATTTAATTTTTAACATTATTGTCTGTAAAATGCAGTTGCTGAGAAACTACCAGGAACTTAGTCCTTTGGCTTTACAGTTGTGTATCAAATAATGCTCTTCAAGGGGCAGGATGGGGTGTGCTAGCCTTGAATTGCCTCAGCAGAACCTGGTTGACTTCACCAGCCGGAGCCGGTAGATTCAGCGACCTCCCCATCAAATTCTGTTGATTCTGTGTTTCATAGCTTCTGAATAGTGGCAGATGTGAATTTATATATCCATGCACACTCCCTCTAGAAAGCTGCAAAACATTATTAAGCTGTTGAGAGAAATTCTATTTTCCAGGCATTTGCTTTACACAGCAGTTTCTTATCTCAAAGGAATTATGTTTATTCTAAGCTTGAGCAACTCATGAAGTCAAAAACAGAACAAAATTGTTGGCAAATTGCTAATAGGCGATATGGAGATTGTTATGCCTTTTTTCTCTTCTTAATTGGAATCTGATGGCCACCTGTTTGAAATAGTCTCTTTGGAAACAAATGCTAATAATGTCAGTTAAAGCCTGGTAGAACCAGTTTCAGCAACCCAGCCTCTCACTGAATTAAACTTGAATGAAGTTTGAAAGAGAAGAAAGCTAGCCTGTAGAAATTAGAAAATAATGATGATAATTTTTGTTTTCTAGAATTTACTTGAAAACATTTATTCTCAGATGATAGTTAAGATGCAAACAAATTATTATTTATTATTTATTTTGTAAAGAGCATGAACTTAGTGGTATTAAATACTGAAATAAGATTGGCATTAGGATTTGCTTTAGTGTTGTGCCCTCTTCATTATATCAAACATCAGGAGCTATGTCTTTTGGTAAATAATAGTTCAGTGTTGTCAGGAACGGAAAAGAGTCTCTTGCAGAGGATAGAACCAGGCCAGTGTCTCTTGTCCCCTGCTATTGCATGTAACAGGCTCGTATGTATCCTTCATTTTTTCAGTTAACTGGATATTTGGCTTTGAATGCTCTTCAATACCTCACTGCTTTGCCTATTAAGAGAACCACGAACAGTTGTTCTGCTGTATTTGACTCCAGCAAAGCTTGGATGCCATCTCAAACACCTCTCTGTAAAGAAGACTTAAGAAGGCAGATATGTAGTAAGTGAAATCCACAGGGTTAATGCACACCTGTTTGAACTGCAGTGTTTGCAGAAAGAGGTGTTGAATATGCTGTCAGGCTGGAAAAGCATTTCAAATTAAGACCCACAAAAATTGCATCCAGGCCTTGTTCTGCTCAGTATTTTTATTCCTGGCTTGGATGATGAAACAGAAGATGAACTGCTGAAATTGTCAGATGACCCCACATTAGGAGCTCTTTCAAGAATATTTTTTGGAGTAGAGGAGAGGCATTCAAAGTGATCTTGATTAGCTGCTACAAAGAGCTCAAGATCAACAGGGTGAAATTCAGTGAAAGCAAATGTAATGTGCCACATACAAAAAACATGACCAAATTATAAATACAGAAGGGAAAGCAACTGGCAGAACTGCTGGGATTTTTTAGTGGATCATGGTATGGACTTGACAGTGGGTAAAAAAATAAAACAACCCAATGCTATTCTGGTATATAATATGTAATGTCCACTTAATTATTGACTAGAACAGAAACATTGTCAAACTGTGTTAATTCAGTGGCTGAGACCAAGCCTAAGGGGTAAGTGCTTGACTGAGTGTTCACTCTTAATGTGGTACTGGGAAGCTTACTTCATAATTAACTGTAAGAAAAAAAAACCAAACAGTTAGAAAACACAAATGTCCCATGGATTGGCTGCTAATGGGAAATTTCAGAAGAGGATGAGTCCTGTGCATGCAGGTGTAGAGCTAAAAAAGCAACACCGTTGGCAGAGGAGAGAGTCCTTGAGAGTATTAATCAAAAGCACATTTCTATCTGAAGAATGTAGGCCTGTCCATCTAAATTTTTGTCGAAGAAGGGTAAAGCTGGGAATGTCATCAGCTTGTATGTACCCTTCTTTCTGAAATTAGTTTCTGTAAATGTTTTCTCTTAAGTATATTAAGAGAATGAGAGACAGGTCATAGGCATTCAGACAGGAAGAGCTTTAAATTAATACAGGTATGTTCCATTGCTGTGGAAGATGCTGCTGTCCAGGATGAGCGCTAGAAACAGGAGTTTATAGAGTTCCATGTCAGGAAGGGTACTTAAGCAAATATATTTATCATGTTTTATCATGAATTAGTTGTTTTAACAAGAAATAAAAAGCTAGTACTCTATGATGATAATATTTATAATGAGAGTCTTTAGAAAGGAGCCTTTGTTAACATTGACTGGTTGCACCTTGAGCCCACCTTGGACATGATTCTTTTCATTCTCTGCCAATTGTTTGGGCAGGGAGGAATGTCAGTAATTTCAAAATGACTAGTTGGACAGATCTGGATGGATACATACAAATTTAGCTGTCTTGAACGTATGCAATTGCAAGCAGAAATAAATCAGGTAGAGGGTTTTGTTTGTTTGTTTGTTGTGTTTTGTTTTGAGGCTTTTTTGAGTGTAACACAAATATCCTTCATACAGAATATCCTTTGGAATTTTGGGACGTGCATCCTTGGAGAACAAATGTATGTTGGTGATTGTGTGCAGGATTTAAGATGATGCTTTCCCTTGTGATTTTCAGACAATCACTTATTTACTCTAACTTGTTTTTGCTGGTGGAAAACATAATGGTGGTAATAATTTCCTGTTAAAAATTTTGTTTCTCCCCTCTTGTGGCAGGTACTATGATGGTAGAACTCCAGGAGAGGGTAACTGAACTGGAAAACTGGAAGGATGGCAAAGGTCTTATAATCCATGGTGCAGGAAACACTTTTTGCTCAGGATCTGATTTGAATGCTGTCAAAGAAATATCCAACTCCCAGGCAAGTATTAGTACACATTAAGGTTTTGGAGAAAAATTAGTTTTTTGAGATTCTTTTTAGACAGAGGTGTTGCCCTACACTTCTGCAATTTTACATACAAGTCACAGAATGGAGCTTTAATGGTCAAAAAAATGTTGTCAGGCCCTTCAAGCCATGATTTAAGTGTTATTGTAAGTGATTCATAACTCTAAATTCCTACACTATATGTGCTTCTTTAGCCTTTTCTTTTAAAAATGTCATTTCAGTTTCTCACAGCAGTATATGGTGAATTTACACATCACATAAAATGTGCTTCTGTAGTTTGACCTTTGGAAACAGATAAAAGTAATAATTTCTTATATTCTAAAATAAAAACAGAAATGTAAGTAGCATGGCTGCTATTACAGAAATTTTATCAAAACTGTTTGAACCTGCATGAAATGGAAGAACAGATGCAATTCTTGTGCTGTACTTGAGTCATGTGAATCTTGTGTGTACCTATGAAATTGAAGAAGTTGGGGTTTGATGGCAATTTTTTGCTCATGCCACTCATTTGGACAACTTTCATGTGTGCTGCTGTTCTTTCTGTGTGCTAGTATGTGGACTTGGCAATGTGTGAAATAGGGCTTTGCCAGCTGCCAGGGAAGCTGCCTGTGCTGCTCTTATACCTAGTTTGCAATTGTGGTAGGTGCCAATCCTGGTGCTTTTTTTGTGGCCACTGCAAGTTTCAGGATTTAATTACGTAAATGAAACATTTAATCTGCCCTTCCAGTATGAGCATCAACACAAAAACTGGCTAATCTGATATTTCTCTTCAGTGATGATTTTTTTTTCCTGTTGATGAAACTAAATATCAAAACCCCCACAATATCTTAGATTTTATTTGTGGCCTGGTAAAATACATAGGACAGTCCAGTTTTCAAAGGGTATAGGACTCTTTCTTTCCTTTCTGGAGCCTCACATGAGAGGTGCTTTTCTTAATACGGAAATGTCATGCTTTATATCTAAATGGATTTGGGGGAAGTTTTCATCTGGATATATTATAAGCACTGGTAATTCTAAAAATATAGATGCATATGAAATTTTTTCTAAATTGATTTTTTAAAAAAAATTTAATCTGCCATTCTCATCTTCTTTGATCATTATACCAATAGAAAAGGAGCTGAAGCCAAACAAGGTCATTTCTTTTCTTATTTGCAGTCCAGTCTTTCCTTCAGAGTTCTGTAAATCTCAGTGATTCTGCTTCCTTGTATTTCATATTCTCTCTCTATGCTTATACAAATTACTTTGAGCTACTGCAGTGGCAGAGGGCTCTTGCAAGGATTAGGTTCAATAACAGATATACTGGGCGGAATGAAATGTATACATGTTAGTTATAACTTTGGGAATTCTCTGCAGAGAATCTAGATCTCATGCTAGTATTGAAATTAAAGCCTAAGAGTCACCAGAAATGCTCCAAGAATAGTTAAACATAGTTGCTTTTCTGCTTCCTTTGGAGAGTTCAGGCTATTTATCTTTTACTGAGAGTTTCTTTATAATAGCTTCTAAACAATCTGTTTGGTGGGATTTAATAGTCTTTATTAAAAAATCTTTACTAGAATATGTAATAGCATTTTCTGTTCTTCAGTCTTACAGAACTCTTCACTCTAACTTGATGGAGATGAGAGTGCTTTGTCTGGTTTCAGGTTAAGTTTTCTGTCCACAGGCATCTTCAAGGCAGAAAACCCCCCAAAATTAATAACTTTATGCCTGATGGGGTATGTCTTTCACAGTATCATAGAATATTCTGAGTTGGAAGGAGACCCACAGGGATGATAAAGTCCAACTTTTAAGTGAACAGATTGAACCCATAATCTTGTCATAATTAGCACCATGCTCAAATAACTGAACTGTCCTTAATATATTTTTTAAAGACTTCTTTAACCCATTGCTTTTAGTAATTGCAGAAAACACTTTTATCCAACCAGTTGGTTGATGGAGTACTGTATTTTTCATAATTTTCAGTACATTTTGCTTTTCCCTGTGGTGCAGAATAGGCAGAATAATGGCCAGGAACGCTGAAGGATTTTCTTGCCCCCTAGTGGCTCTTAGTCCTCCCCTTCCACTTCATTCTTTTCCTCTCTTGTCCATCTTGTCCCATGTTCATGAAGCAAACCTAGGTCCCCTGCCTGTTTTTGTTTTCTGAGTGCTAACATTACATAACCAAATCACAGAAGGTAAATGAGTAGTGGAATTTAAATAAAAAAATATTTTTCCTTCTGTCTTTGTAAGGCTTTGTAAGCTGTTCCTAGAGCGAGAACCTCATTCTGGAGAGAGACTTGAAAAGTTGTCTAGCTGACAAGCAAGAATAGCTCTTGAAACAACAGCTCAGAGGAAGAAGCACAAAGGAGAATTTTGCTATCCTTGATCCCTGTCTAGAAGTCCTAGGACAGAGGTTCCCAAACATAAGCCATGGAGGGAGGACTTTGGAGCAGTTGGAGATAATCTGGAAATATCGTTCTATCAGCAGTGAAAATGGATTTGAAGCTCTTGTGGCAATAAGAGGCAGCATTAGAGTCTTTTACTTTATGAAGGTGACTTTCTTCTTCCCTGCCTCTCCTAGGCCCACTCCAAGCTGTTAATCCTTTCCTTCCATATGTTGTGCATTTTACTGCATTTTACCTCCCTTTCTGCTAGTTAGAGGTCTTCTTACTTCAAGAACAATATTAGAGCTGCAGATATAATTATTCTACTAGACTGTAGAGAGCACTTCTTAGAGTCTTTTATCTGAATAATAGTCTTATTTTTCTTGTCAGGAAGGTTTGAAGGGTTTATTACTTGCCAGGACTCAAGCAATTGCTGCTTTTTTTTTTTTTTTTTTTTTTTGAGTGTTTTCTGTGCAGGCATTTTTTCCACAGTAATCTCTCTACCACCTGAGAGAATGAAGAATTTTCTTTTTATCTGCTCAGACATAAATGGGTTTTTCAAGTTTATCTATTCTGGAATGAATCTTTAATTATCATTTTGGATTTTGTCATGAATTGAGAAGTCCAGTTTGAATGCAAGGATTCTGGTGTGGTGAAGTGAAAAATCATGTTCTCTGAAGAGGTTTTGTGCAGCTTCATCCTGAAGCATGTAATTCAGCTTACATCCTAAAGGTTGTAATACGGGAATTGTGCAAGTCTGTGTCTGAGAGCTGGTATCTTGTATCTTTGTGTGGGCTTTGAACTTAGCTACTAAGGCAGCTATCATGAAAGGTTTGAATGTTCTTTAACTTGGAATGGAAATATTGCTACTGTTCTTAGAGTGTGCAGGAGATGGCTACAGTGATAACTAAAAGCCTCTTTATAAATCAACATGTGCTAAAATTTTCAAGCAGCCCTTTAGTGTAGTAAAACTAAATACACTGGTTTTTGTGTAGCAGTTATGGCACTCACATCTGCCAGAGAGCTGTGCCTAAACATCATAATGCTGGTTGTCATTGGGCAGAGTAGCTCTTGGGAATACATGACTAAATGGACAATAAATCACCTGAAATTGGCCTGCTGTTATTTCAATGTCCTTTTCCAAAGATCTATTGGAGACTTAATGCATATCTTTTCATTCCCTGAGGTATGAGTCAGAGGCTTTTAATTCAGGCAGATTCCTCTAACTTGCCAACTTCTGTAAAAATGTATTTCAGAAATTAGTAAATTCTGGTAATGAGAGGTTTGGTTTGTTTGGATTTGGTCTGTTTGGCTTTATTTTCTTTATTATCTGAAAGATGTGCTGAATTTTTTACCTACTTGTTTTTTATTTCTATGGTGTCCAAACATATTTTTTTTCCTTTAATTTGGGATAAATAATATGTGTGGTTCAATTCAGTATGTATATGAACATGGTGGTTCTGGATCATTTAGCCCAGTTATTTGTCAAGTTCCTGGTTAATTCTAGATGTCTGAGAAAGAGGATATTAACAGGGAAGGAAGATAATGATTTTGTCTCAAAATATTTTCTTAGCCCCCAGCAGTTTGTGACTAAGATTTCTAGAGCTAGAGGTGTTGCTTTCTATATGTAATAACCTTTTATTGCTGTTCCTGTTGTGAGTTTATGTTCTTGAATTTGTGTAGAGGGTGTAATGCCCCGTGCCAAGTGTTCCACATTTTAACTACACATTGTAGGAAGAAATATTAGTTGAATGTATTTTATTTGGAACCCTTTAGTTCTTGTACTAGATTGGAAGGAAACAGTTGTATGTTTTTCACTGTTGATTACAAGCAGATGTAAAACATAAAGGATGAGAGAGATAAGAAAAATCTTCTTTCTGGTTTGGTTTTTTATTTGTTTTGCAATTTGGTGGTTTTTGGTGTTTTGTTTTTTTTTTTTTTTTTCTGAAATGCTTTTGGCCCAAACAATAAAAGATTAAATTGATAAATTGTATCATGTTTAAAACTTTATGGATTTGGGACAGTAAAAAGTATGTAGCATGCCATGGCTTTGTACACAATTTAAAAACTCAGATTTATGGTTGTTCAACTTGAAGTGAGAAGAGCAAATTAAGAGGAAACACTAAAATTTCACAACACAGAAATTCGGTATTGCAATTACTTTAGCAGTGGCTTAATTATAACTGAAATTTATATAAGTCAATTGAGTTCTGACTTTTTTTTTTTACCTGATTTATACTAGGTTTTCTATTTGTGCATAGTGGGGTTGGGGTGCAATTTGGGCAGCATGAACCAAGGACTCAAAACCCAGCTGAAGTAAATATAAAGAATGCTTACTCCTGTCTACTCCATCTGTGTTTGATTGCTTCACATTAAGATCACTTAACATTTTTTCATTTCCTATTCATTGTAGGATGGGATGAATATGTGCATGTTTATGCAAAACACCTTAACCAGACTTATGAGGTAATATGTTTTATTTACCCATTTATGAAGTAATTATAAGTATCAGAATGTATTTTGGTTAATTCTTTAATAAGATGTTTAAATACATAATTTTACGTATGTAATTTTGAATCCCAGACCTTCTATTCACACATGTTAATCAGGTAGATATTTATGGATTTAAATTAGACCTTAACGTTTTGCTTTCCAGAGATTGGAACAGGAAAAAAAACCAAAACCCTAGGCTTGTATGTGTAGAGCTAGGAGATACCCAGAGCTAAGGAAGTCTGGGCCTTCAAATTTTCTGAAACTTGACCTCTCTAACTCAGTGGAAGTCAGTAGCTCTTAAATAACAAGCAGCAACAGGTTATGCAGCCTACATAGGTAACATTTATTTGATATATTTATTTAATCTTCCCACTTCAGAAGAGGAGTGTTGTTAGTTTTACCATCTGATGCTTCTGAAAAAACACCCTTTTCTTTAGACTTGGCTTCCCTTGAGAAGTCACGTTTCTATTAAATCCATTTGTGGTAGTCAGTGTTTTTCTGCTCAGAGCTCTTTGAAGATGAATACTCTTTGTTTTCAAATATTCTTTGTTTTCAAATAATCTATATGAGAAAATGTTATGAATTAACATTTTTTCTGTAAAATTACCCAGGAGATTGGAGACTTATATTAGTAGTACTGTAAGGAATCATTGGGATTGGAACCATTTGCATAAGCATATAATCAAAATTGATGGGGCAAAGCTAAGAGGAGGAAGATGTGTGAAGATTAAGCCCCCACCTCAGGTGTGTAGACTTAGCATGTCTTTAAGCCGTGGTTCAGGGGGAGTGCTGAGCTGCTGTCTGGGGACATCTGTTGTAGATGGGATTAGTCTCCCTCGGAGCTGAGGCTGACTATGATCCTGAAACAGGTGCCTCAAATGGATTTGAATGTGGATGTAGCCATCTTGGACTCACATCTTCTGGTTTCTCATAAACCACAGGAAAAAATTTCCCTCTTCCAGTGGGTTCTCTTGTGCCATGTATTGTATGAACTGTGCTGCAGCTTGTAAGTGAACTTGGACTGTAAGAAAGTGTTGGTGCTTCTGTTAAAGGTGAACTAAAACCAGACATGTGACTATGATTAGGATGCTGACTTCTGAATGGTTTGTAAACTGCTCAAAATCTCTTCATAGTAAAAGATGAAACAGCTGTTTTAGTGTGAAAATTCTGTGACTAACCAGCTGTCTTCATTTCTTAGGAAACTTGCCTTATCCTAAATCACTATTCATTAGTATTCACCTCACATCAGCAGTGGGGAAACATACTCTTCCTTCCCTCTGTCCTTAGAATTACCTTGAACATGATTAAATACCTTGAACACGATTAAATACAACACCAGCAAAGGTAACAGATTGCTGCTTTCCTCAAAAGGTTTTGTCTGCAAAAAAAGTTTTGTTGATGATTGAGATAGTAGCACTCTGTTTGAAGAAGCTGCTGAAGCTGTCATGGTAAATCTCGTTAATTTTAGATAACACAGCCCTTCAGTTCTTTGTGTCTCTTTCTGCTTCTTTCTGTGGTGTACTGGCTTAGAGTAGAATCTTATGTTGCTATCTTGTCACTCCTTGCCTTTTTAGGTATATTCTATAGCAGGTATTTTTCATAACATGTTTTTCAGTACATGATATTTTGATTCCATTTAAAATATCCATCTTGCTGTTTCATTTTGGGATTCTGTATCAATTATGCAATAGTAATTTTGACATAAGTAGAATTGATACTGTGCTGATTGCTCACAAATATGTAGTTATTTGAATAAATTGGAAAAGTATATTTTTCTCAACTTTTGAAATAGAAATGGTTTGGTAGAATTGTTTTGTAATTTCTGAAAGGATAGAAGCATGAATTTTGCTTACTAAAGTCTCTTGTGTAGGTTGCCTTTGATCAGTGTTGCGCTAGTTCAAGGAAAAGCTTTTGGAGGAGGAGCAGAACTTACCACAGCATGTGATTTCAGGTAAGGCTGACAAGTTGTGTAGCTGTTGTATTGGGTCGGTGATTTAATCATTGTCCAACTGAAACATTAGAAGCTTGAGGTACCAATTCTACCACGTCACGTTCCTGGATTCCAAGGCATTTGCAATTAGATTTTTGTCATCAGACTTCACAGGAAAAGAAAAGTTGTGGTTTCTGCCAGGTTATGTGGTTTGAATCACTGTGTAAAACAAGAGCAGTAAGGAACTTTAGTAACTGACTGTGTTGTACACCAAGTGGGTGCAGCTCACCCCTGAGTGATAGGTAGGAGGGCTGCAAAATTGTGTATCTCCCTGTTTCTCCTTATGTGAATGTCATCAGTAAAAATAAATAAATAAATCTTTTCATTACTCTTGTATTTCTTGTTCTGGATTTATTATTTGTAACATAATTTTGTGCTGCACAGCTGTTGAAACAAGAGTTTGAGGTGCAGAGGAAAACAAATGATGATTTATCCCTGGTTTGTTTTTTTTTTTCCATTGCAGATGCAGGGATTTGCTAGCATGAAACAACAGGCAAAAAAAGAAGAGGGCTTTAATTAAACAGGCAGAACAGGAATGGGAAGACACTAAAGTAATAAAATGTCACTTTATATAAATCATTGCTAATGTGCAAGCAGCCTACAGATGTAACAGGATAAGCACAGTGGGCAGCATCTCTGAAAATGAGGAGCTTTTAGTGAAGTTTACATGTAAGAAAAGGAGATATGCTCTTGAAGAGGTCTTTGTGCCTGAAGTGGGAATGGAATTGCCCCAAACAATCTGAAAGAAGG
Source organism: Pseudopodoces humilis (assembly GCF_049639895.1). Taxonomy (NCBI): domain Eukaryota; kingdom Metazoa; phylum Chordata; class Aves; order Passeriformes; family Paridae; genus Pseudopodoces; species Pseudopodoces humilis. The sequence goes on from NC_142202.1 coordinate 61,475,249, forward strand.
CACACTCAAAAGTAAAGTAAACTAGAATATTACAGTGCTGTTCCAGGTATCAGGAACAGGCTTTGGATAGAGGAGATGGTATCTGCATTGTCTGAGCCACTTGGAAGCAATCTACCTTTGCTTTGAAAGTAGATGTGGCTGAATCTTTCTTCATATCTGCTCAGCACACAGTGAGCTGAAGGCCCAGCTGTGATGTGAGTCCAGGATGTGTTACAAATGCCTGGGAAACAGCAGAGAGGCTCTGTGTTTGACAGCTGCAGTGCTGGCAGGAGAATGCACCTGGGAGACTCAGCAGACCTTTCTGTATCTGTGAGCCTGTCGACAGAAAGTGTTTCTTGTTATCTCTAAATAGGCGTTTAGGGAATGGGAATATAATGAAATGGAAATCTTTTGGCTTTCTAAAATATGTAGTCTCTACTTACACTGCAGCTATGCTGTTTTGACATGCTGTGTAATTATAGGCATTGTCAAGTAGCTCTTATTTGCATGAATTGAGCAGCTGCAATTCCTCTCATGCGCTGCCATAATTTTCATAATAACTACAGCTGTTGATCCATCTTCTATTACTTTCTATATACCCATCCAGTGCAACTAAATAACAGCAATTCAGGAGCACCAAATGGGACTTAATTAATAACAGCAACAAGACAGAGAAACATACTCTTTGCTGTTATTGCTCTTGAATTTGAGAATTTTAATTCTGGTGGACAAAATTCTGGGGTTTTTTTTGAGGACTATAAGTAGATATTAATGGAATAGGTATTCTGTCCTCAGTCACTAGATAACAAAAGATGAACTTGAGACAGAAATCAGAGATTTTTTTTCTTTGAATAATCTGTTTGGACATTTTATTTTTTAAGAACAAAATTAGTTTGTTGTGGCTGCTTTTAATTCTAGATTTGCAAATACAGTTCTGTTTTTCACAGTTTCTGTTTAAACTACCAAACTGCTTGGTTTTCGCATGAAGTATTTTCTTATTTCTTATTTGTATCTCTGCCACTTTGTACTACATTAGCTACACTGATACAATTTGAGAAACTCACTTGAACTAAAATGACCTAGGTACCTCCTCTGAAATGTGGTCTGGCAGCATGAGGCACATCTCTGCTAAGGTAGAGGTGTGGACAAATTCAATTTTAAAATAGGTGATGTGGTTTAAGATGCTTTACTGATACATTCTTCTGGTAGCACTGGCTAATTATCTCACGCAGTTTTAAGCTGGCTCATTTTAAATTGGATTAGCAGGAGTTTGTGTGAACTTTGGCACATTTATTGCTGACGTAAGGACAATGACGAAAAGTGAAAACATCTCAGGTCAGTCCACCTTTAATCTGGAGGAAGAGGTCTTCTTGAAACATCGTCTTCAGTCTTAGCTGTTTTATGTGTTGTTGCAGTGTGACTCCAGAAGAGAAGCATCCTTATAAAGATCATAAACATGTTACTAGTGGAAAAAAAAAATTCAGACAAATCAGTCCAGACAAGGGCAAGGTAATTAATTTCCTTTCAGAATTTTTCTGATATGAAAATTAGAAAGATAAAACTTCTGACACTGTAATTATTTTTCTCAATTATTACTGCAACACTGAGTAATGTAGAAGGGTGAAAGTATGAAACTTGCTCAGACAGCTGAATATTTTAGTAATATCTTCACGAAATACTGACTTTTTTCAGTGGGCCACAGTTGAGCCTGTGAAGGTGATTCGTGGTTTCTGCTGCCAAATGTTAATGTATTTTACAGCTCTGTATGACACTGAAGCCATTTCAGTGAGTAGCAGAAGTGAATGTGATGTTGGATTTAGTGATGGAATTTTACAAATAATTGAAGTACCTGCTTTGGGGTCCTTTATGCAGAAACTTGAAGTGTGTCCTGTGCTTACACAATGTGTGAAGGTAAGGAGAGAAGATTTGGCAGGATTGGTTGAGGACTTCAGACAGGAAAATAGGAATGGTAGTGGAATGTTGGACAATAAACTGACAGATATGGGGAAAAGACAGTTGGTAATGAATCCATTTGTGCACAATTATTGTGTGCAATCACAATAATCTCTTGAGTGCAGTTGTTGCAGTGCATTACCAACCAATACCCAGAATAACTAACTTTGAATTCTGAGCTGTTTTGTCTTCTATTTCGTCTTGGTTCCTTGGAGAAATCTCTCTGGGGCAATGTCTGTCTAGGTTTTTTACATACATATATGACTGAAAATTTGGTTCTACATCACCTGGCAAATGGTATTCCATTGTATCTGGGTGCTTCTGAGATACAGAATCTCTTTCCTCCTATCTCCTTTTTCCTCTCTAATGCTGCTGCAGTCCAAGTAGAGGCATGTCCCTGCCATGTCAATCAAATTGAAAAGGTGGACAAGAGTGCAGAGATGGAAAACTGCCCATTTCTCATACCACTGATCTCAGAATGGGTTCATAGGTAGAGACATCAATCATTTCTTTTTCTTCTTTAGAAAATAAATTAATGAACTATGTTTTCTTCAGCTGTAGTTGGTGTTACACAGTTAAATTGCAAAGGGCCAGTTTCATTACTGTTGTAAGTGCTAACTATTAGCTTATGCTAATAATACTGCATTTATCAAATTTGCTTTCTTTCATTTTAGAGGTGTATTGTCTATATTTCTGTGAAATATGTAGGCATGCTTAGTACTACATTTTAAGGTGTTAGACATGTTCCATGAAACACTTAATAAGAGATACAATGAAATGTTATTAAATAGCTTTTGGTGTATGTGTTTCTGTGATAATTTGTTTATTTACTTTTACAAGTTGTAAAAGTTTAGTGCATTAAATGCAATTTACAGGAAGTCAGAGGAGCAGTAGTTAATCTAATCTCTGCATAGATGCAGCTCCACTATGACCAACTTTTCAGTTTCACCTTTCAAAAAGGAAAAGTAGAGGAAGTCATAAATACTTCAGTATTCTACAGTAAACTTTTTCAAAAATAGGTTTCAGAACATCAGAGCACAGCCCATAAGCTTCTTTGGAAATCTTTGACTCTGTACAAGGATTTGGGCTTTTAATTTTATCAGGATGAGCATTTAGGTGCACAAGATACAGCTGTTTGAAATATGGGTGCCTCAGTACATAGTAACATTTTTCATTGGGCTGAGCCTGATACAAATGGAGCAGGATGGGGTTCACATATTCATGAATCCTTGCAGAGTCCAGGCTCACAAAGCACTTTTCATTCATGTGACTGTTAACATTGCTCCACATCATCAAAGAAGGATCAGTAGCCAAATCGGAGAGTCGGTTCTCTGTAGAAGTCTAAAAGATAAGGGATTAAAATGGGTACATTTCAAACACTGACAGCTGGGTAGCCATGGAGCCAAACAAGGATTGTTGGTAATAACGTTGTGAGAAAGGACAGGATGTGGGTGGAGAATGGGACCATATGGAGGTAGAGCAGCACTTTTCTGGGACAGATGTTCTGGTTCTGACACCTAGAGATAAGCACAACACAGTACAGGGCAAGTGCAGGAATGAAGTTGAGAAGCAGTCATGCACTGTAGTTGGGGATTAAGACCATTAAAGACCCTTGAAGCCTCCAACCTATTTCCAGAAAGATCTAGAAGAAGTGACTGTGCATGATAACTGATTTGCATAGAAAGTGAGAAGCTTACCTCCAGGACAGGGTAAACATATCTATAAAAAGGTACACCCACAAAGCCTGGGCATGTGTACACCCCAGGACCCTGGATGCTCCAGCTGGATCAATGCTAGAGGCAGAACTGGTGATCTCTCTTATTCTCTTTCTTCCTTTCTTTCTCTCTCATGCTCTTTAATACATCTCTCTATCTTCCCTTTTACCCTACCCCCTATCCAAAACCCACTGCTGTGTGCTTATTCTGAGAGGTCAGGGAGTAGAATAACAATGTCCATGCCAAGTGTGTAAATTACTAATAAAACTATAAGCTTTTGCAGACCATTCAACTTTTGCTATTCCTTTCAACTATCAGTGTCTACGAATCTTCGGTTCTCACTTCTACTTAAGGTGGGGATACCACATTCTCACATCTTCAGGTGCTTGCTGTGTGGCATAGATTACTTTTAAACTATAGAATTTTGGTCTCATATATGTATATGTATGTGTGTGTGTGTGTGTGTGTATTTAAAATCTCCTGCAAATCAGTTGGTAGTTTCAGAATTTCAATGCAGTCCTACATCACTTCACATTTTTAGAGCCCAGGGAAGTTTGTTACTACAAGTTTCTGGTTATGATTTTAAAAGCTTCACATTGCCTGCCTTTGAGAATGCTGTTCTTATTTTTGACATGGGACATTTGACATCTGGTTAAGTAAGCACTGCTAGAAATGGGCTCAAGAGCTTATGTTATTTGCTTATGATATTTGTATTTATGGGCTGGTATTGGGGATCTTCTACCAGTTTTCATTTGGGATTGAATGTTTTGTTTTTACAGTCTTTCAGGCAGAGGATTTTTAGATGTAGTCTGTAATTCAAATTTATCACTGTTTGATTTTAGTAGAAATTTAAATAGTATCAACAAAGCATGAATTTGAGTTGATGTGTTCTCTCTGAAGTTGTCTTTTTGTAGGGATTTATTTCACTCTAGGGTTTTTTAGTTTGTTTTGGAGGGTATTTTTTGCCTTTGGGAGGCCAAACCATCTTATCCAGGGTAAGTGATTTTTTTTTTATCAGCATGTGTCTATGTTATAGACCACTTGTACCATGCAATCTTACATCCTTTCTGTTGAACAATCCTGTCTGCAGCTGATAAAATGTGCTGCATGATAATAATAAATGGAGATAGTCCAGATAATGGAAAACAGATAATGGAAAACTAAGGCAGATTTTAGAGAATATTTGTCTGGACCCATTCTGACACTTGCTGGTAAACTGACCTATTAATCCACCATAGAGAAGTATTTAAGTTTCAAAGAGAATTTGAGAAAAAGAGTACAAATACACTGGAATTGTCCATTCTGCTTGCATCTGTGAAGTGACTAATTCCCAGTTTAGATGAACTGGTATTTGAGGTATTTGAGTTTGATGCATTATTTCTGATCTTCACTATTATTTTTTTAAATATATATATATATAATATATTTATATTGATTTATTATCAGATAGCTCCACAAATTGGATAATATGAAGTGTGAGAAGCACATATGTATTCCCGACTGCTGGTTTTGAGGTGAGGTTATACTGAGCTTGGCTTCATGAGGACAGAGTGCCTGAACAGCTTCCTTGGATATGGGAAGAGGGTGTCCCTGTTGCATATTCTCAGCTCACTTCTTACCTCTGGTTTGCCAAGCACCAGTGAAGATGCCTGTGTGAGTCAATTATCTCACTGGAAAGCAACAGAAGGCCTGGATTTTCCTGTTTTTACAGTTAACAAGAGTGACTTATGAGGGAATTTAATATTGTCTGGATCCAGTGTAAAGGAGGAGCTAAGTGTCTAGGAGATGGCAAAGAACTGTAGGGGTGAGAATACAATCTACTCCTTTCGGCTCTAGGGAGATGTTAAATACCCTCAGTTTCCCTTGAAGCCACATCTTTCAGCTGCCTAACTTTGCTCTGGATCAGCTTCCAAAGAATGTCTTCCTGAGTCCCTGTTAGCTCTTTCATTTTTCAGCCCTGTCATGAGCTATTGAAGTACCACGAAAATCTTTTCCTCTCTCAATCACTCCAAGTAGCAATATAGTTAACATTGTAGATCTCTGAAGGATAATCATTCACATCAGGGTTAATCTTCATTGAAATGACCAGATGTTCCTGAAATGACTCAATTTCCCTGGGTGTAAGCAGGTGTTGTGTGAATCTCAGCCTACTTTCACTGTAAACATTGTCTTCAAAATTGCAACTTCCAGTCTTCCTCTTCAGCCCCCAGTTTTATTTTTGTTTCTGATCCAAAGCAACCCAAGGTCTTAGCAAAGATTTGGAGCTCCACAGGCTGGACCTCTGTGCTCCCTTTCTTTCCAGATTTATGCAAAATTGTGTGAAATAAGTCTGTAAACCATTTGAACTTGTTAACCTTGGTGGCTTCAGCTTCCTACTTATTTGATTCTGTAGTCAGTAAAAAAATCAATTACTATGCTGTGACTCGGCAGTCTCAGTAAGAATAAATCAGATAGTAATTTCTTGTGTTAAATACATTCCTATTGTTCTTAAACAATAAGAAGTTGTGTGTATAAAAACTTTTGCTGTATCCATGGTCTGCTACTAGGTGTTATCTTCCAGTCCTATTTTGTGTGCTGATGGATTATTCATATTCATAAAGAAAAAGTAAATATATAGACTGAGAAAACCCCAATAATTTAAATTAGCATGGATTTGTGCATGTGTTAAAGAGAAAGACTATAAATAAAAAGGTAGCAGGGGAAATAATACTTTTGGGGATAATTGGTCTCACTTTTAGGCATATTTATGGGGGATCTGTTACAGTTTGCTGAAAACGTGCCTGCTTCTTGTCCAGCTAGTCTGAACATGACATCAGTGATCTGAAGTTGGTTTGAGATCCCCATCAGCATAACTGATACTCTATTAAAAAGTGTATAGGAGTAGCAGCAGGTTACTGCTTCAATGTAGAATTTTAATCTTAAATTTTCTCTCTCATTTATGCCTCTTTGAGTTATATCATTGTGCTCTTCCCCTCCCTCCCAAAAAAATCTCTGAAGATGTGTATCATATCTGGAAAACTTAGGTCACGGTCACAAAAAAAACCCTAACCATGACAGTCAGTATTTTTTTGTTTGAAATTAACATGGTATCCTGACAAAGTGGCAACATTCCATTATAATTGAATCACCAGTGATTTCAACTAAGTGTATGATCTCTCTTTGCTTTAGTCAGAAATTGTGTAGGAAGTGCAAATGCAGCACTCAGTAGCGCCGTGTGCAGAGACAGCTGAATTTCAAAGCGTGTTTTGTTACCCTGTGTCTTGTGAAGGGTTGTTACCGTGATGATACATTGTATTTTAAGTTCTTTAGTGCTGTGAGTTGCAGAAACCTGATACTTCAAATCTATCATAAAGTATTAGAACAGCTTGAATCTTGCATCTCTCAGGGCTGATGTCAAGAAATGTTCTTCCTTTCCAGTCAGCTGAATTCAGGTGACTGAGGTGATCATTGAGTTTTTGACGTTTTAGATGCCAAGCTCAGCCACTCTTGTGATTCCCCTCCTCCCCTTTGTGTATCAGCAGTAGAGATGAGCAGAAAATATGATGGAAATGTTCCTGCCTTAAGAGACTCTTGAATTGGGTCTGGGAGAATTTTGTTCTGTTTTCTACGAGTTTGATAAACATACATGATGAAAATAAAGATGTGAGAAGCCAAAGTTACAAATGTGGTTTGCATATGCTGCATGAAAGTGTGCATATAATTAAAAAATACAGTATTTCCTCTTTGAAAACAAGCTCCACTCTACTTTTTTATTATTATTATTTCTAGAGGAATACTGTCATTTAAATTTGAGTGAAAAATTTATAATCAAACACCTTTGTCTCCAGGTGGTCTTTTTCATCAAAGAATCTGGTAAAACATCACAGGAACTTTCCTGAGAGAAGTTTTTGCTTTAGTCTAAAAGGCATATCTGTTGTTGAAAATGTTTGCTTGAACAGAATCCAAATAGCTTTAGTTTCTTTTTTGGGAAGGAAAGACTCATGTAACATTTCAGGTTTCCAGCATGAGTAATTTTTCTGTGAGCATTATTTTGGTGTTCACTCACTTGTGTACGGGGGCTTTGGCAGCCTGTAAAGAATAGCTAAAACCTGCTTCATGGGTAAGGCCCAAATGCTATGAGAAGATGAAAACTGCTCTGAAAATTATTGTATGGTAACTGAGGTGCCTGGGACCCACTGACACCAGGGTAATTCAAATATAATCATAACTGGGAATTAGAAGAAGAGATTGTCAGTAAGATATTGGTCATTAGCAGGAGAGGAGAAATAGGGCAGTAGCCTGTGGATTGCTGCTGTACATCTGCAGGAGTAAGGAGGATCCAGGCACTGCATCTTGAATGATGGGACATCAGTCCAACTTCATGGCTTTGGGAGATTTTATGCCATTTTGAGAGTTTATACTGCACACTTCAGGGGAATTAGAGCTTCCCAGTGTAACTATTTGCTTTATTCTCTTGGTTCTGTGTGTTCTTAAATTTGATGTGAGCCCTGCATGTGTTCAATAAGCCTTTGTAAAACCATGCTGCTCCTCGCCAGTGTGCGCACAGAGGGTGTTAAACAGGTCCAAAGCAGCACCTGTGGATAGGGCAGTCTTTATTGCTGTCAGTGTAATTGGAAAAAGTTTGTCTCTCCTACCTAGCAAAGACCTTTTAATTTACTTTTTCTGCTCTTTTCTGTAACTGCTCAGCTCACTTGGATGCTTAGGCACAAGGTGGGATGAGGGAGTGATGTATGGCACACATGGCTTTTATGTCACATCGCAGGTGGACAAGGGGCTACCCATTGTGTATGTGCAGCACACATGTCCTGGCTGCATGAGCCAGGATAGGGCTGCATGTACCGTCTGGCCAGCCCTATCCCCATCTCCACCAACCCCTCCTGCATGGTGCTGCCCAGCCCCAGCACAGTGGTGGGGATGGAACCTGTGGGCATTGATAGGAGCCTAAAGAAGTATCATCCTGGAAAATGGAGCAGATTCACTTTGTGGTTTGGCTGAATAATTTTCTTCTTTCCTGTCAGTTTATTGAAAAATGACTGGGAAGAGAAAAACAAAATAAAAAGGCTCATCTTACTTCTTTTAATACTCCTTGTGGAGTTTTAATCAGTCATGCTTTTTTTGGGCCCTTATTTCTTGCCTTGTGATCTGCTGTCTAATTCAATTTTTCATTCCTGCTGCAGAAAATGTCTTTCTGCAATTTCCAATACCAAGCTTCATTTATCCCTTTTAGAAGAAATGTAGCTTTTTATAGCATGCTTTTTTCTCTCTGGCTTCTGTGAAGCCATGGGTGAAAAAGTGTCAAGCCTGAGGTAAAAAATTTGATTTAAACACCCTAATCAAGGTCTGCTGTGTGAGCCTCCATCTGTACCTGACTCCTGTGAGATTCTGGTCCAGAATGAGACTGAAAGTCTGTGTGGATGGCAGCTGGTGTGACAGCAGATGTCACCTGCAGGAGACTTTGGGGGTGGGGGGGGCATTATCTTGTCTTGATTGAGACTGTGCTACTCCCCTTGCAGGGTATTAGCAGCAGTTTTTCCCTGTGTTTCTTTCCTTTTATTACACCTCTCAGACTAACAATCTTTCTGGCCCTTTTTTAGCCCCTCTCCTTAGATCAGGGAAGTGTTTAAAAAACAGATCCTATTTCACTTCTCTGGTTGTTCTTACACAATCATGTATAGACCAGTTTTAATCTGGGTCTTATCAGGGTTCACTCCCAGAGGGTTTTCTCTGCTGCCTTTTGAGCTATTTTGTGCTGCTGAAAGGCCTTTTCTTGATTTTTCTCAGTGCAGACTTTGCTACTGATGAGATGCTCTTTTTGGGGGGACGTGAAGTTCTCTGTGTCTGCCTATTATTACTTAATTCCAGTTATCCAAGGGATCTTTTTTTAGTAGCAGTGTTATTTTTGTGCTTCTTCCCTGGAATGGCTTCCTTTAGAACTGGTGATCTTGCAGCCTCTTTGAGCTGACTGTTGATTTTGGAGGTTCCTCTTACGTTGAGTATCTCAATATTTGATTAGTAGGTGGTGGTTATCCTCACTTGAAGTTCCTGTTTATTCCTAGAGACCACATTCCTCCTAAAATTATTTATGCCCATTTAGCAATTTCTGCACTGGTATCCCAGTGTTCTAGTTCTTCCTCTCTAACCCTTGTCATTGCTACATATTCAATTTTTTTAGATTCAGGACTCCACTTTTCAGAA